>NW_023416306.1:9187500-9787500 GCF_014176215.1 Rousettus aegyptiacus
CCTTCGATAATGTGGCTCTTAATACAGTGTGTCCAATAGAAAATTTTTTTCTCAAGCAGAATCACAATAATAATGTAATCCTTACATTTCTAGAAATGGTTTTTCAAAGATATCAACATGTCAATCTAGCATTAAAAAGAAAACAAAACACAAATATCTTTCCCTGCCCGGAAATAGCCTTTTAGTTAATTAAGTGGATTTATAATTATTCTGTTATGCTTACTGTATTCATTCATAATTATGGAAATAATTGGTAAAACTTTACTCATTGTGATTAGTGCAGTTTTAATGAATACTAATTGAATTAAGGGAGAAAAGGATAGCTAAATTAACATGTTAGCAAACTTTGGTCACCACTCTCATCAAAATCCCATCTTTTGCTTCAAAACATTATATGATTTTTCAGATAAAAAAAATGAGCCTTTAGTAATTATACCATGTAGCATGGGATAATTTGGGGTAAAGCCATAGTAACCTATCTGAGAGAAGACTTCTGTAAATAGCCTTGTAATGTGTCAAATATATCAGGCATCACACATACCATTTTAAAACGTATTAGTTATAATACAATTACTTGTTATACTAAAACATGTAGAATTAATAATTTGTTCTCACAGTTGCACTTTTTATAGCCTGTTTGTTCTAACAGTGGCGAGTAGAGTTTAGTATGCTGGAAGTTGCTTCTCCAGTGTAATCTATGTTTTGATGAAATACAGCGAGTGTCTTTCTTAGAGCTCTTTAAACGGAGGTCTGAGCACACTTACCTCCCCTCCCCCCACGAGCCTCCCACCCCCGTATATGTAGATTGCTGTTTAGAGTTGCAGGTAATTTTTCTTTCCACTGGCACCGAAACAGAGGTTATAATGAAACCAACAATCTTTATGCATTTATAGAAACTATAAAAATTTAATGGAAATCTTTATATAGAAATGAACAGTGTTTCTTGTACAAGCTCTATAAGCAAGGTAGAAACATGGTACATTGGGAAAAATAAAAAGGTACCCTTTCTTTTATGGTTTTATATGGTCTATGTGATTTTAAAATTTCACTGTAGGCAGTTAAGCAAATTATAAAAACATACATCACCTATATACTAAAAAGGAACAAAAATATGTTGCATAACTTAGGCTAATTGTGATGGAAATTGGCATTTCTGAGTTGCATGTAATTGCTTAAATATGGAGTTTTCATCTGTTCATGCTTCAGGTATGCTTCAAAGAAAACATTTCTTAAGCTCACAGCTACTCACAGTGTGAATGGATCGGAAGATTCTGATTAGAAAGACAACAGAGATGATATTTACTGAAGACTTGCTACTTGTTTGTTGGTGATTGCCTCACTTTTAGGGGGAGCTCCTATGTATGAAAACTTTCATGTTATTTTCTTCCAAATCTTGATGAGCCAGAGACTAAACATTTCTATTCAAAACTCGTTCACGCCCTGATTCATTGAAAGAATCCTATCTAATAAGAAAATTACAGCTATAATCCGCAGCCTCTAAATTTTTTGTTACTATGAAAGAAAGCCTCATTGTACCAACATTGATATGCATGTATAATATTTATACAATATGTAAAACAAATGACAAAATTTGATTTTTCCCATTATTATTAGGCAGAGAAGCATAAGCAGCAGAGTACCTGGTCTGTATAAAATGTGACATTGATTCCACAGTGATGCTGCCAGTCATTTTATAGTGACTTGTCTAATCTGTAGAGTCTAAGTTGGAATTGAGAGTTGGAGTTTGTGGTCCACTGGCCTTGCATTCATCAAGCTCACAAAGAATGGAAGCAGACCTGGGTGTATCCCATTTCTCTTGGAAACTTTTGAGCTTTCTTTTGTTCCCCCATTCTTCTCCAAAGTGGATGCTGTCATGCTTCCAGCCTACTCATATAGTCTGTTCAGATTTGATCCACTTTAATGGTGAGGTCAAGCTTGGTCCTGGAAACTTTTTATGACACCATATACCAAGGAACAGAATTTATCAGTTCATTTGAATCTCATCCAAAGGATTTACTTATATAAGGGTCAAATGGATCACACTTTAAAATGGCTCCACAATCTGGCCTTAACAAGACTAACTTTTAAGTGGCTGCATCTGCTGATATTTCCCCCTCTCATGTCTGTTTTTGGTGGCAGAAACTGTCTGGGAGAGTAGATTTGATTTCACGCATTAACTGATTGAGAGATTGATAAGTGCAGTGTTTGCAGAATGTGAGGCAGACACTATACCAGGTAAAGAGGAGGAGAGAAGAAGTAGAGTCCATCTTTCCCAGAAGGATCCTGTGGCTAGTAGGCTTCTAGGGCAGTGCATGTCCATGGTGTTTCGATGATTTGTGGAACAATGGCATGGCCCCAAATTGGGGATGTCTCTGAAAACTAGGACTTTTGGGTAGTGATGTCACCATGCGAATCACATTTGTGCAGTTTTTGTTTTTTATGTTATGACGCCATAGAAGTTAGTAAAGTTAACAGGAGTGGTACTGAGAAATCGAAGTGGAATTCTCAGAGCTGCCCTTAAAAATTACCTTTTAGGTTTGTTTTAGATATGTACTCTTCTTAGAGTCACTCTTGATTCACCAATTTTTTTGACCTGTTGCTCAAAAAGGTCAGTTTCCATATTTCTTAGTAACTTGGCAGTCTGGAATTGTAGGTGGAAACATAATTTTCTCATCCACAAATACAGACTCTCAAGTCTCTTCAGATCCTAAAACCTGGGAGGTGATTGTTTAGCATAATAGCAACAAAGCACCCTGCTGAATCAGCTTTCTTCAGTAGTGAGTCATTCTCCGTGATTGTTACCAAATGTAGCCATTTTGATGGACCACATTACAGATTTCGAAAAGATTCATTGATAGATTACAGATGTATAAATGCATCTCAGATTAAACATCTGCTTCTTTGTATATGTTTAAAAGTGTCCTGTTTCCGATGATTGGCATATTTAAATGTTTTTCAAATTACAAGCTCATGGATGGGTAAAAAAATAATCCTAAAAAATCATCTATTTTATGTTGCTTCTTATTTCCTGCTTGCTATTACAGGTCAAATTTATCAACTTGCACAAATGTCAGTTGCTACTTTTTAAACTGCTGAAACAAACAATCAAACTGGAAAAAAAAAAGACCCCAGTGTGTATATAAGAGGTGCTATTTGTCATATCTATACCCTTATCCCCCTACCTCCATTTCCAGAAAAGGGTGAATTTAAGAATGAGATGGGGTTGGACTAGCTTTTTAATCAAACTGTTTCAAAGCCTTAAACATTTAGCCAAACTCAGTTGAAAAATTGATATATTTTCCGATTTAAGGCTCTTCTTTTAAGTTGAAGATGTCTTCCTATTTTGGTTGCTCCCTAGCCGTTATAGTTGTATGGATGGAAGTCATTAAAAAGACAGATTCTTTGTAAGCTATTCTTTCTGAAAGTACACCAAGCTACATAGCTATGTTGCGTTACTACCTACTTGAATCTGGCTCCAGGAAATGGTAATCACACAGTCCTTACTTACACTTTCTTATTAGAAGTGTTCTCCTGATTTCCTTCTGGCTCCATAAAAGCCCCACTAAATTTTAGACATCTGTAAACACTACTGGATGATGGTGTTTCTGGTGAGTTACCCAGCGATTGTAACTACGTAGTCTGTGGCTGCCTCTGAGACCTGTAGACTGAGTCTTAACTTCAGCCTCACGTAATCGCTCTCCATTGCTCGCTGGGACGTACCCCCCAGACCTGCAGTCACTGAGCCCTGTTCATTATCCCTCTGAAATCACTCCGTAGCCTGTCCTATTCCGCTGTTTCCCTCTGCATTCACACTCTCAGCTGCTCCTGTGGGCTCTTCCTAATGGCCTACAACTCAATGCCCTTTTAATAACTATCCTTCATAAGGCGGCCAGAGATACCTTTCTAGAACCTAAATCAAATCATGTCATCAACCATTTCTCTTGAGTCAAAATTCTTGGTGGTTCCCTGGTGCCTTGGAGACCTACCCCAAATTTCTCCGCTTGGACTTAAGGCCCATCATAGCCTGACCTTCACCCAACCTCCAGCCTGGTTTCCTACCCTTTCCCTTTACGGCCAGACGTAGCACACCTCACCTTTCCCAGCATGGGTTGCTCTTTCCCACCTCTGTATTTTTGCTCACGTTGTTTTGTTTTTATAATGAAAACGCCCTCCTCACCTCCCCCTCGCCCCCCAGTATACTTTAGTTCAGTTCGGCATTAAACGCCCTTCTTGTATCACTTTCTCTTGCAACTTGCCCTGACCGAATTAGTCATTCTGTCCTCAGCATTTGGAACCTTGACTCCTTATGTTGTATTGCTTGTCTGTCAGCCTGAGAACTCTTGCGGTATGTGAATGACTGTAGTCAGTGTTAAAGTTCTAAGCAGCCAGGATAAATTAGGGGTCAGTGAATAATTGTGAATATGAAGTGTGCAGTATACAGACGTGATTGCTTTTAAGGGGGCCAGATTCCTGAAAGGAGAACGCAGAGGCACAACAGTGGTGATCGGGAGTGTGGACGCTGGAGTCAGTCTGCTTGGGTTCGAATCCCAGCCCTGTCATTTACTGGGGCTTACCCTTTGAGATTTCGTTTCCTCACTTATAAACTGGAGATAATCATAGTAAAGACCTCATAGGACTGTTGTGAAGGTTAAATAATTCAAAATGTGCAGAGTGCTCAGGATAATACTTGGCATCTAATAATAACTGATAATTATATAATGCCTAATATTTTTAGAGGCAGATTTAAGGGAGCAGGGTAACCCGGTTTTGGTGTTTATGTTCTGTCAGGTGTCAGGGTGGTGTGTGATAACCTTTACCTCTAGAATTTCAGACTGGTAATAGGAAGGATTCCAGACAACCTTTCCTTTCTACACTTCCCTAGAGCAAACTTTAGAGAAGTCATAAAGGTGAGGGAGAGTACTTTGTTGAGTAAAGATGAAGAGAGAATCAGAAACAGTTCATGAATATTTGTGTTTAAAAGGTACCAAAAGTATAGAAACTCTTTAAATGGTGATGAAGGCGGGTTTCAAATAACTATTTTTAATTTATTTTGTTTTAATTTATTGTGAAATCTGTATCTTGAGACTTTCCATGTTCAAAACCTCTGAAATTTAGTAAGAGGTCCTACTGTCCTTATAAATTAGCCCTTTCGGTCGCATGTAGTACTTAGTGTTATGTTAGCTTTCATTTTAAAAATACTCATATGCAGTAGAGTTAAGATTCCCCTGGCTACCATAATTTGAAACTGTCTAACTTAGGTCAGTTTCAGATTTCAGATGTGCTGCTATAACACAAGCCCAGACTGGGGACGTGTGTGTGCGCGCGCGCGCGTCCGCACCTAGAATAGGTGGGGGTTGGTAGTTAGATATTGAAAGGTATTTATAAAAGAATTAGGATTGTCTTTTGAAGAAAATTGAGTGTGTCAAAGATCATTTACTTATATATCAACCTCGTAAAGCATGTAATATAATACTATTCTACATTGCCCTTTTCCCTAGAATATTCCTATCTAATCTGCTTGTCTAGTAAATATTAACTCATCTCTCAAAAGTCAGCTCAACTGTCACTACCTCTGAGGAGTCTTACATCCCCTGGGTAGGCCTGACAGTACCTTTATTTTTCTTTGACCATACTTCTGCCGGAAAACCTGAAACACTTTGCTGCACATATGTGTTTATGTATCCTCTTCCTCCTCAGACAGGAAGTCGAGGATTCTTCCCTGCTTCGTGTCTACATCTCTAGGACCTGGTGCTGGATATTAAGAGGCCAAATATTTGGTATATAATAATAAACAACAGAATAATAGTCACACTGTGATCTTTGGGCTCATAATTTGCATGAAATATAGGACAAACCACAACATACATTTATTAAACTGCATCTTACCTAGCAGAGGCTTAACCAGAAGCATTTAAGATTCTTGTATTTGCATATATTTCAAACATGGTGCTTCTTTAATAACATCTGGTTTTATAAGTGTGAACTATAAATTGTCGAGAATATTATTTTTTTTAAATCAGAGAACTGTTCCAACCTGACAGATACTTATAATTTCTGGAGATCTAAACCTCTGGTTAATTGAGAAGTATTTCTGAATTTTTAAAATGTATCTGTTGTAACAATCATTTAATGGCAGCTAAAGCAGTTTTCACTGTTCAAGTCTTGCTTTTTTCTTAACAAATATCATCCCCCCTAAACATTTTAAGTGCTTCTTCTTCATCTTTGTTGTCATCTTCTTTGTCTTCTTTGTTGTCGTCTTTTTTCTTTTTTTGTACGTTTGAACCAAAGAAAAGTAGAAGGCAGGCATCCCCATGTTCTATGAGATTTATCTTTGGACATAGGCTTTACTTTTCCACCCTTATTATTTTTTTTTTTCATCTGTAAATCAAGGAAGTAATATTAATTTTGTGCAGTTGGGAGAAGTGTACATTAGTCCGTAATATGGGTAAAGAGCCTGGAGTCAAGTGATCAAAACTAACTCTTCTAACACCACTCCCCAGCTTCCCATCATAAGGCAGATGCAACAGCTATTTTTTAAATACCCTCCAGGCAAGCCAGGGTTTTCAGCTCTCTAAGACTCTGATGATAGCATCCAAACTGGGACACTTCTGAGAGTGAAAGAGAGCACCGTGATTACACAGAGGTGGTGAGCATAACCAGGATGTGCTCGGCAGCTGGCACCTAGGCTGCCCTCACTAAGGCCCTTGGACACAACACAAAATTTTCATTCCGCTGGGAAGCGAGGTGGGAGAGAGGCTTCTTTAAATTATATACATAATTCTTACGTTACTAAGCATAAATGATAAACATTTGGCAGAAATAACTAATATTACATTTATACAAACTTTACTAGTTTTCTCTCTTCATTTTCTAAATCAAAAATAAATACTGATTATCTGATAAAAAGTCTCCTTTGCCCCATGTGATTTCACTGCTCCCTATCGAGATTAAAGAAGAAGACATGTAGACTGTTAATGCAGTGCATGACAACAGTAGGTGCTTAATTAATGCTGTCTCTTCCCCCCTCCCCCCCAACCTTCAGACTGTCATGCAGTCATTTTTTAGCACCATCATTCACTGGACGTTTCCTCTGTGCTAGGTGCTCTCCTAGACACTGGCGGTGGATGTGATCCCCACCTTTCTTAACTCAGTCTAGTAGGGAAAACAGACTTATAAAATATATTTCATCGAGTCTAAGATGTGCATTTTTCATATTTTAAAGTCTCTCAAATTGGGATGTATCTTACAGTTGGTATATCATTCCGTTTGCAGTTTTTTTCCCCTAGTGGTACTGAAAATTAATAGTCTTATAATCAATGGCTTCTTTAGGTGCAGTGCATGCAGCAGATTACTGCAAGAAAAAGTCATACTTTCTCTGTATATAGGAAAATGGAATTTGGGAGCTCAGAAGTACCAGCTTCCGAAGGGAGATTTAAGCTGGTCTTGTTCAAATTTGTTACAGTCCCTTCTTTCTCTTTAGCCCCAACCCCTCTCTGCTGCCAGGGTTATTAAAGCTCCCGTGTGAGGTTCCTCTTCCTTCTCCAAGGCCTGACCCGCACCTAGTCATGTGTCTTTTTTCTCCTGTGGAAATTTAGGGTCCTGAGATTATGGTTATTCTGATGACAGGATTGGCAGTGGGAGCTCACTGAGAATAGGATCTGAGTCCTCCTGGAGTCTGGAAGGCTTGCAGATAGATGGAGGGGTTAGGAAGTGACATGCAAGCAAGATGTAGAAGATTCAAACCCTCCTAGTGACTCCTGATACACTGAAGTCCAGACTCTTTAACATGCCCTACAGGGCCCCCCATGACTTGGCCCCTGCCAACGTGTCCGACCTCATCCTCTGCTACTCTTTCCTTCACCCCCTCTGCTGCAACATGCCTGGCCTTTTTTAGTTCTTTGATTGTGTCAAGGGATTTCGTTCAGTGGCACTCGCTTATGCAGTCACTTTTTATCGTTGGCTGTTCTCTCACTGTCCCTCTTCCAGTCTGTGACTGGTGAGTGGCCTACTCATTCCTAAAGTCTCAGCTCAGAATGTCACCTCCTGAGATGTCCTTCTTGACCCTTCCATCTAAATTCAGGCACCTGTCATTTTGTCTTAGAGCACTTTGTTCTTTTTTTTTTTCACAACTTCTGTCAAAACTCAAATTATGCATTAGTGTATGCATTTTCATAGCATCTGCCTTTCCAAGTGGATTGCAGGCTTCATGCAGACAGGACCTCTCTCATATTGTCTTGTTCTAAATACATTCTCTTGCTTAGGGAAATACTTTTGTTTTGTTTTCTAAGATGACGGAAATATGCTTGGTTTCAGGGGCTCCTTGACCTTGTTCTGTGTTTATTAACACTTGGGGAAGGTTTTAAAGAATCGGAAGCTTTTCTTCACAGTTATTTTGAAATTCAATAACCATAGCAAATACTCAAATCTAAGTCACACATCTGTCTCCCAGCAGGTATTAGTGGGGGTCTGAGATTCTTTCTCATTCGGGCGGGGGAGAGGGATTAGCAAGCAGCAGTGTACCAGGAGCTAGTTGATGCATCTGGACTTTTGACGTGTTGAGCTTGAAGAACCTGTGGGACATGAGGCAGAAGTGTCCAAAAGACATTTGGAAATAGAGGTCTGGCATTAGATGTTCTTCAGGAGTGATGGTTTGAAGTTGAGCCATTTACATAGTGATGACAATTGCAATTAAAATGTAAGTAGACTACTGATAGGAGAGGCTGCAGAGAGAGAAGGAAGATTAAAGTGTTGGGAAACACATTCAAGGGAAAGTAGTTGAAATGGGGCTAAGGGGAGTGGTGAGAAGCGGGAAGAGGCCCTTCTGTGTTCTACATCCCACAGAATGTCGGGCACGGAATGTGTGTGTGAGTGGTGAATAAAGCACCAGAAGAGGCCTTCTTCTCTTTTAATATTGTTTTTAAAAATATTATAAACAAAATAACTCTCAAATTGAAGAGCTCTCAAGAATCCAGAGAGCACAAATCCATTTATTTGTCAAGAAACACCCTGAACTTTACCCACAGTAGTGAACTATTAACGTAAGAAGGATTGTTTCTCTGAAGAGTCCAGGCCACAAAACAGTTGCAAATTCTGAGTGGTGCAAATATGTTTTATATTTAATTCTTTGTATTCTTTTTTGTATTTTAAATAATTTTTTTTTTCTTTTTTAAAAGAGTACATCCGTACGCTATAGACGTTTGGCCTTTCATCAGTAATTACATGTGCATTGCTGGGTTATCAGAGAACCAGTGCGGCTGGCATTGGCATTATACCTTTCAGGAATTTCTAAATTTGAGTTTTGGGGTGTTGGCAACCTTGTTAGAGTCACATTGTGGGACCATGCTCCTTGATGCTCTAGATCGGGGGTCGGCAGACTACAGCCAGCTGGCCAGATGCAGCCCAGGGCTGGTTTTTGTGCGACTGTGGAGCCAAGGTGGTTTTTACCTTTTTGAAGAGTTGTAAAAACAAAGCAAAGCAAAAAAACAAAACAAAACAAAAAAATGCAGAAGAATCTGTGACAGAGCTCCTCAGTGGGCCACAAAACCTAAAGTATTTACTGTCTGGCCCTTTAGAGAAAAAGTTTTCTGACTCCTTCTTTAGTTTGTGCGTTGTACATGGAATGAACCAAAACTTTCATAGGAAAACCTCAAATTGGTGACAGCAGTTCCAGACTGTCTTGCATGTGTCTTCCGCATTCCTTTTAAATAGTGACTTAGCCGTCGAATTATGAGAACACATTTTCATTGGCGATACGTGAACTCGATTGATTAAACACTGCCTCGTGTGACCTGACAGTGTGGTCAGGGGGCAGAAACCCTTCTGTCCTGTCTGGTGTCTCATGGAACTGTCCGGAGAATGTTGAAACCTATTCCAGGACCATCGCCGTGTCTGGTTTATCCCAGGCAGCTTCGGGTAAACCCTGGCATCTACTTGTTGGAGCAAGATCTATAAAATACAATAAAACATGGATGTGGAATTGAATCATTTTCTTAGCTTGTGTTTTGCTGGCCCTCTGAAGAGACATTTTTTTTAGTTGCAAAAGAATAAAATCCTGGAGTATTAGGTTTTAGAAAACTGTTTGAATTGCATAATTTTAAAATTTCAATAGTGTTTCGTATCACCTGCCTTCTGCCTTTGTAACAAGATGTCATCAGTATGTCCTGAGCATGAATTTCCAGAGTTCTTGATCCTGATGTCATTCTTTCAGAATCTGCAAGTTGTGGGAAATAAAAGTTGGATTTGAAACAGTGCTGTAATTGGAGATGAGTATTTAGCGAGGCCCTGCCTAATCAATTGCTAAATAATTCTCTCTCAAAAGCAGATTGGGTATTTACATTTTGATTTTCATATTCTGCTCACAGTGTTTGTTGATGGTGTCTGACATCCCCTGCCACTGGATAAATAAAGCCTATTATTTCCCTTTCAACGTTTTAAGCGATTACTCTCGTACAAGAGCTAAGAAGCAGAAGGTTAGGTATATTATCAAACTACGACTCTGTCTATCCAAAGAAGCTGGGAACCTTGATTAATATGCCTTGTTAACTGATGATTTCAGTTCCATACTGGTAGTGCTAGAATAATTTGTATAAACCAAGCAGTACAGATTCCTTATTTTAGCACTAAGACTTACAAAGGCTTCTTTTAGCAGCCTTTAATTTTGTACTTATGTATGTGACATAGCCTGTGGCTGTGATAGCTACAGTGAATCTCCAGTTGTTTGGGGATGAAAGGAGGAGGCAGCTGGAAACTCGGTAGCTACATCTAGCTGTCTACCTAGAGAAGGCCTTGATTTCAAGTTTATCTAAACAAGCTCGACTAATCCCAACTATCTAGGGGGATCCACTGTCAAAACAAGCAGCGTGGCCCTGAGGCAAACACAGCTATACAGAAATGAAGGCTGGGGCTTCCAATACTCCGATGACTGCATACTGGAGGCTTTTTTTCCCTCCTGAAAGAGGGTAAGAGAGGTAGAATTTGCATAATGCCTTTTCATTGGAAACTTTTGGAAAGCTGACAGACCTCCAGCTTATAGATCTGTAGCCACAATACAGAGTCTATAGGAGAATCCTTGAATGACCTAACCATATTGAAAGAAAATATAAAAGCGTCCAAGTATAGCCAAGTGAGAGAGGAAAAGAGGCTGATGCATTGTCTAACATCTGCTGTACTTCTCGTTAGTTTTGTTCTTTGCTATTCTGTGTGGACTTTGGAGAAGCCTAAGACAGCCTAACATGAATCCTATAATCTTCCTTCTGAATATTTATGTAGCGTGCCAGCTTCTAAGCTGTCCTTTGCGTTTTCCTACTTCCCCCTCATTTTCATGCTCTCAAATGAGGCCAACATTTCAAAAGCTAAATAAATGTTTGTGAATGTTTATAAAAGATTTGCATAAATTTGTCCTTGTCTGACAAAGATCACTTTTTTCTTATGCCAGTTCTGAAAAAAAAAATTTTTTTTAAGGTTCTGGTGCTTGTCTTGACAACAAAGTCCTGCATCCCAGAACAATGATTGCTGATTAAGTGGGTATGCAATTGTGACTGAATAGGCTTTCAAGATACTGGGTAAAAAGGCCTATCATCTGAAGGCTGAATTATAGAATTTAGAAAATGTTATCAGAAGTACACAGTTAAACCTATTTTTTGGTACCCTATCATTAGGTAAGACAAAGAGTTCTTACAAGTTAAAAGAAAAATATAACCACCTATGGTTTAAAAAATTCTTCTGTATGAATTTTAATAATTAGAATGTTTCAGTAATTCAGAATATCTTTTTTTTTTCCCTATGGTTGAACATATTTAAAAATAATTTTTTATACCTTTAGGCACCTTTCGGAAACCCAAGCTCTACCAGTTGTATGTATTAATGTGGGGTGGTGATCAGAGGGAATATATCAGGCAGTTCTTTAAGACATATGAATGCACAATCATACCTTGAGAAAATAAAAACTACATGAAATATCTGTTAGGGCTTAATTATAGGACATGCGCGTGCACACGCGCGCGCACACACACACACACACACGCATGCACGCACACACAGCCCAGACACTCTTGCTGCCGATGTGTTTGCTGAATTCATTTATCTTTTAAAATTAGAATGGATTTGGTGGGGTGGCAGGGGATGTTGTGGGTAGAGGTGCTAATTTAGTTCAGAGATATTCGAAGATTGGCAGGAGAGAGAGGTAACAGCCAGTTCTGTTAGTCCTTTGGTTGTATTGGTTTAGAGGTTTAAGTTGTCATTAAGGCACAAACTAGAGCCACTTCTCTGACACAGTTTTTATCACATCTGCTAGGCTTGTGTCCCAGGAGGAGACGTGGAGAGCAGTGAATTCAGCATGGGCCCATTATCGACTGCTTTTTCGTGTGTTGTAAAGGAGCGAGACCTCAGGGAGGCTGGGAGCCTCCTCCCGTGTAATGTCCAAGTCAGATTTGAAGGACTGGTGGCAGGAAAGCTTTGGCCTTGGGGTGTGAATTCTAAGAAATAGAGGCACAATTAAGTTTAAAAAATTCAAGGACTTTGAGCTTGATAATGAAAGATTTTTTTCTAGACTAATGTGAGCAGAAAAGTTGCCCATCTGTGCACATTTTTGTGTGCATTTAAAATATTTAAAAGCTGACAGCTTTTAATATGCTTACAAAATAGTATTTCTATCAGTGCTCTTTTTTTTTTTTTTTTTTCCCCCTCCTAATACCATCTTCCTGAGGGCAAGCTGCTTCTTCAGTGAAACCATGTTTGCAGTTTTACTGCTGGGACCCTGTCCCTTTGGTATGTGCTGACTTGTATGTCCCCCTCGCTCCCCACCGACTTCCCTTCCTTTTAGATATATCGATAACATAAATGTGCAGATAACAGGATTTAAAATGTTTAAGGAGATGAACAAGGCAAAATATTTTAGAATAATAATGTTAAGTCCAAGGAATTCTATTACTGATGCCATCTAATGCTGAATTTAAGAGATTCCAACTAAATTACCTGTTCGTTTGAAAATATTTAAAACAAGTGTCAAGAAGTTTATTGGTGTTTAACATTGACCTAATAAATACAGCTCTCTCATTCTCAACTTCTTTGCTGTAAGGTTTAAAGTTAATAAAATGAAGCCTTAGAACAGAGGATTTTATATAGTGTTTAATTTGGGAACAACTTCGTTTTAGTAAGTTTTCGAAGAAAGGAAGGCATACGAAAAGATAAAGTAGCTTTGTTAAATTAAAAAATTTTAAATAAGTTCCATTATTTTTACTTTGGACTTCAAAGATCATGAAGATTTATACTTAAAAGTAGTTCTAGAGGTGCCTCTTCTGCTTTGTAAACTTTCTACCTATATACTTAATGTACTTGATAGTTTAGATTTAAAGTTTATATGATACACTATAGAATATGAAATATTCTATATTTTATTGTAATTTTATCTTTGAATTATAAAATTGTGCATAATAGGTATTATTACAAATTAGCATAATTATAACACATGCACTGTTCAAAAATAAAGTTTATGAAAGTGAACTTGGAATAAATATTGAAATATACCAAAGAAAGGAAGCAGACTCTGTAACATTAGAGCAGTGTTGTTAGAAATTTGACCCAGCTTTTATGTTTGGGTGTTGAAAGTCCTTTTTTGTAAAATCCCTTATTCAAAGCTTTTCTCACTGGGGAAAAAAAAAGTTTGGTCATAACTTTACTATATCTTGGATTTAATTTGACATTTATAAGGAAGGAGAAAAATTATATTTCCTGTTTTCATATATAGGAAATTTCTGATCAACATTCTTAAACTTGGTGCTAATTAAGCATCCAAGACCTTCTTAGCATTCTCTTTTACCCTTTCTTAATCATAAGCATGAAAACCCTCTGGTAGCTTTCATTTGGAGTTCCAGGTTTTAACTGGAAATGGCTTAAAGTCAAAATTTTGTTAGCTTTTTGTATGTTTGAATTTTGTGTGTGTTCTGTTTTTAACTTTCAACTTGAGTTTTAAGATCATCAATCAAAGGCTTTTCTTTCAAGTCAGCTGCATTGATCTCAATTGCAGGACTTAAGGGTCAGCATTTCCCTCGTGCTATTAAAAAAATGTTTAAGCACAGAAACGGAGTATTTTCGGAATCTGAGCTCCACTGATCTTTTCATCACGCATCTACATTTTGAAATGAACAAATAAATTAGGTGTAGGAAACTCAGGAAATGTTCTCCTCCCGTCTGCCCGCCTCTCCCTCCTTCACTCTCTTTTTGGACAAAGGTAAATTATTGACTGCTGTACTAGCTTTCAGTAAGCTGCAAAGAGGCTGATTGTAGCTTTACATATTTTAAAATATATTTATTTATTCACGCTATCTCTTCCCTTTATTTAAATGTTTTCCTGCACGTATTTTCTTTTTCCGTTTGAACTACTGAGCACAGGCCTCATCTCCCAACATCCCGTAACCCCAGTGGGCATTATAATCGGCCTGCGCTTTTGTCTTTCCCGTGGCGTTTGTTTGTGGGGTGTATTTGCCTGTGCCATTTGTTCTCAGCTGCCAGATATAACTAATTTTTGTTCACGGATTTCAATGAAGCAATGAAAACAAAAGGATTTGACATCCGAACTGATATCAGGCCTTTGGAGGATCTCTTATACCCTCCCCACCTTGCACCCCAAATTCAGGTGAATTGGTTTGGCCTTCTCATTATTGATAATCCCAGTTCACTACCTTGAATTTACTCTTCGAAGTTTTGCCTCCAGATAGGATTCTATGATGAATAATATTATAAATCTTTAAAGCTTTACCAGGTTTTTAAGAGAATGGCTCAGTTTCAGCATAACAATCTACTTTCTCCAGATTGGAGAAAATTCCCTTGATGGGCCTTTTGACTGGATGAGAATTCAAATTGGGTGAAATGAATCCAAAAAAGATGGTGCTGAATCTTGAGTTCATTTTGATTTTCATTTGCAAGTGAATCCAGTGCTAAGTGCACTGATTTCATATTTCGGTTCGGTCTGAGGCTTAGTATCTCCTTGTGGGCAGAGCTGTGTAGATGTTGCACTGTGCAATCTGCTGTTTAATATATGTATAACCGAAAGGTTCGTGTGACTGACTGCCTGTCATCTACACTCCCCTGCCCCCTCTGCTCCTCCTTCTTCCCACATGAAGTATTGTATATTTTGTTAGGAGGAAAGCCCTTTTGGAAATTGCCTATTTCATAAATTGTCTGGTGACACAAAGGGGTTGAATGCTGTATTCTTGTCTCATTTATTTTGAAAACTTTGCTACTGAACTCACCTTAATCAATGAGCTCAGTGTTGTCTCCAATAAGTTATGTGTTGGATGTATTGATTGGGAGGGATTTTAGAAAACCCGTCTGGGGTTTATAATGTCAGCAGTGTTTTGATTATGAAAAGAGTTGGAACCTGGGGACATGGAACCAGGTGGCGAATGTCCTAAAGCCAGTGGTGACATGGTGGACTGGTTCCCTCCTGGGACCTAGTTCATGCCCTGCACTTTAACTGTGGCGACTGGCTACTATAGATTCACTCTTTTGCTCATTAAAATGTTAAAAAATCAAACTGTACATAAAAAGATTTGTGAAAATATAAACTTGGGAATTGATCTGGAGAGCTGGCACAGTCTTCCCTACCCCCTGCCTTAGCAATGAGGTCATTTACATTTCATCAGCTGTACTGCATGTCTAAGATCCGATTTATGTGGCAGTAGTTGAGGTTGTGCTGAGGCTGGTCGTCTGAAAGAGCTTGTGTAGGCAAGAGAAGGGGGTGGGGTGGGGAGAAAACAGGAAAATTACCATCTGCAAAGAAAGTTCCATAGCCAAAGACACAGGTTCTAGAGAGAAAGACCGGGTAGTAACTGGTTAATGACTTGTTTTCCCATAAAGTTAATGCTGAAAGATACTCTGCTATAAATATGATGCTTAAAATATGTTTAAATCAGGGGTTTAATGCCCCTTCTCTTGGTGAATGGTACTTTTCATATTCAAGTAATTGTGTTTTCCTTTGGATGTTTATATATAGGGAAAACAGTATTAAGAACATTTATTTCAGCAGTTTTTATTTACAAGAAACATTGCTTGTTTTCCCTCCATCTTCCTGTCCTCCTTTTCCTACACTAAGAAGTAGATTTTTCAGTTTTGATTGAGATAAGGTGTGAACATGCCTAACAGAGTAGATGCTCATTTTTGTTTTCTCCTCTGACAGCACACCACCGTCTTGTTTGACTTAAATTGGAATATCAAGCTCTTGTAATATCACAAACACGAGGAAACATATTGTAATGTACAAACATGTGCCTGCATTTGCCTACGTTCCCTTCCTTTCTCGTCTCCCCCTGCCCCATCGCTTAATTAGACTTATCACTGCTTTCTTGGGTAAAAAGGAAAGCTCTTGGGAGGTGGGCTAAACTCAGTCTGCACTGGGTATTTTGATATTTGTCCTAATATTATCTGACAGACAGGTTCACGGTTGGTTATTACTCTTGACATTAGAAAGTGGTAAGTAGTTTCTCTATTGCAGTGAGTAATAAGTTGGGCATATTAGATTCCTTTGACTCTGCTGTAGAGCACAATGCTTTCTTGTAGCCATGGGGGTCCTTTCTTTCAAAAATCTTGAGGCCTTTTAGCTGCTCGACTCCAGCATAGAGTAGAGAAGCACTTCTGCACCTGTAACTTTTGAGGGGGTAAAGGATAACTGTCTTTGTAGCTGATCTTGGCAATGAGTGAGCATTGGTACTGAGTTTTAAAGAATACTCGGTACACGTTCTGAAGTCAAAGAGATGCTTTGTGGTATTTGAAACTTGAAGTGAAAGGAAATATGTAAGGAGAATTTTTTTTTGCATGTAAATCTTAAGAATTTTGTGTGCGTGGATTATACAAATTATAAAATTATATTTTATAATTGAAACTGCAGATATTAGAATGAATGTTTAAATATGACCTCTTTCCCAATATTTGCCTGATAATAACATTATGCACTGAGAAATTGCTCTTGTTTTCCTGCTTCTCTATTAGCTATTTCAATTTATTTAAATATAATGGGTTTTAAAATAATATAGAAGGACTTTTGAATGTCACACTGTGCGGTGCACTAATGTACCAATAATGCCTCTTAGAATGTGCTGAGGTAGCCTTATCCACTCTTTTTTTGTTTCCTGCTCCTTTACTATTTCACGACATGCCTTAATAGTGCTGTGATGTATATAGTACCAGTCCAAGATGATATTAAAAAATAGGACATGCTCAATTGAATTATGTAGGCGGAACATGCTCTGGCAGAGCAAGTCAATGTGCTTTCTGCTTCATTGAGTGGGTTATTAGATTGATGTGGTTTATTTCTTGAATGATAGAACTGGTTTTAAAAATAAATGAAGCGAGAAGCATCAATTCAGGTAGCATTGATAATTCATTATTATTGGTTAGAAAAGTCCTACGTTTGTAAACTGATCTTTAATTTATCACTTGGATTAAGACTTGCAGTGGGTAGGTTCGTTTTAATTTGAACCAGCTTCTCAGTGACTGAAAAATGTGTTCTTCATTTTGTCTTGAAGTTGGGATTTTAAATAGTTAAAAAGCAAATCAAATGCATGAAAGAAGTACTTTTTTTAAAATTTATAACTTTGGTCCGTGAACTTGAGCACCAACTGTGGGCTGAGTCTGCAGTTAAAGTCAAACTAGAGAAAGTTCTATGAAGGAAGTAATAATTAATTAATTACTTGTATATGTGTTTAGATATGTATATATATGCAGTATATGTGAAACGTGTCTCCTGGGAAAAGTTCCCCTCCCCCCCAATTATGTATTGTGTTTCATATAGTAGCGTTTGTTCTTTTCTTAATGTAAGAAGCTTCTCTTTCATGAATAAGTCTTTCAGATGTCACTCCGCTTTTTGTTCCATTTTTGTATACTTCCCCCCGAATAACAGGCTTGGTTTTATATACCTACATATTTGTAAATAGATATTTAAACTGGTAGTTTTTTTTTTGGAATTTTATAAAACACAAGCAGGTAAGTGTGTCCAATTATGATGACATTTAACTAAAAATAGTATGTACTTAAAATTGTTACAGTTTGATTACAAAATAAATTTCTGCCAGCAAAGGCAACTTCTTTACAAAGTAAGTAAATGAAGTTTTACACTCTAAAAAATGTGGTTGACAGCGTTCAGGGACAATTATCTTCAAGTTGGCTTTCCGTTCTGTTTGTGATTTGGCCTATTGATGTTGGGAAGCGTTGTCTAATCCGGGCCCCCTCTGTTCCTAGGTAACAGGCAAAACCGGTGCCAGCAACAGCGGCCCTGCCAGGCCAAACCCATGTGGCTCGGTGTTATTCACTCTGATCCATATGGTCAGGCTGGAGATGGTCCCTGGAGGGGTGTTAACACTCAGCAACCCAACCGCCTCCCTCCCTTCAGAGCTTTCCTGCGCGGCTCCTGCTGCTTGCCCATGTGTGATTCTTGATTAATTTTTCATTTTTAATGAAGTTTGATCATGTTTATTATTTCTCATGATTGACTGCCTGGTACTCCTCCCATATAATTGATAAAGCCCATATTTCTTCATCTGTCTCCTCTTTCTTTAGGGTAAAGTTGCTAGGTTGTGTGCCATGGTTAATGTTAGATTTATTGGTCCCATTAGATGTATAAATTATCTCTCTTTCTCTCCACAGGAAGTTCTACAGACTTTGACCAAGTTTTGTTTCCCCTTCTATGTGGACAGGTAGTGTCAGATTTTCAAACTTTACTAGAAAAAAAAGTGTCAATAAAGCTGCTATGGAAAATAAAAACCATGCCATTCTTAACATTCTGTCTGTTTAACCATGATTTAAAACACCTATGTTCCGAGGAGAGTTGCAGTATTCTCCTTTCCTGGGGATTTTATTGACACTATCAAAAAGTTTAAAGCTTAGAGCTTTGCATTGGTTCGTTTGTGAGTTGTATTTTGCACGACATTCAATTTTTGATTTTGGTTATCAGACTTAAACCATGATTAAGAATGGTTGGGTTTTAAGCCAGTGCTATTTAATTTTTATTTAAATACAAACACATTTGAGTTTACCAAGTAATGTTATGTGACTCCACGACCTTCTGAGTATTATATGGACTGTTTTTCCTAAACTTTAACTTAAAATTTGAATCAGCATAGCCCTATCTTGTTTAAAGGTATTCCACCATTTAAAAGGTGCTTCGCTAAATAATGTCTTGTATGTTGTTTAGGTTACTAAGAACAGTATCTCTGAGGAAAGAAGCAGTTCTTGTAGATTTCTAGACTAAAATATATATATATATAAAATCATCTAAACATTTCCTTAGTATTTGCGTTATGATAAACTGTTTCTTGGACAGTTATGAATATTAAAACTCTAAGATAATTAAAACAGTTTAAGCATCTTTTAAAAAAAATGAGCTACTGGTTAATGGCTTATTTTTAAATGGCTTATTTTAAAAACAATTTAGAACTTTTTTCTTATAAAACTATAATTTACTAACAACATCAATAAAAATGACAAAGCAATGACCTTAATCTTATTTCCAAGAAATGTCTATTGTGTTTTTCATTACAGTTTCAGCATTATTTTTACAACTGCTTACTTGTCCACTTGATTGCTGTTTGTGATTTTCTCTTAACAGAAAATTGAACTATGAGGTGATACAAATGTTATATCTTAAAAATTCCACTTCTAGTAATATAGAGGTTTTAGAGAACATATTGTTGTAAGTAATAAGTGCCATAACATGTTCCAAGAAAGCTATAAAATGTGCCCATCTTCAAGAAGGATCTATCAGGTATTTTAGTATACCCACAGAACGCAGGTCCGAGCCATCTTGGTGGCTTAGAGTGTGTGCGTGGAGTATGCAGCTTGGATCTTTTCTGCACATTGTAGGAGCACAAACCTAAAAATAGTGTGAGATGAGAACTGGTAGCCAACGGAGTTTAAAGGAGCACTGAGGAGGAGTAGCTCTGGGATGTCGCCCGCCACTGATGAGCGCTGTTTCCCCTGCTTCTAGCATATTATTTTTTTAAGCCAATCAACCATTGTAGTGTTCCCAGACTGAGGCCCTTTAAAATCCTGGTACCAGGGCCGTGTTAGCAGCAGGTTGATGCTCAGAACAGAATAGCCTTAATTTTAAGAGGGTCAGTCTTTGTCATGAGAGCCCTCCTGTCTCTTCTTTATCCTATTGCTTCTAAACATAGCAAGCAAGGTTTTGTTTAGAGACATTTAATGCAAACTTCACATTTATATGTATGAATTAGCGATGCATGAAATCTCCTCCAGTCACTTATAAAATGTATTACAAATTATGGCAAGGGCATATTTATACAAATTAATAAAGCTGAAATGTTTTTTAAATGTGGTTAGGTGTTTAACAAAGAAAAATAAGAGACTACATCTTTATGTGATTTCTTATTAGAGTGGTGATCTGTTTTGGATAGGCATTCCTTAATTGACTTTGTACACTAATATTAGAAGAAATCAACAATGAGATTAAATCACACCCCCCCCCCCCCCCCACACACACACATCTCTCTTTCTCTCTCACCACACCACCTGCCTGCCTGGGTGATTACATTCTGAGATGGAAGAAAAGCAGAGTCCTTAAATTATAGTTCTAAAATATTTTGTGTCACTAATGTCTGATGCCTTTTTTTTTGTTGTTAGAAAAATATTTTTCTTCTGATATGCTTCTCTCCAAATTACCTTTCCATTATCATGTTCCTCATATTATTTCACAAAATGATTTAGGACAGAATTATCCCTTTATGTATATATTTTAATCCTTGCCATCCTCGCCATGTATAATGGTTCTTTCTTGTGTTGATGACTTTTATTAATACAAAAAAAAACACTTTATTTTGGAGACTATATTTTTTATCTTCTCTTTTCCTTCTTCTAACCTTGGCATACTCTAATGCAGAAGGGAATAATGATGAAGTTTACTCACAATAAATACAAAGATTTTAATATCACTTTTTAAAAATTAGTTCGTAGTTAACACTGTCAAATGGATCTGCCCAGATTCTGAGGCCCACAAAGCCCCCCAGATATATTAATGATATTGTTTAACTTAGAAAATATGTCAGCATGGGAGATGAGCGATGCCAAGTGATTAAGTTCAAAAAAGAAAGCTTCCTAATCTTTTCAGTATCCGTGCTTTTTTACCCCGAGGAGCAGTAATACAACTTTCTGACATTTCTAGTCTATATCAAGAGTGGGATTTTCACAGTCATCATCAAATCATCCGTTAACATTGACATCTTGCTGTCTCTTGTGTTGTTTTAAGGTTTTTCTTTCTGAAACTAGGACTTATGAAAGATAATAATGCCAGTAGCTCTTCAAAAGAAAGTGCTTTCTCATGTATCATCTCATTTCATCCTCCTATCATAAGAGATGAGAACAAGTGCTGTTTATTTTCACTTGAAAAAAGGTCTATTCTGTAGAGAAATTTTGACTTGCCCAAGGTCCTCTTAGGCTGCTGGCACAGCCTATGTGTTCAGCTTCCAAATGAATACTTTTTTTTTTTTTTTTTTGAATAGAACACCTTATGGGAAGACCAGTCGCCAAATATACAGAGAGAGAGAGAAAGGAAGAAAATTAGTATTTGAGTTCTTAATCGATTCTAGTCAACGTACTGGACATTTTCACATTAATACCTCATTTATTCTGCCCAGCCACTCTAGGAGGTAGGCAGTGGCGGTATCTTTTCCAAAAGAGCAGAGGAAGGTTCCGAACGTGTAGCCTTATGTTGGGTGATAAGGAAGTGGTATCAGACTTGGAACTCTGCCCTCTATGTGTTTCTCCGTCTAGTTCAGGAAGTTTTATGAAGACACATTAAACAGTATCTATCCAAGAGGATAGTGAAGTTAGGGAAGACTGAGATGATCACAGAAAACTCATTGCGGGGGAGACTTGTGTTGAGTCTGCAGGGACGGCAAGAAGGGGTAAGTGGAGGGAGAGCCTCACACCCCATATGCGCCGAAGAGCAAAGCACAGGAGAAATCACGAGTGAGCCTAGAGCTTGTTCAGCCCAAGCAGATGGAGCCTGATGGGGGAGGGTGACGTGTGCTGTGATAGCTTGGGCTCTGGCTACAGGAGGCCTTGAAAACGTGTGGGAACAAGGCCGCAGGAGTTTTAAGCTGAAATTCTTCTGGCCCAAGCGTTCCACGCTGCCGAAGGGAAACCAAGGCCTGTAGAGGCGACACGACTCCCGTATGGTCACTGCCATGCAGTTACCGAGCCGGGAAAGAAACAGATTCTCCCATTCCCGGTCCAAAGTCGTTTCGGCCCTACCCTGTGCTCGAAGCTCTTCGTGGAGAGGAGTGATGGAATGGCAGCGCTGGGACTCCTGTCTCACTCTCAGAATCTTGTTCCTGATGGAGGCAGTTTCTTGAAAACGTTTTCTGTGTGCGATTTCCCGTGGCGCTTCTCGTTGCCTGTGCCGCGCAGCCAGCGAGCTGCTTCAGTGGGGCCGAGCGCTCGAGACGCCCGGTGGGTGGTGGAAAAGCTGTCCTCGCCCTGCAGGTCAAACGACACGAGTGTGAAGTGAAACGACATGGTCTTCTCAGGGGCAGAGGCATAGTTTAGCGATTTGGGACGTAATAACAGACGCCACGTGGTTCAGATGCTGCTCACGGTTTTACTTTGTGCCTGTCACGTGCCGGGCATTGTGTGCGCGGTGTTCTCTCCCGGCACCGAAAGGTACGCGTTTGCAAGGTTCCCAGGTATCTTCATGCCACATATGAGGACACAGAGACTCAGACAGGTCCCGTCGCTCACCCGCGGTCCCACTGGTCGAAGGTGCAGAGCTGCTTCTGGAATCCACGTTGGTCTGAGTTGTAACCCCAGCATGCTTTTCCTACCACGTCATAGGTCCATCACATGATAAATAAAGTAACCGAACAGACTTTTCACATTCATTTGAAGAGCGAAATATATTTATCGTACGAAAGGAGAAAATACAGAAAACTGAAGAAAACGAAGCCCACGCGGTGCAGCTGAGGCCCACGAGTGCGCGTTAGTGTCTTTCTGCCCAGCCCTCTCCTCTCGTTCCTGTCTACGTGTTTGCCCCGCTCCGCTTTTCAAACGGAACCCGTTTGGTCCGCTTTTGCCCTTTGTCTTTCATCCTGGGTTTAGACCCTGGGTTTTGTCCCACTGGTCAAGCTGAGCCCCGCGAACATTCTATATAGCGTTTGGTGACGAGGAAGCAGCTGGGCCTTCGTGGACGGAGCGCTGGGGGTGGCAGCCAGGAGACTGGGCTTTTCGTTTTGGCTCTGACATTGACTTGCTCCGTACTGTGAGGCAGGTGACATCTCTCCTGAGGGCCTCACTTTCTTCATGGATGAAATGAGGGCATTGGGTTGGATCTCTGCTCTTCTTTCTGGTTGGGATACTTTCTGATTCTCCAGTTAAGATTCGTTGCTCCCTCGTCAGGCTCGTGTAGGCAAGGGAGCGGAGGGGTCTCTGTTCTTTCTTAGAATTATCTGGTATGTTTCTCAAGCAAGATTGGTGTTGCCCTGTGTCTGTCAGCATGTGACCTACTCTTAGTCTCCAGACATTTCGGGTCAGTGTCATTCTTGCCACTTGGCTCTTTGAGCAGGGAATGTAAGAAACGTGAGCTTAGGCAGAGAAAGGGCGAGTTCACGGAAAGAAGTTTTCAGGCTTCTGCAACTGAACGCCGGGAGACGTGATAGCTTGGTAAACCTGGATCGCCGCCTGCCACCCGTGTGCGCTGAGGAGATGGAGCCGCATCTGGTGGGGGCGCGGCCCTGGACGGCTCCGCGGGTGCCGTTGGTGAGCCGTGGTAAACGGGATGACCGCACGTTTCAGTTCCGTCTCTCCGACTGTGTGATTTCACCACAAGGATGATTACTTTCATTGTGTACCTGCGATATGCTAGTTACTTTGTGTACATTATTCCTAATCCTCAAAACCATTCTGCGAAGTATCATTATTCCCATTTGACAGACGAGGCTCAGAGAGGTGCAGTGATTTGCCTGTGCTCATAGAGCGAGTGAACAGCCTATCCGGAATTCTGATCTAAAGTCCAGACCTTCTGCTTCGTCTTCTCTCTCCCGCATCTCCGCCTCTATTGAATTATTCCCAACAGCTTACCAAGTTCTGGTATTCCTCCATTCTGAAAATAACGCCCGTCTTTGACTCTTCACTTCCATTCAGTTCCCGGCTAATTCTCTACTTCTCGGAAGAATTATCTGCATAATTCAATTTATTCCTCAGCATTTTGCTATTTGTCTTCTGCTCTGTCATTCAATTCGAGCTTTTCTTATCAAGGTCACCCGAAACCTCCACATCCCTCAGTTCAGTAGGCATTTTTTCTTCCCTCATCTCGATGCATCAGTACAGTTGACCCCTCCCTCCTGCTTGTTCTCCTTTGTTCCTTTGATCGTCTTTCTCTACCCATCCCGTAAATTGGTGCTTCTGTAACTTAGTCCTGGGTCCTCTTTAATTTCTGCGAATTCTCTTCCTAAGATGATCCCGTTCTTTACCATAGCATTAAATACCATCTGTGTGTACATGACTTCCAAATTTCTAGCTCCCGTCCAAACTTTTCCTCTGATTTCCTGAGTAGTATGTTCAACTAAGTACTTGTCATTTCTATTTAGATGTTTTACAGGTTTCTCAGAACTAACATACCCTAAACGGAACTCTTGGATCCACCCCCAAACTTGTTAGTTTTCTATCATTAGATCGTGATATGCTGCCTTTTTACTCCCTAACTCTTGGTTCACCTGCAAGCTTGTCATACATACCTGCTAGTTATAACTCGAAACTGTCCACCCATATTCGTCTCCATTCTCCCTGCATGAGCTGAGTCACCATCCAGTCTTATCCGGATTATTCTGCGATTCTCCCGATTATCTTCTCTGCTTCTCCTTCTGTCTTCTTCCAGACTGTTCTCCACAACGCAGTCAAATCAAGATTTAAAAACTGTAGACAGGACTGCTGTTCTCTTGATTAAAACCATTCGGCGGCTTTCTGTTGCCTTTCCAAAACAATTCTGATCCTCTGCCATGACCCACGAGGCCCTCGGCGTGATCCGGCACCTGCTTTGCCCAGCGACTGCGCACCGTGCCGCTTCCCCCCCACCGCCTGTGCGTTAGCTCTTCTGGCGTCCTCTCAGTTCCTTGAACGTGGCTAGCTCCTTCCAGCCCGAGAATCTTTGCGCAGCTCTCTTCCCTGCCGGAAACAGCCAGTCCCCTGCTTCTGGAGTGGCCGCCCTCTCTCGTCCTTTACGTCTGTATTGTCGTCATCATTGAGAAGCTGTCTCTGACCACATTATCTCACTTGGGCCTTTCCTCCTCTTCCATTTTCTTCTTTGCTTTCACACAACATGCTTTGTGGTGCACTAGCTTACCATTCCTCTCCCAACTAGACAGGAAGCTCCTCAGCAGGATGGATGTCGCATATCCAGCATTTGTCACAGTGCCCAGTGCAGTAGCTGCTCAGTTTGTAAGGTAACAAACTAAACTTAAAGTGAGGCTGATATGGAAAATCCCATTTCTCACTGGAGGAATGGGATCAAACTGTCCCTCTACGTGCTTCGTTCATGAAAAAGCGAACCTGTAAACAACTTCACAGTGAAGCAGAACACTGTCAGAGGAGCCTAGAGGGGCCGGCCGGCATTGCATTTGCAAGGCAGCATGAAGGAGAAGGTTGAGGTCTGAATAGTCATTGCCTTCTGCCCTTGTTTTCTGTATTTGCTTAGGCACGGGAGGCATAGCTAAGCATGGTCTTGGCGCTGTCTCCTGGGCTGATTTCTGGACATACTCAAATTTGGTTTCTCTTGCTTAGTGAGAAGTATAGTCAGTCAGTCTGATGAGACAGCTGTCTGAATTCCTCACGTACCCGAGTTACTTCAACTGAATTAAAAGCTTCTTGGGGAGGGTTTTCACTGTGTTTGGTGCAGTGTGGCAGAATGCAAAGGACTTTGATCCAGAATTGGGTTTGGATTTTTGTTTTAGTCCTGTTTACTTTGAAAAAGAAAAACAAAACAAAATAAAAACAAACAAAAATAACCCGAGCCTCAGTTTTCCCATCTATACAACAAAAGAATGGGATACATGGCTTCTCTGGATCCATTCAGTTTCACCCATTGTGAAATCTCTGATTTCTATTGAAAAGTAAGGGATTTTGATCCTGGAGGTAAACACAAAAGCACACCCTTTCCTCAAAGTCAGTTTTATGGAGAAATAGCCAATGGTCTCATTGGAGGAATGAGGCAATTCTTGGAGATCCTGAGCCCTTATGACTGCCGTTACCTAACTTTAGTTTATTGGAAATGGTTTAAAAAAAAAATTAGAGTTTAATGTTTTGGGGGGTTTTAATGACTTGTACTTCACCCTACTAGGCATTAAAGTGGGTGACTCGACTAAGAATAATGAGTGTCCTCTTCTAAGCTGTGATACCCCATAAAGAACCTTGTTCACTTCAGTGCAGGCATAAGCAACTCACTTGGTCCCTGGAAGGACTGCCTCTTACTGAAAAGATACAACAGAAAAGAGAAAGAAAAACAATCTTTTATACGAGTATTATAAGGCCGAGTCAGGAAGATCCTAAGCAAATGCATGATATTAATATGAATTTTAGTTTTCATTCAGATAGTAACCTAACAGCTTGCATCTCTGTTATTAATTGCTCTCACTGTGGACTAGTGTTCATACTAAATATTTATCTCACTTATTCCCCAAACATTCTTCGGGCTGGGTGATAGTTTCACATTGTTATTCCAGGTGAAGAAACTGAGTTGCTTAGAGGTTAAGCAACTTGCTAAATTAAGGCCCAGTTAGCAAGTGACTGAGTTGGGGTTTGAACCAAGTAAATGAGTAATGAATCTTTAAGTCTAGGATATAGCTAAAAGCATTTTTCAGCGTTTTCAATGGTAGTGAAAAGATAATAGGGAAATCAATGGCACCCGATTCACGAACCGAGTTGTATTTGTTTCGCGTCCTTTTCCTAGAGATCCTGGGTGTTTCCATCCTGTCCTGTCAGTATCCATTCCTTGTAGGATGCTTCAGCTTCCACACTCCAGAATTGAAATCAAACCCTGAGTTAAAATCACAAGCAGTTGTATTTTGTAGGATCACATGATAGTAGTTCCCAGAAACATGACCTTATTTGTAATTTTGAACCATCCCCACCTGTTGCTTTAAATGTTTTAATAATACAGGTTGCTCTCCTCCCCCAATGAGGCCCACTTTTTTACCCAATCACTTTAATTATGTGAGCTAGAATCCTGTTTCTCTCACATCTTCAGTTCTCAACCTTGTTAAAATTAATCATATAATCCCCCTTTAAAACATAGTATTAAATCACCATAGTAACACAGTATCCAAGCTTTATAGATAAAACATAACAGCCCCAAGAAGGTAGCGTTTGGTGTCCCCTTGGCAGCTCTATAACTTTTATTGAAATGCGTTCCTCCTCCTGACTTGTGTAAGGTGGACGGGTAGCATTACTTACACCTGTTTTATTGCCGCGCGCTTTTAAATTGCCACCTTGTTTTCGTTCACCTTCCTAGTCAAAAAAGGGGAGTGGGACACTTGCTTTCCTTTCTGAATTGTTTCCTGGTACTCACCACTCTCTGGGGGATGGAATTGTTTCCTTCAGTGTGACCAGGTAGGGTCCAGTTGACCTTTAGTGCTGGATGGATGCCTTGGAAGTCTCTTTACTCTTCTTATGTGGCTTGTACAAGGGAGTTTTAGAAAGGAAGGCTCTTCACATTTGAGAACTTAATTCATATCCTATCTAAAAACTCAGTATGCCTTTGGAAAAGGTCTGGTGAACCGTTACGGGATTCTTTATGTCCACAGACAGTTTATAAATTACAGGTGAGAGCACCGATTTGAATACATTAATCAATTTGAGTATATTGTGTAAAATACAACATATGTAAAATACAACATGAGTTAATGAGTTCCTCTGAAAAATTCAGTGTCGAATTCTAAAATAAGATGTTAGCATAAATTTATGTATTAGAATTTGGAATATTTAAGTTTTTAAAAAGGAACCCAAGCTAACTGGTAAACTGATTTTTTAAAGTGGATTTTAAAATATAGCTTATAAAAAGTGTTTCTGGATTAATCTGATTAGTAATAGGCTTTTTAAGTTTTTGAAACATTTTCTATTTTTGTTGCTTTTATGTGTGACATGCTGATTTCTGTGTTAGTGTAGGAGTTCTTAGCTTTTTTCTTTAATTTGTTTCTTTAAAAACCCTGTTTCCATTTCTTAGAAAGTCCCTTGCATTGTTAAGACATTCAGTATTTGTAAAATATAAAATATGTTCCTCACAAGTTCAGAAATTATGAAAGAATCAAGGGTTTAGGAACGTCATAGCCAACCTTGCCCTCTTGTGAATCCCAGCTCCTCTCGTTAGCAGCTCTGTGAACTTGATTCAGTCCTTTGGTTTCTTTTTCTGAGTTCCAGCATTGTGCCTGAGAGTAAATGAGACCAGTTTCCATCAAATGTCTCACTTAGTGGCTGACAGCAGAAACTCAAATTCTGCTGTTGTAGTCACTGTTTCCCTCTGAGGTGGAGGAATATCAGGTGAGCGCATTTGTGATCAGTTAACAGCGAGCGGACAGCAGGCTTTGGTGTTAGATAGGCCAAGGTTTAATAAAATTCTGCTTTTTTTGCAATTTACCACTTGGCACCTTGGGCAGTGCTGCTCTAGGCTATTTCCTCCGTCTATAAAGGGAGGTTAATGGAATGCACCTTTCAGGATGTGATGGGATGATTAACAGGGCTACCTGCCTGAGCTCAGTGGGAAGAAGGTATGAGAGCTCCAGTGAGGTGGTTGGTCACTACAATGTGTCGCTTTGCTGCCTTTTTTTTTTTTTTTTTTTACTAGCTCACAATCTGTTCCCCTGAAGTGTGTAAATTTTAAGTTCATTTGTAAAGAGTTCCACTGAGAAAGGAAATGTTACAGGTTCAATGACTTGTCGTGATTAGATACTTTATCAAGAAACTTACTGCACATCCCTTTTCCCCTTTGTTCTGTCTTTGCCGCAGCCTCACAGTTAGCCAAGTTGGCCAGAACTTCACTTTCGTCCTCACTGACATTGACAGCAAACAGAGATTCGGGTTCTGCCGCTTATCGTCAGGAGCTAAGAGCTGCTTCTGTATCTTAAGGTAAGAGAGGAGGGCTTCAGCTATTGGCTAGTTCTGCGAAACAATGTCAGCTTTTGCGTTGTTCTTCTGTAATTAAATTTTCCAGCTGTTCTTTTTATTTTCCTATCAGTTTCCCACAAGTCACTGCACTTGGGGAAAAGGACTTCACAGTGTTGTTCTTGCACTGTAAGTTCTGCAGATAATTGTGTTTGTTTATTTGTATCACATCCCTTGGGTGGGAAAGGGACCATTGCTTCTGTGGAGTGTGTGGAAGCTGGAGAGTCAGCATGGCTTCAGTTCCTCCTGCTGTTATCTGGAGCTGTCAGAAATTAGCCTGTTAGGCTTTCCCTTGGACATTTTGTGTATGTAAGATTATTAATAAAGTATGTGTCTGTAGCTCAGGACGTCTCGCAGACACTGATTGTGCCCTCCTCAAAGCAACACCCTTGCCCCCTTTGGGTCAGCAAGTGAACAAGTAACTGTTTTGCAACTTGGCTACCTCTGTAGAGGTTTGCAAAAGGACAGAGTCCCGTAACGAGGCTTCTTTGGATCTTGTGAAAGCCCATCAGAGACACCAGAGCCACACTCGCTGACACCAGAGCCACACTCGCTGAATGCTCTGTTTCCTCCTGCCAGAGGGGTAAGGCATGTTCTGGGCTCGAAGGCTGTGTGGAAATCTGATTTTGGAGCTGCCGGCTCTGTGGGCTCCTGCTGGGCGCCTCCCGAGGGGGAAGTAAAGGCATCCCGCACACTCTCCTCCCCATCTGCCTCAGTTAAGTAGGTGTCAGAGGGGCCTGTCTCCTGTCTCGCTCTGCTCATGTGGAGCAGCCCAGGGCCGGACGGTGTGGAGGTGCCCCTGACAAAACCCCGGTCCCCAGGCTTGGGCTGGGGCCTGGGGATAAAAGGCCAGACCCTCCGTGAATTCCAGAAAGAGTAGTTCTCTGGTGTGTTAGTGTCTGCACTTTCTTCTTCTTCTCACCAAGAAAAGCCTTCCCCTTCCTCAACGCGCGCGCCCTCACACCTGGGGGTTGGGGGGAAGAAGGGCTGACTTTTGAAGTGCCTTTGCTCAGTAACTGTCAGTCGGGGCTGCTACTTTTATGTTTCTCTGCACAAATAGCGTTATTATTTTAAATCGGCCAATTCAGTTCTCTTTGTCACCAAGCGTGGCATCTGTGATTTGGGCACTAGAGGGCAACTGCCAGAAAGACCTCAGGAGGAGGCGCAGCCGGGGTCTGCGAGATGAGGTGTGCGCGTGCACGGTGGTCAGGCCCATGCAGCCTTGGGGCACGCGACTGGGTGCTCTGTCATTAAACAATGTTGGTCTCTGTTTCTCTCTTTAAAGAAAATTTTCTCTTTCATTTTTGCCAAATGTTGTATTTTAGCCTTGGCCTGGACATTGCATATTCACGTAGTCATTTAGAGGAGATGAGGGTTTAAATTAAGTTCTTCAAGTTTTGCAGAAAAGTTTTTATCCCCTGAATATTTTGGGTCATGGTGTTTCCTCCTTTCAAAGCTAGGTGTGTGTGTGCGCGTGCGTTGAGGGGCGGGGAGATGACTGAACTGGCATGTCACATTCACTCAGCAAGTTTCTGAGAGTGGAAACCGTTTAAACATTTAAATTTAAAAATTACTCTCCTCTGATTCTAGTATTTGACTTTGTAGTGCGTCTGTGTGGAGGGTTGTGGACTTCATGTTCGTGAGAAGCTGGTCGAATAGCCTTCGTGCTGCCAGCATATAGAATAAAAAATAGCAGCAATTGGTGCGTTTTCTGTCTGATAGTTAAATTAGTTTGGAGCTATGGGAAAAAAACTGGTGGGTTAAGGCATTCACTTGTATGTCAGCCCTTAATTGAGGGCCTACTATGAGCTTCCCTTGAGTTCCCAGGACTAGCTGGGGAGATGCTGACTGCTCCTGCCGTATGCCACGTGTGATGCATAGAACAACCCGTTGGCATAGTGTCTTCTTCCTATCGATGTTCTAGTGCCAGAGAAGAGTGACCGTCGTGATAAATGCAGAGGCCTATATGAATATGAATTCTGGGACATGTGCTTCTTGGGTATTTAGCATGGGGGGTGGGGGAATCTCATTTTATTGTTTCCAGCTTGAGAAGCTGCAGAAAGAGGGCGCACACAGTGGCACGTCCTCCGTGCTTGCTTTGGGGACGTTGCTGGGTTGGGACAAGCATGCGCGTGGAAGAGTCTGCTGTTAACCCGGGTGGTTGCTGGCGGCGCATCAGTGCAGGGTGGGGTGGGGTGGGGTGCAGACAGCGCGAGCGCGGCTTGGGCTTGGTTGACATCGCTAGCGTTGTCCTCTTTCGCTGCTTGGTCTCCTTGCTTTTTTTCAGATGCTGTCCCTTGAGTTAACCTGTGCCTTGAGGTCTAGTCACCATTAGGGTGCTGTGCTCCAGCTCAAGTCTGCTCATAAGCTACCTCTGTTTTTGTTTTCCGTTTCTTCTTCTCATGAGGGCCGTGGCTCCCAGTGATGACATCTCTGCAGATGTAACCTCCGCTGTTTCAGGATTTAGCTTCTTAGGGTCTTCTCTTCCCCGACCGTTCTGCAAAGCTTACATGCTTCCTGGCCCACATGAGCCTTCACACATTTACCCATCCTCCCGAACTCAGCTCAGGCCCTCAGCAGCCTCGTTCAGACGGAGGTGATCATCCCCTCCTCTGGGTGCCCCCAGCACACTTTGCATACTTCAGTTACACACACGTCAGCCCTGAGCATCCTTTGTTTACTCCTATGTTACCTCTTCTGGGTAAAGATTGTGTGTTAAGCAACTTCGTATCTCCAGCACTTAGTATAGTGCTTGATCAAAAGATTGTGTATGTGGCTTTCAGAGTCAGGGAGATGCATTCCATTTAAATGGAACAAAGGGGCACTCTAGTCTCTGCGTTAGGGGACAGGCTTCATGGGACACTAGTTCAAAGAGAAAATATGAAATATAGTTATTTGCAGAAGCATGGTTTATATTAAACTTGTTTCATGTTAGTCGTAAGAGGTGAACCTTTGAATCTCACAGTGGCAATCCAGTGTTAAGTGACAGGCCTTGTGTCCATAAAGGACCAGGCCATCAGTATTACAAAATTTAAATTGAATTTCACAATGAAAAGTTCTTAGATGTCTTTTGTAATATAGCTTATTAGATTCATTCTTGGGGGCATTGTTTGTTCCTCCCACTAGAATGTAAGCCCCATGAATGCTGGGAATTTTTATCTGTTTCGTTCACAAATGTACCCAAAGTGTATTGAAAAATATCTGCACATAGTAGGCACTTAGTCACAAGTAAGACTTGTTTTATGAAGGAATGAATCCCTGAGAAATAAGCTCTGTGTTTATTTATAAACATTTTTAAAAAAATTGGTTCGAACTCTTGTCACTAGCTAACCGTGACAGAAATGTAGTCGTACCAGAGAATAAACACGTCTCATTAACACAAGTACCATGGTATACAAAGTGAAATGCATTATTTCCTCCCACACGTAACTAGTTTCTCTTATTAAAGCATTTTAAGTTTTCTTGAGAGTCACCATATTATTTAACTAGTTGCTGCATGGTAGTTAATACTAGATTAAAATCACCAGCTAGGAGAACTGTAGTCATGGGTAAGTTAGTTGTTCTTCATTATAAACCCAGGAATGTGAGAATATTTTAGCATTTTCAGGCAGCATCATCAGAGTCTGATGTGATGTAAGCATTTACCTCTGATATCATTCAAATATCACAAAACAAAGTGACCTAGAACCAACATTTTTTTCCTGGCTTTGGATTTGCCTAAATGGCACATACCCCTCAAAGCTAAAGCTGTAAGGAAATATGCGATTTATAGCCAACTTCTGGTTTTGGATGAACAGAAGGAACGTAAGAGTTAAAAGCCATTACAGCGTTGTTTTATTTTGGGGGAGGTGGTTTCTGGGAGATATGTCATACGATAGTTAAATGTCTTTACTTTTTATTAAGGAACTTTAAAAATATTTGTGTTCTACAGTTTTCTCTTCATTAGGTAGAGAGATCTTATTTAAGCTCTTGGGAAAGCTTGGGTGACTATACCCAAATAAAATTTGTTCAGAACCTGTTATACATTTTTGGAAGAAATAACTTGTTTCCTCAAGATGGTATCTAATATATTTTTGTTTAAGGTTTTAAATTTTTATTCAATTAGTATCTTAGTACCTGCTATATATCAGGAATAAGCAAAGCATAACACTTGGTCTTTGGCCTTAAGTTCCCTTAAAGGAGACATAAAGGTCTAGCCCTAGCTCTCCATGTGAACCTTTCAGATGTCATGTTCATATGATATTTTGATGAGCTGAACTTTCTGAACTTGGTAATACAAACTGAAAACAATATATACTTTTCGACCTTTACCAAATTTAAAAGTGAACATGTTTCTGGATGCACTGTTCCCAGGCCACCTCTGAATTCGATACCCCCCCCCCCCCATTTCTCTTCTACTCTTACTGTCCTCAGAGAACCACTCAATCTTTGGAAAGGGACTGTGTAAACAAGTAATTAAAAAATAACGTGGTAAGTGCTATTTAAAAAAATATGTGTGTGCGAGGTTCTGTGAGGTCACAGATTAGGCAATGCCCATCTCTGCTCGGAGAATCAGCAGAAGTGTGGCTGATGGTTTCCAGTTAGACCAGGTCTTGCAGAGCAGCGGGGGCTTGTAGGAAGGTGGAGGAGAAGCTCCTGAGGCCATGAGGACCGGCATGCAAAGGCTCAGAGAAATGAAAGGGAGAGCAGGATGGAGTGGCAAGAGATGGTGCCATTAAAACCTTGGGGCCAGATTGTGAAAGGCTTTATGGGACATGCTTGAGATTTTGGATTTATCCCACAACAAGTGGAGTGCCGTTGGAAGGTTTAGGGCAGGCCGTAGAAATCCTGATACGTGTCAACCATGAGTAAAGTGACCTTTTGTGCGTGAAGTTGCCGTTTACACACACTCGGGGTTTCTGGTTACTGTTGGAAGGGATGCCGCACATCCCTTTGGGAGCAGCGCCCTGATTTAGGTTGGACTTTTCAAGCCTCGGCTTCAGCTTTTTTTTTTTTTTTAAAACTATAACTTAATATGTTCCTGGGCCCTCACTGGGGAGTTACTGTTCTTCCCATGCAAGCTGGCATATGGGCTTGTGTTTAAACCTCACTTATGTTAAGTGAGAACTCTTCTCCTCGAACACTATTTGATTTAATGGCAAGAAGAACTTATGCATCTTTTTTCATCTGCATTGTACTCATTTCTGCTATAAATACAGAAAAGCTCAGTTTTCAGAGAGAAAAAGATGCTAAAAGTAAGAAAAGAGTTTGGTTTTAAAAACTTTGGATTCTCTAACCGTTCCAGCGTTTCTTAAACAACATACATGGTCCAGGAGAAAAATCAAAGGACGCGTTCGTTAGGCAGGTGTGGTGGCAGAAGCCCTTTCGGATTGTGTGTTATCTGCTTTAGTTTAAAATGAGCGTGTGGGGTGGGGTGGGGGTGGGGTGGGGAAGGCAGTTGGGAAGGAAGGCTGTGGGGACAGCTCCCAGATTTTTACCTTGAAAGCAGGTGCTGCTGAAATATTCCAGAAACAGATGGAATCTCCTATTCTTGTTTTAAGCAATTTATAGTTGTCTCGCCTGAGGGTACCCTGCCTTACAAAAATGCGCAGCCTGATGTTGGAGGGCAGTTTGGGCATCAAAGCCGGGGCCCCTCTGGGAGGAATCAGCCTTTCTTCCCAATGCCTTAAGTGCCATTTGGGAAACCTGGATCTTTCATATGATTTAACAGAAGACTTTCCTCTGCTTTTCGAGTGTTTCCATCTCTCTGGAGCTGTTTGATTTCTTTTTAATTCTCCCCCTTAAAAGTACAATGGGCACAGTGTTGTTTTCTGGATAGTCAGCTGGAAGAAGGCCCGATTCCTGTGGCAGATTATAATTCCACCCATTGTGGCTTCTGGCACATGGCTTCTGTCAGAAGCCGAACCCATGGGATGGGGCCTGTGGAGGCTCTGGTTTTCTAGGCCCAGGGCCCTTTCTGAGATCCCCAGTATTTTGAAAGGCTTGCATGGGGGTGGGGTGGGGGGCGGGGTGCACTCATCAGAAACATCACTTTGTGGGAGGTTATAACTTTTTTTTTCTTAATTAAAAAAAATGAAGTGGTTGGAGTGTGTTGCATGTTTTATTGTCACGCAGATGCCTTTATGCTTAGAAACGTGTAATCCTCTGGGGAGCCACAACTCAACAACAGTAACAAGCTGGACTGTTTAAAGAAAATCACCTTCGAAGAGAAAGAAGAGAGGGAAGTAAACAGAACTTCCCCTGCTCTCCCAGTGGCCCGTTGTTTGAGGGCTGGAAGCTGGACAGTCGGAAGGACAGGTGTGTCACCCGCACCCGCCACCAGCGGCAAGGCCGCCGTCCACTGGAGGAGGAAGCTGCTCATCCCCTCCTGGTCCTCTTCAAAGGGAGCCAGCCCAGGGTTGTGGGTATTTGTAACTCCAAGGCTCTGACTAAAAAGAATTTCGTGTTGCGATGGAATGAATGGCACGTTACAGGGGACACGTCTCGCTTCCGTGTCGTCGTGCCCGTGGAACAGTGCGGGGCCGCGCGGGGCGCGCACCGGACGTCCAGGGCCGCACATTTGTTTCCTGTTCTGTTGCCCCCGCGCCTCACTCACCTCGTTCCCTCTGGCAAGTGCTGCCGGTGGCTAATTTTGTAGCTGGCCAGACTGAGTCAGGACAACTCACTGCGGAGGACGCGGGAGGGAAGGGGTGTGTAGCATCCACCGGCATTTCTTCGATATGCCACGTGGTCTGCATAATCCTCATTTATTCTTATTACAACCTTGTGAAGTTATCTCCACCGTAGAGGTAACGAGGTAACGGGAGTGAGACTGACGGAGATACAGTGACTCGCTCACGATCTCACCAGTTTGGTCTGGAACCCCAAATCCAACCCAAAGAGCATGCTCTCAACTGTGCTGGGCTTATTTCCAGTTACTTTCTTTTGGCTCTGATTCAAAACTGCACATTTTATTTTCTTGCCACCAAAGCAGCTTTTATGAGTTTAAAAAGTTTGTTCATCTCTCCATATGTATTTAGCTAAGAGAGGTATGATGAGCGGTTTACCACTGCACAGCGAGCTCAGAGGTGAGCTTGAAGAGCTCTCAGGAATAATACACTACAGCTCACCCTCATTTTATAGATGCTGAAAATGAGGCCCGAAGGAGGAAGGTTTTGGTCCTAAGTTCCTTAGCCGGTACACAGCGGTCTTCTGACCCCCAATCCAGAGTTTGATCCAGGGCATGGCCGTGATTCTTCCAGCTCTGGAGAATAAGCCTAAGACCACCTGGAACTAAGACTCAGTAACCTCCATTTAGCATCAGGGAGTCACATTACCTTTTGGCCAGCGTCACTGCCATCTACGTGAACAATCCAGCCATATGATTATAGAGTAAAGAAAACGATCAGTTTTGTTTAAATCTGATGCAGGGCGTGTTTGAATGGAAAACTAGTAAAACTGAGCCTGCCTTCTGAAAGAAAGAGTCTTAAGAATTCCACATGAGGGACCCTTTTCTGGGAGACAGAAGAACATTCTACAGGAGAAGCCAGTTGGTGCTTTTCGGTTGAGTTTGCGTGTCAACAGTTTTTCTTGGACCTCCCTGCAAGCAAACCACTTACTTCTCTGCAACAGCAACCACCACCAGAAGGCACTTATTTGCACCTTATCTTTGCCTTTTACTGGGCAGGATGTAGAAAGGAAAATAACTCAGTGCGCTTCGCACCTAAAATTGCCCTTTGGATCTGAGCTACACACTTATTTTAAGAGCAAGATAGGTTTGTGAATACAAAGAAGAGCCTGAGTTTAGGCCGTCTGGCTCTTCCAGTGATCGGTTTTAGAAGCAGCAGGAAGCCTCACGTTTCCATCATGGAGAGGCTCCGGAAGACCGAGGTAATAGTGTCACCTCTCTACTTCAGACAGGCAAATCATCATGCCATTTGAAGCATGAAGATCCCACCGTCTTAACAAGAGGTTATGAGCCCTTATTTGTAAGATATTAGTTTCTTGAGATTATGAAGATATACTTCCTCATTAGAGGAATTTAGAAAACTTCAGAAGAGTAAGAAAAGCAATCTATCATCCCACAACTCTGACAATGACTAAGGGTGTGTCATTCTTTGAATTGGGATCATACTGTAGGTATAGTTTTGTATCTAGCTTTTTCATTTATTCTATTATAAGCATCTTTACATATCATTATATATTCTTTCCTGAGGATGTTTTTGACTGTATAATTTATTTGTGTGAGACAGATTTACAAGGGAGAAGCTCCTAGAACTCTAAAAACTATTTCTTGCTAAGACTTATGTTCTTTTAAAAAATGCATTTGTTCTGGTGAATTTGTCATTTGGCTAATTACTTTGGTATTTTTGTCTTTTAAAAAAAGGCGCAAACTACTTTTTATCTTAACTTGTGCGCTATTGCCCTATTCTTGACAGTGAAGGATAGTTATTACTTCTGAAAACAATGAACATAAAAGTATGGAAATAGTATCAAACATCTTAATTAAATAAAGTGGCAAATAATATACTTAGTTTACTTTTGCTTTCGATATTTCACTTTGTACATTTACATCTTCAAAGTAGGTAATCCTTTTTATTAACATGAGTTGCATTGCAAATTGCAAAAATTAATGTACCATAAAGGAAATACTTTTAAAGTTAGTAGTATAAATTTTGATTTTTGAATATATTACATTCTGAGTGAAAACAAATTGCACCTATCTTAAAACTTTATGTAGAAACTTAGGCAATTTTTTACATTGTAGATAAAATTAAATTCTATATTGTGATATGCAGTGGAAATTGAATAGGTTTTTATTTCCCATTCACGGGGCATGAAACTACCACTGATTTTCAAACCAAGGGCAATTGTTGGCTTTTAACTCAGTTCACAAGTGGTAGGCTGCCACTGTGGAGATTTTTAATCCCTTATCTATAATACAAAGCAATATTTAGTACAAAATTAATTCAGAGAGGCATCGTTTCTGGTTTCTAATCCATTCTATTTCAGATGCCTTTGAAGTAAAGTGGGTGGAGCTTTGTATGTTGGGTTAATTGTCCCATTGTTCATTTATTCAGTCTGGTATTTTAACTAGCTCTTTATGTGTATTAATGAGCCCAAAATGCAGCAAAAAAAAAAAAAAAATGCTTGGCTCTAAGAAAACTTGACATTTAAAAAAAACTTATTTAAAAGTGTGGTGGAAAAAGAAGTTGGGTGAAATTCAGTGACCTGTGGATTTTTGCCTGAACTCTTAGTGACTGATTTCCCTTTTTTAAAAAATAATAAAAAAAAAAGTTTTAGTCCTATGAGAAAGCAAGATGTCTTTTGGGGCAAAAGAAGTAAGGGGTAGGGGTGGGGTAGGAGAGATAAGAAACAAAAAACAAAAAGCCATTGCAAACAAATAAACAAAAAAAACCTCTCCAAGTTAAAAAGAAAGTATATTTATTTGCTAGTGTTCAGTTTTCGGCTGAGCAAGAATTTTTACTGTCAACTCTGTAAAAAATAGTAATTTTGGATACCAATTTTAGAGAACTTTTAGTTTGTGCTTTTGATTTTTTATTAGTATTTGAAAATATACTAAATGTTGATCATCCTCATTAGGTAAAGGTAATCATGGTTTCAAGACCACAGAAAACAATGCTCGTTTTATACCTTTTTTTGTTATTCTTTGTTAAAATCCCCCCCGAGATTATAATTCCGGAACTTTTTATTTGAAGAGGTGGTTTAACTTTCATATAGTAGGATTCCCTGAATTTATCCTTTCCTCATATTCAGTACTTGTATCATAATGGAAAGAACATCGGTGCTATATTTGATTTTTAAAATCTTCTTAAAATTGGATTTATAGTAAATTTTCACTTGTCCATCGTTCTTCTTTATCTCAGTACTTCAGTGGCGAATTGAGAATAATACTAATTCAGATATTGTAAAGATTCAGTAAAACAGTGCTTGATAACGTTCTTTGTATATTGTGTCTACTGTGTAAATGTTTAATTATAACCCTCTGTCTTTTGTAAAATGTGAAATATATCCTGCAAACAGAAAAGTGCATTAAGTTTAATTGTATACAGATACACGAGTGTATGTATTTATTTATACACATACACACAGATGTACCCAAAGATATTTATGTAGCAAATATCCATCTAAGTTAAGTAATTTCCAGCACCCCAGAAGAATTTTTTTCACCCATACATGTATTCCTAAATAATATGCTATAGTTTTGTCTGTTTTTGAACTCTTGCATGAATGGAATTATACAATTTAAGTCTTAGTTCTTTTGCTTAACTTTTGAGATTCATTTATGCTGTTGCTATGGCTATCGTTTGTTTTCTTTGCTATATAGCGTTCCTCATTCTATGACCATGTTTCAGTTTATCCATGCATTCAGCTGTAGGTGGCCATTTCGGCTATTTTCTGAAGCTCATGGTGTTTATGAACTTTCTTGAATGGATATACACATAGGCACCAGATTCTTTGATATGTAAGTCTAGGAGCTCGAATAACTATGTATAGGATACATGTATCTTCGACCTTATTGGATAATGCCAGATTGTCTTCTAAGGCGGCCGCTATGCCATTTGACTCTTCTGCCAGCCGTGGGGGAGCATTCCCATCATCCCACGTGGCTGCCACTCTCCTTGCTTTGTGGAGAAGACATGCAGCATGCTCGTCTCCCTCCTCAGAACCCCTGAGATCTCGGTATTGCCCTTCTTTCCTCCCCCAAAGATTAATCTGGCCTTACTGTCTGGAGAGGCATTGCTAGGGAGAGAGGCAGTCTCTGGGCGTGTAAGAGGACAGTTGATCATCCCTGGAAGGTAACATGGTGTGGCATAAAGAGCACGGTCCAGAGTCAGGGCGGGGCTTGACTCCTGGTCCTGCTGGTGTGGAAGTGTGTCGTGGGTGCTTCATTACTGGGGCCTTATTGTCCTCATACCTACTTTTTTGTGAGGTTTAGAGATAATATAGGCAAAGGATCATGGCAGGGTAGTCAGCAGCACGTACAGCATTACACTGTGCAGGAGTTATTAGTAGAAGGATAGACCGTTGTAGTTAATACATACGTGTCATCGTCATAGATGCGTTTTGTGTGGGCATGTACGTAACCACATCTGCATGAGCCTGGTCACATCAACTTGAAGATGATGCTTGGTGGGCAGTTAACACACACTGTTGATCAGGGTGTAAAATGTCCCAACATCTCTGGAAAACTGTTGGCAGTATCTCATCAAAACCCTTGAAATTATTCCTACTTTTGGGAATCTGTTTTAGGGAAAACTCAGAGATAGATATATGTCCAAATACATATATGAGGATGTTTATTCTAGTATATAGAATGAAAAACTAGAAATTTATGGGGGGGGGGAGATAGCTACATTTAAATATCATGTAGCCATTAAAATTATGTTTTTGGTGATTAATGACATGAAAAGCATCTAGGACAATTTTATACAAATAAAACAAGAAACAAATTTTTCTATTTAGTATGATCTCTATATTGTAAGGAATTCATTTAAAAAATGTGATCGGATACCAAAGTATTAGCAATGAGAAAAGTGAGGTAATGGGATCGTGGGTGTGTTTAATTTTGTCTTTAATGAAGTAGTTCTTTATGCTGTTTTATCCTGTCGAGCTCAGTCCAGATATTCACTGCACCATAGTTTACATACTTTTTAATTTGGAAAAATTGTAACCACCTTCGTATAGCACATGATTTCAAATATAGAATGCCTTAAACGGTAGTGCTTTCACTACCAAAGCGATGCCTGACACTCTAGTGTGCGTTTGTCTCCCCCTGAGTTTGTGGAGTGGACTTGAGCTCTGGAATCGGACCTGTGTTCAAATTTTGGTTATACCAACTTCCTAGCTATAGGACTGTAGGCGAGTCAGGTTGTCTTTCCGAGCCCTCGTGTCCTGTCCCCATTCATAAAAAAGAAAATACTTCCCAGTATACTGCCCAGTCTGAAGTAATTATTCCCTTGTTGCTTCGCAAAATTTAAAAATTCCATTGGTTAATAAATGCACCATTGATTTAAAAAAAAAAAAAAAAAAGAAACAACTTTTCAGGGGGAGCAAAAAGCCTGTATTAAAATTTCAGATCAATTTCAAGATGCCCTTTTAATTTCAGAAACTTTAGAAGTGAGTAAGAGTTCATCTCAAGTGAGAAGTGATTGTATTAATTTCACATTGGGATATTTACTGTCTGTCCTGTAGATTAATCACTGATCTCCACTCACCTAGTCGACCTTATAATTTTCTCGGAAATTTCTATCTTATTTGTGAAAGGACTGGGAACTTATTCCCAGTGCTGCCTCAAACCTGCTTTTTATGGCCTCAGGATCTCTGTCATAACCCGTTTTATGCTTTCACAAACTGAGCCCCCGGGGAGCTGTCTGCACTTTTCAGTGTGATCCCGCTGAATTCCTTCCCTTCCCTGCTCGAGCCCTTTGATTTGCCAGGTTTTGTTCATCCGCCCTAAGGATGGGCTGAGACCGCTGAGCACGGCCTCTCTTGTGGCGCAAAGTGAGAATTGTTTTTAATTGAGCAGAAACATGTGGAAAGATCAGGAATATCTCAAGGGATTACAGAAAAATTCCAAATTTGTACTACTTACAGCCTGTGTTTAGAACAGGGTCTGCTGGGAATAAATGTTAGTTAGTGTGGCCTGTGACCTTAAAAACTGTTGACATGGACTTCAGCCAGAAACTAGCCACAGACCTCCTTTGTTAAACTCATTCATAGCTCCTTGAAAACTCTAGCCAGTGAAAGTTGCCAGCCCCAATCTGAGCAGAGCCCTTTTTTTTTTTTTTTTTTTTTTTTTTTTTCCCCTGCTTTGGAAACAGAGGACGCCCCTTAACCAGCAAGGCTTCTTTAATAGGACCACATGGCCTTAAACGCAATTGGAGTTGACAACTTCCTGGCTTGGGTTTGCCAACTGGCAGGGCCGCGAGGCCGAGGGGACAAACAGCGTTGGGGCGCTGTGCACTTGTGTTTGTGCCTGTGCAGAGGAGACTGAACTCTGGAGCACTGCGATACCCCTGCGACGTCGAGAGCAAAACCCTCTGGCCTGAGCCGGACGCGGCTCGCTCGGGTTTCTGGCTGGGAGGACGCATCAGAGCTCTCTCCCAGTGTACGGAGCAGGGGAAATAACCGCTCTTTCTTTTTGCTGGCGCTGATCCTTTCCCTTCTCCTCTCAAGACCCTTGATTTAACCTTCTTTTCATTGGTGTTGTGTTGCCCAACTATAGAATAAGAACTTGCAGCTCAGATTGGAGAATTGTTATATATATATTTTTTCCGCCATGGGACTCAGCACGCACCCACTCTGGAGCTTTACTTAACAAATTTTGGTTTCTGTCAGGCCGAAGAGGCAGCCAGGATCTCTCTTCATTTTACTTACTGAGGAAACTGAGGCATGAGGGGCTTAAGCACTTTCTTCTCTGCTGTCCTATATCAGAGGGAATCATAAGAAAAGGCCGTAAACAATTTGCTACTGCTGCAAACCAGCATAGTAATTGGGACCAGAAACTAAAAATTTCTCTAGTTCTTGTCTTTAATCCAAAGACTGCATTATCTGAATTTAAAGACAGAGAGGGGCAGATAGAATGTTTTGAAAAAGAAATGATCTGACTACAAAGGAGAAGCGAGTATTCTGCTTACAAAGTTTATTTTAATACTGTAACGTGTGGATAGGGAAGCTGTCTTAGTTATCCATCGTCATCCCAAGAGGTCCAGTCATATCAGTGCATACCTCTTTCTACTTAACCATTTGTTAAAATTTGGTTGTTGGAATATAATATTAATTTCCAGTTAGGGTGTTGAAATTGTTATTTTTAACATTAACACTCTAGCAAACTTACTTTTAAAGCTGTTGAGATTTGTTGTGATTTCAACCAGGCATGTGTGAGGAGAAAAAAGGGGAGTCACTGTCTTGGGAGTCAGTGGCATGTAGGCCTAGGAATATGGAAACTCTGGAAAGGGAAATTATATTTTCCTAGTGACCTTATAAGAATTTGGCTATAATTAAGAGCGCAACCTAAGAGTGCCTGAACTATAGTGGGTGCTCCTTAAGTATTTGTTTAATGAATAAAATGGGTGAGATAACTGATTTCCCAGCCCCAGTATTTGCCTGTTCGTACACATTCACATAATTTCCCTTCCTCAACCCTCTTAAGCATTTATTCCTCCCACAGAGGGTAGATGATGCCCTATGTTTATTACCTAAAGTTCTAAAGCAGAGCATTTAGATTTAGTCAGAACTAGTTCGAATTCTGACTTACTAGCTGCGTGATAAATCACATCACTTGTCTTTTCTGATCTTTATTTCTCACATTTGTAAAAATAGATAATGAGACCCACTTTGTAAAGTTAACATAAAAGTAAAAATGTTGTATAAAACATGTAATTTAGGAGGTAGCAACATAGAATTGTTTTTTTTCTAGAACTTCATATTTTTATCACGTGCTCTCCTCTTCCCCCCTATCATAAGAGAAGTTCTCAAATATTTTGCTGCCTCTGTGACTCTCCTTGCTCGTTCAGGGAATGTAGTTAGTTGGTAGACAGCTAAGAGTGATTAAAAGTGTCCTAGACTCTAAATAGAAAGGCTTGAATAGCCTGTGGAAATTGTTTAATGATTGTTTTCTTTACCTGCGCACTATACTAAGAGTAGATTGGAGTGTTAGAAAATATATTTAGATGTATAAATAGGTGATTAAGAATGTTGAATTCAATTTTTGCTCACTTTTTGATAACTAAGAAGATGACAGTAATCTCAGAACATTAAGCAGCGCAGAGAATTATGGAGAACTTTGAACTTGTGTTAAGAGTTCCCTTTCACACAGGATTTCACCGTAAGCATTCCCATCCTTAAACACACTTAAAGGTGGTTTTACAAGAATTAAATCTAAAATTCTCCCCCATTTGAGCTGATGAATCCATTGAGTTTTATAACCTCTGTATTTATTATGTGAGTCTCACCCTCGGTGTTTTGTGTGAACAGCAAATTACATGAAACCCTTTTTCTGTCTCCCTCATAACCAGGTGATTAAGAATGTGCTCTAGACCAGGCGGAGGAGGGTGAAGAACTCTGGTGTTTAGAGGAGGGAAGGTTATTTGTCAGATTTTTTTTTTTAACTGAAATATTTTCCCCTAAGAGTTCACAAGATGAGAGTATGTCATCTCGTCTCTAAAGATTTTCCCCCTAATGCTACCTCATTTTCTAAACTTTCATTAATAGCTCTTTGCAGCTGAAGCAAATATTTTAGATCTTTCTTGTGCTCTCCTCCAGCTGGGAGTGTCTTTCACACATCAAAGGCAGATATGAGCCTCTCATTAAAAGATAGTCTGAGTTCATCAACTCAGAAGAGTGGGACCTGAAACCCTGAGATAACTTTCGGCTGCAAGTCATGTGTAAGTCGGACTGAGATTTTTCCGTGGGTTACCACATTTCTTCTCTCAGTTTGCCACTCCAAGATGCTTTAAAGTCTAGCCATCTCTCTTAGTTTTATTATTTCTGAAGATTATCCTTATCCAGAATAGGAAGTTAGTTGTAGAGCTTAGGAAAGATAAATGTTTAAAATTTATTTTTTGTTGTCGTTGTAAGAAAATAAGGAATCCTGATGCTCAGGAAGAAAGCCCAGGGTTTGCTTGTTGTTTTCTCCTCCACTCCTTCCTTCTTGCTCCCTCGCTGCACTTCCTGCTTCAGCATCTACAAGTTAATTATTTGGAACTTCTTAAGTCAACTCTGAAAACTCCACAAATCCCCATTTTCTTGCTTTTTACTCATGAAAAGCAATACTGAAATCAGAGTGGTTGAACAGATATCTTGAGATTATGGAAGACAACTGATAATACTCTTCAGTTGTTATTTTTGAAAACATTTCTAGATTGGTCGAAGGCTGGAATGTTATAGTTTAGCTAAAAGACACTTAGTGTTTTTAGCTTCTCTTGTATGTATCTGCACAAGCGTACACGTGAATGTGTCATAACAAGGTAGCACAGTCTCCATCATTTGAGTAGCAGCCACAGCAAACCCAGATTGTCTCTTCCATCGTATTTACTTTCCTTACTTTGGTCAATTTCAAGCTCTGTGTAGTATTTTCTAGCCAAAGGTGAAGGTCCCCCTCCTCCCCCATAACTATTAGGATGGCCTGCCAGCCAAATCCTAGGCAACCCAGTGAATTACTCTCTTTGATAGTAGAAAGGTCTGGTTCAAGTTGCTCTGAATGGCATTTAACTATAAAACAATAGCCTTAACAAAAGTTGCTGATGTCCTTCAAATGGTTTCTGTACCAGTAGCCCGTTCTTTTGGCACTTTAAGATAGGAGGCTTGCTCCATTGATAATTTGGAGTGCAAATTTTTGGAGCATTACATAGCCAATGACTGGTGAGGGGGCAAGGGAAAAACACATAGATATATTGAAAGTGCGTGAAGTAAAAAATGAAAAGCAAGCAAACAAAAACATCCCCCCCGCCCTGCACACACACACACACAGACACACACGCATGCACAAACCCAGAAGCTGTTGACTCGGCAGTTTTTCATTCTTTATGACTCTAGGGACAGGTTTAAATTGGGGAAATTTTTTTATTCTCTTGTGCTGTGTCGGGCAGGAAGGCAGTGTTTGATGTAATCTGGCCCAGATGTCAGCAGTGTGCAATGTTGTGATGATTATTTATCTTCAGGTTTTTGCTTTGTAAAAGGAGAAGCAGCAAACAGTGGTTTGGGGTTGTAAGTTATGACTGTTTCCGAGATCCTGTGTGTGTAACAAACAAACATATAAATTAGTTTAAATATGTTTTAGATTTAATTTCATTTCAGCTATTAATCTTAAAATCCTCTTTAACAAATACTGGTTACGAGTCCCCTGATAGATGTTAATATGCTCAGTGCCTTACATTCTGGATATTATTCCTCTTATTTCAATTTCTTGTTCTTCTAGGGAGTTTTCTCAGCTAAGACTGTTAAACTAGTGGGCTTTTTAAAATGGTCTTCGAAAGAATTTTCTCACATACTTTTCCCAGAAGGATACTTGCATTTTTTTTGGTTGCATAAGAACTTAGAATGTAAATGGCAAAACTTCAACAACAGTTACCAAATGGCAGTTCATTTCCTCACTTGGAATTCAGGTGTATTTTAAGAGTATTGTTTGCAAAATATTTTCAAAGGTTAGGAGTCACTGGTGATTTATACCAGTCCATTGCCTGCCCCCTTCAAAGTGCTGCTGATGACTGCAAAGTCTCCTGAATAGAAAGGAGTTCAAAATTTCTTTTTGGACGTGGAAGAGGGGCAAGCCGTGTTGTCATACAATACTATTTTTAAAGATCAAGGGCTGCTTACAAAAATCTTCGCTTCTGTTGTTTTTTCTAAACATAACTGGGTTTTCTTAGTAAATTTAATTTGAACTACTCACATAGTGAGCAGCCCTTTCAGGACTGAGTTCAATTTAAGGTTGAATTGAAAGATTTTTAAATGTTTTCCGGATTAGATGCCAACAGCAGTTCTAACCTAGGATAATAATTCTAACCCAGGCAGGATTAACTACTCCCTTAGCTCACCTCCTGGGCTTAAATGAAATTTTTGTTTATCTTAAAAATGTTGAATTCATTACATTGACATTCTTTAATTTAAAGATCAGCAACCACAACATGAGTACTTAATCAATTAAGGCAGTCTTCACCGACAGCAGTGTAGCATATAGGGAAGATTAGTTTTAGGGCCTGGGTTCAAGTTCTGTATTTACCATTTAATAGGCCAGGTGATATCAGACAAGACGTCTGAACTGTGTCAACCTCATTGCCAAAACGAGAGAGTTGGACTAGATAGTTAGTTGTCACTATTTCTTAAGACTCAAGTATTCTGTGGATTTTTAAAATTCAGATCATCTTATTAAATTCCAGTGAGCTCATTAGGGCTTTATTGCTATAATTTATGTTTTTTAGGTGATTCTTTCCTTATTCCCATGAATGTGTTTGAGACGCATTGATCAGAAGGATTGTAGAAGTTTTAGCGCAATCTTGCTAATGCATGGCCGTGTTTAAAAATTTTTTAATTGCAATTGATTTTTTAGCACTTCTGTCACTTTTAGTTGGAACATTAAGTGTGAGACCTTATTTATTCTTTCAAGTAGGTTGGGACAGGGGCTCTGTGCTGTTACCTTCTTTCTCCTAACGGCTCGCACTGGGGAAATGGAGACGGAGGGCAAGGGACTTTTTCTTTGTGACATCCTGGCATGACCTAGCCATGAATTCTGCTGTGGTGAGAGAGAAATGCTGCATTAGGAGAGGACAGACCGTTGAGCCAGACGCTCTCAGAGCCTCGTGGCCCGTTCGACGTTGGGTCAGATGCTGAGCTTTTCTCCCTCTGTAAAATGGAGATGACGGCGTTCGCCCTTCCAGGCTCATAGGACAGCTCTTCCAGGTCATCCGTTCCCAAACGCTTCCTGAAGGCCTTCTTTTCATGTATTTGTGCCTTTAGCCTCAATAAAGGCAAATTGCTATTGACGTGCATAATTACTATAAGGAATTTTGCTTCTAATCAGAACTCCATGTTTAGCTGTGAGTACATTGTGGAGAAGGCGCAGCTTGTCTTCAGCGATATTCTAAAAGGTTGATGATGTTTTGGGAATTCAGAGTTCTTGGTTGATAATAAAAACTTCTTAAAAGAAAATATATCTTAACGCGTACCGTTTTGGAAGTTCAGGCAAATACTGGGTGCTTATGTATGCAGTGAGGGTGACGCGAGGCAGCTGGCTTTTGACTGGGCATTTAGACATCACTGGAGTGTCATAAAGTTTCTGGAAGTGAGCCCTGTCTTACAGTGGAAAGAGCAGGAGCCTGGGAATCAAGACAAGGCTGGGTTTGCTTCCCTGCTCCCTACTTGCTAGCTCAGGATCTGTAAGTTACCTGACCTCTTGAAACTTTCTTTCCTCTCTGAAATTCAGATATAAGGACCTACCTCAGAGTGTTGTGTGAAGCACTGTCTGCAAGTCAGCAGCTCGTAGGGGCTCTGTGAGCGGTGATCACTCGTTCCTCCTTGGACAGGCCTAGAGTGTCTAAGTCCCGGCTCTTGTTTTTCCAGCCACCTCTCCATGAGCATATCCTAACTTTTCTGGACCTCTTTTTCCTCATCTGTGTAATGAGGACAATACGTCTTTCAAAAGATTGTTATGAAGATCAATTAATAACATATGACATTACTTCGTAGTAATCTAATATATGGCTTCTCCCGCCCCCCACCCCCAAGCTTTGTTCCCAAGCCTTCTTTTGGGATGTGGTAATGTAAGAGAACGAGACAGAAATTCACCATAGTAGTAGAAGCCCATCTTGTTCAGGGAGCTGAGTGCTTGGTACATTCACATATATTATTTCATTCAGTTATTGCAATAGCTCTGCAAGGGGAAAATTGTCTTTATTTTATAGAAGAGGAATGAGAATCTTGAAGAACAGCTATTAAATAAGTTAATATTACTAACTAATATTGTCAGTGTTTGAGCCTAGCTCTGTCTGACTCTTAACATCCACGTTCTTCCCACTCTTTGATGCTGCCCCATCCCATCCTTTCTGCTTTACCTGACTTAGGTTAAGGAGATATTTATTAGGTATCCATAGCTGTTGGGCATGCCACTGTAGGCACTGGGGATGTGGTGATATACAAGATACACACGATTCCTAATTTCACATGGCTCAAAGTCTGAAGGCAGACACATAATTAAACAATCAGTCGCAATATTGAACCCCGCTTAAGGAAAGCACAGGCTATTAGATTGCCGTGCAAATGGTTAGTCATTTGCGTATTTTAAACTTCTCAATAGTTGACTTCTTTTGGTTTCAGGATATCTCATAATCTTATAGTCATTCTGGGTGAATGTGACATCTTGTATTTCTATAACCTAAAAAAATACTTGTAAAAACACACAAAATTTAATAACAATTTATATTTATTAAAAGCTTACAATTTGCTGAGTGTTTTCCATGCTTTCTCTCACTTAATCCTCAAAATAACCTTACAAAAAAGTGGCATGATTCTTCTGATTCCATATGCTGCATTCCTAAACAAGTTGAGTCAAGTAAACGTATTAGAAAAGTTTAAATCTATTTCTTTTACAAAATTAAGAGGTACTATGGCTGTATTTTTTAGTTTACGTGCAAAAAAATTTACTCTTTATAATGTACAGTTTTGAGTTTTGAAGAATGCATAGTCTTGTATTTGCTGCCACAGTCAAGATAACAGTTCCATAACCTCCCCCGCCATAATTTCCTTGTGCTGCCTCTTTATAGTCAAGCCCTTCTGTTCCTAACCCTTGTAATTATATATGTATCTTTTGACAACTGGCTTCTTTGACGTAGTAAAATACATTTGAGAGTCATTCGTGTTTTGTGTATGAGTGATTCATTTCTTTTTATCGTTGAGGAGGCGTTCCATTGTATGAATGTAACCAGTTTGTTTATCCATTTACCATTGACAGATGTTTGGATTGTTTGTTGTAAACATTTGTATGAACACAAGTTTTTGTGTGAACACAAATGTTTTATTTCTCTTGGGTAAAAACTAAGAGTGGGATTACTGGGTCATACGCCGAGTATGTGTTCAACTTTACAAGAAACTGCCAAACTAATTCCCAAAGTGGCTGTATCATTTCGCATTCCTACCAGCAATGCATGAGAGTTCTAGTTGCTCCACAACTTGACCAGCATTTGATATTGTCTCTGTGTTCTTATTTTAGCTATTCTGTTAGGTGTTAGTGGGATCTGTTAATTTGCATTTCTGTAATGACTAGTGATTTTGAGCATTTATTCATGTGCTTATTTGCCATCTGAACATTATCTTTTATAAAGTGTCTATTCAGATCTTCTGCCCATTTAAAAATTTGATTTGTTTTCTTATCTTCGAATTTTAAGTAACTTTTTGATACAATTTTTTTGATATATATGTGATTTACAAATATTTTCTTCCAGTCTGTGGCTTGTTCTATTCATTCTGTTAATAGAAGTTTTTCACAGAGCAAAAGATTTCAATTTTGATAAAGTCTAACACATCCCTCTTTGATGAATCATACTTTCAGTGTCGTACATAGGAACGCTTTGCCTAACTCAAGGTTACAAAGATTTTCTCCTGTGTTTTCTTTTAGTTTTATAGTTTTATTTTTTACATTTCGGTCTATGGACTGTTTTGAGTTATTTTTTTGAAGGTATGAGTTTTTTCTTTGCACATAGACATCTAGTTGTTCTAGCACAATTTGTTGAAAAGTTTATCTTTTCTCCATTAAATTACTTTTGCACGTTTCTCAAAAATTGACTATATTTTTTTGGACTCTGCTGTTTCATTGGTCCGCGTGTCTATCAATACCATACTGTCCTGATTACTGTAGCTTTACAGTCAATTCCTATCAGAAAGTATGAGTCTTCCAGTTATGTTCTTCTTTTCTAAAATTGTGTTTGTTCTAGGTTGTTGTTTTTTTTGTTTTGTTTTATTTTGTTTTGTTTTGTTTTTGCCTTACTACATAATTTTGCTCTTCTATTTCCCTAGCTTTTGATATCTACAGAAAATTATACTGGGATTTGGATTAATTTTTAGTTCAATGTATAATCAATTTGGGGAGAGTTGACATTTTAAAGATATTTGAGTCTTTCAATCCATAAGCACAGTACACCTCTTCCTCTATTTAGGATTTCTGTTTTTGGTGTTTTGCCGTTTTCAGCATACAATTCCCACACATATTTTGTTAAATTTATACCTAAATGTTTCTTTCCTATTTTGGAGGGTACTGATATAAAATGGTACAGTTGAAAAATTAAATACTAATTTTTTATTATTTTACTTCAACGTATAATTTTTGTTTTCTGATAGTGTTTTCTTATTATTTAAGGTCTTTAGCAAGAAAAGAGTTTTTTTTTTTTTTTTGATGCTTCTTCTTTGAGTGTTCATCTGCTTGTGATCTCATGGCCTTTGCACCTTTTAGTAATTATGATGTCAAAGCCAATAGCTTCAAAGGATACATCTGGGAATATCTGAAAAGTGCTCTTCTTTGTACAGGTGGATTAGTTTTGAGACAGAATCCATGTTTCCTTCTTTCAACAGGTGTCATAGACATTTTAGAATTTCTTTTGTTTTGCTTTACATATGACAATACAATTCAACTTCTTTTACTTAGAAAATGTAGTTTAAACTAGATATTAACTTTTAATTTGATAAAAATGAGACTGTAGTAGACACTGTGGAAAAAGAGGATGCTTTCTGGGTTTTTACTCTTAGACGACGCAACAAGAAAACAGTTTCAGGGAAAATAACAGTAGCAGTTAGCCTCATATTTCCCTCAGTGGTTCTGTCTGCAGCAGGTCCCGTTCGTGTGCCGTGGTTGTATGCCGTACATACTTGGTGTGCAGCCACTAGAGAGAAGGTACTTTGCCTAATACTTTTAATATTCACCATCTCATTTAGTTCTTGTGACAGCTGTGTAAATTACAGATGACAACACTGAGCTTTAGAGTGAGTGACCTAAGGTTCGATGGCTGCTTGGAGGTCATGACTCGACCACCAGAGTCCTTGGTCTTTTCCATTCTGTTCTCCAAGAGAATCTTCTTTAATTTTATTACCTTAGGTGGCTAACTTTTTTGGGTGATTGGGATCTTTTGAAAATCTTGTAAGCTCCAATAACGGTCTCCAAAAAATTTTTTTTGGATGTCCTTATGTTTTACAAATATTAGAGTTTTCACAGAACCCCTTCTAGGTTCTGGATTCTAGCTTAGAATATCCATATTCAAGATCTTTTTTTTTTACACACTGTAACTTATTTACCGGTTATCATGAAACACCCACGTACTCTGTTCTCTCTCGTGACACTTGAACCCTAGTTCAGCGCTGCCGACCATGTGGGCACCTGGTACAAACTTGAGGCTCTTCCTTCTCGCCGCCCGTCCTCTTCATTCTTTCATGCTCCGCCGGATGCTGGGGATTCAGCTGTGAATGAAGTCCTACCCCTGTCCTCAAGGGCCCCACGAACTAGTGCATTTCGGAAATCGTCACGTTTGGAATGACTGAAGTTTGTTCAAGTGCTGTCGAGAAGCAGCATGGAGTGGAGGAAGAATTGGAGTTTGTGGTCAGACTTGGATTAAATCTTAGGCACGTTATTATTGAATCACCCTAGGCCTTTGTGTAAAGGGACTAACGATGAAAACATCATTTCTAAATGAGAACTTTCTTGGTGAAATGACTTTTTCCAGAAATTTCATACACATAAAGTCTTCAGAAGAATACCTGTTGCAGACTAAGCCTTTAATAAAGCTTGGTCATTATTAGGAATTAAAGCTTTTTATTTAACTAATACTTGAGGGTGGGTCCATGCCGCAAGGCAGACATACAGAGAAGCGTCACAAACTTTGATATTCAAGGTCTGTATTCGCTAATATCCAGCACAAGTTTACTGAAAATGGGTTTAAGTAGTGAGGGGACGTTATAATTAGCTGCGCAATTTTTCTTACTGGCTAAAAGCTGCGCTTGTTTTTCTTGTTTGCTGTTTACCTGTGAGACTCTAGTTTATAAGCAACCGCATGGATATTTGCTCAGGATACCTCTGATTCCAGGCTAAAAAAAATCTATAGTCAAGATTTTTTTTTTTTTTTTACACACATGTTCAGGAAGAAAACTGTCTCAAGGTTTCCATGGCATAATTTGTGACAGGATTAAGTTATGCCACCTTTGAAGTCGGTCACAGCCCGAAAGCACAAGAAGTTGTTTACAAAGGAGCCCATGGATTCTCCTTCTTTCTCTGGAAGCATCGGAGCAGTGAGACTCACACAGTCTGTTTGGCACAGTGGCCCCTCTCAGCTGGCCTGGGGCCCTCCTGCCTCGGGGCGGAGGGAGGATGCGCCTGAGCCGAGCTGGGAGCCGAGTGCGCCGCCCGCAGATCTGCTCGTGATTAGCTGGGGCCTTGCGACTGTGCGCCACGGCCCGCTGGCTCAGTCACAGTATCTTTTCCTTAATATTTTCCATCTGTCCCTCAATGACCTATAAAGACAGACACAAACCAGGGTTTGAATTATGAGGAGTGTGATGCTCAAATGCTTCCAAATCACACTCCAGAACCTGTAGCCTTGGGCAGCTGCGTTGCCTTCTTTCCTGGAGAGAAGGAAACTTTGCTCAAGTTGGTTTGTGAAGCATCTAGTCACATCAAAGACATGAGCCATTCAGTGTTTAAGTGTCTTAAAAGGCTTCATAAATTCTTTCCCTGAATGTGACTAAATTTTAGCATTTAACTCACAGTTGTGCTACTGATATTGAAACTTTTTAAGCAAAAATTATGAAGATCATGAGAGAGTTTCAGCTTCTCAATTTTTAGCTAGACCCAGAGCTTTGACAATTAGTCAGGCTTGGGCATAATTGATGTCATTGCCTCTGAATGGCATTACAATTGCAGGGACATTTTACTATAAACTTAGACCCATTGAAAGTGAAATTTTAAAAATGAGTAAGGGTTGCCTTCAAATTTCTCTTTGCTAAAAATTTTCCTGAAGATGCATTTGTTAGTTGCAGTTGAGCCAGATGGAAATGGTATACAATAAAGCCAATTTCATGTTTTTAGTTATTAGAAACTAATTTAGAATATTAGTCAAAATTAGAATACAAGTTCAAATTTTGACAATTTTGTATCAGCTATCAAAGCACTTGGGGATTTTTTTTTTTTCATAGCTTGAATTGTTTTAGGAATTGCTAACATCTTATTAGTCTTTTCATTCTTAAACTATCTTTTAAACTGGGAAAGGCGAGTTGCTCCTCCCCTTTTTAGAAGACAGACCCTGTGCTCAGAGAGGTTCCGGTCCAGCTTCTGCGGCACAGCCTTGAAGAGAAGTCTGGCGAGGCCCGGCCCGGCATCTTGATGCTCAGACCTCAAGTCCATGCTGCCACCTCCTGTCTGCATCCTCGCTTTCAGTTTAAATCAGCCAGGCTTTTCTTAAGTTTGCTTGGTGAATATTTTTGCAGTTTTATGCTCCTCTGCCTTCCCTTCCCTTTCTCTCCTCCCCTCTCCTCCCCCTCACTCCAGGTGGTTAACTCTCAGTGCCAAAGTTGAAGACAGATTTGGCCTGGAGCCAGCTTGAGAATGCCACGTTTATTTTTCAGGACTGCCAAAGGATGAAATTCATACTGAAGCCTCGTTAGGAAAGTTTAGGTAGATGTGGTTTTAGAAGTTGATTAGGTGTTCCACGTGTGTGATCTCCTGGATCCTCCCTCTGCTCAGTCTCCTCTGATGAGCGTGCTTGTTTTATATCGTGGCTCTCAATTTTCAACTCTAAGAGTTTGGATGACAAGTGCTGGTTAATTGGAGCAACTCAATTGGCTTTAAAAATGGGAGTGAGCACCAACTGCTAAGACTGCAAAGGTTAGACTAGTTCAGTGCCTTTGAGAATAATGAAGGAAGACAGAAAAATTTGGAAATTTCTTCTTTAACAATCTGAGAAGTACGCAAAGATTGTAGTAGAAGAGTGTTATGTTATATACTGTAGTTAATTATAGTCCATTCATTCGTTCAGTAAACATGGGCTTAGTTGACATTTACTGCATTCTACTATGAACCTGGCAATGCAGAGACGAGGTACTCTTGTAGGAGAAGATGGTCCAGCTAACAATTTCAATGTCATAGTGTATAGAAGAGTAAAGCCCTGGGGGTGGTAGCTCACTTGGTGAAGTCAGAAGTGAATTGAGCCTCCAAGGGCAAGTGAGAATGTTACCGTAGGTGGAGAATCTGGGTAGGAGCAGGGATTAGGAAGAGCATCACAGGCAGGGGAGGACTGGAGAGCACTGACCTCACATGCCGTGTGTGGCTTTTGCACTTGAACCTGAAGTCAGTGAAGAGTGACTGGGAGAATCTTCAGGGAGTGGCACCAGATTCGTGTGTTAGAAAATCATTTTGGCTTCGGTGGAGAATCTAGTTATAGGTCAAGGGAGAAGCCGTAGGGACCTGCATTAGGGCCCTGGGGGAGGGGGAGGGTTGAGGACAGTCAATGAGCAAGTGAGGGAGCTGGCTGTCTAAGGCAGAAGACGCGTCTCACATGTGATTTGTGCACTTAGAAGGCGTATCATTTATAATCCAAGTCTTGAAGGTTTATAATCTAAGAGTCTTATTTTTTTGTACTTGAATCCCTAACATTTTGCCTTTTAAATGCCTATGGGATGTTTGAAGAGTGAATGAATGAGAGAATGACTGCCATTTCTTTTGGGCAAAGGTGGCTGATTCAACCTTCTGATTCCATTTTGCTTAAACTGATGTTGTCTGTCTTCCCCAAATGTACACCCACAAACAGCAGCACCGAGGACACATGTACCAGGTAGGGGCCGATCTTGGATTTTAAAACTTGCCGTAGAAAGCAGGAATCAGTTGCAAATAATCATGGATAAAACCATAAAAAAATATATAAAGTCCACTCTGCCAAAATAAGTCTGAAAAGAGTTCGAATATATTTTAAATAACCCTGATAGAAGAGCAGACGTTTTCTGTTCTAGTTGCTGGGCCTAGTAAAAAAGACTATTTTGGTGAATGAAAGACGTGGAGAGGCAATTCTTCTGATCTTTTGCTAGACTGAGCTGGGTTCTCTGCTTTGATTACATTTGAAGTTGGGGGCCCATTAATGAGAACACATTAACTGGTCTCAGACCAGTCTTTCTTCCTCCTCTTTTTACCTTTGTTCATTTGGGGACCCCCTTGGGCCCCCCGGCATGCGCAGACCTTCCTCCCTTAAAGAATAAGAGCATTTTTTTCCCTTGGAGCTCAGGCCATCTGAGACAGCTGCCTCTCCTGTCCCCCCACCCCGCCCCCAACCCCTCTTGTTTTCTCTGTTTTCCTCAAGACTTAGCTGAAGGTTGGAGTGAAGAAAACCTTTTTTTTTTTTTTTGCCAATCCATTACACCCGCTCTCAGGGAACTTTCCTGTGTGAGTATGTGGTGATTTGGAGCTACATTCTGATGTAGAAGGTACGCTCTTTAAAGAAAAGTTCACATACTTAATTGATGATCATGGCATGGAGGGAACAGAGTAATTGAGTCTAATGCCCATTTTCAGCGTGGAAATTAAATTATAGCCGGCCTTTAATTAAGAGCGACAGTAGTTTCTGAGGCACAGTAAGAGGAGAACAGGCTTTGAGCCCCCAGACTTGAGTTCAAGTGCTGGTTTCCTCGTTTACTAAATTCGTGACTTTCGGCATATATTTAAGTGAGCTTCATTTTCCGTCTCTTTAACACCAGCAGATTCTTAGTTGTTTTAAGGCTGAAGATCAAATAAAAGAATAGATTTCAAGTAGCAGCTCCGTGTTCGATGCTGCCCGAGTGCTTTCTGGAGGGCAGTTGTCGTCACAACTGTCACCCACTTCAGCGGCAGCATCGTGTAGTGGGGACAGAACGGGCCTGGGAGTCGGGACCGGCGTTGAGTCCTGGCTCAGCCCCATCCTGGCCGCGTGAGTGTGATGCTGAGCGAGGTCCTTCCTCCCTCTGAGCCTCGGCTTACACAGTGAGAGTGGCGATTCTTAGAGGGCTGCGGAAACTACAGAGAATGCATGCGAAGCACTAGGCCAGGCCTTGGCCAAAGTGGACACTCCGACTGTAGTCCTTTGCTGCTGTCATCTGGGCTCTCCTCTGAACAGAAGATTTTTCCAACAAAGCCTCTAATTCCAATTGGCAATTGAGTTTTGGCCCCAAATTTAACTGCTCTTAACATTGCTGCAGCAAAAGAGCGCCCAGAAAATAATCATTCCAGTGTTTCTGGACCTGGATTATCTGAGGAATCAAATGCAAACATCCTTCGATATTAATCTTTGCAGAAGACTGTTGTTTAAACTAACTTGAGAAATCGCACCGAGTATGGGAAGGATGTCAGAACTTTAGCCAGAGCTGCAACTATAATCACATTATTTTGCTGCTGCTCAGTGGAGCTGAGGAAGCTTAAGAGTATTACCATCTGGGCAAAGCCAACCAATGGTGAACTGTGAACTGCTTACCAACTTAACAGAAACTCTTGCTACCTCATTCATTAATTAGGCCTTTATGGCACACCTTCTCTTCGTTGCCTGGCAACCATAATAGCAGTCATTAAATTCTGTCATTTTGTATTAACCCTTTGGCCCTGGGTGGATTGGGAGCCCCCACCTTAACACTAATGCATTTCACGTTAGTATATCTACCTGGGAAATCCCATTCCTTTGACACATAAGCTGTAAAGAGCAAATAGCCAGAGTCTAAAAACGGAAAAATTTCCTTTTTTCCTTCACATTAGCGTATGTGCTTTTAAGGCTTTACAAAACGTATCTGTCAGGATGGAGGCCATTTCCCCATTTGCTGACAGACAGACATAACATACACCCAGCAAGATGAAAAGACAGCTAGTTTCCGAGAAAACAGGAGCTGACTGTGGCTTCTGTGGGCTAATGCAGGAAGGAGCCGGTGTGAAAACCAGATGGGAGAGTTGTTGAGAGTTGTACGTTTCCAAAACTGCCTTCGTAGCTGCTTTGCAAAAATTTGGACCGTGCATGCTGGAGGGATAGCGGCGATTCCAACAACACGCCGTTTGGCATCCCGGCGATGGGTGAGAACGGGGGCGTTAGCCGTGTGCTGTGGCAAAAGCCGGCGGACGTGGAGTGGACACCGTCGCGGGCTTTGGCAGTGCTCTGTGCCCCGGGGACCCAGAATTCCATAAACGTCAGCGAGGTGTCAAAGTCCTAAATTAAAATAGACTTTAGGAATTAAACATGGTGTACACCGTCCCTTCTTGGATGGACTGAAATGTTTAGTTTGACTCATGTGTGGTGTAAGCAAAATAATTCAGTTTCACAGATTTATTTTTCTCGTAGTGGAAAAAAATACGGAAGAGGTTAGGTTTTGATGTTAGACAAACCTAGGTTCAAATCCCCACTCCTCCCCCCCGCCCCAGTCGTTGTGTGATGCTTTCATGGTTGGCTTTCTCTTTGAACTCAGTTTCCTTATCTCTGAGATGGGGCTATTCATTCCTTTCAAGGTATCGCTACATAAATGAGGTATATTATATACATGTCATAGTCGAGACTGGCCCATGGTATGGACTCAGTTCATCTTTGAAGAAACAGATACTGGGACTGCAGTGGTGATCAAGAAACTCTCCACTCTTGTGAAATTTATAGCTACACTTATTATCAGATCATTTTTTTGTCCTTCAGTTTCCCATGAGGCCCAGAGAAATTATTATTTGCCTAAGATCACCTGACTAATCTGGGGTCTCTCAATGGAACTTTATATAAAGTTTCTTGGACTGCAGTGTATTTACTCTTTCTCAGTATATTTTGCATAGTAACTTTAGCCAGCAAAAGGAAAAGTAAAATAAAAAGTAGCCATATTCACTCACCAAGTCACAGTTATTTTATTTGTATCAGACTTTAAAACCAGATTGTGGATCTGTATTTATGGTTCGTGTGATTGCAGTCAGGTGGCCCCCACTTTAAAATGCTGGCATAGTGTATGGAGAAGTTTGCATAAAAATTTGTTTCTCATTCCTCAGTCCCACCGAGAATGTATGTGATACGAAGAGCATATGGGATTTTAAGTGGCTACTGTTTGTTAACAAAGCGGTAACTTCCCTGAAGGAGTTTTGCGAGTTGGGAGAAAGCACAAAGGCAATTAGTTTTGTTCTTCGGAGCAGTGCCTCCAGTGCATTAGTTTGCACTCCATGCAAGTTTAAATTATAACCCAGAAGCTGGCCGTGCTGTGATCCGATCTGATATTTAGTTTTGATTTTATTAGTAGTTGTCTTTAATAGATGTCTTGTCATGTAGGTTTCCTGATTATTAGTAATTTAAATCGACTCTGAGAATGAAAGGAAACCACAGGCATGAAACTGATGGACTGTGACTACAGCGGCCTTCCAGCTTTCAAGGCAGCTGTGATGCCTCGGCAGGCGCACCCCACCCCTCCGCCGCCCTCCACTTCCCCCACCCCCTCTAAGGCTTTGAACACTCTTCCCACTAATGCCGAAAATGAGAGCTTGATACTGTTACTGTACAAGAACCTTAAAAGCAGATGGGCATTGTAAGTGTTCTTTCCTCTTTGAAGGTAAGTGTTGTCCATGGATCTGTTCTCTACTTGATCAGATCTAATTTGACCCAGGAGTAGAGATCTGCGAAGGTGCTAACTGAAAAACAATGACTGCAAGAGAAGTAATTTCTCTTGTTCTTTCACTGTGCCTGTCCACCACTCTCTAGAATTGCTTACAGTGTCTTTGTGAAGGGAATAGATGAAAATTCGCTTTTCTCTGCTGGTAGGGGCCATGAGCACATATATCCTAAAAGAGGCCACTCCCTAGAGTGGTCCAGGTCATGCTTTTAAGGGACATTTGTTGTGGCTTTGAGATCAGTGCCGGGGCATGAATTTCCCTGAGCTCCAGTCTTACTTAGAGTGAGTTGGTGACGCTGGAGTCTGGCTACCTTAGGTTCGATTTAGCTTAGTCTAAATCTAGAGATTTGCCGCTTAACCTCTGAAAATCAGCTCTAGGTTGTGGGAAATAACTCTACTCGCTCATTAACCAGGCATGTATTAAGCAGCCCCTTCATTCAGGTGCTGATGTAGATGAATGAAAGAAGGAGGGGCGTTAATACGTGTGTGAGTGAAGAAGGAAGGAGCAGTTTTCTGTCTTCAGGCAGATCAGTCTCTGGTAGGATGGTCTGACCAAGGCCATTTTTTATGAGTTTTAGAATCTCATGCCAGTGTGATATGCTGCCAACACAGGGTCTCTAAGCCACAGAGTATCTTTTTGCAACAATTTTGTATTATTACTTCTCTTGCTGGAAGTAAGAAGAGTTAAATTTTGGGCAAGACATTTTATAAGTGAGCAAAAAAGTAATTTTTAAGAAGTCATGTAGACTCCGTTATCAAGAAATGTTTATTCCTGGCAAACAACCCGTAGACTCTTGTTATGGAGAGAGGGCCTAGGATGGAATCCGTTTTCAATTTATCCGTTCCCCCAGGTCTTCCCCATTGTTTATTATAGTTTTGGTAATGTAAAGTGTATGCAATCGTGTTGCTTTTTTTCATGCCAGAGCACTTTCGGGGTCTCTCCCAGCAGTGCTGCTTTGAGAGTTTCTGTCCCCCCAGCGTGGGGGTGGACAGGGTGGCCTGCAGGGAACCCCCTGCACACTTTTTCAGCACCCCCCTTCCCGGGGACCGGTGTCTGTGACTGAAGCAGGCCAGCTACAGTGTGAGCAGACACTAGTCCCAGCCCACCAGCATGACTCTGGGGAGCACTCTGATCACCGCCGAGGGAGGGTGCTGGTCAGCACCGCCCAGCCAGGTCCAGCCAGCTGTGCTGTACACTCTCCCGCGTAAAATGCCGCTGCTTTCTCTTTCCTCTACTTAATCAATTCTAACGTGCCTGCTAGGCAAGAACGCTTCTAATTATACTCACTAATTTTAAAAGTAAATTCCAGTTTTTAGATGGCTTTTGTTTGTAAGCTTGATCTACTTTTATAGAGGGACATCATTTTGTGATTTTTTTTCTTTCTCTTCCTATATGAACAGGTATAGTGGCAAAGTCAGATCTAGAATCAAATCTCAGTTCATCCTTTATGAATTCTGTCCCTGGGCAAGATATTTCACTTCCAAATTTCAGTTTGGAGCTAATAACATCATTAAGTAATTACCTAATTAATATGCTTACTGTCGTGAGATTAAATATGATGTATTTAAGAATTATTGGCATATTGAGATGTTTAGCATGCCCAGTTTTCATATTTTCACTCTTCATTTTAAAATATAGTCATCGTATTTAATTCGGGGGAAAACTGTATAGTTTTAAATGCCGTAATAAGAGGTTTGTATAAAGCTAGAATGAAAAGCCCAAAGTTCCGCTGCCTGCCGTACTCCTCTGAACAGTTGCTGCGGAGAAATGGAAATGCTGTTCCGAATTGACCTGAGCCAGTGGTCCCGCGCTCTCATCTCCGCTTCCCAGATGATAACAGATGTCTCTTAAGTGATTCCAGGTGTTCTGCGCGTAGGAGAATCTCTTATCTGCGCCTCCGCAGTTGCTCCTTAGAGTTCTTTTCTGTCGCCTCTTCAGTAGCGTTTGAAGGCTTGGGGTTCCGTGACAGCCCTCGGAACTCAAACTCCCTACTTGAAGGGCCGCTGCGTTCAGTCCTCAGGTGATCGGCAGACTTTCATGCTGTACCGTTTGATTTGGGCCCACATGCCAAATAGTTTTAATATGTTCTCCTTTTTTATTAAACAGATTTTGTCATGTCCAGGAGATTTCCTGCCGGTAGCAGCTCTGACTTTTTCTCGCCATCAAGGCGCTCCCTGCCCCTTGTTAACTCTCCGCCAGGGATTCTTCGCGTGGGCCTGTTCACAGGATCCCGTCGGCCTAGGCCGTTCCCCGCCCACCCGCAGAATCAGCACTCCCTCTCCCGTAAGGTAGCGTTTTATGCATACTTGTAGCTTCCGGCCGTTAATGGCCCTTACTCAACTTTGGGGGAAATTCTCATTTGTCAGGTATGAGCATCACTTCTGTGGCAGGAGCTGAGGTGGTTAGGTAGACCTCGCTGTCATGGAATACAACAGGTATGTGGAAGGCAGGAGGATGCAATTAGAGGCTGACTTGATTTCTGCATTTTAATAGCCTCATGACCTTGGGCTAGTTACTTTGCCTTCCAGGTCTTCTCACCTTAGGCTGCATTTATTTTGTTTTCATTCTCTCCTGAGCCCAGTTAAAAGGAGGAGAGACGGGCATCTCCTGTTGTAACAGAAGGGGAGGAGGGAAAGGACGGGTGTGGACGGGCACGCGTCCGGGGTCTGGCCCACAGAGTTGCCCTCGCGGTGGTAGTGCTGGCTGGTGTTCACGGCGTGCCCATTCTGTGCCCGGTACCGTTCTGAATGCCCCGGGCATACTTATTGAACCTTCTTAACAACCCCGTGAGACTGGTACTGCCGATGTGCGCCATTTAGAAACGAGTAAACCAGAACCACAGAGAGGTTAAATAACTTACCCAAAGGATGAAACCAGAATGAGAATGTAGGTGGTCTCGTTCCAGAGCCCAGGCGTCCAGTGGTGTTTAATAGATAGAGAATGAACGAATGTGTTGTTGGAAAGTCGAGGCGACTCTTGTCCGACAGCTTCTATTTTCTCGATGAAGTTGGTGGTGAGATCAGGTGCGGAGAATGAGGAAAAGATTCTTGAGATTCGATGTTCAAGTGGAGAATGGAAAGATTTACAAAGGTCACGCAGTAAAAAAGGGCTTCTCTCGTGAGTGGCGCACTAGGGAAGCTTGGTGCGGAATCGACATCAAGAGATTTCAGAAGCATAATTTTTTGGTACTTGGGCAGCTAGTGATTGTTGGTCCTGGTGCTCCCCCCCGCCCCCCCCCCCCTTGCAAAAAAATAGTTACGTAGGCTGACCAGTGAAAAGAATTGCTGGATGCTGCTCAGGCATTGTCAATGCTGTAGACTTTTAAGTGTAGAATTTATAGAGGTACAATATGTACCTGTATATGTAATATTCAAGGCCATGCATGTCGGCCTTAATATAGACACACAGAAGGTAAATAGTTGGATTCATTCAGGGATAAGGCGTTTCCATGCATACATGATGAGAGGGAAAGGGACATGGGCCTTTTAGGTTCCTGATATGATGGACCAAAGGACGAAGCTGGATCAGTCAGGAGTAAAGAGAGGAGGGCTGATAAACGGGGAGAAGGAAGAGACCGCCAGTGATGCAGGTTAAGAACAGGTAAGGTAGACGTTGTAAAATGGACAAATACCAAGGGTGGGAAACTAGGTTCAGAAATGGGGAGTTTTAATGAATGATTTCGGAGGCACAACAGTGTGGCTATGGGAAGGTCGGAGGAGGGGGGAGACTAAAAGAGGGTGTGGCCGAGGTGTAGCAAAGATCGTCAGAGCGATGGCAGTTCATTGAGACACCTGAAAGGCCAGGGTATTGGATGACTGCCCCGTTAGATGTTGAAATTGTACTTCTGCTTTTAGGTAGTATTTCACAGTAGCAGTAGGTAATCTGGTTCCAGAAGACATAACTTTATTAATTTATATATAAATATTGATGTACATTTGTTCATTCCTTTTTATATAAACATTCTCAAGTATAGCCACTCATCCAAGGTAGGTGGGGGAAATAAATTGAAATAATCTCTTCTAAGAATTTTTAGTTATATAATTTTTAGGGAGGTGTCCCTGGCAGCATTTAAAAAGTATCAGAATTTCTTAAAAGCTCAAATTAAATTTGTGCAGTGCTGAATGCTCTTCAGCTAAGTTGCTTGTAGATGACTCCACAGGGCAGCCGCACTTGGCCTTCCTTTCCTTGTTGGTGAGTGACCAGAAAGGATTCCCTAGAGTTGTAGCTTTGTTGAACTCAGACTCAGAATTTGGCATTCAAACTCTGATAGTGATTTCCCAACTGCTTGTTGCCTTAACTGAACGACAGGCCCTCAAAATTCCCAATATTTGGTGCCTTGTTACAAAATTTGGTCAGTGGTGTTAAAAAAAAACAACAACAAAGAACTCTTCCATCATAATACCTTTCCTTAGTTTTTATAACTGTATTGCACACTTTTTAATTTAGCGAAAATAAACATTTGTGAGCATCTGAGTATAATTTATGGAGCTACATAGGACTTTGGAAGCGCCGTCATAGCTCTGAATCGTGTTGGAGATTTGGGCGTCAGCATGGTATGATGAAAAGAACATTAACTTTGAAATCAGAAAGACCTGAATTCAACATTTGTCCCGGCAGCTGCTGGCTGCTTGAGAAAGTTATTAAACATTGCCGAGAGTCAGATTGTTTATCTGTAGCGATAATTCTTAACTCATTGAGTTGTAGCAAGAAATAAATAGCTTCTGTAGGTAAATATCTGGTGCGTAGCAATAGCTGAGAAAATGTTAACTTTCCCTTTCTAATATCCTTCTCCCCATTGCTCCAGTGAAATTGAGGTCTTTTTTGGCTTGAGGAAACCTTGGACTTTCAAGTTCTTTGGAAATTCTAAGTGGAAAGTGTGCAATACATTTTCCGTCTTTCGTGAGTGGTTAGCTCTTAGGAGAAACTAAAGTAGATCCTATCAGAAATACAGTTCATAATGTCCTATCAGAAATACAGTTCATAATGTACATTACATCTGCCAGAATTGGCCCCTACAGAGGTTGGCGTATATGGGTGGGCAGTAGCCATGGTTGACCAGCGGGCCATGCACCAAAGAGATGGTAAGATTGGATGCTAGAGGAAGACAAGCGTGTGCAGAAAATTTAACAGGGATGTGGGGAAATGCAAGACGTGGGGAGAGCAAGAGGCCTCCGACATTGGTTCTCTGAGGTCAAATTTAGAGGTTAGCAAAGCATGACCGGTGCTTGGCTAGGTGGAGAGGGAAGTCCAGTCAGAGGAGAATGGAGCTTCAGAGCAGAGCTGTTCCCAGTAGGAGAGTGAGTGCTTGATCATCGCAAGAATTCTATCCAAAAGGCATGAGGACAAAGAACATGCCTTCTCACCTGGGAGGGGCGGTGGGGGTGGGGGAATGGTAAGGTTGGGAGAGAGAAGTCCCTGGAACTGAGGACACCTCACATAGAGGGGCCGTTGAACTGAGAGGAGACTGTCGACTCCGTTTCGGCCTTTCCCTGACAGGTTTGCCTAAGCACTTGGCATCTGCACTTTTAGACATAGAACAGACCTGCCTGTCTTCAATCCTGCTGGGTTGTGGAGTGACAGCTCTTGATACACCAACCAGCTAAGCTGGCCAAAGGTTGATTCCAGGGGAGCAGTAGGCAACCTACTGATAGCTGCAAGGGGCTGAGGCAGGAGTAGTTATCCTGGTATATAAATGAAATTCAAGTCATATGTTTAACCCAGGGTCATCTGTTTAGTATGTAACACCTGGAAGTGAAGTGTCAAAACCATGACATCATGGAGATATCAAGCGATCATTTATTAAGGGATTAGAATCCAGTTAAAAGCAAAATTCGATTTTGAGTAATGAGAAAAAGAGGTGGAAAAACAGAAGGTGCCAGGAGTTTTTTTTTTTTTTAATTTTGTTTCCAATTATGCAATCAATACATGCTCATTGTGCATCCTACTCTCCCTGCCAAACCGAAGGTGCGATGAGAAAATAGAAGGGGGAAAAAATAGCCCACGTGACCTTACCACCTGCATGCAACAATCGCGACATATTTTTAGTGCTTTTTCATATATTTATAATATTTATATATGGTTATTTAAATTTTTTCAGTCATGAATATATCTAGACTTTGATAAAAATGAACAACATTCCAAACATTGCAGAAAACGACCTATAATCCCGTCTACCCAGAGAATTTAGGTGTCCAGAAACATTATGTGAGCAATATAGTAACATTTTCTTTGTAAATAATTAAAATAATACATAAATAGTTAATTACTATAGGTATAATGCAAGTCTCTTTTGACCACCCCTCATTTCCAGTCTCCTATCCAAAACAGGACTTTGATGCACAATTATTACATGTATTTTTGATACATGTGAAAAACAGAACATGCATATAAGGTCTGATGAAATGAACACACGAGCCTCTACCACCTACTTAAGAACGTGATCAGTGACATTAAAACTAATCGGTTGGTGCAAACGGGCTGTTTTCTGTTTTCTTTTCTTGTTTTTTAATCCCTCTAACAACACCACCGTTCTGAACAATTAGAACAGAAATTCTGCAAGCTGCTACCGTATCTTCTGACTCACCTGCAAGTAGGTTCATATATGCTGCTTTCTCTCCTATTAGCACAGATGCACTTTGGAGATTCTTAGCAAGAGCAAAATCCTGACCTGTACGCCAGATCCTGTGCCCTCTCACCTCCTCGGGATGTGATTGCACCAGCTCCCTCCATTTATTCTGGATTGTCATTCTTCCCCACCCCCACTGTATCTTCCTCATCATCGTACAAGCACGTGGCTGTTTCTCCCCTCTTAAGGGTGAAGGGGAGAAACACTCTTTTGAATGAATTTTTGGTACGTTTGGTACATTTGATTACGTGACCCTATTCCCTGTCTTTCCAATACCTCCCCGGCTCTTCTTGCTGTCTTCTTTGCTGATTCTTTTAAAGCTCTCCAAATGTTTTCAACAGTGCTGTGCTCCCGGGCTTTCGTCTTTGGACTTCTTTTCTTCTTTATATATATTTACTCCCTTGATTACAACCATGGCTGTAAATACCATCTGACAACTCCCCATATTATATATTGATCTCAAGCCTGGACTTTCCCTTGAACTCCAGTGGTCTATAGCTCATCCTGGCTGTGTGATAGGCAGTTTTATATAACATTTCCAGCATTCAGCTTCTGATTTTCTTAGTCTTCCCCATCTCAGTTAATGGCAATGTCATTTTCCATGTGACCATGCCAAAAATCTTGGAGCTATCTTTCTCTCTTCTTCTCACACACTCTGTCTAATCCACTGGCAAACTCAGCTTTAGCTTATATTCAAGTATATCTAGGATCTGGTCTTTTCTCGATTCTCCCCAAAATGGCACATTACTAGTATCATTCTTGGTGTACATACAAAGGAATACTGAAGGTGTTCAGAGTCCCCCTTCCCCAGTTTTACTGAGACATAAGTGACATATATAACATTGTATTAGTTTAAGGTGTGCAACATAATGATTTGCTATGTATCTTGATTATCACAGTCTATTAAGACTTCCTTCTTTTCTTAGAACCCTTGTTGAGAAAGAATGATAGTGTCTTTAGCACGACATCTAGAGGGATCTTTTAAAAAGGTGGTCAGATCAGACCGCTCTTTGGCCCAGAATCCTCCAGTGGCTTCCTTTGGAAGACAAGTCTTCACAGTACAAGACCCCAGGTGGTCTGCCTCAGTCTTTACCTTTCCTTTATTTCTATTACTCATCATCTCACTCACTCTGCTCTAGCCACGCCGGCTTCTGTGCTGTTCCCTCTGCCTGGATGTTCTTCCAGATAACTACACACGATTTCTTCTCTCCCCTTTGTCCTTCCTTACCTAGATGTCACCTAATTAGGGAGGCCTTCTCTGATCCCTCTGTTTAAAATCACCCCTTCATATGCCCCACTTCCCTTCCTTGATTTATTTGGTTCACTATTTCTATATTCTCCTTTTCTCACTCTTTCATTGGCTTTCATTATCCTAGGAAATTTGATTTCCGTTACCACTGCCCTCTTCACTTTGTGTGATTGTCTTCTGATGTTTAACACTTACATACTCATCAGTCTAGAGCTTGCATCATCATTTTCTTATTAATGTGCCTTCTGATGACCAGATGTAAGCCCCGCTGGTTTTCAAAGCCAGATGTGATGGGGACCCCTCGTCCCAGTGCAGGTCTTCTGGGCTGGGGCTCAGATCCCTCGCTCTTCAGGGGGTGACCTCCAAGGCCGTGATATCTCTGTGGCTTGTGAGTCACCTCACAGGGAGTGGGGGGTGTGGGATAGAGGGGTGCCTGACTAGACTGAGTCTCTGCCCCTCCTGTCTCAGTGCGGCTTTTTCTTTATATCCATAGTTACAGAAAATCTCTCCTGCCAGTCTTCAGGTCATTCTCAGAGATAACTATTCTATATGTAGTCATAGTTTTGGTATCAATGAGAGGAACTGAGCTCAGGATTTTTCTACTCTGCCATCTTGAACCTGAAGCCAAGAGCCTTGCTCTCGAATGCTAATTTAGCTTGTCCATGAACGTTGTTCCTTGTCATTGGGTGCACTGTCCCCGCAACAAACTTATCTCCGATCGCCATGGCACTCCAGAAGTTTTTATGTTGGTAACGTTTATTTATCGATTTCTTGCTTGAATGCTTAATGCTTTTCTGCTCTAAGAAACATTTGCTTGCCCCTAAGTCATGCTCTTACATTTTCTCTATGTCCTCACGTGGAACATATGCTCTTTTATGTTTTCATCTAGATACATTATAATTCTGCATTTAAGTCTGTGGTCTAGCTCAAATTTGTTTTTGTACATGGTACGAGGTAGGGGTCAATGTTCTTTTTTTTCCCCATATGGTTATCCAGTCATTTCAGCATCATTTGTTGTAAAGACATTTTTTCTCGCTATTAGATTGCTTTGGTGCCTTTGTACTGATTGTATAAGTGTGAGTCTGGCTATGCTGTTGACATATTTATTTATCCATATGCCACCCTATCTTGATTACTGTAGCTTTAGAGTGTATATCGAAGGTCGGTAATACATGTGCTCCAACTGTGGTGTTTTTCTAGGTTGCTTTAGGTATTATAGATCCTTTGCATTTCTATGTATATTTAAGCATCAGCTTGGCAGTTTCTACAAAAACATCTGGTAAGACTTTGATTGGAATTGTGTTGAATCTGTAGCTCAACTTAGAAAAAAATTCGTAACAATATTGGATTTTTTAATCCTTGAACATAGTGTATGTCTTCATTTACTTATGTCGTCTTTAATTTCTCTTAGCAATATTTTCTACTTTTAAGTTTAAAGGTTTTACATGTCTTTCGTTACGTTTATTCCTATGTATTTTATGTATTTTTTACAATCCTATAAATAAGATTTTTATTTTTTTAATTGTATCTTCCAATCGCTTGCTGTGTGTATACAACTGATTTCTTGTGTGTGTTCCTTATGTCCTGTGACCTTGCTAATTTCATTTATTCTTGTATTCCTTTATAGATTCTCTAGGGAATGTAAACAATCGCGTCACCTGCATTTAGAGATGGTTTTACGTCTTCCTTTTGGATTTTAGTGCCTTTCATTTCTATTTATTTCCTTATTGCACTGTCTGGTAGCTCCAGTTCCATGTGGAACATTCCACAGAAGTGGCGAGAGTGAATATCTTTATCTCGTTCTCAGTCTTAGGGGGATCAGTATTTTGCCATAAAGTATAAGAGCTGTAGATTTTTTAAGACTTACCCTTAAAGGGAGGAAGTTTCCTTCTATTCCTAATTCACTGAGTTTTTATCATGGATAGGTGTTGAATTTTGTTGTCGATTTTACATTTATTGCTACGAATATCTGGTTTTCTCCTTTGTTCTTTTAAAATGGTAAATTATAATTGATTTTTAATATTCTATCAACTGACTTGATTTTTTTTATATATATTATTGGACTTTGTCGGCTAATATTTGGTTTAGAATTTTTGCGTATGTGTTCATGAGTTATATTAGGTTATATGTATTTTTATAGTGTCATTGTTATCAGTGTTATTTTTGTTCTAGAAGTTTGAAGTTTCTGCCTTTCACATTTAAATCTTTAATCCACCTGGAATTGCTTTTCATAGATACTATACAGTTGGGATCCAATTTTCTTTGTTTTTTTTTTTCCCCGCGTTTGGATATCACATTGCCCCCTGTCACATGTCTTGAATACCTGTTCTTTCCCCTAGAGATCTGCAGTGCCACCCTGGTCATATGCCCAGTTTTCCTATATGTATGGGTGTTATTTCTGGCTTTTCATTCTGCTGTATCAGTTAATCTGTCTCTGTGCCAACATCTTGTTGTGTTGGTTACTATAGTCTTAATATCCATTGGAAAAGTTTCCTCACTTTCTTTTCCTCAAAAATGTCTTGCTTTTCTTGGTCCTGTACCCTTCCATGTAAATTTCAGACTCATCAAGTTTCATAAAAACCATGTTGAGATTTTGATTAGACTTCACTGAATATGTAGATAAATTTGTGGTAAATTGACGTCTTTATGTTAATGAGTCTTCCTACCCAGTTCTCAAACATGATGTCACTTTATTTAGATCTTATTTTAATATCTTTCAATAACATTTTAAAATTTCTTCTATAATGGTCCTATACATTTTGGATCATTTTTCCCCTAAGCACATTTTTTATGGGTTTGTAAATGTATATATCTTTAATTTCAGGTTTGTTCTTTCATTGTTTAGAAATTCAATTGATTTTTGAATATTGAATTTTGCCCAGCTCCCTAATTAATTCTAGTAATTTATTATACTTTCTTTTTGATTTCAGATAGAGAATCTTGTAATTTATAAATGAATACTTTGTCTTTTCTCCCCCTTTCTATTCTTTATACTATTTATTTTCTTTACTTGATCAATTGCACTGTCCAGTATCATGAGTACAATGTTAAGTGAAAATAAAGATTGAGAATATTCTTTTATTGTGCCCGATTCGAAAGGAAGTATTTTAACATTTCTCCAGTAAGAGAGGTCTTAATTAGTTATTCTTTATTAGATTAAGGAAGCTCTTTTGTGTTTCTAATTTGCTTTTACTTGTCATAAATGGGTGCGTTTAATTGTTGTTCTTAACTAATTTACTTATTCTCTTGCTGTTTTTTACTTGGAGTTCTGCAATTTCAAAATGCTTTGTCTCTGGTGTGATTTTTTAAAATTTATCTTAGGTATTTCTAGATCAGCAGTTCCAAATGTTCTCAGCCATTATTTCTTTGTTTCTCTTTACTACAGCCTTCTGGAAATCTGATTAGAATGTGTTAGACTTTCACTCACTTTCATGTGGCTTCTTTTTCATATTTTTTCTTTTGTCTATTTAGACCACATTATGGATATTGTATTTGGGTTTATTTTTCAGTTCACTGATTCTACCTTTACTTGTGTTTAATCTCTTCATTATATAAGATTTTATTTGATTCTTTTATATCTGCTTAGCTGTTTGTAGTCTTTTGTTTTTCTACTTATCTTCAATCTTTTCTTTAGTTTTTAAACGTATTAAACTTTTTTTTTTTTTAGTATTACATATTTGATTGTTTTAGTTGTCCATGAAGCTGAATTTGTAAGAATTTTTGGAGGCCTTGGTTAAGTTTGAGTGTCTCTACAGTAGATCTGTATTTCAGTTATGCTCCTGGCTGTCACCTAGAAGTACTAATAATTCCACAGCTCTGTAAATGATGTTTGACATTTTATTAGACCATGGGAGGTGAATTTGGATTGCAAATCCATGTGAGAGAATACTTATAGATAGAAACTGTCAATGCAGACGTTTGTTTCCATCCTGTAAGAGCATTAAGAAAGGAAGATTTTGTGCTGGCAGAATTTATTCAAAAATTGTTTATCCTTAAAGGTGTAGCCCTCAAGCAACTAAGCTTTAGGTCGTGGTGCCTCAGAAGGTTTCTAGGCTTTATCACCTTTTGCCTTCTGTCTCCATAGTTTAGGAGCTCAAAGTGTCCACAGTTCAGCAAAGAGCTTCAAGTTTGTGAAAACCAGTTTTGTTGCTGAGTTACCTTTCTGAGTACATGTTCATTTAATTTTCTGTTCTCTGGAATGTTTACTTTTTGCCACATGTTTAAACATTGTGTGCGTGCGTGCGTGTGTGTGTGTGTGTGTGTGTGTGTGTGTGTGTTATCTAGCATTTAATTGTATCAGTTGGGAGGGGTTTTGAAAATGTCTGATCTTCCATATACCACAAAGAGAGATATAAAGAAATGTAAACACACACACCAGTTTTAAGTGTATAATTTAGGAAGTTTGACAAATGTATACAGATGTAGAACCACTGTCATAGTGAAGATCTACAACATTTTTGTTACCCTCAGAAGTTCCTTGTTCCTCTTGTTAGTCACTCTCAACCACAGATCCTTTTTCCTTCGCTGTAGTTTAGCTTTGTCTTTTCCAGGATTTCATGTAAGTGGCGTCCTATCTGTGTACTCCTTTATGTCTGGCTGCTTTGGTTTAGCGTAACATTATGGGATTTATCCTTGTTACATGTAGGAGTACTTTGTTCCTTTTTATTGATGAGTAGTATTCTGTTGTATGGATGTCACCCAGTTTATTCACTTGTTAGTGGACATTTGGGTTGTTTCTAGGTTTTGGTTACTGTAAGTGAAAGTGATATGTTTAAGTTTTTACATAGACATATGATTTCTGGGTCTTATGGCATGAAAACTTTATAGGAAACTGCAAAATTATTTTCAACAATGTACGAAAATTCCAGTTGTGCCTTTTTCTCACCAACTGTTGATATTGCCAGCCTTTTTCATTTTAGTCATTCTGTTGAATTATGGTAGTATCTTATTGGGATTTTAATTTGCTTTTCCCTGGTAACTGATAATGTTGAAAGATTTTTCATGTGCTTTTTACTGGAAAAATATTATTATATATCTTCTTTGGTGAAATGTCTGTTCAAATCCATTGAGAATTTTTAATTGGGTTCTTTTATTATTACTAAATTGTAGGAGTTCTTTATATATTTTGACTATAAGTTTTTTATTGGATATTTGCTTTGAAAATATTTTCTCCCATTCTGTAGACTGCATTTACATTTTCTTAATAGCATCTTTCACATATCGTAAGGTTTTAATTTCAAAGTCTAGCTTATCAGTTTTTTTTTCGTGGTTCACGTTCTTTGTGTCCTGTGAAATTTTTGCATAACCCAAGAGCATAAAAAAGTCTCCTATATTTTCTCCTAGATGTTTTATAGATTTATCTCTTATATTTAAGTCTTTGATTCATTTCTATTAATTTTGTATGTGATGTGAGATAAGGAAATTGATATTAGAAATTATAAATTGAAATAAATGAAAGTGCTTTTATAACAGCATCAAAATATAGGATACTTGAGGGTAAATTGAACAAAAATTTGTATTACCTGGACACTGAAAAGTTTAAAATGTTTCGGAACTATGTTAGAAGAAGATCTAAATAGATGAGATAAACACGCTCATGGATTGCAGCACTCGGTGTTGTCAGGATGTCGCGACGCTTTATTTGTCAGTCCGCTAGGCTGTTGTGCCAGTTGTTTGATCAAACACTGATCTAGATGATGCTGCACTTAACATTTGTAATCAAGTGACCTTAAAGGAGATAACCCTTCTTAATGTGGATAGGTCTCATCCCATCAATTAAAGGCCTTAAGAGAGCAAAACCCGAGCTTTCCTGGAGAAGTAATTCTGCCTCAAGACTGTAGCATAGAAATCCTGTCGGAGTTTACAGCCAGCCATCGTAGATTTTGAAGTCAAGACTGCAACATCACCTCTTACCAGAGTTTCCAGCCTGCTGTCTGACCTGTAGATTTTAGACTTGCTTGAACCAGTTCTTTCAAATGAATCTCTCTCCGTATGTATGTGGGCATGTATGTGTGCACGCGCGTGCATGTGTGTGTGTGTCTCCCCTATTGATTCTGTTTCTCTGGAGGACCATTACTGATACAGATGTCAGTTCTCCTCAAATCGATCTACGGAGTTAATGAATCACAAATAGGCTTCTTTCTAGAATTTGGTAAGCTGATTCTAAAATATGTATGGAGATTTTTTTAGCCAAAAAAAAAAAAAAAAAGACTTAGCCAAAATAAGTTTGAAAAAGAAGAATAAAGTTTGAGGATCAACATTACCTGACTTCAAATCTTGTTGTGAAGCTGCAGGAAGTAGGACATTGTGGTCCCGGCTGGCACAAGAATAGACGTATGGATCAGTGGAAAAGAATAGAGGATCAATTGATTTTTGATAGACGTTCCAGTGGGGGAGAGGATGGTCTGTTAAAAAAATGATGATGAAACAGTTGGAGGGGGAAAAATGAAACTGACTATTGAATGAATGTATTATTTTCAACACAGAAGAAGAAATGTCTTTATTTCTATCACCGGAAAACAGAAATTATAGTGTCTTTCCTTTTAGTTCATTTCTAATAATATATGTAATGTACATATGCACATATTTTAAAATTATATATTTGAAGTTAGATACTGTTTTTATTTAATCGATCTTTTTTATCTATTTGTATAACATTAAAATTTTCTCTTCGAAGGACATTGTAATGGTGACGTAACGCTAAATCATGAACGTGTCCTGTCCTTTACTTAGTGTTTCTATCTGTTGGAATGAATGGTACCAGCAGTAGCCTTTGCCATTCGTTGGTTCCTTTGCCCCTAGAAACTGCTAAGCCTATTTTATAAATTATACTGTTGAATCCTTATGACAGCTCTTTGAGATATTTAGCCTAATTTCAAAGAAAAGTAAACCACAGGTTAAGTATCTTGCCTGTCTCTCATGTGTGAAGCTTGGGTTTATAATCATGTGTCTCTTATTCCAGCCCCTGAAAATATACTGCCAGTTTTTAGGCTCTTTACAATTTTTTTTCTATCATATGAAGCTCCGAGGTGGATATATTTGTGTACAAATCATTGTCTGTGTTTCAGACATCTGAACTTCTTTTCCTTTGCCAGTCCTTGATGGATTTTATCAGTCCTCATCTAGTGAAATATTTGAAAGCCAGTGCGGTTGTCCAACCCAGCAGGCAAGGCAAAGCGGTGTGGCAGCTGCGTAGCTGTCCCTTTGGTTGAGCAAGGCCTGGGTCGTATAAGCGCCGGGCCTGGCTGAGATTTCTGTAGACAGGCAAATCTGCAGGGGAATGAGTCTAGGGGAACTCAGTGGCGCTGACTCTTCAGGGGTTACTCATTTTGGAAAACAAAGGAGAATTTTAGTAGTCAGTCCCTTTGGACATTGAGTCTTCTTCAAAAATAGAATTATATACTGTTGGTCAGGTCACCTAACCCTTCTCTGCCTTGCTTTCTCCATCTGAGAGGACACTAAGTTACAGCTTTATGGCCAAGTGAGATGTCCTGAAGAGGTCATGTTGCCCAGTGAGTAGAATCTTACTCATGATTTGGAAGTCACTAGGGAGGCAACATGGTGTAGTGGCTTTGGAGCCAGAGGGACTTGGGTTCCAGTATAGCTCTAACGTTTATTAAATGGTCTCAGACATATTTCCTGGTCCTTTTTGAGCCCTACTTTTCTACTTACTCAGAATGTAGGAAAAAAAAAAAAAAACAGTGATCTTTAAGCAAAGGCATCTGTTTTCATGGCTCTGGTTTGTTCTCTTGTCTTTCTCCCCTACCCAGTTTGGGCTTTGGTTTTATGAAGCAGAGTAATCCTCTCACTTATGTCCAAGTCCTGATTCCTTTAAGGAGTCACCCAGCTCTGCCTCTTCTGTATGATATGGTAATGATAGAGTTAAATCTTCTTGGTCTTTGACTGTTATCTGCAGGTCTATAGACCCTTTGTGTTGTAACCTGTTGTTGAGAGCACAGGTGACCTAAATGAGATAGAAGGTCATGTCTAAGTTTGTGGAAAGAATTGTTTTCAAGCAGCCTAAAGTTTATGTTTACGTTTAGAGTATCCTTTCATTTTTATTTCCAAGTTCAAGGCTTAAGTACGTAGACATTAGGGGCAAAAGTCAAGGCAGCTCCAACATTTTCTGTTACACCTTGTGTTACTCTGGGAACCCACCGTAGAAGAGGAGGAAGACTGAAAGTTGGAGAAGCATAGCCAGTGGGTAGAATAATGCCCACCCAGTTGTGCCCACCTCTGCTGATCGAAAGATGTGCCTTTGAATTTCCTGTCTGTATTGATAGGAACATAGTGACTTTTGGTTACAGAAACTTCTGTTAAAAATGATCGTTTTTAAATGCAAGAAAAAAAGAGGAATATGGAACCTACATGGAGATGAAACAAGTATGAATGTATGCATGTTTATTAATATGCATACTTTTTTTTTTTCTTTTTCTCTTCTTAAAATGGCAAGAATGATATCTGGGGAATAGCATATGCTCTGTAAGCAGTTCTTCACCATGTTGGAATTTGGTGATTCCTCTTAATGCAGAAGGCATGCTTTTTTCATTGTTTGTCTAGCTCTAGTTTCCATTTTAAACTTAACTGGCACTAGTTAAATTAGTGTAATGGCAGGTATTTGGTAAGACGTGTCTTTTACATCGCATTGTACAAAAGTTTGTTTGGAGTGAGCCATGAAGGGTCCAGGTGAGTGGAAACCTTTTTTAGCTTGATTGGATATGGTATCGATAAGATAGCCATTGTAATTTAGAAACGAACATGCTCAATCCCTGCCTCTTCTCCATCTAATGAGTTCACGTAAAAAATATATCAAAAGAAATCCTCATAGCAGAATCCTCACATTTCAAAGGGAAGTATATTTATTATAAGAACTGCTGATTCATTAGGAATGCTTCCTAATTCGAACAGCGACAGCTGCTTCTGGTTAGAATAAACTTCATCTCTTTTGTGCCCTGTCTCTCTGAGAGGATGTTAAATTTTGGTTTCAGATTTTTCTCCTGCTTTAGCCTTTTCTCTTCCTTTCTCGCATTTTACTCGATCATGATGCTTTATCCTTCTCAGTGTTCACACAATTCGATCAACCCACTGTATCCACTCCCCACCTTTAAAAATGCCTTGCGTTGAGATTGCAAATGCTAATAGAACTCTCGATAATGCGTTTTGTTTGCATTCACCGTGGCAGTGGAGCGTATTGTGCAGCAGTAAAGAAAAAAAGTTGGAAAACGTTGTAGTCATGAATTCTAAGTGTAATAATTTAAAGTACAGGGAGCATTTCAGAAACTGCCATTGTCCATTAAATGAAACCACTGTATTAACGTATCATAGCATGCTGTTCTAATCACTTTTCTCTAAATACCAGCTTTTGAAAGAAACATGGCTGTGTTTTTTTATACAAAATCTGAAATCGTGTAATTGAATGGCTTGGCAGAATAGGTAAATGAATGTAGCAACATGCATTCAAATATGTCTCTTTGGTTTGTAATGAGCTGATTGAAGTTCACAGTTGTAAGACTTGCCATTTTATTTTCTGATTTTACATTCTGGACCTAGACAAAGGTGCCAGTTTTTTGAATTAACAGAAAAAGAAAGAAGAAGAAAATTGTTCATAAAAATCAAGTAGCCCTTTTTGGGGATCACAGTTAGTTTCAGTGCTTTAGTAGCCTTTATTCAACTGTCCTTCAATAAAATAAAGGATCTTTTAATGTGACCATTTCTATTTAATTTTAGAATTAAAACAAGAGACTGTGTCTGATTCTCTTGTTAGCCCCAGGACCCAGCAAAGGGCCTCCCAGTCAATAAATGTTTGATGACCGAATGAGCCATAGAATACTAAGCCAAATGGGTGTCAGAGTAGATATCAAAATATACAGTAGGCAGAAGGATCATCAAGTTTGGAGCTAAATAGACCTCACTTCAAATTCTGGTTAGTAAGGGACTATGGGAATTCCTTGCGGAATCCGAATGAACATTTGATGTTTCAGGACAATTCCAGATATTGAAGATAGCAACTCTTCTACATCCTGTCACACAGGAGAAAGCAGGCTCTTTTGTGTCCGACTTAGTAGGAGATACAGGAGAAAGAGGAGGGTAATACTGGGGCATTGCCAAGCCATTCATTGGGGACAGCGATAGATCTATTTCTCCGTTTGTCGGGAAGTTCTTTTGGCTCTGCAGATGTGTGGCTCTGGATAAGTCTCTCCCACTCTCTGGACTTCTGTTCCTTCTGCTACACATGACAGGGTGGAACAGTTCAGAGCAGCTGACTGCTCTCATTCCTCCTCTGCTTCATCGAGTTGGGCCAGGTGGCAGAGAGCTTGGCTTCAGCTTTTTCTGGCCATGGAGTAAACCCTTGCCACCTCCCATAGTATCATGGTCCAACTTCTGGGCTGGACATGGTTTTTCAGCTAGAAGAAAGCATGATATGATACAGAGGTTTGATATACTACAAGCCCAGGATAGATAGAGTGGTTTGTTTATTTTATTCACCTGTGAGTCGTCTCTCATGTAATCTGTTATTATTAAATAACATAGCTAATGAAGTCTGTGAATGATACACTACATTAATGCATTGGGTGGGCAGAAGGTATTCCTATAATGTCCCCTAACTTGGGGTAGAGCGACAGCTAGCACCATGGAGTTGTGACACATGGGAATGGCCACAGGAATATGTTACTATTAAAACTTATCTTTCATTGGTCAGCAGTAGGAAAAAGGTTAAAATATACAGTGTGGCTTAAAAGATCACGATAGAAGCCAGTCTCAAAAGGCTACATGCTGTACTGTTTTATTTATATGACATTCTGTAAAAAGCAAAATTATAGGAATAGGAAACAGATTAGGTTCTGGGAGTGGGGGAAGGGTTGACTACAAAGGAGCAGCATAAGCAAATTGTGCGGTGTGTGATAGATGTATTCTGTGTCTTGATTGTCTGTGGCTGTTACACTAGTGTATGCATTTGTCAAAACTCATAGAGCTGTACACCTGAAAGAGTGAATTTTAATTGATGTTAAAAAGAAATGAATTTTAAAAAGGTAGATGGTGGGAAGAACAGGTGGTAAACAGATGATCTCGGTAGACTGTGGTAAGAGCTATGATACGCATTAATAGGCACCCTGTGAGGGGTAAGGAGGTCGACTTGGACGGAGCACAGGGGAGCATGTCGGAGTCCTGGAAATGTTGGATGTACTGATTGTGGTGGTGGTGGTTACGTAGCTGTATATCACTATCAGAACTCCTCTAAACGTACACACAGAATGGGCGGATTGTATCATATGTAAACTATAATTCAAAATTGGTTTATAAAAAAGAAAAAAGATCACGAGCTTTAAAACCATGCCACTTTACTAGCGTGGTGACCTTGGGCAAGTCTGCATGTCTTTGAGCAGCCATTTTTTTTTATCTGTTACTTGTAGCGGAAGGTACTCATCCGATGTGACCAAGGTGAGGGGCAGAGATGCTGCCCGTGAACTGTGTGGTCCAATGCCTGACATAGCTGAGGCACTAGATATTTTCATTCCCATCCCATGAATGGCTCAGTGTGCAGAACCGGCCTTTAAATTAACTAAAGCTGCTCTATTTTAGACCCATAAAAGTTAAGTTCAAATATTTGTGAAAGGTAAAAATGTTAACATCCATATGTTTGTTTAATGATAGCTCTGAGAGTCTTATTACTGTTGCTATCTTTTATATCACTATAGCATACTAAATCTTCTAGGGTTAAGTCTCATATAATTAGTTAAGAACAATATATGATATTCCTTCAGCCAAGAAAGCACAAGGAATTATTTGCAGTGTTAGCTTGAAAAGAGTCATTCATTGAGGAATAATTGAAAAAATACTGGTGACACATTTATGATCCCCATCTTTTTTTCCTTTGCTTTTATTCTGTCTTTGAAATGAAATCTTTATCTTGTGTCAAATGGATAAATATTAATAAAATCCCTATTGACCCTATCTCACTCTTTTGTGACAGATACAATCTTAAAAGTAATTGTAAAGAATATACATATGCTTCTGGCATTCAGCATTTTAAAGGCACTTAAAACCATCCAAAACATAGCTTTGACTCACTCTTTCTCCTGAGAGAGCAAGTCAGCATCTCCTGTCTAGCAATAATAACAGGAGTTGCCTAATTTTGAGTGCCTGATATGTTCTCTGAACTGTGGTGGGCACATTGTATTATTTGCATTAAATTATTAAATTATTTGTATTAAATTGCTTGATATGTACCTTACTATGGCCTTATTAGGTAAATAGTAAGTGTTGCCCCTTTGCAGAGGCAAATGGCCTTGGAGAGATGAAGTAACAGCTCAGGGGGTGCCCTTTAGTAAGCAGGGGAGCTACCCCTGTCCTTCTGGGATGTCCAACTTCTCCTCCTCTCCTGCTAGGTCGCCTGGGTGCTGCTTCTGAGGGAGACGCACCCTTCAGGCCAACCTTTGCCTAACAGGAGCTCATTTTTCAGCTCTTCTCCTAGGTCCAAATCCTCTTTTTAAGTCAATAATTAAAAGAGCACTGACATCACTTTTAGAACCTCCTTCTTCCTTGAGGACTTATGCCAACTATGTGGGTCTTTGAACCTTTGAGTTTATCTGCTTCCCGACTTCCCCTTTGAATCATCTTCCACTCTGTTGATAAAGTGATCTTCTGAAAATGCAGATCTGATCAAATCCCTCTTCGCTGAAAACGCTTCTTTGCTTTCAGGAACAACGCTAAACTCTGGTCTTGCACCTAAAACTCCTCACAAGCTGATCTCTTTGCATTTGTCTGGTCAACATTTCCTGCTGCCAAGATTGAGATTCCCTTTGTGCCCCCATGCCCAACCCCACCCTCCGAAAGCACACACAGAGAAACACCCTTCTCCACCTTCAGAAGTGATCCAGCCACTCCAAGCCATTTCTGGGTCGTTGCATCTGTGCCTCTAATATTTTGTTCCCTCCAGATGGAAATGCACTTTGCTTTCATCTAACTTCTCTTCCTCATTTAACCAATATCCCAGACTGTCGAGATACCCTTTCTCATAGTCCCCACAGCTCTTGGTGCCAAACTGTATCACAGCATCATCACAGTGCATTGTAATTAGCCACTTACGCGTGTATTTTCCCCCAAGAGACTTAGGTTCCTTGAGGACAGATAGCACTGCGTCTCGTTCATTTATTTAGCCTGGGCGTCCAGCACAGGGCTCGCGAATACAGATGCTTACTAAATATTTGTATGAAGGATCCAGCCTTGATGATTTGGCCTCAAAGTCTCACAGGGAAAAATAGATTCTGACCCTTTTTCTGACCCTCTAAATGTAGAGTGCCCTTGGATAAGTGACTATGTCCCATTCTCTGAGGCCCAACAGGGTTTCCTGAGGCTGACTGCTCCTGTGTTAAGGAAGGTCACTGAAAACCTTATCAGCCGAGCATCCCACCTCAAAACTGAGATCCGGGGGAGTGTGGTGCAGTGGAGCTGTCTCGGGATTCTGGTGGGGCCAGTTCGCTGAAGTGCGCAGACTTCTGTTTCTTCCAGGGGGCCTGTGTGGGAAGCAGGTAGTCATAATTATTCAGCATTTAAAGACACAGAAAGGTAGGCCTTGGCTTCTGCCCTCCCTGACCAATCCACCTTTCCGCTACCAAGCAAGATGACTTGGAAGTTGGTAGGCAGGGAGGAATCACACATGTGACTCTTAGTTTTTTTTAATAATAATAATAATAATAAATAAGTGGAGAGATATTTTAATTTAAAAGTTAATAAAAATAATATGTTTATTGTAGAAAGTTTGAAGACTATAGGAAAATGCAAAAATGAAAATGAAAAATTATTCGTACATATTATAGAGCCTGCTTTTATATCTAAAATATTGTAAATGTTTTTCTCTTAAAATATTTTCTATATTCTGACTTAATGCATATATAATATTCCATTCTTTTGATAGTTTACAGTTTAATGTGAACTATTGTACATGTATAGCTTGCTTCCAAGTATTGCCATTATGAATAACACAGACTGCTTTAAAGATAAAACAACCTTTTCTAATTTTTAAGGCACTTGCATGCTCAATACATAAGCCATAGAAAATGTAGAAAAGAATGTACAAAGAAACAAAGATTATCTACAACCCCATAACCTAGCAAGAACCATGATTAATTTTTTTGGTCCTCTAGTCTTTCTGTAAGTGTGTATGATTGCATATGATACAGTTATGTATACCACTTTTCAATATGTATTATTTTGTCAGCGTTTTCCTATATCATTAAAAGCATTCTAAAATGTAATTTTCTGTTGCTTGGATTTTCATAATTTAATTACGTAATTTAACCCGTCTCTTAGCATCTCTTTATGTGTGTGTGTATATGTTTTGCTATTGTACTTAATAAAGAACTACCATCTAAAATATATTACCATAAAAATTAAGTCAACATTTAATGCTGGTGAGATATAGTAAAAATGATTCATAATACATTTTCTGACCTTCATTTTTTAATATTCTGCTTTTAGTAATTATTCATTGAAAGGCCACTTTGCTGCTCTGTGAGTTTAAGGATGGATGTCAGAGAAACCTCTTGTTGCCAGGATGTTTGTTGATTGAGCCTCTTTTCTGTAGAGTTTGGTTTAGAGGGTTTCTCCTGAGAGAGACAGACAACTGGCGGCACTGCCGGACTTTATGACTTATTCGTATTTGATTCGTAACCAAACATTCCCCCTTCTGAGCTTCCATATCTTGAGGAAGTTTAATAATTCCAATTTTAGCTTTTGTAAGCTGTAAGCACAAAGGTTATTTCAAAAATAAGGAGAGGCCGAGGAGTAGGATTTTTTATCGCGCTGTCTCATATTGCCACTTGGTGCCAGCTTCCCAGCTCCCTGGATCTCCTGGGAGCGGGTCCCGTGTCCTCGGAAGGGCTCAGCTGTGGAAACTGCCTGTCTCATGCTGTGGCCATGTCCCGTGGTTATGTGCAGAGGGAATGCACACCTCACCTTCTTCCAGAGGCCCAGCCATTATTGCGTACGTTTTCCAAGTTTTGTTCTTGTCACCTCTATCAGAGCATTCTTAATGCCATGTGGTTTCGCATGCCAGCCCAAGCCAGGGGCCTGCTTTCGTGGAAGTTATGCTTTATTCAACTCTGTACCCAGGACCTGGCTTACATTAGGCAATGAATGAATGAATGAATACATGTATGCTATTTATAAATGTATTTGATGATTGTCCCATTTTGACAATTTGAAGACACCTGGTCACATGCAAAGTGCGCCCTTCACGGGTATTGTCCCCTGAGGGAGATTCTCTCCACTCCACCACCCCTACCCCGCGCCCCCTAGAGAAGTGCCTGTTGGAGTAGTAAATCACATAAACCTGGATTTACTTTGTGGCCACGTGACTCTGGGCAAGTAGCTTACCTTTTCCTTGTTTTAGTTTTCTCATTTGTTATCTGGGGATTTAATGGTACCTACTTAATAGAATTACTATGAGGAATAAGGAAATGCAAAAATGGCTCCTGGCACTTGGTGGTTCCAGAATAAATGGCAGTCTCTCACTATTACTATTCTTACCTGTTTGGTACGTCAGGAGTAGTCCAGCAGTGAAGGTATTTGGAACTAAGTAGATCTTGCAGTTGGACAGACTTGACCCGTTCAGCAGGTTGTCTGTACCTCTATGTGATTAATTTTGTGCAAAGAAATTTGCTTCCCTCAGCCTGGCCCGAGTCTGCTGCAAAATGAGTTAGTAGTGGAAGTTTTCTTTGGAGTAGAAGAATATGGTGGGCAAGACAGATGCCTGTGGCAGAATGAAGCAAGGAGAAGGGCTGCTTGGCTTGCAGAAATTCCTGCTTTACTGTCCCTTGAAACCCCGTTTCATTTCTAAAAACATTTTTGGAGAAACCTCTTGGTGAAAGAGTGGCTCCATCATGAGAGGTAACTTGAGAGCAGTTTCCTGTCTGTTTTTGTTGCCAGCTCTCTAGTCGTAAGGTCCTGCTTCGTACCCAAAGGAGGCTTTGAACATCAGCTGTCTCAAACAATCTCTCGTCTTATCACTTATTTTAATGTTGCTTGCACAGGTCACTCTTGGATGTGGTGCTCTGGGCAATCTCACTCCAGAATGCTTCCCTTCCTTTATTTAACCTCTGACCTGTGAAAACAAGAGTTAATCAAGAGTTCTAAGGTAGCTAAGAGGAAGGGGAAGTGTTTGGTTACAAATTAAATATGAACAAGTCATAAGTCATAAATCCCCAGCAGTGCTACCAGTTGTGTGTCTCAAGTTGCATATGGTCCAGAGTGTTTGGGTTATAAATTCAAGTTCAGGGCTCTCTGATTGCTTGGGGGTAGGTGTTAGGTTAGTTTTCTTTTGGCCTAAAACTCTTTGCCTTCTAAAACATTACTTTTATTGGACCAGCTACATTCATATCCTACTTTCTCTGTGTGCCTGTCTCCCCTTCCTTTCTTTACCTGCCTGCTTGTGTTGATTGGTGTGCTGTTCTGTGAATTGAGACAGAATTGCTTCTCTGAGAAGAAGTTCAGCATATGGAAAAAGTTGCCAGGGAAAGGCACTGAAGCATAGAGCCTAAATGGGTTTAAGAGACAGCCAGACACTTTTATAGAGAGATTTGCGATTGAATGATATAACATTCAAGCAGAGATCTGGGGTGGAAATGAACTTAAATGAGTGCTATTCGTGGAAAACTGATGCCCTGTCTAATCTAGCATTTCCTAATTGTCACCATAAGCATACATTCAAAGCTTTACACTTTAAATTAGAAAAGGCAACACAGCATGTTTAAGAAGCTATGTCACAGGCCATGGGTTCTTGTAGATAAGTTCTTAAACATACACATGAAAGGTAGCAGAAGCATTGGATTTTAACATCAAGCATGGGAAAGTTAAAGTATTTTTTTCTGCCATCTTTGATTAAAAGATTTTAAGTCGAGCTATTTATATTTATGTTTCTGAATATAACATATACACTAATTCCTAAAGCAATTAAGAGCTGACACATGACTAGTGTCCCTGGAGCTGGCAAAGTAAGAAAGCACACTGAATGGTTGGGAGGCAGCCAGAGCTGGTTCGCTCAGAACACCTAGAGCCGAGGGGCTTTTGGGGGCAAGCTTTCGTTTTATCAGGGCGTTACAGTGAGCATCGCAAGGTAAGAATTTCAAATCCTAATCTCAGGGTCGATCATTATATTTGATCATGTCGTTCAACTAATTGTGTCATGTAGCAAGTGGGACAGAAATCACACTGGACTAGTTTTGTGTCCAGCTCTGCTTTTAGTAGCCATGCTGTCCTGGGCCCATCTCGGCCCATCTCTGAGACTCAGTTTTATCATCTGTAAAATGGAATGATAATTCAGCTCATAGAGCTGCTGTGAAGACAACTTAGGGGTAAGTGCCAGGTTTCCTTGTGGCCTAAAACTCTTTGACTTTTAAAACGTTACTTTTATCGGACCAGCTACGTCCACATCCTGCCTTCTGTGTGCCTGTCTCTCCTTCATCCTTTCTCCACCTGCACCTACCCTCAAAGCACCTCACACTTAATAAATGTTTTTTTCCCTTCCCCCATTAGCTCCCACTTCTTAGCTCTAAAATGAGAATAATATCAAATGACATCTCAGTGGGGTAATTAATTTGGTTGTTTACTACTGAAAGCAGGACAGGACTTCTTGTGTAGCCATTTCTTCCCTTTGTTGTGTTGTCGTTCCTTTTTCAGTAGTGACAATATATTTCTCTTTTAGTCTGTGAAGACTTTTGTAAGGTGGACCTTCGTCAGAACCTCACGAACCCATTACGTTATATTACAGTGGTAATTTTAACCATAAACTAAGATGCTCTGAATGGCTTAAAAAACCTGTAGGCGTGTGAATACGGGATGGGCAGCATCGAAAACTCTTTGGAAAATGATGAAAGGCCTATGTGCTCGCCCTCTCTGGGCCCATGGAAAATATCTGAGAATTACACTGAATTGTCAGTGCAGGTGTCATTACTGCAAAGATCTTCTGTTACCAACACTTCACCGGTGAGAACAGAGGAAAGCGCCTCTGTGCTTTCCTCCCGAGCTGTCCCCCTCAATCACAGTAATGCTGTCCCGGAAAAGAAGACGACAGATCCGCTCTCTGAAAGCAACAATTATTGAATACCCATCAAGAGAGAAAAAAGCCTGGTTTCAAAAATCAAATCCAAGTGTATGTTTGGGTAGATTTATATAAGCACAGATTTTTTTACGCCAGCTTTTTGTGTTTTGTTTTTGTCTTTGTTTTCCCTAATACAAATTAATATTTCTGTTCATTCAGTACATACATTTGTGTCATAGATGGACTAGGTATCACAATGGAGTGTTAATTATGGGCGTAATTAAGTGAAGATCAGAGATTCTTGATCTTAACTGGATACCATAAGAAATTCACAACTTGAGATGAAGCAGCTGTGAGCAAAGCAGAATGCTCAGATAGAGTGAGACTGGCTCTGGTCTTCCAAAGAGTGTTGTTTCTCCTTTCATTTGGGTTCCTCTGACATTTGATCTTACTTGAAATAATAATACAATTTTATCTGTTCCAGGCACAGTGATGGGTGGGTTCACATATGTCTCACCCTCACAACAGCCATGTGAGGGTAGATATTATATCCTCATTTCACACGAGGGAGGGGAGAAACATGCTTTGGGCCACAGCTAGTGACAAGCTGACACTTAGACCCAAGTGGGTCTCCTGGCTTTGCAATCTGTGTAAAGTCGATCAGCAAAGTGTCACTTCCGTGAGAACCTCTCATCCGTTCCCTTTATGGACCTCTCTCATTGCACTGGCCCAGTGCTGCTGACATTATCTGCCAGTATATCTGCTTCCTTCCTTAGTCTATGAGCTCCACAGAAGCTCAGACCTGGGTCTCATTCCCCACGCACCTTGCAGAGTGCCAGGCATAGAGTGGGTGGAGGACTTCGTGGTTAGATGACTGTTCGCTACATTTGAAAAATGAAGGATCTGGAAATGTGTGATGTTTGGACTGTGAACCTCACCTCCAGTTCTTAATTCCAGAGACGTGTTTACTTAAGCTTAATGTGGTTAGCTCAGGTAGGTGTGGTGTGCTTTTCCCATGGGGGAATGTGTACACCCGGTGCTATGGCTGTAGTTTGAGAACTGTAGACCAATACACGGAGGTGGGTTTGTTATACTTAAAAGTGGGAAGGCTCATTGCTGAGTGAAAGGGAAAAGGAATGTCTTATAGAAGCCAATGTGGTTGGGATCTAGGGTCTTTCCTCCTTCCCAGGAGAAGGCATGGGCAGTGGAAGAGTAGGGGAGAGGGAGGCTCATGGTACTGCCTTTCTCTTCAGTCGATTTGGAGAAAAGAGTGTCTTCTGAAGAGCAGATGGAGTGGGTTAGAGGTGGAAGAAGAAGGAAAAGTTTGGAGCACTGACAGTTTCAAGGATTCTTGAACAATGTTAAAGGCTCGCCTGTGCTTGAAAACCAAAGCACAGGTTGCCAAACCAAAACAGTCAGCCTGGTTCTGTGACATTTTCCCACGGCACTTGAAGTAGGAACAAAGAGTGGATGGTGAGGTTGCTTGTGTTGGAGGGATAGGCGAGGGGCGGATACTTCGTAATCTGCTTTGAGTATTTTCTCACTCTAATTATTTTTTACAGACCCTAGCAAGCCATTGTCAGGGATCGTTTTTAGTTCTGGATTATTTTCCTAACCAAAATGCTCCCTCCTAAATTTGGAGCCCCACCTCCCAACAGGAGCTGGCTGACTGTTAACCCTGTGGCTGTAGTGCTACAAGCCTTAGTAGAAACCACAGGGACGAGCCACATCTGTTAAGGGAGGTTCTGATTTATTGTACTTCTAACATGTGCCAGGCACACATTAGAGATTAAACAGTCAATACACAGTCATGATCCTTGCTCTAAAGGACGTGACACCAGTGGAGAAGACAAACAAGCAAGTATTACAAACTGTGGAGAGTCTTAATGTAGGATAAGTCCAGGAGGGCCTCGTATTCCGGGAATAAAATGCATCTAAGTGGAGACCAAAATTTTATAGTAAAAATGGGGGGAAAGTTTATTTAGGATCTTATCTTGAAAAAAATGAAACTAACGTTTGAAAATAAATTTATTTCAACAAAGTCTAGCTTTTAGTCCAACAATGCATTATTCTTAGAATAAATGACGAGCCTGGTGGTTTTTTTAAAGGAGGCCGTTATACTTTTTCTGACATAATAACACTTCATGTTTGACTTTCATAGCAGAATCATAAGAGGAGTTATTTTCCCCAAAAGCATTTGAAGATTTCCCCAAGGCCTCTCTGATTTTTTTGATACTGAATTCATTTTCTTTTGATGTGACTGTTGTGCCACTGTCCTTATTTTCTTTATTTTTCTTTGTCCCTTGTTACTTGGTCTAATGCTGCCAGATATTCATTTGTCAGTCACTTTGCCTCAACTCCGAATAGGTGTCAAGCATCTCTTAACAAGGCCTTCATGATATCCTGCATTCTTTGCAAGGGTTTGTATTTGTACTTAGTGATTGGTTTTGCATTTTGCTGTAGATGTTCGACCAACCGAGACACTGACAGGAGCAGGCGTAGATGCTAGGTCAAACCAGTAGGTACTGAGTAGGGACCCCCTGATTTAAGCAGTCACATTAGTGATGAGCATTTTCTTCTTATAACAGTTTGTGCTTTCCTATCCACTCTGGTGACTGCAGGGCACGAGGAATTCCTGTGCAGAGTGCTGCTGGAGGAGCCTCTGACCCAGATGCCAGCAATCAACAAGAGCTTGCCAAAGCTGAGACCGGCAAGAGGTGTAGGCAGAGAGGGGTAGAAAGAGAATTGCAGCTGCCAGATTAGGTGTCCACGTATGTTGGTTACACTAGTTAGATGATGTACGTCTTTTCATGGAAGAGGAAACAGTCTTAGAGATTGCTTTCCCAAGATTTGTCCTGGGTTACTTGACTCAAGCCTGTGTTCTCTCCAGCATATGCCATGCTGCTCTGCTTTTTATAAAGCTTGGAGTTTTTTTGGCTTTTAATATGAACCCTTTAAAAACTCAGTGCCAAATAGCCTTGCCATCCGATGACTCTTGGTAGGAAGTAAGAAAAGAAGGAATACCTACCTCCCCTGGAGTACTCAAGATGGACTTTCAGGAGCTCCTCAGACAGAGGAAAGTCACCAAGAAGAATGAAAGGCCCTGTTCCATGTCACTCTTCTAAGCCTGAAACTCATTATTCCAGAAATGAGTAGAGTAGCTAAGCCATGAGTTCTCCCCAGGGTGGGGCTACTTCATTACATCTTCTAATAGAATTGTACCTGAGCATTTAAATATAAAACTTTAGTAAGTTCTTTTTTTTCTTTTAAATTACAGCCAGAGCATTGTGTTGATCTTTTTCAAATTATGCGTTTGACTAGGTTGTGTTTTCTTAAGATTTTCTCTTTAGGATAGTGAAGCGGACCCTGGTTCTGATAAGGCTGAGATCCACCAGGTTGGGCTGAGGTTTATGATAAGGGGCAATAGGCATTTCTGCCTGGTTCTAAAAACTCATGCTCAGGATGTTACTCTTTAACTGTCCCTTTGGTTCCCCTACTGGTTACAGAACAAAAGGGAGGCCCATCGTTTAGACATATATATGAGAGGCCCTCCAGAGTCTGGTCCTTCTGCCCCCATCTCTTGCCCTGCAGCCTGCATCCCCCACTCTCTGCCTGTTCCAGCTGCCCACAGTTCTCAAGTCAGGCCCTGAGGTTCCTGCAGTGCCTGCAGGCCATTGCTCGTGAGTTTTTTCTGCCTCTAACACTTCTTATCTCCACCCCTTCCACCTTTTCTCCTGTGCACTGAGAACAGTCTCCTTCCAGACAGAGATGAAGCTCAGTCTTCTCTGTGTGAACGAGAATTGAATCCCAGTTGCTACTGACCGAACGTTCTCTCCATTGCACATCCCTCTTGATAGCCACGATTTAAAAATTTTTATTTTTCCCAACTCAGGTCATTATTCTGTATACTTAAGAGTCTAGTTGATCTACTTTTATGAGATTTTGATGGAAGAGACCCTTTACATTCTTCTTCATTTTAATTATGAAACAATAACAAAAACTTAGCAGAAAGTTGCAAGTACAATATAAACGCCCCATTTGGGAAACGCTGCCAAAATAGTAACCAGTAATCCCCAAATAATTTAGTGCATAATTTTAAAAAGAAACATTCTTTTATATAACTACATTACAATTATCGAAATCAGAAAATTAGTATTAATTTTGATGACAATACTGTGTAATATGTGGACCTTCTCCCCCATTCGTGTGCCCACGTGCTGCCGTCTCCTCCCAGAGACGTTCTTTTCGACTGCTCGACTCCGCCCGGTCACCTCCCATGGAAGCCCTTCTACCTGCCTGGGCTGACACCCCACACCAGACTGCCTTCCAGATGCTTCTTTGACTCCACTTGGGCGCCAACACCCCGTGTCAGGCTGTCTGTCCGCGGGGAGAGCCTCCCCTCCATGGTTGAGTGCTGAGTCCTGCCCCCAGCTGCCGTTCTCGCAGCCGGCCACCTTCCTCAACTTGGCCAGCCTCTGCCACTCGTCTCTGCCACCACCGCCCCCGTCACGCACACACCTACTTTGCTTTGAACTGAAATATCAGCAAGAGAAGCGGGAGAGCTTTTTAAAATTTGGAATGGCTTTCTATTTTAGCACTTAGGACACTGAAGTGGAATCCCGTCGTGCAAGGTCAGTCACACGTACATGTGCTCGCCACCGCGGCAGCGGTCATCCTGACGGTTCGTTCAGCGGAGCCAGATTAGAACAGTGAGTTGTCTGTCCTCAGCTGAACTCAGTTCCTGAGGCAGCTCAAGGACGAGCAGCTCACGGTCCTGACAGATTTGCACATAGGCTGTTTTCACTCAGCACGCCCTCCAAACTCAGGCCAGTGACGTTGTGTCTTCGCAAACCACGCCTGCTGTAGTTTGGAGGCAAATGAAGGATTTTTTTACAGATGATTTTGACCCTGAGCGATTTGACTCTCTGCGCTTTCTCTGGAGCCTTCCCCTGCACATCTTGCAAGGGCCTTTGGTGGCCCATTTCAGCTGTTGTGTGTGGGATTACTGTAACTGCTACCTGAGCTCTTCTCAAGTCGAAGACTTCCTCTTGCCTTGCATAAAACAGACGCCTCCCTGTTTGACTGTCAGGCCTGGGAGTGAGGGCAGAGCCTGAGACAAAGTTACCTGAGGTACAGTTTGGTGAGAGAAGCTCGAATCCAGGCCAGTGCCGGAGAAGGAGGTTTTTCACCATCAAGGTTCTGCCAAGTGGGCCGTGATGATGCTCTGTTATCGTTTTATAAATCCATCAAAAGCCTAAGCTAAATAAAATGCTTGGGAAAGAGTCCCCGCCCTTCCGGTCCCAAACTAGGATGCTTTGTTGTGTATGCGCCCCTTTGTTCCCCACGAGCGCCGTGGCCTGCTCCAGGACAGGGACGCTTCGCGTTCGTCTTTTTGGCCTTCGCCTTGGACCGAGCGCGCCGCGGAAGGAGACCGCGGAGGGAGACCGCGTGGTGCGGTTCGTGCGCCTGCGCAGAGGTGCAGGGCGGGCGCAGCTCCCTCAGGCGGCCGGGGCGCAGCGGCATAATGGAGTGTTTGCTTCCTGTCTCTGCGCTGAGAAGTGCTATTTACTCCACGATGACAGACAGGCACAGAATGGACCGGAGGGTCTCCATGCCCTCACCTGCAACCTCGCAGGCAGCGCGAAGCTGTGGTGCCAGCACTAATGAAGCTGTACAGGAAACGCAGTGGCCAAAGTTCAGCTGTGAACCCTGGCCTCCGACGGGGGAAGAGAGGGCTCCTTTGAAGAAGAAGACAGCTGGGTTTTGGTTTCAAGACCTTAACACTGCCATCACTAGATAGTCATCTGTCAGTGCACAGGGGACAACATGTGGAGAGCAGTTGTGTCCGGTCAGGCCACGGGAGGAAGGAATGGCTGATTTCCAGGGTAACTGCGAAACCTCCCATGGCTGAGGGTTCTGCTTAGCGGAGCCAAAAAGAATCGATTTGGTGAGGCTGAGTGTGAGAACCCGGCACTGTGTGCTGCGGGCCAGGCTCTCCCACCATGTCACCTTCCTTCACCCTCACAGCTGGGAAGATGTGGCGGCTTGAGGTTCCGGGCCCAAGCTAGGTTGGTCACTTGAACCCAGTGGCCCAAACTGCTTCCATGTCTGCCAAGTCCTGGGTGATCAGAGCATCCAGCCTGCCCTAAGCTGCTTCAGCAAGTGTCCTGAAGTGAGTCCAGCTTTTCTCTCACTTACTTGAGGCCACAATGTCCTTGCAAGGAAATATTTTCTTGCTTTTAATTATTTTCCTTCCCAACTTTCGGTTCCTAGATTTAACTAGTGGCATTTTTTTTTTCTTTAAGGAAAAAAATAAATAAATTAAAAAAAAAAAAAGCATTTGTAGCCCTCGGTTGAATTTGTTTACCAAGTGTCCTCTAATCTGGGCAAGAGTTTTCTTCCGAGGGGATTTATTGTTCCTCCTAGAATGGCTTTTAACTCAGCTGAGGTTTATTTAACAGAATAGGAAGGGAGAAACTTATCTCCTCCCTAATCCCTCTTGAATGTTTACATTGCTCTGCCAAAGTAAATGCTGTGTAAAGTGGCAGCAGTCATTTGCTCTGTAATAGTCAATATGCAGCTGCCAGAGCTGATTGAAACATTAACGTAAGTGATAATGCTGTCATAGAAGTGAAAAGTTAAGTTGCTTATCAGTATATTTTGATAAGCTACTTAAATTTTACAGTAGCATGTGCTGGCTTCAGACAGACACTCATGATAGAGGACTGTGCACTTTATCTGTCCTCTCTGTTGCCTCTCACTTCATTTATTACCCTTGGCGGCACGGCTGGTAATCGGTGCCGGGTGCCGATTTCCCCCTGCGCGGCAGGACGGAGTCGGACAGCAGCAGCGCCCCGCTTCGCGTCCAGCTCTAACAGTCACGGGCCCTGCCCGCTCGGCGGGGTGGACGTGAGCAGGACGCCAGTGCTCTGTACACACTCTGCCCACGTGACTATTTGATGTCACTTGGGAAAGTTTCTCATGGTGAACAAAGCCATTTGAACTAAGTGTCAAAGCTTCTTGGGAGCAGGGATATATTTCAACAACAATTCTGTTGCACTAAAGTGCCTTTGCTGTTTGTCTTTGTTCAGTTTTGTTTGTTGGGTCAACACTGAGCACCGATGGTCTTCCGGGCTTCGTGCTGGGCGCCGGGAAGACAAAGCGAAGAAGGGCGTGACCCTTCCTCTCCGTTTATGCACAAGCTGTTGGGAAGGCAGACACGCCCTCCTGTGCCATGTGGCATGCACATGCCCAGGGCATGGAGGCGGGGAGGGGGCGGGAGGCTGCTAGGATGAGTAGAAATCAGCTGGACTAGACCATGAAGGGCAGGGGGAGAAAAGGGCCAGTGTACACAAGCTCAGGCAGGCTTGAGGATGCCTGCATGTCCTCAGAGTGAGGCCCCAACGAGGGGAGTACGTGTTGGAGAAGTAGGACAGCCAGAGAGGCAGTCAGGGGCCTGCCACTGGAGAGCCTTCAGCGCCATCCAGCCCTGTAGCAATGGGACGCACCAAAGAACTTTAATCCAATGGGCCACTTAGATTTGCATTTTAGATCATTCAAAGAGTGACACAGAGGAAGGGCGATGGTCAGGTCTAAGCTGTCATTCGAGTTAAGGGGTGCGATAGTCAGGATCCGGAGGAGGGCAACAGGGATGGAGGGTTAGAGCATACCCCCCAATATGTGGAGAGAGTATGTTGTAGGTGGAGGTGGAGTGTTCGCTGTGACAATATGACTGGTTCTGGGCTTGTGGGGCCTTTGGGACACCTCACAGCTGCCAGCAGTGGATATGCTGTATGTGTGTGCGGCTGTGTGTGTCCAACCCTGAGAAACTTGGAGCCTTCCTGGAAAGGGTGGGTGTGAGGGGAGAGGCCTGGGGGGCTGCTCAGAGATGGTTCCTGATTGCAGAGTCTGCTTTGAATGTCTTCTCTATGAACCTGTTCTAGCTCTGAGGCACTGGAATAATTTATAATGAACATTCATTCCTCTGTGTTATACGGGCAATTTTTTTAAATCCCAGAAATAATTAGCATTTCACCAGTCTGTGTTTCTAGCACAGCCTATGACAGGATGACTCTTTAGGCTGTAGAGAAAGACAGAAATGTACCAGTCTTGAATTTGCTCCTGGTTAAAGTTTTTGACCTGCATACTAATACTTCGTGTGTCTTTTCTTCTTCCCCAGCTATCTCCCGTGGTTCGAAGTATTTTATAAGCTACTTAACATCTTGGCAGATTACACGACAAAAGGACAGGTACTTGTCTTTTATTTTTTTTTAACAAGTAAACTTTAATTTTTGTAATTATAAAAGTAATAAATACTTTATATTTCACCAAAACATTTACCAAAAATGTAATGCATGCCCATTATAGAAAGTTTGGGGAATTCAGAAAATAGTAGGAAGAAAGAGAAAACCATGCCTACGTGTACTCTACTCCCATACCCCCCCCCGCCCCTAAATAAGTGTGGCTAGCGTTTTCTTCCTTTATTTTTTGAGTTAGATAAAACAAGAAACAGACCCTCGGTATTCACAGAGTTAATACTCACAATATCTAATTGTCCTGAGAAGCCCCGAAAGATCATGACATGTATTAAATTATAATTTTGCTGAGACACAAGTATGACTTGCTCATGCATGCTGCAAAGCTGAAATTTGTGAGTAAAACATTTAACTGGTAAGTGGCCTGGCCAGCTGTCCTGAGTTCCCAATCCAATAAGGCTTTCTTGTGCTTTTACAGTATTTTTATTAAGGGTCTGAGAATTACTTTAAGATTTAGTGCAGCTATATCTTACTGTATTTTTGAAAGAAAACCGTATGCTAAAGTGTTTTCTATGGGTATCAAGGGTAATGGGAGATGTATTTAGACTTTGTAGCCCATTTTTACCATTTTCATCAGGTACCATAATTACCAAAGCATTTCCCCAACACTGGTAAAAACAGAAATATTTTTCATAACCACATAGCATTATTTCATGTACCTTGATTTACTGAAACATTTCCCTGTTGGGAGTTTTTATTATTTGGTTTTTTTTTTTTTTTTTTTCAGTTTTACAATGACAGACATTAGTATCTTTGAGCATAAAGCGTTTTCTTTATTTTGGATCGTTTCCTTAGGAGTAGAATCTCAAATGGGCCATCGTAAGGTCAGTGGACATAAACATTTTTAGAACATTTGCCAAACTGCTTTCCAAAAGAATTGTACCGTTTTTTTAAAAGATGCTCTTTTCTTGCCCGGTGCTCCATACTCTCGCCAGTATTAGTTGTTGAATCCATTGTTTATTTGACAGGTAAACAAATCTCATTGTTTCGATGGCATTTCTTTTATTATTAGTGAGTTGAATATTTGTCCATATATCTAACTTCTTGTATTTTCCTCTTCGTAAATAGCCTAAGTTATTTAATTAAAGCGATACATTATTATTACATGTTAGAGAAGTTTTTTTCTCATGTATTCTATAGACTAGTAGTTCTGAGAAATGCTTCATCCAAGTAATACCGTAGTTGAGTGATGTTGGAGTCGGCGAGAGGGAGCGCTGTGCTTCATTTTTGTCTCCTAAAGATTCATGTAGCGTAGGCTCTGAGAAGTCCTGCAGTGGAGAAATCTGTGTTACTCAGAGCTTGTCACCTCATTTGGCTCCAAATCCTTTTTACTCCATGACTGATATTACTATTTTGAGATACCAGTGTTTCCTGGAACACACTTTGTGAAATGCAGTTTTGGAGAAAAGGTGGAAATTGTGTATATAATGGGTAAATCTTCCCTTCAAGTTAGATTTACTCACTGGCAAATGTATTTCAGAGGTCACAATATAGGGAAGGAATAACTAATAGAAATGGCTCCCTGGATCACTACGCTCACTCTGAAAGGATGCTTAGGTATCAGGGAATTCTTTCATAAAAGAAACGATTTACTCTTTGATGAATGAGTTAGGAGGCCACCTTGGGTCTGTTCATTGATTTCTAATTCACAGTTCACTTTAGTCAGACATTCAGGTTTTCACTCAAATTTGAAAGCTGTCTTTAGGAAATAGAATTGTATAACATGTAAGCTCTGCACAGCCTTAGAATTGGAGACCGACTCATGTATTTTTTTTTCTTCTATATTTATGCTCCAGTGCTGGGCCACTGGTGCTGCCCCCTTTCCCACGTGGATCCCTCTAGATCCCACTAGAGTTCTACCTAAATGTAGTAGACTTTGAAAAACATGTCTTGTGATACAGATATGTACAACCCCCGCACAGGGGAGACTGGGTTATTACCCTGTGAAACTGGTGTACCAGTCCCCTGGGCCATGGCCCCAGCAAGGACCCTGCCTGTTGAAGCATTGGAGACTGAGATCAGTGACACGTTTTGGTGGAATGTATTTCTCCCGTATCCAAGACTCTTTTTATTAAATTTTGTCTAGTTAAAGGAATTATGACATAGATGATCAGGAGTCCACCTATAGCTGGCTAAATTGCAAGGTCATCAGATAAGAACAGGACAAAAGAACTTTTATTAAAAACACAGCACTCCCTCCCCAAGTCCAAAAGACTTCGTGAAGGTTGAGCATGGTAGGCTTCAAGTGGTGGCGTGATGGTGACCATGACGGCTTAGCATGGTGTGTCAGAGCCTAAGCTCCACAATGAGGGTGTCTTTCTGGGTCATCGACCCAGCATGGTTATCAGACCCTGAATAGGGCAACAAGGACATCCCTGTGGTATGCATGGCAGGGGTGGGGAGGGCATCTGAGCCAGAGAGCAGCCTGGCTGAGGGTTTCGGAGCTGACGGATGAGGACATTGTCTACGTGGGGCAGTGGTGACAGTGGCCGGGCACTGGATGTCAGAACTCTTGTGGGATCTAGAGGGATCCATGTGGAAGGGGGGACAACACCAGCGGCCCAGCACTGGGGTGTTTGAGCCTCGAGTGGGTGGACGGTGGTGGCCTAGCACTGGATGTCAGTATCAAGGAGGGCATCTAGATGGATAAGGAGGTAGGGGCATTGATAAAAAATAAATTGATTTCATACAAAGTAAATATATTAAGAAAATAGGAGCAAGATTTTTCACTTTTGTGGAATACAGTTATAAATATGTAAAGGGAGGAAAGTAGAATGATTCCTATGATGGATTAGAATTAGAGCCATTGCTATGAACCCATGGCTTTCAATATGTGACAGATGTAGAAATAGAGCTGTAGGTGTGTGCAGTGGGTCCGTGTGTGTGTGATATATTCCCTGGCTCTATCCACTAAAAAACTAGGGTCAGCAATACTCAGGTCGCAGGGAGCACTCCTAGTGCCCAAATCTTCGTTTCTTTGTAACATTTTCCACTAAAAGAAGCCAGGGTTCCAGGGCTGGGGCAGGGAAAGTATAAGATAAGCCCGGAATATCTTCTTGTGCTGAAAGCAAGGAAGTGCTCCAAACATGATGGAGACACATCAGAAAGACACAAAGGTGATCTCGATGAGGCAAGGGGTTCCCACTAATAACAATAGCAAAGGATTATCACCCATTGAACAAACCAGGAAACCATGTGTCCATACTAATATAAATAAGTAAATAGGTAAATTAGAATTTTGATGAGGAATGGGATAGTCATAGGAAGTATTGCTCTACAAAATGCTTACTAAACACAAAGGGAAAATGAGTAGCCTCACAGTAGAGACATCAGATGAATTAATCAAATAATCAAAGTGAACGTCATCAGTAATGGAATGTATCGAAATCTGAGTCAGTAGAAAACATCAGACAATCGAGAGTTATTCTATAAAATGGCTGGTCTCACTGTCAAGTTCATACAAATCTAGGAAAGACAGGAACTGTTCCAGATCGATGAAGACTAGAGACTCATAACTAAAGGCAATTTATGATTCCGAACTGGATTATTTTACTATCAAAGACATTTTTTGCGCAGTTGACAAAATGTGATGGGATCTGTGGTTTAGATGGTAATGTGTTACATTCCTGATCTTGAGGATTCATTGTGCAGTGTCCTTTATATTTATGGACAATGGGGTATAATGTTAGCAGCTTACTCTCAAATAGTTCAGAAAATAAAAAAGACTCTTGTGCTGTCCTGCAGTTATTCTGTAAATTTGAGATTTTTTCAGAGCAAAATTAAACACTTGTGTGCATGCACACATACATTTCTCTCCTCTGGTGAGAAACCTGAGTAATTTATCAGAGTTCAGATTGAAACAGGCTTTTAATCTGGGCTCATCCTCTTTTCTCCTCCTTTAAATTCGCTGTCAGAAACAGCTGTCCAGCAGTGTGGAGGGCTCTGGGCTTGAACATGGAAAACCTGTTCCTGGCTGATTTGAGCCAGTTGTTTCACCCTTCAGAGCCTCGGTTTTCAGTCTGTAAAGTGGGGTGGTTGTGAGGATCAAACAGATAGCAACTGGACGCAAATGTTAAGTTTTATTACTATATTAATATAGAGAATTCCACAGGGTGGGAGAAATGGTTTGGGGAGAATTTTGTAAGCAGTGTTCTGAGCGTTTTAAAGGTGAATCTGTTTTCAGTGGAATAATTTGTATTGCTTTGTATTCCATCTCACTAATTAAAGTGCACAGCCACCATCCTAAATTGCATGTTGTTGTGCGTAGTTCATTTTTAACTTTCCATAATTGGAGGCTGCCGTGTGTATCCAGTGAACACTCAATAAAATTAATGGAGGGCAACGATGATGAAGACGAGACCTATAGTGTCATCGTTATTTCTCCACCACCCCCGCCCTGTAAGCTAGGATTGTTTTCATTTAAAAGTTGTTGCTATGGAGTTGAGAGGATAGATTTGCGGAGAGCTTATGGTATGTGATCCATAAAAGGCGGTCATAGTAGGTGTCTCACTGTGTGGAAAATGTCATACTTGGTGTGGGAGGATCTATTTGGCTCTCATATTAAGCCATAAGCAACGTCTTTTGTCCAACTCTACTTAAATATCAAACCTGTTTCTGTGCTGGAGCCAGCACCTCCCTAGCCCCTCAGTCATGGGTTCCCCCAGCTCACTGTGTGCCTAGACCTCCCTGCAGGTTTCTGATAAGGGCTCAGCCTTGCTTTTGTTACTCAGGCCTGTTATTTCTTTCAGGAGAGTCAGTGGAATGAGCTTCTCGACACCCTGCACAGACTTCCCATCCCTGACCCAGGAATGTCTGTTCATCTCAGCGTGGTAAGTAGGGGCAGAATGTTAGCGGCCACTGGGAAACCATGCCACTGTTAACAGCAGGAAGGAGCGAGCGGTCGTCTTTTGTCATCTACACCTCCTCCACCCCTACCCCCAAGTGCTCTGAGACCTCTGGGCTCTAGGCAGGCCAGGGAACTGCATTTCTTCCTTTCTCTGGGATTCCATGAGCAATGGGTCTCAAAAGTCCCCAGGCTCCTTTCTTTCTTGCTGTCACCACTAGCATCTCCTAGATGGCAGATGCCGGGCTTAGAGTTGCATGGTTGTCCCCTACCTGTCTCTTCAGCCCATGTCCTAGGACCCTTGCCTCATGCTTTGCCCCTCAGCATTTCTGTGCAGGCGCATTGGCTGAAGCCCATCTTGCCACCCCTGAGCCTTCAATACCACCTCTCCCCTTTCTACCAGGGTGCCCTGTATTTATCCTTTAGAACTCAAATTTTAGTTATGAGAAATCCTCCCCTGACACCCACCAAGGCTTAGCTAGGGTTTTCTTCTTTGGCCCAACCGTCTTGTGCACTTAGCAGTACTTAGTCCCCCCACACTGGAACGTTTTCCTGCTTCCCCCACTGGGACAGGGCCGGAGCGTGCCTAGCATAGGCCCTGGAACTGATTTCTATACATGCTACATGTTCTGTAGTGTGGTAGGGTGGAAAATCCTCCAAACTGCAAATTGAGAGATTCCAGTCCTGGCCGTGGTTTCCCCACTGATCTGAGTGATGTGTGTGCTTCAGTATTTCCATTCCTGGAATTCTCTAATTTCCTGGGTCAAACTCTTGTCACCTCCTTCATCAGTGTTCTCGGATGGACACCCTTTAGCCAGCTATTGATTGTACAGACCCTTACGTTGTGGGCTTTGAAAGTTTAAAAAGTTTCATCTTTCAGCTTCATTAGAACCAGGTACAATCTTGGTATTTAGTAGTTATTATCTTGGTATTTGCCTTCTTAAAGAAAACGAACATATCTTACAATTTTTTCATGATAATCAAATTGAAAGCAGTATACTAATAAACTAATAATAGATCTACTATTTACTAAGTTCCTGATTTTTGCCAAGTGCGCATCTCTGATGTTCGAAACAAGTACAGATAGATGTTAGTGCTCTCCTTCATAGGTGAGACTTAGAGAGGAACAGGTACTCGCCTCACCAGGGTTATGTGGTTAATGAGTAGGAAGACTGGGGTTTTCAAACCCAGGGCTAACTTCCAAGTCTTCATTCTTTCTACTGGGCCATGAATGTTGAGAGGAAGAGAGAAAGAAGGAAAGAAAAAAGAACTTGTAGAGGTTTTTGCTCATTTGAATAGAGCGTAGGAAGGGAAGGAACCTTGTTACAGAAAGTCACTTAAGGAAGACTGTTTGGAAGATGAAAAAATGAGCTTTAAATCTGCCCCAGTCTTTGCCGTATAGCTCAGCAGCCCTGCCTTCGCCTCTGTCCCTTTTCCTAAGCAGCTCGATCTCACCAGCTCAGTCTGTAATGACATCCGACAGGTAGCTGTGGCGTCGCTCGGCTGGGTCACCGGCTGCTGGGAGGAAGGGCCACTCCTACCCCTGCCTAGCTGCCAGGCCTCAAGGACAAGCCGTCGCAGGGGCAGGAGGCACTGCAGGGAGGGTATGGCTGTTTCGTGCCAGTGGTTTCTAGGAATGCTTCTGACCTCCTCTGGTCCCGGCATTTCATGGGCGATGGAGCAAGACAGAATCTCAAAGGACAGCTTGGGGACGGCTTGGTTTTGGAATTGCGTTGGCTCACTATTTACAATCCATTGCGTCTGTAAAGGCAGATCTTTTTTTCTTTCCCGTTCACAAGAGATTCCTCTCCCCATGTGACATTTCTGATTTTGAAGTCCTAGTCTCATCTAGATTATAAAGCCTGAAATGTTGAGAAAATTGCAGTCTTGGACTTTTCTTGTCTTTAGTCACAAGAGAATATTTTCGTGTGTCTCACGTAGGTGATTGGGAAAAACAGAAATGTAAACTAGCAGTCAAGAGCGATAATAATTTTCTATTAAAATACTATTTATGGAATGCTAGGCACTTGACATAAAGCATTCTTCACAACAGTTCTGAAGCAGACATTACAATTCTCATTTACAAGTTCAAAAACTGAGGTTCTGAGCTATTAAGTGAAGTTGCCTGAAATCATGCAGCTATAAAGTGGTCAACTCTGTGGTCCCCGTTCTTTCCCTCTCACTGTGCCAACCATCACTTTGTGACATCGTGTGTGAACATCCAACACTGAACATTTCCTGGGCCTCCCTTTTTGCCATTTGGAATGGAAGTTGGGAAATGTGGCGTCAGATTTAACCTTATATTTTTACTACTTTAATCCTATTGTTAACTAGTTTCCATGCAACGTAATCTTTATTATAATACTTCACAGGTACTATTTTGGCACAGGCACACAGATTTTGGAATAATGCATTACAGGGGTTTGTTTTTTTTTTTTTAAAGTTATCTGTTAACAATTTTATTTTTTACTTGTTAGTATATTATTTTAATTCAAGTGGCTTTAGCTATAATTTGCACATCAAAAGCACAGGGGGAAAAAAAAACCCAGTCTGTTCTAATGGAAAGAGCATAGCTCTAATTATCCAAACCTGGTTTCAGTCCTAGTTCTGTCACCTACTGACTGTGACCTTAACAAGTTACTTTACTTCTCAAAGCCTTAATTTACTCATTTGTAATGTGGCGGTAATATCTACCTTAAAATGTGTTATAGAAATTAGAGATAATATTTATAGAGGATCTTGCCTTAAACCTTCAATGTAACAGGTATTCAATAAGTATCTGTTGAAAATTAGGCAAATAGCTCACACTATTATTGTCGTTATTGTCATTATTGCAGTTGTTCCCTGAGCCTTTCATTTCAGGAAGGCTATACAACTCATTTTTCTTAGAGACCTACTTAATTTTGCAATTATCCAAGAATGGTTGGGCAGGGGGACTTCCTGACATGTCACTTGGGGGTCCAGGTTTGAACTCGAGACTAAGCTGACCTTCTCTGCATGTGACCTTTCCTGGCGTTTGCACAATCCCATCTTTAATTGACCAGCACTAGACTCTTTCCATTCCTGCTAGCCATTGTCCTCTGAGTCTTTAGTAACACAGAGGAGGTGTCATCAGTTCAGCCCGTTGTCATTTAATTCATGCTTGTTACATGGAGACGCTGCATCGGAAGTTCTTTGAACAAGTCAGGTTTTCAATTCCACTGAGCTGGAGATTGTGCTCTCTTCACTGGACATTGCACTGGAAGTCAGGAGGCTTGTTTGCAGAGCATGCATAGCCGAGATGAATTCTCAACTGGCAACCATCTGTAATGGTCTCAGTGCAGCTGTCCTGCAGCTGGAGCTGCCCTTAACATCATTTGGGCCTGTGGGGCAGATTTTGCCTGCAGCTCGTAGATGGATATAACCTCAGATGCTGAAATGAAATGGCAGGTTTGGTTGGTAAAGACCATTGCTGAGTGAACCTAGTGATATTTGGTCCCCAGAGTCCACTTGCCTCATTGAACAATGAATTATGAAGCCTGTAGCTTTCACGTGTTCAGAAACCTGCAAACATCATGTGGGAATTTAGCCTTTAACCTCTTAGAGTCGTACATGTGTATCTCCCAAAGAAGTTCATCTTTCATAGAAAAGGACTTCGTTTACCGGATGACTTTATGCATCTGGCTTTAATCCAGCATTATCCAAAGAAAATATTTTATGGCCCTTTTCTATGAGTGAAACTGTTTCCTCATCTGAGTAAAGCATTATCTTCAGATCATTTACCCGGTTGCTGAATAATGTGCTTCTTACATGTTTTTGCCAAAATAAATAGCTTTTGCTTTTCTTTTCTAGCATTCTTATTTTACTGTGCCTGATACCAGAGAACTTCCCAGCATACCTGAGAATGTGAGTATTTGGGAGAAAAAAGTTAAATTTTTATTTTTGTTTTTATTTATTTTTAAAAGAAAATAAAAGGTTATACCCCCCCCAATGCATTATAAAGGCAAAAACAAATAGAGAATATTTGAAAAGTATTGAAAGTGTAAAGACAAGGAAGAATAATTATTCATATTTCTCAAAGGCAATCACCTATTAACATGTTCATGCCTTATTCTAATCTTTCTAGAATGTATTTTTACATAATTAAAATCACCTATTATGTAAGCATTTTTCCATTTTATTTATGAGAATCATTTTTGTTGGCTGCATAATATTCCATTCTCTGTAGTTCACTTAGCTGTTTCCTTACTATTGTACATTTAGGCAGTTTTCAGTTTTTGTTGATGTAAATAAAATGTTTCCATATAATTTTTTTTTTAATTAAGGCAGATTTACTCAAGTAGAATTGTATTTCTACAATATTTATACATTCACTTTTAAGAGAGTGAAATAAAGTATTTGTGGGTCTAAGTGTCAGAACCACACCCCCACTTCTTAAAGACATATAGGAGCAGTGAACTTGAGTCTAAGGGAGCAGAGGTTAATGTCTACACCATGACAAGCTGAATGATATATGTAGCCTAGCCTTAAGATGTATTTTTCAAAATATTTTACTCAGATTATAAGTAGTACTATGTAGAATTAAATATAGAATGATCATTACTTAGGCGCTTGATTACTTTGTTTGAATTGTGGCCAAATATATATACTATAAATTTACCATTTTAATCCTTATCGAGTGTGTATTTCATTGGTGTAAATACATTCACACTGTTGTGCAACCATCACAATACCCACCTCCTGTGCTTTTTCATCCTTCCCAGCCAAAACTCTGTACCCATTAAACAATCTCTTTATTCCCCATTTCTGTCTTTGTCCTGTGGCAACCACAGTTCTTTCTGTGAAGTTGACTACTCTAGGCACCTCATTTAGGTAGAATCATACAATATTTGTCCTTTTATGTCTGGCTCATTTCACTCTGCATAATGCCTTTGTGGTTCGTCGTGCCATAGTATGTGTCAGAATTTTTCTGTTTTATAAGGCTGAACAACATAACATTGTATGTGTATCACATCCTACATTTTGCTTATCCATTGATGGACACGTGGGTTGTTTCTACCTTTCGGCTGTTGTGAATAATGCTACATGAACAGTAGTGTACAAACATCTATTCAAGTCCCTGCTTTCAATTCTTGGGGGTATATACTCAATAGCTTTTTAAAAATACTGGAATAAGAGATGATTTCTCCATAACTACTATAGATTCACAGAAAGGAAATTCTGTTAAGTGTTGTCTGTAAAAGAAATTGTAAATGTCAAGTAATCAAGTTTAATGAAGTTCTGTTATTGTACAGGATGGATCAGAGGCCTGGCTCCATGGAGGAGGGTGGGGTGCAAGTTGGATAGGAGACTCGGAGACTCTCAAATATAGTATCAGAATCTTCTTCTTCTTCTTCTTCTTCTTTTTTTGGGGGGTCGGTTTTCTCTTGCCAGGGAATGTAAAATCAATTACCAGTGTTATGGAAGCTAAATGGGGGTGGTGGGTTATGGTACATCAACATTTAGCATGTATTCTTTTAACACCCGCTCCCCTTTTTTTGACCTAATGCTTCATCCCCTGTTGTCAGCTATACCTTGTATCCCCCAAGCCTTCCTGTTGCAGTTCTCATAGAAAGCAGATATTTATTCTTCTAGAGGGTTGCCGGAAGGCCATTTGACTAGCTGTGGGAGCTGAGAAAGGAGAATCTTGGGATCAAATTACTCTTATTTTTATTGGCATACTTCCCCTGGCCTTCAGAGATTCTGGTGTCTTCAATTCCTAACCTTTTTGGAGTTGTTTGGTTTGAGTTGGATTTGACGCTTGCTTCCCTGACCCCTGGCCCCAGCCTTAGCGTTCAGCGTTTTCTGGGCCACCAAATGGGTCTCCTGCAGTTTTTCAGCCTCCATCGGCACTCTTGACAGCTTGGCCCAGACCATTTTTGTGCTGAGGGACTGTCCTATGCATTGTGGGATATTTAGCAGCATCTCTGGCCTCCACCCACTAGATGACGATAGCACACCTTTCTCCAGCTGTGACAAACAGAACTGTCTCCAAACACCGCCACATGTGTCCGGGGAGCACGTGACCCAGGCTGAGAACCATTTCTTTAGTAACCTCTGCTTTCTGGCTTCCAAAAACTTTTGACGTCTTTCTTGCATTGCCTTTTCTCCTGTTTTATGGGTTTATATTTTTTAAAATTCTTTTACTGTCAGTTTTGGAGAGGATGAGACGAGCATGGTATCAAAAGAGAAAAGAGACAAATATCCATCATATGTTACTGAAAATCACCACATTTTACTGAAAATCTCCGCAGTGCTTTAACTATGCTTCTCCTTCCAGTAGACATATAGATTATTTGCAGTCTTCTGCTGTTATAAAGAATATAGTTACTATTATTGCCTAGGGTAGATTCTTTTAAATTTTTTTAAGGACTGAGACTGCCTTAAGATTTTAAATTTAGGGTACCTGCACATTCTGATAATTTCTTAATTTTCAAAACCACAATTACTGAGGTTAGAAATAATTTAGAAAAAAAAAAACTGTCTTCTTCATAGCTCCACTTCTGGTTCCTGTCTACACTGTCTGACACCTCCCCTGCCAATGCCATTTAAAAAAATTTTACATTCTCTTGGCTGGTTTTGCCACTGATGAACCAATTCCCTGTGTATGACCCATTGTCCCCAAATCTTTCTTTGTAAAAGGCTGGCCTTGTTTGTTTCCAAGCGGGAATAATAAAACAATCTGCCAGACTTTTAACATACATGGTTCCATTTAAATCCTTCCAGCTCCTCTGTCAAAGGTAGAAGTGAGCCCCATTGTACACATTGGGACCCAGGGCTGACAGACCTGAGGTTATTAGCCCAAGGTCTGCTCCAAGTGGGGTGCAGTGACCCAGGTTTGTAAGGAACTAGAGCATTTTGTTTCCATTATACCCACCCACCTCCCACCACCTCCCTGTGGTTGACTTTTGATATGCATGAGGAAAAAGGAAAAGAAATGATTTTTCATATCTCAAATGTGAAATGAAGCAGGCAAGCTTTTTCTCTAAGGAGAATTTGAACTTTTGTAGGACCAATTTGTGTGATTTTTGACATAGAGTCACTCCTGAGCTCTAGTCATGTTGAAATTTGCATTTTAATCTCTTGGTGATTTTTCGAGGATTAATTTAAAATGACTAAATTGCTGCATTGCAAATTGAAACAAGCAATAACCATGGAGTTGTTAATACGACATAGTGTGCAGGAACGGAGAGGACATGCGTTCAGGAGACAGCCAGGCACCGGGCTCCACCACCCTGGGACCTGGAGCCGCTCGCGTCTGTTCTCCGAGCCTCCTCGTTCCTATCTAATAAAGAAAAATGAGAGGGACTAATGAAGTATTAAGTGAAAAGTTCCAAGTTCAATGTCTGGTGCAACAGAGATGCTGCTTTCGATGGCCCTTTTCTCTTCCCTTCTTCCCCCGGCTTTTCTAGAATTCTTGGGGTCTCAGTTGTGACCGAGGGCTCGAGAACGTTACTTCTTAATAGCTTGTCTTGTCTAGGTTTTTGCTGACATGTGTGGCTGTGAAGACCAGTACTTTATTTTTTTTCCGTGCAGTATATATTTGCCCACACAATCCTCTTAGCAGGCACCACTGACACCAGTATTTCAGAAACTGGGAAACGGCGTAGGGAATGGAGTCCAGTGCTCCAGCGCCTGTGATATGGGAGGAGAGGTCTGTGAACATTTATTGTTCATCTCCTCTAAGGGATGTAATGAACTTGAGCAAATAAGCAAAGAAAAGGATAAAAAGACTTTAGGATATGGAACTTGATTGTGACACCGGATGATCGTATTCTTCTGGACAGCTTCAGAGAAGGGTTAATGTGAGAGAGAGGGGAGTGAGCACTCACTGCGGGTCAGGCCAGGCGCCATGGGTGGCATCATGAGATCTTCGCGGCAGCCTTGCGGTGTGGCCGTCATCCCTCGGGAGCGCTGAGGAGGAAGTGGAGCCCAGGGACATGAGGCAGCTTGCTCCTAGTCACCCAGGCAGTAAGTGCTAAAACCAGGGTTCACAGTCAGGCCAGTCTGATCCCAGCACTGGGGTGCTGCTGGGTCCTGGGCCTCTGGCTCCAGGGCTCCATCTACTCTCCTAAGAAATCACTCATCGTAAGTGTAATTAACTGTGTGAATATTTGTTTAATATTATCTCTCCTACCTAAGGGAAGGGATCAGTACTTTTTTTTTATCACTGAATCTCCGTAATTAGCACTGTACCTAGAATATTGTAGATACTTAATATATATTTATGGAATGAATGAATGAATGAATGAACAATGCACCCCTAGGAGAAGGAAAAATAATCATTTTTTTCACTTGACTTTTGGTCCATTGTGTCTACAAGACATCGATGAGATGCAAACGTAGAGAATTAATTTTTTCCACTTTCACATGCCTGTTGAAGTTAATTTTCATTATTTCTACAATTTCTTTGTAAAGATATTTTCTTTTTACTGAAAAACTATCACAATGTAATTGCTCATCAGTATTTTCTCTATCGAGATAACAGATGTAGGAGTGAATTTTATACATGCAATAATTAAATGAGCATAAATCTTTATAAATTTTAAATAGTTGACCTGCATTAAAAAAAAAGTCACAGATCATGAACAGATATCTAGTAGTAATAATTACATCGTAAACAGGCTGTGGAAGGGATTTTTTTTTAGCGGTCAGGTTTCGAAGTTTACTTTTGATTAATGTATAAGCATATAGACCTCATTTGGAATATTAAACAAACCTGCCTTGATTATCTGGCCAGTGTCACACCAAGTAGTTAATGATGCAAGTAAAGCATTTAGAATGGACAGTTACATGTTAACATTGCCCAGACTCCACTCTTGTCAAAAGATGCACCATGATATAGAAAAGATTTATGAACTCATCGTGACTTTCTAAAATGAAGTCGAAGTGGTAGTCAAAGACCTATTATCAAGTACCGAGATTATGGAGAATTCCATTGTTGCTCTCAAGAGTTGTCAGGTAATTGTTTATTCTAATGGTTTTTCCATTCTCTCAAAGGGATAAAGGTTGACCTCCGGGTAAACCCTGCTTTCTTTCCTATAATACTTCTCTCATTTGATTGCTTATGTGAGTTTGTGGGATTCTTTCTCAGACAGATTATTTTAGAATCCAAATTTACAATGCCCTTTTAAGAATTCTACGTAATTAAGGGAACCTAAATTCTTTTTTTTTTTTTTTTTTAAAGTCAGTTGAGGGCTTTAAAGGTTTACCTTATGGTAGAATAATCTGACCAGGAGTTATTTCAGGAAATAAGACCCATTGACCAAACCAAGCCCCTTACCTTGGAAGCTCCCCCCAACCCCAGACGCAGTGCGGTAAGTCCATACTGTGCATGAAGCCGAAGTCGCAATGACTAATAAAACGACAGACCGTGGGGCGGACTAGCATCTGTTTCGAAGGCTCTAAGGAGTACCCAGCTTAGAGCCGGTTCTTTGGTGTGGGGATTATCTCATGTCTCTAAGGTATTGAACCTAAGACGCTTTTCCTCTAAGCCCCACTGTATCGGTTCATTCTACCTCCCCATCACCACACCCACCCCCACCTGCTTCCTAATGCCGGGTGTGGATCACAGTGAGCCTGAAGTCCCCAGCCACCTGGATTGGCACAGGAACCAGCAGGAACAGCTAGCAGCAAGCAGCCATAATGGGGCTTCTCCTGGGGGAAATGGGGTTTTGTCAGGTGCCTTTTCTTCTTTGTCTGGATTTAGAGGCACAGAGGGTTAGAGCTGGAAGGGACCTTCACCATGCCTTTGTAGAGATGAGGAATGAAAGCCAGGAGAATCGAAGGAGCTTGTGCTGCTCATGCCTCTTCTGAACCCCAGTTTCTAGGCTTCTGTGTCCCCGTTAAGCAGAGACCTTCCTCAGGCTCGAGCCCTTCCCAGCCTGGGTAGCAGTCAGCTTGGTATTCTTGCTCCCCAGCCCTCCAGAGCAGGCCTGTAATAAATGTTAGGGGGATGGGAAGATGCTCAGAAGGACATGTTGTATATGTAACTGAAATAATTCTTAAACTTCATGAATAGTAAACGAATGTCCGTGCGCCTAAAAACGTACTGGCACTGAGAAAATGAGCCCTGTAGAGCATAGGCGCTGGGAAATAGTCCCTCGAAGCTGAGTTTTCCTTTCCTAGAAGGTGAGACACACAGAGAAGTACTTGTTGGGAATAAAGGGGAAGGTTATTTAGGCTTAGCCACGATGGCGTTGTAATCCAGGACACTAGGCCAACACCGTGCTTGACAGGATTTATGGTTCTTTAGAAGGAGGATTGATTCTTCATTAAATGAATGGACTTGCCCTTTAAAAAGCTGTTTGGGCAGGTGGACAGGTATGCACAGTAACCTGGAAATCTGGTGGTGGTTCAAGATCTTTCCTTCCCCTACTTTTCAAGTCGAATTTATTGTCAAGTCCTGTGATTCCACTTTATAGAAATCTGTCACATCCATATCCAAAGCTTTCATCTGAAAAGTTTGTTTTAATCATTCTTGCCCAGAATATGGCAGTAGCTATGAACTGATCTCCCTGCCTCCTGCTTGCCTTCTCCCATGCATCCTCCATAGGACCTCCCAGAAGATCTTTCTAAAGCACAAATGTGCTTGTATCATGGTCCTTTGGCAGCTTCCTGTTACCCATGGGCTCCTGCAGCATCTGAGCACAGCTTCTCTGCCCTGTATTGTCCTTCCTGCCTTTGCCTCGCCTGGAATACGTACCCTCTCCCCACCTTCTGCAGAGGGAACGAGCTGCTGTTGGGAGGCCTGGCCGCCACATACCTTCTCTGACAAGTCTTCCCCAGCCACTCCCCACCCCGCCACGTCCAGCCAGCAGAGTTGACTCTGCCTTTCTCAGCCAGCCCTGGAATGTGTGTAGCCTGGACCACACTACTTTGCATATTGGGTTTCCAGGTCTAATGCCACTCCCACCCCCAGACTAAGCTCCTAGAAAATGGGGATCATATTTTGTCCATCTCTAGGTCCAGCTTCCAGGATGGTACTAAGCACATGGGGGGGAGTTAAATAACTGTTTGCTGATTGGCTGATTGTAGGAGACGGAAATTTGGGGTTGAAGACTCAGTTCCACTGAAGCAAAGTGCTAGGAGAGTAGCATGCCTGTATCTTTTATAAATATCGGCGCACGATACGTTCTGGCTTTAGCGTTGACCTAGGACAGCATGTCACAGAGCCTTCTCTTCTTATTTCCCCTTCTCTCCACTCTGATCCTACCCATCTGAGAAACACGATTGACCTGGCCGAAACGAATACCTGCTTCTGTGTTGTCTCCCTCCACCCCTGGTGAACAAACTACCTGTTTCTGGAAACTTAAAATTTGTAGCCCCAGGTACCTTAAAGAGCCTTCCACCCACACGCCCCCGGCTATTTTATCTGACTCTATGAGTCGCCAGTGTCAATTCTTTTTCTGTGGGTCTTTCACTGTTACTAAGTAATTGATTGCTTCATCTAACTCAGACTCAGGTTTTCTGAAGTCATATGCTATGTGCTTTACATACTGCCTTGTCACTCTTCCAGGCTGGTGTGTTTCTTCTCATGCCCAAACTAGGGAGCGGTAGTCTTCAGTCAGGTGCTTCCTCCACTCATTGATTCATTCTTTCATTGAACTGCTAGATTATGGGGTATGCCATTTTACCCAAAGGGACCTCAGTCTAGTGGTAAAAATATACTTGTATCTGAGTGATTATAAGGTAGAGACAAATTGCCATGGAAGCACAGAGGGAAGCTTGGCAAACGAGTTGAGGAAGCCTTCGGCTGGGCCTTGAAAAGTAAGCGTGTGTCCTCAAGGAAGAGAAGAGCATTCTAGGCAGAGGCAGCAGCAGAAGTAAAGGCCTGGTGTGAAAAGGCATGGCAGGTCTGTGAGACTGAGGACCGGTGTGGCTTACGCCACTGGGTGCTTTGAATGCGGGAAAGGAAACCCCTCTCTCCAGGGGTTTTCTTCTGAGGTGAGGCTGGTCAGAGCTGCAGGTCCCCCCTAGAGCTGCTTCCTGGGCCCCCTCTGCCCACAGCACTCCCGTGGCTGAGCGAGGCTCCTGGGGCTGTCACCACTCCCACCCACGCCCACCCGCCTAGGCAGCGGCTTCCCAGAAGGAAAGAGGCAGGGGAGGAAGCAGATAAGAAAGACAGCTTCTGTTTAGACACAAATATCTTGGTAATCAGCACAGATGGGATGAGAAATACCAAAAAAAGTACATGACAGTTTAGAGAGAATTTGACTAAATGTTACATATTTTTAACATACCTGTATAGAGTTTTTGGAACAAGCACCTGGATCTCTCAGAACATGACCAGGCCTGGGGGTTACGCCTCGACCAAGGGACGTTTTTATTTCAGAAATGTCCCCTTCCGCATCCACAAAAGTATCCTTGTGATTTTTTTTTCCCTCCCACCAAAATAAGGCGCAGGATTTGTCTCTGACGCTGTGTCTCCTTATTTGGACGGCAAGCTGTGTAACATATTTCTACCCAGCGTGAAGCTTCTTGGCAGACTCTTGAGGCCACGTTTTGGTGGCTTCAGAGTTATCTTTGGATCTGTCAAAAGTGCTAATGGGCTTTCTGGCCTTCTTTAAGCTCCTCATTTCTATTTTCTTTTTACTTCCATCCTCTCCTAAAAGAAAAATTCATGTAATTCATCAGCAGTTAAGCATTTTACTGAAATGCTCAGCTGAGGGCCTTGTATTTTTATTTGCGAGAATAGCTCTGCCATGTCACTGTCTTCAGAACAAACCCACCCTGACATCATTAGCTCAGCACTCCTCGGTCCACTAGGCAAGAAAGAGATGTGCTTGTTGACTAATTCAGACTGCTTTTCTTGTTTGTTTTGTTTTGCTTTACAAGTTTGTTGAAGAGGCCAGTTGGTGTGGTCGATAGAGCAAGAGTTTTGGATTCAGGAGACCCGGTTTTGAAACTTGGCCCTTTCTAGCTGGCCGACCTTCGGAAGGCCTAAACTTCCTGAGCCTCAGTTTCCCTGTATAGAAAGTCGAGGTGGCAGTGCCTTTTTCAGGGTTCTTGAGAAGATTAGAGAGAACAGAGGTAAAGTGCCTTGTTGTCAAGCGCATAAGGGTTATTCGATACATGGGGTAATAATTTTTTAATAGATGCTTTTCTCTTTCTTTAAGAAGTATACTTTGATCCTTCTTTGTTACTATGCTGTGCTTTCTTTTTTTGAACATAACTTTACTATTTAGGGTGGTATACAAGAAGAGTGTAGGTTTAGAGACAAACCCACCCAAGACTGGATAATGCCTTCTCTACTTACTATCTAACCTTGGTCGAATTATTTCACTTTCTCTGTGCCTCTGTTTTCTTATTTGTATATAGAGATGATAATACCTGTTTAAGGAGTGGTTTCAAGATTAAGTAAAATAATATATGTAAAGGCTTGTATATTGTAGATGTTTAAAAGTACTTGAGTGGGACAATGTAATGTAAGGGAACGTATATGGGCTATGGGGTTGGATCTGAATGCAGATTCTGACTGTACCAGTTACGGGGTCTCTCCCAGACTTATTTTATGTATGTATTGGAAAGATTAATACTCAGTGGATTTTTATGAAGATCGCATAAGGTTTTACATACATGGTACTGGTACAGTGCCTGGTACTTCGTAGTCAGCGTATGGAGCTATTAATTCACTCTTTATTTATAAAGGTCGATGGTTAAACTGGTATTCCAATCAAGCAGTAATAAATTGTAAGATAAATGCCCATTCATATTCCCAATCCACAATATTGTCGAAAAGCACTTAATGCTATTTTGCATGTAAAATCCACCTGGTTTACTTGAATTTATAGGTTATAGATCTTTCATAATTATAAATTGCAACCCCTGGCAATAGCGTTCTTTCCTTCCCCATCCCCTTCATTTTCAGAGGATTATATTGTGTGGCATTGAAAAGCTGTAACATTGAAGAAATTAGCATATTCATGTGTATTATTAAAGTCAGGTGGGTATGAAAGGGTTGCGGAAATGAAACACATTTCTTTTTTTTTTTTTCTGAAATCTGTAAAGTACCAATCTATAGTACTAATTAAAGGAATGAAGCGCAGTCTACAGACAAAAGCTAGTTAAAACACTGCTTTGTCACAACTTGCTGCTGCTTGTCTTTGATTTTTTTCTTCCTTTTGAGCGAAATACCTGGAAATTGTAAATCTTCGAAGTTGCATTAATTCCAGCCAAGTCATTTCAAAGATTGTAAACTATGGAGGAAGGGGGCACCGGCAGTGATGACCGGAGAGGAGCACAGGGACCTTCGTGGTCGGGATCCGTTAGGCAGGAACAGACTCTGAGCTGGAAGTGCTTTGCTCCTTGAGTGCTTGCTTCTGCTTAGACGTATGGCACAGTGCATTGGGAAAGTTCTAGGGTCTGGGGTCCGAAGATCTGAGCTGCAGTCCTGTCTTCATTGCTTATTAGACTTTTCGATCTTGGCGTATCTCTCCGAGCCTTGGTGACCTCATTCGTAAGGCTGCAGACTTAACCGTCCCGCATATGGTTAGGAACTCCTACAAAAAAGCAGCGCAGCCTTGTGTGTGACCTCGTGTTGCAAACCGCGGTCACCACACAGAGATGTCAGTGCTCAGACTGCTTCGTCTCTCTAAGGTCTCTTCCAATTTTGCATTTCATGATTTTATACATGAATGGGGTTTGGTCTCCCAGGTAGGAAGATGAGGAAAGCAGCAGAGGAGAGTATCCGTTCTGATTATCTTGTTTCTCATGCTTTTATTAGATACTGCTTGTAATAAGAACCAACAAAATCAGCCACAAATCTCTCCTCCTCCTTTCTCCTAGAGAAATCTGACAGAATATTTCGTGGCCGTGGATGTAAACAACATGTTACATCTGTACGCCAGTATGCTCCACGAACGCCGGATTCTCATCATCTGCAGCAAACTCAGCACTGTGAGTAGAGTCTTGAGACGGGCTTTTTCATTATGTTATTTTACTTGAAAGCTATATTGGGAAGATTTAAAGAAAATTTTAGAAAAAGAAATCAGCCGCAGTCCCCTCAGATAGTGTCATGTCGTTTTCAGTAACTGTTCATGTTCCTTTACAGTGCCAATGCATATTCCGTTTATTCCTGTAGTTTTATAATCAATTACAGATAGTTCTCAATTTGATCGTGTTACGAACACTTTGCGTATTTCCACATAAGCCTCCATCATTGTCATTTTTTACATGTCTTTATTATGTTTCATTATACGGACGCATCATCATTTACTAAGTCTTTCTTCTCTTGACGGCCGTTTTGATTGTTCATAGTTGAACATATTTTGACTGCTTTTGACCAATACAGGTCATATCCTAAGGAGTAGGACCACCAGGTCAAAGGACTTGATAAGCAGTATGACTTATGAGCTGACAGATTGCTTCCCAGACAGGCTGTGCTTGCTTATCGTGACTGTTCCCAGCTGTATATGAGTGTACCATTTTCACTGCAGATTGGCCAGAGTTGTCTGTGTGTGTGTGTGTACGTGCACGCACGCATGCACACATCTACATATGTGTTTTAATTTTGCTGAAAAATAGGCACAAAATGGAATTGCAGGTTTGCTTTATTTATAATTTCTTTGGTTAGTGGTAACTGACCTCTAACCATAGATTTACTTCCTGTTTGTGTTTTGTTCATGTCTTTCTCCATTTATCTTATAACGCTTTTGATTTTTTAAAAATAAATTGGAACGAGATTTTTTTATTGTAATAATTTTTGCTATATATCTAATATAAACATTTTTACATTCTTTTTACTTTAGTTTTTTTAACTTGGTAAATATAGGAGTTTATATTTTTCCCAATATTCTACTATGAAAACTCAAACACGGAAAGTTGAAATCATTTTAGAGTGATGTTTTATCAAACATCTCAAGGAATAGATAATTTCAATTAGACAAACTCCAGAAAAAAAAAGAGAATACACTCTAAGTTCTCTTGTGACAGACACTTGACATTCAACCACATAAGGAGACATTACAAGAAAATTTATCAGCCAATCTCACTCATTAACATAGCTATAAAAGTCTTAAAATAGTAACAAATGTATAAAAATATAATTCATAATAATTAAGTTGGGCTCATCCTAGAAATATTAACAATATTAGAAAATCTAATAATATAACTTACCACATTAACATATTTAAAGGAAAAGGTCATATGATCACCAATAGAGAAAAAACATGACCACATTCATAAATAGGAAGACTCGATATATTGAAGACATCATTTTACTCCAAAGTAACATATAGATTGCAGATAATTCCATTCAAAATCCCAATAGGATTTAATATTGTTCTTGGCAAACTTATTCTATAATTAATACAGAAAAGCCAAGCATAGAGCCAATACATACTTGAAGAAAAAGAATGGGTTACCAGATATCAAATTTTTTTGTAGAGCTGTAGTAATTAAGACACTAGAAATGGCACGGGGATACGCGAATAGACTGAAGGAACAGAATAGGGTTTGTAGAAACAGACCACATGTGCACGAGGTCTTTGTATATACAACAGAGATGATGTTATAAAATTTGGGAAAACGGATGGGTTTTTCAATAATTGATTTCCACATGAGGAAGAAAAGGAAGATAATTTCTATCTGACATATGCAAAACTGAATTCCAAATGGACTAAGGACTTAAATGTGAAAGGCAAAACTTAAAAGACAAACTAGGCGGATAATCTCTTTGATCTTGGAGTAGAAAAGGATTTAATTAATCCACAATATATGTTGTATAAGGGAAAAGATTGAAATTGTGAACTTTTCTTCATTAAAAGATAATATCCAGAGAATGAAAAGACAAGTCACAAGCTGAGATGAGATATTTGCCATATATACAAGTGACAGAGGATGAATATCTGAAATATGTAAAGAACTACTACAGTTCAAAAACAGAAGAGAAATCTATCATTGGCAAAAAGCATGAATAGGAGAAACACAAATAGCTAACGAATATGTGGAAAGATGCTCAATCTCAGTAGCAATCACAGAAAAGCAAATTAAAACTATAGAGATTAAAACACTAGGTTTGCAAAAATTAGATGTCCGATAAAGCCAAGTATTGAATTAGAGGTGTAGTGGGGAATTTTATTGTCTGCTCTTTGAAGAGCATGTGACATACACTATTTGCATATGCCCAGCACTCGGCAGTTCCACCTGCGGGCAGAGGGGATGTGTGTGTGTGCATATACCGACACACAGTTCTTGGTCCTGTAGAGTGGGATACATGTACAGGCAAGTATAGCACCATTTGCTTTTGTGTTTTAAACCTGGCAAGAGCACCCATGACCATCAACAAGGAACCGATAAATTGTATAGTTACACGGTGGAATCCTGTATTAGCGAGGGTCAGCTACACTATCCAGCTACAGAAGAACGTACAGTATGATTTCACTCATATAAAGTTCAAGTAAGAAAAACTAAGTGGCATATTTAGGGACACATACAGACTACAAGGGAAACAAACAGAAATGATTAACACAAAATTTAGGCAATAGTTTCCTCGAAGGGAGTGAAAGAGTACAGCTGGGAAGGGGCATAAGGGGACATCAAAAGTATTGTTTTCTGTCTTGAGCTAGGTTACGGATCAGAAAACTTCTGTAAAAGGTCTAATAATAAATATGGCTCCATAGCCCATATGGCCTTCACTACACCTATTGGACTCCGACTTTGTAGGTTATAATCAGTAAACTAGTGTATGTGGCTATGTTCCAACAAAGTGTAATTTACAAAAATAGGAGTCAGGCCAGACTTGGCATTCGAGTTATAGTCTGTCAACCGCTGAGTTAGGTGCTGAATTTGAGAGTCTTGAGGGGCTTTTTTTCCCTCTGTAAAAGTTGCTTATGATATACATACTTGTATATTTCAGAATTTTTGAAAAGTTAAAGGTACCAAGTCCTTTTATTATGAAATTTTACAGTACAGAGTTAAAGACAATGTAAGTCCTGTACGAAGGTTAAGAATCAAAATTACGCAAGATTTTGCAGTGGCAATTTTAGAAACCAGAAGATGGTCGAGCAGTGTCTTGAACTTCTAAAGGAAAACAATTTCTAACCTGAAATCCTATCCTTATCTACTGCAAGTGCTCAGAGAGTGGCAGCACACCCCACACCTGTCAGCCTCTCGGGTCTCTGCCTTTCCACTCCCCCTTCTCCGTTGTAGGGGAACCATCTGTCCTCTCTAGGGCCAGCCGCTCTACTGTCCACCTGACTTCATTCAACATGTGTTTTTCGTGGCACCGTTGTGGGTGCTGGGAAACCACGGTGAACAAAATAGGCAAGCTTGTCCTCATTAAACTCACATTCTAGTAGGAAAGACCTTGAATAAGCAAGGGGAGTTGAATATATGGTATTTAGAGGAATATTACGGTGGCCTGATGATAAACACTAAGGAGCAAACCAGAGAAGGAGAGTGGACAGGCAGCAGCAGGCGGCAGGGCTTGCACTGCTGGACAGACGGCCGGCCAACGGATGCCTTGTTGAGAAGGTGCCCCTTCAGCTTCCTTCTTGCTACCTTAAGGAAAGTCTTCAAGCACCAAGCTCTCCTCTCCTGCATCAATGTCTTCCTTCTCTACTGGTGCCTTCTCACGAGCTTACTAACATTAGGTGAAATATCCCACAAACTTACAAACAAAGTGAAAGTTCCTTGACCCACCTCTCCTTTATGCCATTTCTCTTTTCCCTTTTAGAATGCAATTTCTTGAATTATTTTCGATTACTGTTTTCTCTCCCATTCTCCTCTCCGTCCTCTGTGGATTTAGCCCCACCTCTCCACTGTAACCACTTTCGTTGGGTCACCGATGACCTCGGGTCAAATAAAATTAAAGTGAGTTAATACTTGCAAAGCTCTTAAAACAGAGTCTGGCATGTAGTGTATGTATATGTTTATAGTAATACCTTCTATAACCGGAAGTCAAATATTAATGTTTACAATTTAAAAACAAATACTTAGAGTAATCATGAGATGAACTGCCGTTTTTCAGTATAAGCCCGATAGTACTTTTTGTTTTGTTTTTAAGGCTATAAACACGTATTACTTTGACTTAAAAAACAAAAACTTTTTTTTGACAAATAGTTGATTCTTAACTGAGTTTTGAACTTTACTGACCGATGGTAGAAATGTCTTTAGGGAGAGGGGATCCCCTTATACCTCACTTGCAATCAGCAGCAGTCCTGATCGGTTATGTGCATTTTCCACGGGGGCAGAGTACCTGAGCAGACATCAGTTTTATCCAATACTTCAGACCTCACCAATCTCAGAATTTTTTTAAAAATTTGTCTAATTGTTGCCTTCTGTTTCCTCAATAGTGGCTTTTTTATTACCTTTTTGATGAGAGGCGGAATGCAAAGTCTCTTTAAGCCTGAAGTTTCTGATGACCCTCTCTTGACAAATCGAGATGTGGCCTGCCATATCATGACAAACAATGTTTTCCTCAGTTTTGTTTGATAAGATGTAGGTTTAAATGCTCCTCAGATCCATTAAGCATCTGAAGGATAAAAGCTGTCGAACACTTTAGAGTGCTGTCTTCTATAAAAACGACTGCATCAGTAGAGACAAACCCAGCAATATTTAGTTCAGAGAGGTGATATTCATTTCAGGCTTTCTTGGTCAATAATATTGTGATAATTCTGTATAAGAAAAATGTAAGTTTCTATTTTCTTTGCTCAGTTAATGTATATTGATTGTTTTCCTTTATAAGTGATAAATAGGGAAGGCTTAACTACATCTTGTTCTCTAATGTAAATACTTCAGTGTGATTTCTTCTAGCACAAAGGCCTCATTTTTCTTCCAGATTTTCATATCCGGCATTTAATATGTATTGTTCTTTGGTAACTCTTGTGAGTTACATGTAGGTCTAAAATAAGACCTTTATAGAGAGGATATCATCTACTTCCAACAGCAGTCCTAAGAAGTCGATATTATTCCCATTTTACAGAATAGGCTATCAGAGAGATGGGGTAACTTGCCCAGGGTCGCATCCTAGATGAGAGAGAGGGATGTGCAAAGAGGTCATCGTGAGCCAGTGTCAAGAGAAGGGAGGCTTTGGCTTCACACAATGGAGAAATGTCCAGGCATTACACATGCAAAGGAATCTTAGCCCCTTCAAAGTGCTTATCTTGGGGAGAGGTTATGTTTATTGGGTGCCACCTCTCAAACTATTGTCAGAATCCTAGTGTGGGAGTGGTCACAGGTGCCAGAGGCACATTGTTAAGAATATTCATCCCACCAAGGGAATTTGAGAATTCTCATAAAGAGCCCAAAAGATAGTCTGAGCCAAATCTCGGATAAGGCTGCTGGTGTAGCTAATAAATTGGCTTGTGTGAAAGTAAGTTCTGATTGTATATTAATTAGAGGAGCGTCACATGTAACTTGTAAATAGCGCTCAGACTACCAAAGAGCTATGGTGATAGCACCCACAGACTGTGTAGAACACCCTCATTTAAATTCAAGCTCTGTGTTTTATGTGGGAGGCCCCCAGTCCTCCCCCATACCCTTTTAAAATTCTTCAAAATTAAGCTTTTTGAGCCACCTACTCTGTGCCAGGCATGGTGCTAATCATATATTTTTTTTTATCAGTTCTTGCTGCAACCCTAGGTGCTGGTTGGTTTTATTTTCCTTTTGCAGATTAGAGTATCGGCACTTGGAAAGTCAAGTGCCTTTTCTGAGGTGACCAGCAGAGATGGACCGAAACCCACTTAACCCCCCTGGGCTCCAAGCTAACCCCTTCTCTCTACCCCATACTGTCCCCTCGGCAGCCCCGCCTTCCTCACACGTTCCCTTTGACGCTCGACTCCAGAGAAACATTCCTGGTGTGATTCTGTGGACCCTGGACTGAAATCACAGAAAGACCGTTCGCCCGGCCCTCGCCTATGAGCGCGCGCCTACGCTTTCTGTTTCAGGTAGAGCGAGCGCTTTCACCGTGCGTGGCACCTGGGCAACCGTGTGAATCTCTAGCCGACGCACTCCCTTAGCCAGAACCCGTTTCCGCGAGCCCGGGCCATCTCCCAGCCCCTGTGTGCCTTGGTCCTCCTTGCCCCTTCTGTGATGTAGGGACACCGCAAGAAGTCCTGAACACTAAGACTCTCCAGCAAATAATGACAAAGGCATATTTACTTTCTAAAGGAACGTACATTTGTGGTTTTCAGTGGAAGCTTTTGAAAGCAAATTCTTAGGATGGAAGTACGGTTCAGTGGAAAGACCATTACCTCATTCACTGAGGCCCCACATCTAATTATTTGTGTGGTATCCATAACTCTGAAAGAATTACTACTTTTCTGATAATGCCTCATTTAGGGAAGAAAAAATAAACTGGTATCTTTTTCCAGTCAGTTTCTTGCAAACTAAGTATTAGTCCCAGAGAATGTGGGCCTCGGCCAGCCCCGGACACTGGTGGCCTGGAGAGTGGTGGGCAGTACTTATGTCTCCCCACTGGCACCCTTAGGTCTCGCCCTTAGGAGATGCTTCAGGGTTGGTAAGAAGGCATGGGTACCTTCCCAGCCTTGCCCAAATCCTGCCCCGCCCACTCCCGCCAACAGCTTCCACTGTCTTAGCATGACCTGGTCTTGTGACCTAAGATGGGCCAATTTGTGAATTTAGGAGTTGTTCAGATTTGGCCTCATTTTCACTTCTTTCCTGATGACCTCCACTGGGTCATGACCAGGCCAGCCTGCGTAATGGTTTAGGTACCTGAACGATGTCCGTAATGCTTTTCCTAGCTTTTCTGGACCAGAAATAACAAACCCTCTGCCTGTCTGCAGCCCTCGAAGCAGAGACGAGAGTGGCAGCTTAAGAAGCCTTGACGCACTGGGCCCGAGCCAGGGCCTCTTTGCCCGCACACTCCACTCTGCATGTTCCAGCCGTAGGAACAAACTGCATTATTTTGTTTCAAACTGTGCTCGAGGGAAGCCAAGACCTTGTAACTGGAAACTTACCAAACAGAGAATTCTGAGACTAAATTTAGTGTCCTATTTAAAAAATAAAATAAGTTGAACATTTTGTTTGTTCATCTTTTATATGTTAAAAAAGAGAGATTAACCGAGTTCACACTAACGACCTAAGAGTACTCAAAGAAGTGAGGAGAAAACTGATCCTTTTGGTGAAGAGGGAGAGCCTTAGCAAATATAATGAAGTGGCAGGAAATACAGACACTGCAGCCAGACTTCCAAATAGCGTAGCCTCTCTAATCTCCATCACATAAAATTTTACCGGGGCTCAGAGAATATTAAGAACTGTTAGACATCAATGAAAGGGACCTCCATTGTCAGGAAGTAGGAGGAATTATTGCTATGTTTTATTTATGTGGGTTTTCTCTGGTTTTTAAGTGTAAATACAATTAACTGCTTTTGAACTATGGTCTTCATTTAATTATGTGTGAGTTGGTTTACTCTTGTTCGTGTTGAACTACAACAACAATGAAAAACCCTGAGATGTTATAGAGACAGTAATGCGTAGAGTATAAACAGTTTAATTGGTGATACTTTAAAATTTGCTGTGACTTCAACCCTCATGGGCTCCCTACTGGTTCTTACCTTCCTCTCTTGCCTCTTCTCCCATGGCTTCAACAAGCATTGAGCACATTTTGGACTAGACAGAGGATTCAAAATGCTCGTGGATCCCAAATGCTAATCCATGGGTTAGTTTTGTTAGAATCATCCAGAGAACTTGTTGAAAACTCAGGTCTGTAGACACCAGCTCCAGACATTCTGGTCTAAGACAGAACCATAGAATGTCTATTTTTTAAGATTCCCCACATGATCGATGCATTCAGAAATAGTGAATAGACAAAAGTAATATTTATTCTTTGATTGTTGTTATTTTGCATGATTAGACTCATTTTCATGTTGAGACTGCGTAATGGAGGCAGTTTAAGTTTGTTTAGAAGACATGAGTAGAGAATAACACTAAAACGTTCTTTGTCCCATGCTTCTCCTTGGAAGAGCTTTGATTTTGGTATTGGCTAGTGTAATCTGTTTAAGCTTTCAGTAATGTTGGGTGCTGATGCAGTCCACCAGAGCAATTTTGGGTACATGTGTATAAATAGGCCAGAGGGGTGATGTTTCTTTGTAGCCAATACACTGAGAACATGTCAGAGAATCTTATTATTTGAATAGCATAGTCAATTTGTGAAATAAATTATATATCCCTTAGATTATAGGATGGATATCTTATTTTTTATGAACCACATTCATATGAATTCTTATCATCAAATCTCTCCAAAAGAACAATGGGTAATATTCAAGTCACTGACTTATAAATGTATTTGAAAAGCCCTAAATGGCCCCCACATTTGCAGACATTTATGTGAATTTCATTAAAGAAATTCGAGCACCTACTGCACGCAAAGTCAGCAAGAACAGGAACTCATTTCCTCTAGTGTCTATGGGCCAAAAGTGCAGTCACTTTGGCGGGCCAGGTCGTGTGATGTGAAGTATCATGCAGTCAGGGGTCGTCGGTACAGGCCTTACGAAAATTCACATTTTTTTTCTTCTGCTACAATGATAGCTATACAGTCTTCAGACAGCTCTGCAGGTGCTATCTTTTCCCAAGTAAAGGGACAGCAAAGCTGGAGGGGTGAGCACCCGCTCTCAAGTCAGGATGGTTTTGTTCCATTTCTACCTGTGTACTAGTCCTACCTGTGTTATTCCCGTCCATATGGCCTTTGGTGGCTTACCTGACCTAAGTCTTTCTGTGCTCTTCTGTAAAAATGGTGTAGGCAGTATTAATACCCACCTCGGCGTCGTTGAAAGGATTCAGTGGTCATAGACATGACAGCATATAGCCCAGTCCTGGGCACAAACCAGTCATTCAGTAAATGTTGGTTCTGAATCTCACCCCAATTTAACTTTCAGAAACAAGGAGGACAGTAGAGACCCTGGAAGAGCTGTGCAGGTTTAATTTAATAACTGGTGATATGGATGGTGAATGAATCCAGGCAACGGAATAGTCATGGCAACTCGAATGAGGCTTTCCATATCCACCCACCTCTCATTAGTCACATAGTCATTGACTAAATTGTCATTTCTTGTTCAAGTCTCCACGGTCATCACTACATAGCGCTAGAATGGCCTTAAGAAGTTGGGGTGTTCACTTGACCGAACATTACCACCTGACCAGCCCCCTGGGGAGGGGGACCAGGCTGTGCTCTTAAACAACCCTCCCCCCCTCAGGGAAGCAGTCCTTATTCTTGCCCCAGGCAGACTTAATGATTCCTTCTTCATATGCAACACACTCGAACCTCTATTACAACACCTCTTTCTAATGATTTTGTGTTGAAGTTGATTGTTTGCATTTTGATCTTTGTCTGTTTTAAATTGCTTGAGGGCATGGCACGTACACAGAGCAGGGTACTCACTAACTGTCAGATTACGCAGTCAGAGCACGGAGGCAGTTTCTTGTGAGCTAAGAGCAGACTCTGGAGCTAGACTCCCTAGGTTCATATCCAAGATCTGCCACTAGCTCTGTGACCTTGAACAAAGTACTTAACATCTAGGAACCTTGGCTTCCTCCTGTAAAATGGGGACAGTAATGATACCTACCTTATAGGACCGTTGTGAAGATTAAATGAGTTATCTGTATGTGAACTGCTTGGCAGACAGTAAATGCTGAGGTAAGTGTCATGGTGGAGGCCGTCTGATAGCTTTAACTTTCTGAGTTTACCGTCACTTTCTAAGGTCGGGTTTGCCTGACATAACTCTTAAAGAGAAGACTCTTTTTCCTCTGTGCCTTCAAATCTAGTAATTCCTATCACCTGAAGTTTCCTCAGTTTCTTCTGTGTGTGTGTGTGTGTGGGTACCTGACAGGCAGGTACTCATGACCCCATGCTTACTTCTGCTTTCTTTCATTTAAAAAATGCGATTTATTAAAGCAATTGTGTAAATGAACTAAACATGAATTATGATCTTCGAAATATTTTCAAAGAAACATAAAGAGCCACTTATAGCAGACTTGAGTTGGCAAATCAATTTCTTCTTGAGTGCCCGTTTAGACCCACTGACTTGGTCCCATGTTCAGAGCGATCCTCAGGCTGTATCTTGACTCCACATCCTGTTTCTATTGTCGGTCATAGGTAGAGAGCACGCAGGAGGGGAGGCGCCCTGCCGTCCCTGTCTTTAAATGAGTTATTATCAATCCCCGTGTAACTTGGCCTTTTTCTTTCTCATCTTTAAAAAAATAAATAAATAAATAAGTCTGTCCTCCCTCCCTCGCGGTGCTCCAGGCTCGTTTACACCAGAGTTTGCCATCCCCTCACTTCTGCCTTCGCTTTGGTAGTTCTAGTGGCTTTGATGTTTTGAAGTGTCAAATCTGGGCATGAAAGCATGTTGCCCTGGTTAATAACTTTAATTACTCTAGCTAGGAGGTAGCGTTGAAAAAGGGTGGGGAGGGGCGGGGAGAAGCGACCAAGAGAGAGGGCAGGTGATCGCCTGAGAGACCTTGATCTTGCTGTTAGTGGAAGGTACTGGCCTCGACCCCATGTTGGGGTGTTGGGTTTTTGTGTGTATTTTTCCCCTTCCCTTTCCCCAGAGGATAGTGGAGAAGCAAGAGGTAGGATGAGTTCTACTGAACTAAAAGAAAAACCGCTTGAAGAAAGACTGTCCTCCGCCCTTACAAAGAAAGACAGAAGTGTTCAATTTTGACATTTCAATGAAGAAAAGCAGGACCGTCTTTGCTCTTTTCCATCTCTACTCGCACGGCAGCCTGTCTAGACTAGCTGCAGGTCTTTCATTGCTGAGGCTTGCTGAGTTGCCTTTCCGCTAAAGCATCTTTGATGAGTTTCTTAAAAGCCAACTCTACCCTCACTAAATGTAGTAAACACAATTGGAACGTAGCTGAGCCACGTATAATTAAAGGTTTTTCTCATACTCTTAGAAGGGTTGAGTAGGTTAACTTTCAGAGTCCCCGCAAATTTTACTTAAAAATCATTGCTGATCTTACAGTGGGTTTTACAGTTGAGAATAAGTAAAAATCAAAAACAAACAAGCAAAAACCCCACAACACTGTCTGAATCATGGCACTATTGATTTCCTGATGACAACAGAGATGCTATATAATTAAATAAAAGAATCTAGTTCTCAAATTGGAAACTCTAACTTCTATAAGACATTTTCTACAACTACTCTATATGGCTTGATTCTTGATTGAAATGAGTGGACTCAAAAAAGGACCCCTCTTTAAAGGTGGCAATCAGGTCTTCTTCCTGTACTCTTTGATCAGTTCCCTGATGTTTGGGTTCAAGAAGGCCCAGTGCCTCTAACTCAGCGATGAAGCAGGCGTCAGTTTGATACTTTACCATTCTGAGTTCTGGAATGTGAAGAATGACCGCGAGCATTTGATTTTTGGCTCTGCCAGCTTTTAGAACTTGGACTCTCAATACCTTTTAAAGTGTACAGCTTCTAGGTGTGACCTCTTAAGCAACTGCGATTTGTTAAGTGTCTGGTAATCTTGCTTGCTATTCCTCATGGTGTTAAGCTGGAGGCACTGTACCATTCCCCAGACATGTACTCAGCACCTGCTCTGTGTCAAGCATGTAGTAAGAGATAAGGAGAGGAACTGAATGTGAGCTCTGTCCTCAAGAGTTCGCATCTGCAGTCTCATGTCCCTGGTCCTCTAGATCATCTACTTCTGACGTCTCACAGTGTCAGGGGCCAAGCTCAGAGGAAGGCTGCGCCCTTCGCAGTCAGGCGGTGGAGCTGGGTAGCTGAAAGAGGATGGTTCCTAGATAGCACATGAATTCTAGGTGGGCCCTTGTAGCAGCAGAGATGAGAAAGCAAGACCAGCTTGAGATGGACCGTGTGTTACTTATGCTTAGTCAGTATGGCTGAAGGCGAGCGGGGCAGAGGAGGCACATTCTTCACGTCAGAGGTTGGCATTTCCTCTAGGTCAGCAGTCCTCAGCCTTTTTGTCACCAGGGACCAGTGCTCCTATGAGAATCTAATGCCTGATGATTTGAGGTGGAGCTGAGGCGGTGATGCTAGCGCTGGGGGGCGCTACAGATGAAGTTTCGCTCGCTGGCTGGCTGGCTGCTCACCTCCTGCCGTGCGGCCCCGTTCCTAATAGGCCACGAACCGGTACAGATACTGGTACCAGCCTGGGGTTGTTGTACCTCTGCTTTACGTCACAAGTTGCCAAAGCTGAAAGGGGGCACAGGGATCATGTAGTCCAGCATCTCGTTTTCCATATTGGGGGAATTGAGACCCAGGGCAGAAAGTGGCCTGCTCAGATCAAAATGAGAAGCAGTGGAAGCTCCATGCTAGTATGCTAAAGGGCACATAAGGGAAAGCCAGACTTTTAGCTAGGTGTGCAAATTGGGGTATAAGCCTTTCCTTTGACAGCCATTACTTCATCGTCTGGAATTTCCTGTGGATTAAAGACACTAGGACACCTTAGCTAAAGGTAACTAATCCCCAGGAAATGGCAGATCCATGTTTGTTTTAAAATGATGATTTTCTGTTAATTGGTATTTTGCCCTGTATATTTATTCATCTAACAGCAAGGCAACTGCATTTCTACAGGATTTGGCCGTGCTGCCAGGGACGACATCTCCTCAGTTCGGAATCCTCAGCATAGCGTGTGGGCACCGGGTGGGCACCAGAACATTGTTTGGTTAATTTCTGCATTGCGGAAACACAGTGGCCACTGCAGTCTGATGAGTCTCAGTTCTGTCACTAGCTGTGTGGCCTTGGGCAAGGTGTCTCACCTCTGAGGCTGTTTTTTTACCTGTAAAATGTGGTGATGAGTGTGTATGTTTGTAAACACCCCCCCCCCCATAAAATAATACTTTGCAAGATTTAAACCCCCACCATGGTGCCTGGCACATATACTATTGGGATTTTTTTAAAGGAGATATTCTTACTCCTCCTAATCCTTATTAAATTACAAAGTGACCATCAGGAATCAGCTGAGGCATTGGGATCTAAGAGTGTGACAAGCTGGGCATTTTCTCTGAGAAATACCTTAAATTTTTTAAAAATGTGTCTTTGTGATTTTTTTCAATTCTGTCATTGATCACTCCTCATTCTTGTCCTACCCCCACTGCCTTCTCCTTTTCTCTCCCTTTACCTCAAAGAAAACTAATGAAGCCATATAGAAAACGCCGAGATAGAAGTGACCTTGTACACCTTTAATTGAGGACAGAATTTGCTAAAAGTACATCCAAAAACCCACCGTGGTTTACTTTACAATCTGTATCCTGGCTAGACTGGCTGTTGGGTGTATAATTTATCTAGTTTTGTCTGGAGTCTTAGACTATTCAGCTGCTTCAGGGCAAAATCTTTTGGGGTGTCATTAAATAGGATTGATAATTGGATTCTGATGAATATTCATTGTGACTAATGACTTTGGGCAAATTTTACACATACTATCTTTCTATTCTCCCACAGAGTGAGATTTTGATAGGCTCATTTTCCTCAACTTGCACTTCAATTAAATATTCACAATACTCCTTTGTTGACTACGATCCAAATTGTATACTTTCATTACTTTTAAATTTTGTGTTCTGTAAGAAATGTGCATAGGCCTTTAGGACACTTATTTTGAAAAAATGGGGTTGGTTTTAGAGTTATTTTTAAAATAAGTGGCTAATAATAATTTACAGGACATAATATGTTGTTTCTGATTAAGCATAGATCTATTTAACACTTTTTCTTGTGGTCGACTTAGCCACTATTCCTGTTTGCACCATTTAGCATTTGGTAAAAGAACCAAACAATTCCCTTTTCTGTTTGTTTTCTTAATCAAATGGGTAAATGCAGTTTACTCTCATTTCGGAGACTTGACCCTTAGAAAACTCTCCAATGGGAATGATGATCGAACACTTCGGAAGTTTGATCTTTATGAGGGGTAAGAAATTTTAAAATCTCGTCATTCACTTTGGTTGGGTTTTTTTGAGGTTGAGGAGACATGAAAAGAACATTGTCTGAAGATAAGATCTCTGCCACTTTACCACTTGAAATAGGATTTCCATTCAGACCAATTTAAGCTAAAAAGAGGCAGGTTATCAAGTTCTGTCTCAACCAGGAACATTCTGTTGAATGACTTTTTCAAAGAGAATTACAAATGCGTTCCTGCAGTGATGATACATTACATTTGTGTGGCATCTTACAGATTTTAAAGTGCTTTTATTTGTTTGATGTGTTGTAGACTTATAGAATAGGCATATTATTGAATGAATGCATGAATTAATTCATCGACTTGATTTTCTAAAAAGTGGCATATTTGTGTGTCGAAGCTTGCCATTACTGTTTTGGAATTTGAGTCAAATACTTCTTTAACTCTGTGAGACTCATGAAAATATTGATCTAGTACCGTTAAAAGTAAAGCCACTATCTTTGCATTGTGACTGTAGTCTAAGAATTTGGTTTTTATTTATTCAAGAAACATTGCATTAGCCAGCACTTACATATATGCTCTCTCACTGAGAACATGGAGAAGGAAAGAGAGAGAGACAGGTCTTTTTGTACTTTGCAGTGAAAGGACAAATGTAGACAGTCACAGCCGCATTAGAAGTGGGGCGTATGCCTGGGAGAGTCATGCACGGAAGGTGGCACGCGTGCAGAAACTAGAGGGAGGGCAGAAATCTGGGCCAGCCGAGGGGACAGGTGGAAAGAGAGGAAGAGGGGAAGGGAAAAATGCTTCCTCCAAGGTCTGAGAATGATTTATTCCAAGGATAAACTTGGAGAAGGCAGAAGAGACTGGTTGCTCTGCAGGTAGACTGAGAACTGGTGGGGACATGCCTGTTGCAGAGACTTCTGAGTGAAATGTTACATGGACCCGTGCTTCAGTAAGAGTACTTTGGTAGCTAGTTCAAGGATGGCAGAAAGAGCTGGGGCTCAAGGCCAGTGTCACCCTCCAGCCTGACTTCACAGTGGACTTGGAGTAAAGTTGGTTCATTTCCCACTCATTCAACCAGGAAAGATATTTCATCTCTTTTAACCCTGAAGAGATCAGTCATGTGTAATATGACAGACTGCCTCCTTTGTATGGAAGCCTACCCAAATGGGTCGAGAGGGGTGGAGTAAGCCTACAACCCTTGATGGAGCCGGCTCTGGAGAGCTTGCTGGCGCAGCTCCTGTTCATGATAAGTCCCTGATTTAAAGAACGGGGTTGGAGGAAAAAGGCAGAGGGGGTGGGCAAGGGAGTGGCAGCCCTGGCTTTAATGCACAGTGCTCACAACTGTGAAACATCAGCAGCATATCCAATTTAAAGCCGTTCATGTTACACTAACCTCTGGGATTCTTTTAACTGGGCCTTGACACGTCAGTCTTTCGCCACGTAAATGTCCTTCTGTCAGCAAAGGCCATTTAACAGCTTCCAAAAGAAGCAAAGTCCTCATGGGAACAGGCTTCCCAGAAACCAAAGGAACAAGGCAGAAAGAAACATGTGTTGTTGGCTTTTGTCACTTCATAGCCATATCTCCAAAGGTGTTGGTTTTTTTCCTTCTTTTACTATATTGAATTTTGCAGCAATTTTATTCCATTATATCTTTGTTTCCTAAAATTTTAATTATATCAAATACTGAGTGTATGATGTGTCTAGCTCTTTAAAAAAAAAATGAAATAGAGCCATGTCAAAAGAACAGGGAGAGGAAGGATTAGTCAGTAAACAGTGCTGGGGCAATTGATTAACTATGTGGAAAAAATAAATTCTCACCTCAGTCCTTAAACCTAAATTAATTCCAGATGGATTAAAGAGTTAAATGCTAGGGGAAAATTTGGAGGACTTTCTTAGTATAAAAGCAGTAGAAACCATCATGAAGGAAAAGATTTGTCTATGTGTTATTTAAACCTCTTCACCTAAAAAAATTTAAAGAAAATTAAATAAAGTATTTTCCAAAACATTGCAAAGGATTAGTGGCCTAAAAAAAGGAACAGACCACTTACCTAAGAAATATAGTCAAGACACGTATGACCAGATGTTCAACCTCCATCATGATCGGAAGAATAAAAATAAAATCAAGATAGATTCAATTAATTTTAAAGCTACTGACTTGACTACAGTCCTTAGTGTTGGAGGTGAGGCGCAGGGGTACATTCTAGCACAGGCTGGAAAGTGTAAAGAGCCTCCATCTTTCATCTATTTATTATATTAATACATTTATTATATTTATATTATACTTATTAAGTGCCTTAAAATATTTATAACCTTTGTCTCTGAATTCTACATCTAGGAAACAGATATAAAAATTATGGACCTGTTCTTATTATATAACTTAATGGTAGAAGAGTGGTTAAATATAATATGGGAAATTCATTGAGTGCCATTAAAAGATATGTTTTCCAGGAATATTTAAAGATGTGGGAAAATGCCAACAAATAATATTAACTTAAAAAAAAGGGCAAATGAACACTGTACTTACAGTAATCCTAATTTTATTAGAAAAGGAAATATAAGTGCATGTGTATGTAATATCCCAAAATGTTAAATTATTTTCAGATGGTGAAGACTTTACTTTTATCCCTGTTTCCTAACTTTCTAACTTTTCTACTGTCATTGTGCATTAGCTTCATAATCAGATAATAAAATAGATTTTTTAAAAAGCAAGCTCTCATTAAATTTGAATTAGGGTGGTTGAGTTAACTTATTTTAAATATGTTCAGGAGCGTGTATTTAACGTTATTGCTGAACTCAAACATGACTGTGTCCTCACTTCGGTTTGCATCTCTGACTCTCTGATTGGCTTCTCTTGCAGCTGACCGCCTGCGTCCACGGGTCTGCCGCCATGCTGTACCCCATGTTCTGGCAGCACGTGTACATCCCCGTGCTGCCCCCGCATCTGCTGGACTACTGCTGGTAAGGCCGCGCGGCTTCCCCTGCCCTTGTCTGCCCTCCTCCAGGACCTGTCCGGGACTGTTAGGTCTATACCTCGTAATGCAGTCGGTGACTCTAAAATTAAAAATGCTAACCCAAATCATATGAATTCTAGACCACACGACTTCACTGCCCTTTTGTTTCCAAGCGGCTTCCGTATGTGTCACGGCATTCTTACGGGTTCAAGTAGATAATACTCTTCCCGTTTCTCAGTTTGGGAAAACCAAAGCACCAAGTCATTGGATGATTTTTCCCCCGCTGAGACAGATTGAAAACTGGTGACCAGAACAGTTGAGATCCCCCAGGTCTTCAGGTGTCGACCCTGCCCTGGCGTGTTCTGACACTGGCTCTCGGCTGCGGTTTGGGAGCATAAGCCAGACCCCCGTCCCCTCTGAAGTTTTCCGATGGGAGTTTCACTGTTCAGTGAACTGTGTTTTAGTGGAAGGAAGGAAAGCAGGCTTTAGAGTCAGCCCTGCCTCATTGGACAAGTCACTTGGCTGCAGATTTGTTGGTACATAAGATTATAGAAAGATGCAACGGCACAGCCGAGGGAAGGACACCGTGGCGGACGCGGGCGCGTGGTGGGTGCTCCGCAGACGCTGCCGCGAAGCCTGGTCATCCTCACTACCTGTCTTCAGCAGATTGCCAAAAAGGCTCAGCGGGACTGATTTGGATCCATTTTTCTTCTAAATAACGTGTTTCTCCACTGTGATGTGGTTAAAGACATTGTTTCCAGACAGCTCAAGTCAGCAAAGCTGATGAGGGCGCACTGTGTGTGTGTAGGAGAAGGCACTGCCTGCCACACGTCGAGAGCTGCAGGAGAAGGGGACCCATTTGAGGGGCTACAGTTCTGTCACTTATGAGCAGATGATGCAGGACATTCTCTTTTGGTTCAAATTGATTGAGTCCCAGTCAGCCATAATTTTTGCTGGGTTCTCCAGCCCATTTTGCAATCCTGCCAGTAAAGAGGTTCACCGAGGTGGCTTAGGTGTCCTGGGAGCTTAAAGGTATTCCACAGTGCTCCTTATTTAAATGTGTTGGGCTCACCCTCATCCCAAGAAGCCACAGGTACAACACAGATGTAGCTCAGGGCCGTCAAGTCAAAATCAGTGACCCTCTCCAGTACCTAGCACCAGGTGAATTGGCTCATTTCACATTTCACTATGTGTCTTTCTTGTCAGGATGGCTCTTTTTATCCATGCGTTCCTCCCCCTCATGTGAGATGAAGAGGCTGTTCCTTTGCTTAGACTTGCTGCTCCTTCTGAGCTTCTGAACCAGCGTTCTCGTTTGTTTGTTTGTTTGTTTTCCCACTGCCATGTATCTCAAAGGGAAGGCCCATGTTTGCTATCCAGGAGTGTTTGCTGTTTGAAGGATTGAGGGGTTGGACAGAAGCAGGCACTGAGAGGAAGGAGGAGGCTAGAGGAGCAAGGGGGAGAAGACAGAACAAAACACATACCCAAGGAAGGCAGAGGGAAGACAGTAAGAAAGGTAAAAGGGGAACATGTGTCCCCTGAGACTCACACAGTGATGCCCAGTCCCTTTGCCACCCACCCTCTGACATACAACACCCCTACAAGCACATGGCCCCTATACCCGCACATGTCTCAGCCCCCTCCCCCACCTCACCCAGTCATGTGCTGTAAGGGGAAACCTTAGTTGGAGTTCTCCCTGGAAGAGGCGGGCCTGTGTGTCGATGCCGTGCTTCAGATGGGAGCACCCAGGGGCTCCTGTGTGCAGGGACTGGTGGAGCGGGGAGAGCCCTTGCAGTCCCTCTGCCCCCCAGGTAGTACAGCTTTAGCTTTCTGCTATTTGGGAAGTTTCGGTCACTCGGTTGTGAGCTTCTTCAATGCCAGCAGCTTGCGTTTCCAGAACCGTGAGGAGGAGCAGCAGTGAGCACAGTGGCCGCCGGGGTCGAACGGCTCCTGCGCCCCAGCTGCTTCTTCACATCCGTGGCCTCATTTAATTCTTCCAGCCGCCTGGTAAGGCAGATATTATTAGATCCATTGCACAGACTGGTAAAGGAAGGCCTCAAGAGGTTTAGTTACTTGCCCCAATATAGATATTATGAACTGTATGATTCCATTTTAATAAAAACAAACATAGGAGCAGAAATCTAGAAGGAAATATACCAAAATGTTTACAGTGGTTTATGATGAGAAGGGAGAGAGATTCTGTATGATTTTTATTTTATTTTCCATATTTTCAGATATCTCTATAATGAAAAAAATATGGCTTTTTTAATTAAAAAGTTTTACTTAAAAAAAAATCAGTGTTTATTCTAGTCAGTTATTCTCTTCAGCTGCCATCCCAAGGCTCAGCCCTCTTTTCTTGTTTGTGTAGAGGATTTATTAGCTGTCTTACTCTTTCCCGTGGAAGCTAATCCACGATCCTCTTTTCAACTTCTCTCTAACTCCAGCACTGTCAAGAACTGTGTCACCAGCCTGACCGAGAGCAATGATCCTGACAAGTCTCACTCAGAAGGGAAGACTGGGCAAGGAAGGCTGCTGAGCCCTTGTCACCCCAGACTTCCACTCCAAAAAATCCATAGTTAAGACTCACCTTCCTGAGCTTGAGAGGGTTTTGCGATTGGGCTCCATCTCGGAAGTTGGTGTGATAGCATTTCTTGCCTGCTCTCTTGTTTGCATAAAAGAACTTTTCGACATTTGAGTGACCAAAAGGTGATAGGCTGGTAGGGATTGGTACCTGTTTATTAACTACAAGATATAAGAATAATGGAATAAAAGACCCCCAGGAGGAAAGAAAAGAAAAAAAAAACAGATCCTCCATTCAAGGCTTGATTTGATCACCTTCAGCCTGCTACCACTGCTTTGGTCAGAAACTACAAATGTCATGAAATTTGAGTCAATGCTAATAACTTTATTCTATTGTGCTCAGTGACTTTCTCCACGTTGAGTTTAATCCTTGGTGGTAAGAGCCAGCAGGGATAACTAGCATTTTAAGTAAAGTGCTAGGAGCCTGAAAGATGTAAATTTGAAGGAGGTTTGTTCCTCTGCAGATGATTTAAATGTTAAGTACGTCCCCATGCAGGGGATACACGAAATGGAATCTGAAAACTATTATCTCCTGTAGAAATGAACTCTCAATTTACTCACCGCACAGGAAGGGCAGATTCTAGTCATTTTCACTGCCAGCAGGTGCCCTTTCTATGCATAATAGACTTCACAAGTGTAATTAACACATGAGGACCACTGCTGCCAGTTTTTCTTCAGGTACATGCTGCTAGGAGTTTTCAGGACAACAGTGTAGTATAGGCTGTAAGAGCTTTTTACATTGTACTTGAAGATGAGGTGTTCATTGGCTTCTGGACAAAGACACGTTATGAGGCTGAGCCCAGACCCTGCTGTTGGCATCACAGGTCATGGTCCTTGGACTCAGAGACCCCGAGAGCTGTAATGCAGCCTTCGGTAGAACGGAGGCCAAGAGAGCAAAGCTCTAGGAGTCGGTGAATAAGTGGCACGTACGATGCCGAAAACCCCACAATTATGTGGAAGGCTCTAATTGCACATTCACAAATACACTACCCAATTATCTGAGTTAACTTTAATTAGAGCTATAATCACAGATTTTAATTATCTGAATAAATCAGTTTAGTACAAATAGTCTGCCCTAAATATTTCCTAACTTGATTTTTTTCAAGTTCCTTCCCATTTTTGAAGAGAGTAGTAGGGAAAGTGCCCGGGCTTTGGACTTAGGCAGACTTGGGTTTAAGCCTCAGTTTCATCTCCTACTAGCTGTGTGACCTTTAACAATCTATTTTACCTCTCTGATCTCCAATTACTTTTTCTGTAAAATGGGTTTTATTTACCTACTTTGAAGAGTGGCTTTAGGAATTAGAGATGTTGGTTGTCGGAAGCAGATAGGAGCCGTGTAGTAAGTGGCGGTTGCTCTTATTATGGTTATTACAAACATGGGACGCAGGTTTTGGTTTCCAGAGTGTTTAACTCACATCAAACATTATTCTTGCTTCTGTAGCCTGTGAGCTCAGGGAGAAACTTTATAATTCCTCTTCTCTTTTTACCCCTCAGATTGTTTTTATTTTGATTTTTTTTTATTTAACTTGAGTTATTGTATGGTTGTTTTCATTTGCAGCTGTGGCATAAGAATGAAAAGAAAAGAAACAAAAGCAGATGGCAGAAAAAAAACGAAAGGAGTAAGACATTTCCAGCCCTTATGAATATTTAAAAACATGTGCTGCTGGTTCCTTTCTGCTTTAGATCTGTGCCATTCTCTCGACTTTGAAAGTGAAAACGAGACTGTTCCCTACCTTGGCCGATGACAGCCCTGACCTTGGCCAGTGTTGGCAGAGGCTTCCCATTTCTGGGACAAAAGGATTAACTTGTCGATGAGAATCAGCGTCCCTTTCATTATAATAATCACCCTCTATTGAGTACAGTGTGTATGTGTCAGCTCTTTATAAACATTATTACAAAATCTTCTAACTCTGGCTGCAAGGCAAATATTATTAGCTCTATTGTATAGATTAGGAAATCGGTGCTCAGAGAGGTTTAGTGACTTACCCACTGGCACACAGCTAGGAAATGGTAGAACCGGCACTTGAAATCCTAGGCCATCTCATAGTAAAGCTTTCATTATTAGTATCCTCTCAAGTGTAAGAGAATAAGTTGTACCCATCACCAAGACTTTATGAAGGAATTCTTTCATGTAGGCTTCTTGACGACTTGCTAATTGTAAACTTATCATCAATTAATTATTCATTCAGCAAATATTTATAGAGCACTTACTATGTACCAGGCACTATGCTAATTAAATGTTGTTAATAAAAGGTCCCAGTAGAAGCCATATGGTATTTCCCATGTAAATTCCTTTTTCTCCCTTATTTATTCAGGAGCAGTCCTAAATAAGGACCAAAGTCATCTCCCAAATTGAATTGTATTTACAAGTTATCTTGGACACTTTTTAACACACCTTTATGGTAAAATATTTCTGGATCAAATCAGAACAGGTTCATGTGTTCTCCGCATCCCCCCACCCCCGCCCCCAGAGTCTCCAGGTCAGGAGCCAAGTTAGTAGCTACCCCACCCCTGCCCCACCCACCCAAAGCTTTCTGAGGGCGTGGTGGATCTGAAAGTTAAATTCGATGTGCACCATTGAGGTTTGGGGCTTGCATTTGCCTTTGTAAAATACATTGTATTTCCTGGCATTTGTTTCCAGGTGACTCTGGAAGGCATTCTTCCCCTCAGAGTGGACATACTCCGATTCTCTGTGAGAGATACCGGTTCTAGCTTCTCTGTCTACACTGCATGTAGGGATCTGAACCACCACCCCACGCTGCATCATGTGTTTCAGCCGGGATTTTTAGCAAACAGTCGGAAATATGTCTAATATCAGGGTGCACCATCCACGTGGGTGACAGGGCCTCAGTCTGGGCACAGCTCTGAAGTGACTTCTGGATGATGAGAGCTGGCTCCATTCTAGTCTTTACCTTCATTGGTGCCGTGCAGTTTTGCATCAGGGGATAAACTGATGCTAAAGTAAGTGGAGTTGTTGATATTCTTGGTGGCAGAAATAGGAACCAATGAAGTGTGGCGTGGTAGAAACAAGGAAACCTGGCTTTGGGTCTGGCTTCCTCGTTCACTAGCACTGAGGTTACGGAACCTCTCTGAGCCTACTTTCTCTTCTGTCAAACGTGAATAGTAATTCCTACTGACACAAAACAGGTGCTCCAGAAATAGTGGGTACTGACTTTACTATTATATATTCAAAGACAACATATATTAATGTATATATGTGTATATGTAAATGATCCAGTAAATGCAGTTGAAATGGCAACACTGAGGTGGGACGGCAGTCTATTAGGTAGACAGGTGTGGCTGAATTTCTCTTATCTCTACCGAGCTCTGGGCTATATAGGTGTTGAATTCCAACAAATAAGCAAAAACTGTGTCATTTCTATTTTGTAGCAAGCATTTATGAGTGCCTACTATGTCCCTGGCATTGGGCATAGGAAGGTAGGCGCTACTAGATGGTTCTGCCTCTGAGAAAACTACTTCACAGAAGAACTCAGGTGTCCAGGCAAGAGAAGGAGATCAGATGTTTTTCAGAGCTAGGAAGCAGCCAAGAGATCGTGACAGGCGTAGAACCACTGCAACAAGTCGCTCATCCAAGAGAGGCAGGAGGAGACGAGGACCGGGATTTCAGCTTCACACAGAAGCAGCAGCAAAGTTGCGTCCATGGCGGGCCCGCAGGTTAGGAAGTGCACAACATGTGTTGGTTGAACTAAGGGAAATGATAGATTTCTAGGTAAATCCCTTATTAAGATCTGGCTGAACTTGACCCTGAAGTTTGAACAGAGCAGCTGATAGTAGAAGAGTTCGGGCATGGCGGTCAAAGTTCCAGGCCCACATCCTGGCTCTGGTGCAACCGAATGTCTTCGGTAAGTCGCATGAGCTCTCTGAGCCCCAGCTCCCTCACCCACAGGAGCACAGCAGAAGGTGCAGCTCTCCTTAAAGATCCTGGCATCAAGCGGGCAACCGAAAAGCTGTTAGGTGACCATCGTCACTGGCCCTACACTGAGGCGCACCTTCATTTCCTTCAGCAGTACCCAGAATTGAAAACGCCAAGAGCCTTTGCGGGACGCGTCGGACAGTTTCTGAGTAAACCATCTTCCTGGTGGAAAAATAGGAAAGAGAAGAGACTAGGCTATTTGCAGTTTTTGCATTATTGATTCTGCAGGAATCTCTATATTATAGGTTCTATAAGAAAGCTGTCTTTTCAGGTTTTCTATTTGATTTTTAAAATTGAAATGTAATTCATATGCCATAAAATTCACCTTTTTAAAAGTGTACAATTTAGTGGTTAGTACAAGGTTATACAACTATCTCCGGTATCCAGTTACCGATCCATTAGATTTTTAATATATTCTTTATCGTTGTTAATACGGTTTATTCATCCTTATTATAAAAAAAAAAAAAAAGATTTTTAACCTTCCGAAGCATATATAGCGAAAAAGCAGATGTTCTGCAAAGGTGAGTATTGCGTGTAGTTGGTTGGCGTCGGCCCCCGGCCCGGCCCTTCGTCGGCGCCCCCGGCAGCACAGATACCAGGAGCACAGCGGACAGGTCTCCTCCCGCCTCAGCCCGCAATGGTGCTGAGACTGTCAGGATCAGAGAAGCCACAGCGTCCTTTCCATGGGAACGGTTTGGGAAGGTGGCTGTCACTTAGCCACCCTGGCCGTGGCCTCCACCTCCGCTGCTGCATCAGCACATCCGGACCTGCCCTGCCACCCTTCCGGGCCCCTCCTGCTGCCCGATGTGGGAAGCGCCGGTAGACAGCCTGCCTCCCCGGGCCCGGCTTCTGATGAGCCTCCATGGGACACAGCTGGCTCTGCCCTCTGCCGCTTATACAGCCAAGCTGGGGCCTGGTTTTTCATTCTGGTGACACATTCTGTATTTAATTCCTCACTCTTCCCTGGTCTTGAGCGTCTCTTAAACCCAACACTTAGAAAATTCTGGAACGTCTAAGGCATAGTGTCATGGTCTTTACAGCAAAGACATTCTAGATATCTTCCTGGTCACCAGTAGGGCAGGAGCCACAGACCATCATCTGTAATGCCATCATTACAGAAACTTCAGCAGTGGAGGACGTTACCTCGTGTCAGGGTTTTTGTACTGAGTAACCCTGCCTCCCGGTCTGGACACAAGGGAGGATGCTAGAAGCACCAGCACAGCTGAAAGTAACCTCTCGACAACTGTGGTTGGGCCTCCCCTTACACACTTGAAGGACTGAGAGTCTAGGCTAAGAAGGAAATCGGATGCTACGCATCTTGGTGTGTGACATATTTTAGTCCTGGAAAAACGAGAACATCTTTTCCTGTTGCATTTTTAACTTTTACATTCTTTTTTGTTTGTTTTGTTGCTTTCTCTTGATTTATTTTTTCATAGACCCTCCCCCCCCTTTATCTTTTTCTCTCATTTTCGTACCTCGTTCCTTCCTGTGTTTCTGCGAGGGTCTCACGGGCCGCTGGTGGCTGACAACCTGAGACTTCCCTTCTGCAGCTGGCTCTAGCTGTTATGGTTCTCATTGAACTCTCTGGGGCAACAGAGAGTCCTGCCTTCTGACCTTTCCTCTGTGATTAACTTCTCTCGCCACCCTGGCCTTAGCCACGGAGCCCTTCCTGATGTTTTCCAAGTCCAGCCCCTTCCGGTAGACCGAGGAGGTGCAAAAGGGCGGACTGCTGCAGGCTTTGATGTTGACCTTTCCAGGTTTTCTTCCAGGCATCATCTTTGTAGCTCAAGTGTTCATTTGGCTGGGTTCAGTGGCTTGGAGCTCTAGAAGGCTTCTCTCCCAGCCCCCAGGGTTACTCCAGGAAGCCACAGGGCCACACTCTGAAGGGCATTGTCCTCCCTCTCCCCCCTCCTGCCATCAGCTCCAGTGATACACATGTGTCTTGAATTAGCAAACCATCTCCAGTGCCCAACTCCACACACACTGGGCTCCGCCATGGTGAGCCCTGTGGTTCGGGCGCCGAAACTGCAGATGGAAACTGGACAGGCTCTGCCTTCTCTTCCAACCTAGAACTGCCCCAGACGCTCTCGGGTCCTCATCTTCCGCTATTGCCCATAAATCAGGGAGGGCTGGTGGGACACCAGGCAAGAAGTGAAATGCCATTTCCCCTAAGAAAACCTCGATTAACCCACGTCATTCGTACCCCTTCCACTTTTCAGGCCATGTTTTCTGTTTTTCACCAGCTGTGACCTTTGTCAAGTCACTTAACCTCTTTAAACCATAGATTCCTCAGTAAATTATGGAGATCAGCCTTTTGAGATTGCTACGAGAATGAAATGGGGGTGATCTTAGGTCCGCCCCACGGTAGCTTATGCACATGCAGTGATGAGCTTGTTTAATGTCTGCTGTTAACTGTAAGCTCTGAATAGTCAGGGCCTGGAACTCTTTTTTTCTCTCCTCTGTCCTCAGCCCAACATGGTGCCTGACACAGAGTAACGTTTGTTGATTGACCAGCATATGGAAAACACTGAGCACATAATAAATGCATCCGTAAGATGTGAATTTTCTCTTTCCTCTCCCTGGTTGCTTTCTTAAAATCAAGCTCCCGCGTGCCGAGTTTGTTTTTCTCTGTGCCCACCATGAATCACATCACGATCCTCCTTCCCTCGTTGCGTTGGCAGCTGGAGTGCTCAGAGACAGATCTGTGGCCATCCCAGGGGGTGTGCAAAACCTCACAGCACACAGTCGAAGAGAACTGACTTCGCCCCGCCTCGCATTTTTTTCTTTGGCCCTATTTCTTTTGCTACTTTTACTTGCTGTATTGAGTATATCCACATATACCTCCTTAAATCCTGTTTAGGACAAGAAAGACTATCCATTTATTTAAGCCAGTAAGGAAAATCTGCTTCTATTCTGGCTATGAAGGGCCCACTTGCTATTTACTTTTCGGTTATAAATATCAAATAACCGTTTCCTCCTTAAGTGTAACATAATGGTTAAACAGAGTTAGTATTAAGACTAGCATAAAAGACTTTGAAGTAGAGGGACTTGGGTTGGAATCACCATTAACTGTGACCATGGGCAAATTTCCGAGAATCTTGTTTTTAACCTATGAAAGGGATGGTATAAATTGGATTATTTGAGGATTAAATGAGATGAGGTGACCGACCGCCCCCCCGCACAGCCCTCCGTGATGGGCGAGCGCTCAGCACGTGGCAGCACCGGAGACTCTCTGACGCCGGAAGCAGCTCCATTCCCCTGTGACCTGCATCTAGAATAACCTAACTGTACAAGTCAGCATGTGACCTATGCCAAACCGGCAACCCTACAACTGCCTCTTAAAAGAAAGGCATAGGCAGCCCCTGGGCTGCTCGATGGGCAGCTCAGGTTCAGTGGGACTTAAGGGAGGAGGGGGGCCTGAGGCCCTCTGAGCCCAAGATGTGTTTGGAGCAGGGGACTCCTGTGGTGAACGGGGTGTTGGGACAGAATGTGGAAGGGCCTGGGCCTGGCACCCTGCTGGCTGGACCTCAGGGAGCAGGTTCGAGAAAACCTAACCTTCCATGGATGTGCAGCTGCTGGTCTGGGAAACAATAAGCTTGGTTTATCATAGCACAGCGGACCTGAGTTCGAGTCTCTGTTCCATTGCTTACTAGCTGTGTGACCGGAAGGGGTCGTTTAGCTTCCCAACCTTCATTCCTTCATCTGTAAAAATGGCAATGATATTAGTACCCACCTCACACCTTCGTCATGAGGATCCAATGAGAAAATGCCAGTCGAGCCCCTAGCCTAGTGCTGGCTTGTGGCAAACAAGCAGTAAACGGTGGCTGCTCGTACTGGCTCCCTGTGCGACACCGGCCATTCGTTTAGCCTGTAGGCCATCTATGTGGTCACTCTCAGTAAGACCAAAACTGGTTATTTGTGCTCTCCAACACTGGGTCCTGTGGTCTTTGTTCCTATTCTTTTGTCGTGGCCTCTCTAACAATGCCAGGCCTCGTTACTTCATCGCAGAATTTAAAACTCTAGGACAAGCCATGTTTACGCTTTTTTTTCTTTTTAAAAAAGAAAAAATCTCAATGGGATGAGACCTCTTTCAGGGTTTTACTTTCTTTTAAAAATGGTGATCTAAGGAAAGACTTGTGGGATTTCCTTTGCCCATCAGGGTGTTTGGTTAAGAAGGTGCTGTGCCTCTGAGGGGTGGGAGGGGACTGCGATGTGTAAATTGCAAAGCTGACTGCATTTATATGGGGGAAAAAAGGAAAGAAAAACAGTGGATCTCACAAATCCCTGGGCAGCTCTTAACTAGTGCCTTTCTCAGGTAGGAGAGGTGTAGCTCACCTGGGGCTCTGGACACCCTTCCCCCACCCCCCAATGCTCTCCCCACCCCACTGCTCCCCTCCTCTCCCCTCCCCTTTGTCTCAGGAAGCTGTATTTTATGTGTTCGAGCAGCCAGTGTTCTTTTATTTCACCTTACTCTTTCCAATTAGTAGCTGCTCACCTCAGGGGAACATAATTAAGAGGGCCCTAGTTATCTGGGGGAAAGGAATTAAACAAATTGCGAAAGTGCAGTAATAATGAACGGGGAATACAGGGCCATTAATAAGTCTGCAGTATCCATATTCATGCCGCTCGTTGCTAGGAATGAGCTCATGCTGTAGGACTCACCTGGCAGAGAAGTGATCTATCTGCATCTCAGGCCTAGAGCTGGGTGACTAGTCCCCTTGGTATGCCAGCTCCCCTTTCCCTGGCTGAAGTACTGGGGTGGGGCTGCAGGGACTCAGCATAAGCTTTTTAGCCCAACAGCCCTTAATTTGAATGCGGCTTTCCTGTTTACTAGCTCTGTGACCTCAGGCAAGTTACTTTACCTTTCTGAGCCTGCATCCCATTCTGAAAATGTGGAAAATAGCACTACTTTGCAGAGCTGCCTTGAGCATTATGGATAGCTAATGCATTGAAGCAGCTGGGTTATAGTAGTAGCTCAATAAATATTAGTTCCTTTTCCCCTTAAGGGGATTCAAACTGAACATAACTTTCAGGTAAAGGTCATCCTATTGTCACTGCCTTGACACCAGCAACAGAACCCCTTTCCTTTTCAGGGGAAAAGGAAGAAAGAATAGCTGTTACTCTTTTGGGATGGAATTGATGAAGGCAGATAGTGCAGTAATTCCCAGAAAACAAGAGCCTAGGACAGATATACCCTGCTCTGCTATTCAGAGACCTACAATGGCATCTCACAATCTCTATCAGCCACGGGGCAGTTGTGACGCAGTTGGTCATAGCTGTTAATATTATCACCACTTTATGTGTGTTGTTGGTTCCGCACATGATGTGTCTAACTGCCGTTTAAAATCTCTTCAAAATTGCACCCAGAGTCCGCATCGAAATGTAAAGTTGCTGTGAATGCTGAAAGGCCCAAGGGCAGAGAAGCCTGGGGTTTGTTTGCTATCAGTGAAGCAGATATTTGCATTCATATTTTCTTGAAAAGCAACAAACAAGTTCTTCCCGGGACCCCATAAAGGAAGATAGCACCTAGTAGCTAAAGTTTTATTAAGTTTTGTTACTGAGATACCCTTGGGAAAACATGGACATTGATGACTCTGAATCAAAAAATGTTTCAGGTAAGTCGGACTCTGAATGTGAAGAAATTTTTTAGGAACAGCTTAACCAATCAATTTTGCTATATTTTCCTTTTACTGTATGCCCACGAGTATTATGTGGTTTTTAAATTTCGTCATTCTACATGATAGGAAAGTAATGAATAATAGTTTACTGGGTAGTTTTTTGCCCTTTTCGTGGTGCATAAAATCAGAAGTAGAGGTTGCCCGCCAGAGAAAGTGATGAACGACCCTCCTAAACTCAGCAGGTAGCCAGGTGACAGGGGAGTGCTTGGAGTCAGAAACCTGTGTGTAGAGATGACACATGTCCGGCACCTCGCATCCATCATGGAGTGTCAACCTGTCTCACCAGGGTTTGCCAGGTATCCGTCAGAACCCGGACAGCCACAGGAAACCATTTGAGGGGCAATAACAGACTGGATCCAGAGGCATGAGCCATTCCAGGGACTCAGAGAGAACCCATTTGGACATGATGGCAGTCACCTGCTGAGCCTACCTACCCTGTGCTGCCCCTGTGCTAGGCGCTTTACGGATTATCCCTAATCTGTCAGCAGTTCTGAAACATTTCCACTGGGGCAGGTACTGCCCGTCTAGAAGACACTTTGCCAAGATATAACAAAAGACGTGAAAAACGGTCCTGCCTTTTGACTTAGTACTCCGTATTTGGGAATCATGCACGTGGAGTTTTTCATATTATAGTGTTACAGTGAGAAGTTGGAAGTGACAATGTGTCGCTCGAGGTATAGGGTTCATGCGTTATAGTTCATCTGTACTTGGCGGAATATTACACAGTGTTTCAAATAATCACAGTCTGTAGTGAAAAATAGGAAATGTTAATGTAACCAATGAGAAAACAATAAAATGTAGTTTCAAAGATATAAAAATTTCTGTTAATGCAGACCGGTATTGGAGAGCAATGCAGAAACAAAAATAGTTCTGTTAAAATGATATGATCATGGATAAGTGGTTTATCCCCCCAGAAAAATTTCTCTTTACAATAAAAAAGGCAATTTTTTAAAAATGAGGTTTTTAAAGAAAAAGGGTCAGTAGCAGCAGTGACTACTGTGGTAAATTGGAACCCGTTTTCAGAAACGTATGTAGAACAGACATGTTAAGAAGCTACATTGACATGTTAAGAGAATTCTGGGTCCCCCCCCCCCATTTCCTGCTTGGAATTTGTAATTAGTCTATATGCTGAGTGAAAATGCTGTATTTGAGGAAGTATTTGAAGCTTTGTAAGCAAATGATGATAATGTAAAAGGTATTTGTCTAAATTTGCATTTATATAAAACATGGAGCTGCTGTGATTTCAGAATAATGTGTTTTAAATATTTTCTAAATACGGAGCTGTTGCAGCCCTAACAATACTTGGCTAAGAAACTACATTTTGGTGGTAGGCCATAATTACTCTTTGGAAAATTATTGAGCTTAAAAAAAATACCTACCTAAGGATACTGATGCGTGAGTCCCACTTTGTCCCTTGCATAGGCAGTCATTTCTGGAAGACCGCTTTTTCCTCTTTCTTAGGGTATCATTGATTTTATTGCAGGACAAAAGGGCATGGCATTAAAACCTATATACTTAAAATTCTAGAAAATATTTCTTTTTTAGGTGAGAGCCTGTGTTGAGTTATACAAAGTATTTTCACATTTTTTCTCACAATTTTTGGAGTGTCTTTTTCCATACATTAATTCATTTATTGGAATTTCAGTTCTGAAATGCTAATTAAAACTCGGTCATCGGTCAATTGCATGATTGAATGTAAGAGCTGGAAAAGTCGATAAGATTTGGTTAAAAATGTTATGGATTTGAGTTTTTCTCCCTTCTGTGTGTTAGGCTGTGCTTCTGAACACATGAAGAAGTGGCCATTTTTCTGGAATTTTACACTCTTCCTGCTTCCTTTCATTACATTAGGCAAGGTTCCACTAGATGAGACATTTGTAGTCTTAAGACTTCCTGCCAGGGTTCAGACTTTGTATTTTTGACATTGAAGCTGTCGTGTTTCTGAAGCTACTTAATTAGAAACACATTCATCTCAGTGTACACTGGAAAAAACTTGGACAGCAGGGCCAGGCACACTGGGAAGTGTGAGCGTTTGTGGAGCTGGCAGCTAAACTAATGGTTTACAGTTTAAGGGAAAAAAATATCGTAGGGCATTTCCTTGCCCCTAGAAGCGAGGAGAAGCCGAATGTGCACAGCAGACACCTTTTTTAAAAAGAGAGAAGAAGAAAGAAAAAAAGACAACTCCACTTTCATTGCAGTTTTGTCTATAATTCTTTCTTTGGCTATTATCAAATACAAAAGTCTTCTAGAAGAATCCTTCCCAAAGTGTGCTGCTAATATTCAAATCCGTTTTATAGGCTCCCAAGATACGTTACTGCTCAGATCTGTAGTAAGGAAGACGTTTTATATTCAGAGGAAGGATTTTTGCTTGAAGAATTTTGTTTGTCAAATGGTAGTGAGGGAATTGTGCCCCCTTCTTATTTTTAAGTGTTTGAGCAATTTTAAAATGCACATCTGATGCTTAAAAACTTTCGTTGCCTATCTATTGGTTTTTCAGGATGAAAAACCTAAACTCCTTAGTATTCAGTTGGAAGCAAATCTCCTTTCTCATTTCTAACCACTCCTGGTTTCTTCAACCTTGTCCCCAAGAAAGCCATCCTGTAGGTCCACTCCCACACTCCCAGCTGCTCCAGAGGGAGGTGCCTGGTCACCGCAGACTGAGACAGGTAGCGTTCCTTTAGGCTCATACCGTACCGTTTTGCACCTTTCACAGGGCCTGTCTCATGGCCGAGAGACTTGTGGCAAGGTTGCCAGTCGCTCCCTTGCTTCCTAGCTCCTCTACCTCCCTCTCCTGCCCCCCAGAAGAAGGTCACGTGGGAGGTGGGCCTGGGGATTTTAGGTTTGGTATTATGAAGTCAGCATAGCACAGAGGAAGAAACTTCGGAGTCAAATCCTAGGTTTGCTCCTTTGTTTTGTTGCATCAGGTAAATGATTTAAGCTCTCTGGCCCTATTTCTTTCTCGGGAAAATGGGGATGATACCTACCTTGTGTGGTTATTGTGTGGATTGGGAAAAATGAACATGAAGTTTCTCATACAACACCAGCACGTTTATCATTGGTAAGTAAATCTTAATGATAATGAGTGTGTGCACGCGTACCCACAAGCACACAGATGCCTGAAACCAAAGGAAATCGATCCGTAATGCGCAGGTTTTAAAACGTCTGGAGCTGGGTTTTCACCTCCTGCCCAGTCGCTAACTTAGGGAACCCATCGCCCTGTGAACAAAAGAGTTCAAAGGGCTCTATGAATTTTAGTGTCATCAGATAGTATGGGGGGAGACGCTGGCTGGTAGCTCTTCATGTACTTCCTCGAATTAGATCAGACAATTAGGTCACACCTCTTGATGGCAGAAGGACCCAGCAAATAAAAAAATCATTCTCCATTCAACCTTATTCCCTGTTTTTGTTTTTTTCTGTTGTAATTGTGATAATAGTAGTTCCATTTGTACCAGGAACTGTAGTAATCGCTCGACGTATATTTTGTCATTCCGATAGCAACCTACCAGCTCGATTCCAAGATCCCATTTTAAAGATAAGGCAACCGAGGCTGCTCAGTCGCATCCGCGTAGCTGCTGCTTGGGGACTGACGCCGGAGCTGGTTGTCTTCCCGCCACCCGTGCTGCTTCCAATACTGCCCGCATTTTGAAATTCTTCTGAAGTTTCTAGGCTTGGGAACAAAATGTCATATTAAGATTTTTGTTGTGAAAAGAAATGTAACTGTGCATACGTTTATTAAAACAGTTTTTCTCCAAATAGTGAACCATCTGTAATTTCTGTCGGAAGCAACAGACATTAAAGCAGCTGTGTGTCTCTGTTTCTCTTCGCAGTGCTCCCATGCCCTACCTCATAGGAATCCATTTAAGTTTAATGGAGGTAAGTTGGCTCCTTTCCTCCCCAAATCGCTCTACTTGCCCTTGTGTTTTTGCTGCGTGGCAGTGGGAAAGACACAGCCCGTGGGGTCACCGCCGTGCACGTGGGCATGTGTGGGAGCAGCACCTCGTGTACCGTCCCTGCCCAGGTGCGCGCAGCCGCGCACTCAGCTCGAGCCCGTTCCGTGGCTCGTTTCCCGTGTCTTTCCATTTTGTTTGGAGATTGTCAGTTTTCACGGGTGAGGGAATGAAGTCCAAAGCAGCAGGAGGAAAAAGGTCCTTAAGGGTTCGAACGAGGCAAGGGAAATGACTTGCTTTTCAAAATGATGTCTGTTCTAAACCACTGTAAGACTATTACATTTTTCATTGTAGAAAATGTGTGAAAAGTATGTAGAAGTCTAAAGAGGAAAATTAAAATTATCCACAAGACCATTTTTCTAAGTTCAGCCACCGTTACCATTTTACTATTCTTCATCCTAGTCTTTATTCTTTATAAATATATATTTTGTATCAACATACATAATTGATTTTTTTATATATGATATTTTATATTTTATATGTCGCTCGATATTATGGCATGGGGTTTTCTGCGCGTTTTTATTTACTCTCAGTAATAACAATTTTTAATTTGCTACTTGTCATTCCACTGTTTGGATATATCACAACTTAACCATTTTCCTATTATTGTGGAAAACTTAGGTTGTTTATAATGTTTCACTATGATAAATAGCATTTCAGTGAACATCTTTATGTATAAGGTTTTCTTTGCATTTTGACTTAGTTCCTTAGCACAGAACCCATGATGTAGAAATGCTTGGTCAAAACTATGAATCTGATGCCAGATTGCTTTCTGCCTGGCAGTACCAATTAGATAAGCAATTCTTTCAAAGGACTTATCTGTGCTTTTGTAAGTGCCGTTGATTTGTAGATATGAACCCTAAGCTTTCCCCTCCTCAGGAGAAAGCTTAAATTTGTACTAGAGCAAAATGGGGTGGGAGGTGGGGGGCTTGCCTGCTTTGCACAGGAGAGAAGCTCTCAGAGGGAAAATCTAAAGCCATATCCGTCTGTGATGATGCTTTGCATGTCTTAAAGGAAGTGCTACTTCTCTTCTTCTGTTCCCTTCATTTCACGTCGACGAGGACCACCTGCTTCTTCGCTAACTGTTGCACACTGTGCTATTGTGCTTACGAAAATGAAACAAGTTGGTTATCGAAAAACCTGTTTGTTTGACATTGAGAATCTTGATCAAAATAGACCACAGAAATCTGCTCAAATTTCTAATTTGACAGGACGGCCATGTGGCTCCCACATTCTGTCAACAGTTCCTCCTTGCCGCCACCCAGCCCCTAGCACATGCAGCACAGTTTACGGACTGTCTCGGGCGGTGTGTGTAGATCAGAGTCAAGAGCTTTCTTCTGTGTTTTACCTTTGTTTGTCAGGTTTGGGGATGTATTCAGAGCTCCTGCGTGAGAAATTTAAATTGAATACTTTCTAATAGGCCTTCAGTGCCAATTACTGCAGAGTTTGAAACCCTCGTCTGAAGACCATTTGTCTGCTGGAGTCCGCAGCGCCTCCCTGCCTCTCCTCCTGCCCGCCAGACTGTTCCAGCACAGGCGTTTTCAGACTCCTTCACGTGCCTTCACCCTCGGCGTTGTCCAGGCTGCTAGTCTCGCTAGCGTTAGCCTCCTTTTCTTCTCTAGGTGCCCTCTAGTCATCTCCTTTAAGGCTTTTTGTTTCAGCTACCAAGGCAGTGGCAGTGATTCTCAGTGGCAATTCTAACGGTAGCATGTCTCTGTCTGAACACAGGTCCAAAGTTTCAGGTGCCAGTTGAACTTCACCTAGATGTACGACAGACGTCTCGAATTCGGTCTTACACACACACACACACACACACACACACACACACACACACAGTAGGCTGTTTCACTCCCCTTCCAGCGTTTCCGGTCTCTGTGAATGGGACCACTGCCTGGAAAGGCACCAAAAATAGGACACCCGAGCGTGGCCGAATGCTCCTCTTCCTCATTCTATCATTCTAAATAGTCACCAAGTCTCCGATATGTCTCTTGCCCTGTTCCTAACTTACTGCCTTCACTGACAGTTTGCTTTGCTTTCTTGGATTCTTGCAAAGCCTTGTTCATTCATTTGCTAAGCAAAATGAAGGCCTCTTATGTTCCAAATATTTTGCTAGATCCTGGAGATCTGAAGATGAATATGAAACTCGGTTCATAGTCCTGGCATTTAGTGAGTTGCCTCCTGCCAGGTTCCTGTACCTTTAGTAGCCAGCCTTTCAGTCTCCGTCTGCACCGTCCTGACTACTACTCAGTCGCTTTGCTGCCGTCAGGCCTTCTGTCTTCTAGCTGTCCCCTTGTTAGCCATGTGCTCTCTGATCTCTAACCACACCCACATTCCTGCAGGGCTAAGCCCTGCCCTTCTCCAGCTCTTCTAAGAAGTCCTCCCATTTCGTCACTGTCTTTGACTTACTGTACCTGCTGCTCTGGGTGACAGCTGTTTACTTCTCTGTCTCTCACCATCACCCCTTGGAGCATAAACCTCTTTGGGAATAAGGACTGTGCTTCATTTACTGTGGCACCCCCAGCATGTAGCAGTGCGCCCAGCGGGTGCTTTCTGAAAGGAAAGATGGAGCGAGTACTTGGAAAGCTGGGATCCAGAACACGTCTAGAGCCCTTCAGCAGGCATCACTGTTTGCAGAGAACCCAGTATCATAATTAAAGACGGAGGGAGTACATTTTTTTCTTTATATGGTTGTAAGTAATTTAAAACAAGGCCTTTTGTTCGCAAAACATGAGATGTAAAATGTGCATAAATTTTGAAGCTAAAACTCAAGACAGAGTTTTGCACTTAGGTAAATGGGTGCGAGTCCACTCTGCTCAGTCTCTGAAAGGCTTTAAGCAAGAAGGTTTGAGAAGCACTGGCCAAGCTCCATCTCAGCCCTGTTGATTGGCTACAGTAGGGGAAGGGTTTGCCCTGCCGAACTCCTGTGTGGCAGCACTAAAAAAAAAAAGAAAAAGAAAAAGTAGCTGCCCCACACTTGAAGCCGGCTAACATACTTTCTGAACAAAGTAGCATTTCCTGGGTGTGTTGGGCAGCCAGGAACTACAAAATACTGGACTTTAGTCTTTTAATCTCCTCCCGTGGATTTCAGCTCAGACTCGGAATGCTTTCCTCATGCTTCTGGATTGGGCGTTTCTGGTCCCATTATACCCTTTGGACAAGAAGGGTGCCGCCCATGAGATTCCTGCCGGGAGTTGTGGGCCGCAGTGCGGCGGGAGGAGCTCGTACCTGGGCCGAAGGACAGACAGCTCCGTAAAGAGGGCGCTCGGAAGGCCCACCCCCTCTCCCGTACCAGTTTTCTTACTGGCAATTCAGCAAAAGGCTTATTTTTGACTGTCTTGTTATTTTTTCTTGAAAGCTATAGGCACCTTATTATGCCTTTGCATATGTGCCAGAATTTTTTAAACTTCAAATGAATGTGGCAGATGTTCATAAAAGTTTAGAAAAAGCTACCATAGGAAGACTTTTTAACCATTTTTATGACACTCAAATTTGTTGCACTAGAAGAAATATAAATTATAACCTAACATTCTCATCCAGGAAAAGGTTCTTTTGAGGAAAGACCTAATTCTAGTGGCCGTGCCCTTATAGGGTCCTTGCTATTTGTTCAGTTGCAACCGAGCTGCCCTAAAGAGTCCACCTTCCTTCTAAGGTGACACATGTACAGCTCATCATCATTCTTATCCCCTCTTCTGCCTGTTTACGTCTCTCTCTCTCATTTAAGCAAACATTAATTTGAGTCTGGTGGTAAGTTACCAGGATAGCCAAGGGTATTGGCATAGACCCAGCTTATTCTTGGAGAGAACGATCATGTTAGCTGGCAGCTAGGAAACACCGAAACGTGGCCAGATTACACAGTGACTGTTTCCTTTTATTCTCTCGACCTCAGTTTAGTTCAGGAGATGTTTTTGCAGCTCCTCTTCTGTGCCATGTCTGCTGGCAGGTGCTTCTCCTGCTTGATAAATGAAGACCCTCCTCTCTAAGCCTCACAAACAATGCTTTGTATGTAGGCCTTAGAGTAACAGGGTGTTGTTCTCTATCATTCCTGGTGGCGGAATGGTCAGGAAGGAGGAAGGAAGGTGGCAGCAGTGACGCAGTTCTGGGCAGGGGCTCTACCTAGACACAGAGGCGGTGGCGGGGAGCAGCTAGAATGTGGGGCTCTGGATGCTGGCTCCCTACTTCCTCCTTGTGTGACCTTGGAGCTTTCTCTCACCTGTACCATGAGGGCAGTGGTTTACTTCCCCTGTAGCAGCGGTCCCCAACCTTTCTGTCACCAGGGACAGGTGCTCCTATGAGAATCTAATGCCTGACGATCTGAGGTGGAGCTGAGGCGGTGATGCCAGCGCTGGGGAGCAGCTGCCAATACGATGAAGCTTGGCTTGTTCGCCCTCCCGCCGTTCACCTCCTGCTGTGTGGTCTGGTTCCTAATGGGCCACAGACCCCTTGATAATCTCTGCTCTGTAGGGTCATTCTGGAGGATCCAGTAGGAGAATGGTTATTGGGTGCCTAGCACAGTGCCTGGAAAATAAAGAATTCGAAAAAGGCCGACAACCGTTGCTGTTTTTACTTCCTCAGTGGCCTTAAAGCTATGAACATGGTTAAGTTGATGGCTTTAAAATTGTGTTTCAAGGACTTTTAGGTTCCAAGGCTCACCGTCATCATCCTCATTTCCTAGGGAGGGTGTTTCAACAAAATTGTTTTGCACCTGCCCTGTTTTCTCCTGGGTTTCAATGCTGGAGGAATGTTCCAGAATGGGCGTGGCACTGGTGTAGGATTTGGTAGATGCACTTCAGCCCCCTGCTTGACCGCTCCCCCGCCGTAATAACTTCGGGCGTGATACCTTGTCTCTCTGTATCTCAGTGTCTTCTGTAATAGCCCGTAGTACCCACCTCGTGGTATTGCAGTAAGGAGTCAGTGAGTGAGTCCTTTCTGTGTCCAGCACATCCCAGTGCATGGCCAGCAAGCACCCCCCTCTACAGTAACGTTTTGAGAGCCTTCCATATACCAGCCACATCCTTATACTAGAAACCTATATAAAATAGTGACTGTGACGTAATCCCTAACTTTACAGCATTTTGTCTAGAGCAGATGGAGATAAGTAGAAAGTAATTGCAGTGAATTAGGGATGCTGTAAGTTCTGGAAGGGGAGACACCGAGCCTAGCTTTGAGGCCTATGCTTCTGGAAGGGAATGCCTAAACTGAAACCTAACAGGTGAATAAGGATTCAGCCAGGGAGCCAGGCATCTAAAAGACTTAACGTGTAGCCCATGGAGTTTTCCAGGAAGCGTGAGTAGTTCAGCACCTGATAGAGGCATGAAGCTGAAGGGGGAGAGGAGAGCTGAGGTAGGCGGGCAAGGGCCAGCCACCCCGGGCCTTGTAAGCCGTGTTAAAGAGTCTGAACTTTATGGGGCAATGGAGAGCCATTGAAGTGTGTAAATAGGGGAGGGACATGGTCAGGCCTTCTCCTTCTGGGCCATTAGAAACACAGTCCTTCCATATAAAATGCTTGGAAACTGCTTAACCATGTTAATAAAGTAAATTGATATTTGTAAAGATCAAGGTACTTCTTAAGTAAATTGCACACCACAACCACGTATATAAAATTCAGATGTGTTAGCGTCCCAAACCCAAGCTTCTGCATGACTCCCTTGCTACTCAGCCGTAGCAGAAGTGTTCGTAGTGATGGCTTTCTTCAAGGTTTTAAGCACCACTTTGCTAGATTTTGTCTTTTCCTCTCCATTTCCAAGTACTTTTAATGAGTTAGATCTTCTTTCTACAGCTCAGTTTCGAAGATATAAATTTAGGTTATATACTAAGTGATAGTTCCTGGTGGTAGGAACGGGGGAGTGAGACCCAGGTACCAAGTTCATAGGCCCTCACTACCTCTCTCCACCAGTGCAATTTCAAGCGGCCTGTGATGGGATGCAAGCCAGGCTCACAGCAGTCTGTCTCTGTCTCTCTCTCTGTCTCTCTCCCCTGTTCCCCCTCCCTCCCTTTTTTTCTCTCTTCCTCCCTCCCCCCTTCCTCCCTACCTTCCTCTCTTCCTCTTCCCTCTCTCTCACCATCTTGTGTCTAGGAGGCCTTAGCCAGGGCTCCTAGAAGCCTGATTTTGCAGAGGCACCAAGTGCTTGAGCAGCACTGAGCCTCCATTCCAGGGACAGCATCCAAGTGCCAAGTCACAGCTCCTCTTGGTCTCTGGGATCCAGAGGCGGCATTGTCTATGTCTACAGTGGGGTTCCTGGTTTAACTGTGGGGCTTTTACACAAAATAACAGGATTTATGTATTTACAGACAAGAAAAGTCACGTTTTTTTTTTTCTTTGCTTCTCAAAGAACCTGAATTTCTGTCAAATGTGTTGGCACCATTTTAACTAGTTTTTTCTTTTCATTTTTCTCCTGGCTATAGACTATAGAAAGTCTTTAATCCTTTGTTCGTTTTCGAGGATATTTATTTTTAAACAGTTTCACAGCGAGTGAAGAAGAGTGTTGTTTACCACTGTGCCATTTGCTTCTTCCCAGGGCTCCACAGGTAGGCAGGAGGAAGGGATAGTGCACACTTATTAGAGCTGCAGTTGATGCAAAACTCTGCGCCATAATTACATTCCATTAGAAGTGGTGACTTGTTTATGTGTCCTCACAAGAATTGAGAAGTTCCATGTGCGAGTTGTTAACTAATGCTCAGTAATCATATTCCTGCTTTATAAGAAGGCAATATTTGCATGAAAAATTCCACCTGGTAGTTTCCATGACAGGTTCCTGGGGAGAGCTTGAGCAAGAAAGCGCAGAGGGGTGGGAGGAAACTGACATCTTCTGAGCCCTTGCCCAGTGCCTGACACTGTGCCAGGTACTTCACCTGGTTTCACTTTTGAACATTTCTCAGAATTTCTCTGCCAAGGAAGAGATACCCAATTCCAAGTGAGAGTAACTGAGGCTCAGAGAGATCAAATAATCTGCTCCCTGTCCCTCAGTCCCCAGAGCCTCTGGTCTGTGCTTCGACCCGTCAGGCTGTGTGGGCTGTGCTGAGCCCTGCCCCAGCCCTGGGCAGAGGGCCCCCCCCACACACACACACGCATACATGTACACCTTTGTCCGAGCTTTTCCTTCTCAGGGCGGCCTCTGTGCCATGCACTGGGCTTGGAGGGGAGGGGAAGGGAGAGCGAGTGTCTGGCAGCCTCACATTCCTCCAGAGAAAAGCTCTGAGTACTCTTGTGACTGGGGCTGGGTTACTTAGCCTCCCCACGACTCCATTCCCTCATCAGTAAAATCAAGGTTATGTTATCCATATCAGGGTTGTGAGAATTAACCGATAGAATGGACGTGAAGAGCTTTTCAAAAATACTATAACAAAACATTACTCTTTGTAGTTGGTAATATAAAAATAAGAGGCAAAGCTTAGATCAGTGAAACCCTGCTACTTGCTTTCTTATATGAGGAAGAAAGTAATTGGACAGCAGTTTGGTTTTGCTGGAATTTCCTTAGCATGTTATTTGTTGTCATGTGAAATCATCACGTGTGAGTCTCTGTTGCATGCCGGCATTCAGAGTATTCAGCTCTGTTCAACTTCAGGCCTGAAGAAGGTCCTGGATTTCGCCCGATGGCTTTTCCCTGGAAGCTCTCTCCTTTTCGCAGCGGCATCCACTTTTAAAATGATTTTTAAAGTGATTCTTAAATGCCACTTACTGTAATATTGGAATTAGTTAATATAAAACAATTTAAAGCTCTAGTAGTAATTTATGTAATCAAAGGGAACGAGTACTTCTGGCTGATCTAAGTATCTCAGTCAGGACATTTTCAGTCTAATTTGTGGTGACCGAAATGTTCTCTTGTGAGGTAAGATAAACCTCTGTTATAGATTAGAAAAACTGAGTAATTTATGAGGGAGAATCCCAGTAGAAAATGTAAAACCATCATCGATGCTTTTGTTTTCCAATTTTCCTTTCATCACATAGCCAGTCATTATATGTAAGTTCCATTTATCAGTGTTAAAACGGACTTTATAAATTGTTACCAAGAGAAGCTTGAACTAATCAAATCCCTTTCAGATTAAGATAAGGGGCAGCGTGCCACAGCTGCGTGGCAGAGTAGAGAGGACTCTCAGGCTCCAGAGTGATGTGGACCTGGATTCACGCCACTGCTGGGTAGCTGTCAACATGCACCTCAGTTTAAACAAGATATCAGTTTAGCAGGGGGTTAAAGGTATGGTTACTTTTATCATAGTTTGACTGCTTCGTACAAAACTATTATGTTATCCTCTTAAGAGATGCCCGTTGGAAATAATTAATAGTAGTATCGACCGATGAGTGAGGGTTCACCAATATGTATGGCACTCGAGCCACATAATTTCTAATTATCACTTCTTTGAGGAAGGTGCGGGTTTTCCAGATGGGATATTAAGGTGCCTCTTTGAGCCTCAGACACCTTGCTTATAAAATGGGTAGATTCTCCACTTCATAAGCGTTTTTAATGAGGAGTAAATGAGAAAATTTGGTGCCCAACATGTGTCAGGTACCAATAAATGGAGATTATTACAGAGCTCTCCCTTACCCCCAAGGGATCCTTTCCAAGACCCCCGGTGGGTGCCTGAAACCACAGATAGTACTAAACCCTGTATGTAGTGAAGTTTTTTTTTTATACATACATACCTGTGATAAAGTTTAATTTATAAATTAGGCACAGTAAGAGATTAACAACAATAACTAATATGAAAATAGAATAATTATAATAAACTATTATGAATTGAGAGTTGTTTCTCTCTTTCAAATATCTGGACTTTTCCATATAATATTTTCAGAACGTGGTTGACTGCGGGTACCTGAAACCATGGAAAACAAAACAAAACTACAGATAAAGGGGAACTCCTGTCCATGTATATCAATATTACATGCTGTAGAACCGATCGTTTTTCTTTAAAACAAGCTAAAAGCCACCTCCCTGAGATCGAGTGTGCCATCTTTTTCAGTCTCCTTTTGTATTTTTTAGTGAGTGACTTTTTCTAAATTGACATTAGCTTAAAGGCACTTTTGACAGAGCACAGCCACATAGGACTGGTGACTTCATAAACTCCTTGCAAGTGATTAGGGGCGGGGCCGTCGTGGGAGCTCGGAGACCAGTCCGGTGATGGAAGAGCGGTGCCCGTGGCCGAGTCAGACCCCGCTTGGGATCCGGGCACATGTGGTTTTGTTTAACACCGTGCTCAGCAGACTCACGGTCCGGGTTTGCGACCATCAGGCATTTGTTGTTGATCTGTGAGGTCACCACAGTAGGGGTGTTTGTCAACCAAATTAAACTTCCTCTTAATGACCTAAAATAATTGATTCAGAAGGCCTTTAAATGGGCCACGGCGATATGTAGGCAAGCCGAAATACAATGTTTTCTGCACAAATTATTGCATGTTATTGTTTCGGTTTTTTTGTTTGTTTTGGGTTTGCTTTTATTGGGGAAAATGTGGATGGACCTTGGGCTTTTGAGGTGGGCAGGGAGAGTGAGTTTGGATCCCGGACCCACCATTTGTTTATATGTAATGTGAGCAAGTCACTGAGCTGCTGCTGTGTGTGCTTTAACATCCCCGTCTGAAAATTGGGGGTGCCTGCCTTATCATGACAGTTAGCAACAACATGACTGAAGTTTCATGCACAGTAGTAGACCCTCACTTAGCACTAGGTGTCATTATTAATAAAGTATTTCCAGCAGGTTTCTCTGAAGAAGATAGCTTAATAATTCGTACAAAGTAGTTAAGGTCTGATGTAGTAACCATGCCTTTTTTCTCCTGATAAACTGGTTTCTCCATCACCTACTCTCTGCACTAAACTTAGATATCTATAGAGAAAAGTATGACTAAAATTGAAGTCTATAAACCTCTCCTTACATATTGTTTTTGATTCTTGTCTGATTTAAAGAAGAATTTAAAATTGAATATTTAAGATATATACCACTTAGGCTACAAAAGGAGCTTTTTTTTGTTTGCTTGTTTTTTGCCCATTGAATTTAGGCATTAATGACCTAAACTCAGGCCTTTGCAGGTAAAGAGTGGGCCCACCATATTTAATTTATTTGTTTAGAATCAAAGACATTGGCTCAGGGCTTTTCCTAAGTGTTCGCGACAGCGGCACTAAAGTGTTCTTTTGTGGTTGGAAGGTATCAGCATTCCGCAGAGTGGTTTATGTGTCCTGCCTAAAATCCTTCCCTCCATAAACCCAGATACCTGACAAAAACGAAGAGCTTCAGACTAGGGCTGCCTAGATGCCTGGACACGTCCTTCACCAAGCAGAATATGTTAAACCTTGCCATCAGTTGTTTTGAAAGATCCAGTGATAATAAATTTATATCATTTTAAGTGCAACTATTTTATACTGGCCGAATGGGTTAAATTATGAAGCTTGATAAGTACATATGCACATTACCCATCCTCAGCTCTAGAAGAAAAAAAATGAAGAAAAAGATAGCTATGATTTTGGAAGTCATCCCAATTTTTAAAAATAAGAGAATTTGGACATTTTGGCATATGGGCTTTTTTAAATGAAATTTCATGGAACTGAAAACAGTCAATTTTAGGTTTCCAAAAATTGTTTTGATTTTCATTGGTATAAATTTGCCGCACATGGTTTTAGGGAAGTTCTGAGAGATGCATTTGGGACTTCGAGGTTGATTTTTTTTTTTTTTTTTTGAGATTTGTGATTTATTTTTAAAAGGTATTTTTTCCCCCTAACTCAAAGTATAAATCGAAGGAGACAGAGTTCCATTTCTAGGACAGATTTTAGTAATGACGTTGTTAAGCATTGCCAAACAACTGGACTTGGGGCTGCATTATTGAACGTCATTTTCAGCACCGTCCAGACCCTGCCCGCCAGGGTCCTCTCCCATCATCCCCCAGTTAGAATCCCGAGGCCAAGCAACTTTGGCCGTTCCATTAGCAGCAGCTGCTGGTGATAAGCAGCATGAGAGTCACCTGTGTAGGGTCAGGCTTATTGCACATCAAGGTTCAGCAGTGTCGGAAGAGAGAGAAGATGCCCAGGAGGAGGCTCCAGGCCACCTGCTGTGTGAGGATCAAAGAGTTGAAAGGTCAGAGGGCGCAGCTCCCTTAACCATATCTGTCTGTGCAATAGCTATTTCAGCTTGTAAATCTTGATGATTTCATTAAGTCCTCCTGGCCGCTACTGGGGCATTGAAATAATAAAATTTTATATCTGTTGCCTTTCCTGCCTCTGGCAGCCAGGCTGGTACATTCTCTGCAAAATGGGGCGTCTTTATGAAAACCTTTCTTGGACCGATCAGGACTGCCTTAATGAAGCTTCAGATTGGGAAGTTGGGGTTCACAGCATTTCATCCTCTAGAATAGTTTTGTTTTGTTTTTTTAAAGAAAAGAAAAGAGAAGAGAAGAGAAAAATCACCCAAGCCGTTTAGCAGCCTTTGGGGTTCAGGTAGCGCCTCTTCTGAAAAGCAGGGTGCTAAATACGACCTATTGCTAAATGCTCCATCTCACGCCCAGGAGGCGAGGAGCAGTCCCAGGGCTGCCGCTTCTGAGGCGGCCCCTGTCTCGCACTCCAGCGGCCTTGTCTTTGGGCCGCTCCAAGTAGCTACACCCGTTACTTCCCACTCGGCAGACCTCTTGGGTGTTTGTAGAGACATGTCCCCCGAATATGATTTTCCAAATATTTCCCCTCGATCTTAAAGTTGTTATGGACCTTTAGGGATCCTTGGCTCTTGGGCAAGACAAATCACAGTAATGGCTATTCCTTTACTGCCCATATGTTTCAGACCCCTTGTAGTTTGTTTGAAAAGTTAAGAGATTTTCACAGTGAAGGTGCCATTTCTGAAATTTAAAGTGTTCCTTTTCACCAGGAGATAAGTTCACTCTGATTAAGTCCGTAATTCTCACTAAGCCATGTTTATGGGGGTAATAAACAATGTTTCAGTGTGCTTGTTAAATTGGGTTTCCAACCTCTCCACTCTTTAAAAATTGACATTTCAAATAAAAGGCAGGTGGAGATGGAAGTCCGGGTTTTCTATGGTTAGCGATGAATGAATGATGGCAAGTGGCAGTTATGTGGGAGGAGTGAGGCCCTGTTTTATGAGAGGGTAACCCCAAACCATTTTGGAACTAGGGAATCAATACCCCCAGTGAAACTCTTAAATTCAAGTCTCGTCGTTTCAAATTGGATGGTTACTATTTTTGAAATACTGCCAGATGCATGACATTCATTATTTAATCTTCACAAGGCTGTACTCTAGTAGTGGTGGCCCAGTGGTACAGATGATGAAATCTAGACACAGAGAGGTTAAGTAATTTGTCCAGAGTCACACAGCTCACAATGAGCAGGACTAGAATTCAAACCCAATTATTTTAGTATGTAACGTGTACAAAAGAAAAGTATGATACTGACTCTGCTTTCAGGGTCTGTTCACTGTTATGTATCTGGTCTCTGGAAATTCCATACATGGAGGTTATAAGAGAAATATGCGACTCGGTCAGGGTCTTCAGTGTTTGCTGAGCCGGGAGGGTAGAGGGGGCTACGCAGAGGGGCCCAGAGGACGAGGCCCTGGGCCCTGGCAGTCCCAGACTCAGCTCCTAGCTCCGTTCTTAATTCCAGGACCTGGGGCAAGAACTTCAGTTTTCTATTCTGTAAAATGAGAATAACAACACCTATTCCTTGAAGTTGCTTTGAGGAGCAGACGAGATAATACATTTAAAAATATAGTATTTAAAAGCTCTGCAGTACTTTACAGATGACAGTGGTGTTATTGCAGTATATGTGAATGTATAGTAAGATTAAAACAGTTATTTTGAGGGGAAAGTGACAAGTACACAAGAAATAATTAGAAACATCGCTAGACAAGTGTGACATGTATGTTGCCCACTGTGCTTGGCTTAGGCCCAGAGGAGGCAACTCACCATGGGAGCAGGACTAGTCAGGAAGGCTTTGTAGAAGAGTAGGGCCCTGTGGGCTGGAGATAATCATGGCGCTTGATGCCCGGGCCATTTCGCATCTTCCCGAGTGCCCTGCCACTTCCTCTTTCCTTTGGGCTTTGCAGCAGTGGTGAAAGGTGCCGACAACTTCCTTGTCCTCTTTTTACGCATGAGGAAACAGAGTCTCCAGCAGTGGGGAGGATACTTCAGGTTGACGCGAACACCAGCAGAGTCAGAGGTGTCCGTGGGATCACGCCTCCATTCGGAGGGCGGGGAGCAGGCCGGGCTGGATGGCGGGGCTGCCCTGGGGTGGACTTGCAGGGAATTGCCAGGAGAGCCAACAGAGCCAAGCGCTTAGAAGGGGACCAGCTGGCCCTCACCAAGCTTCTGCCTATTGCTGGCCCTCCATCGAATGCAGTTTCCATGGTAATCTCCACAATCCTGAAGGTTAGGGTCATGACCCCCATCTCACAGAGAAGGAAACTAATGCTGAAGGAGGTGAAGTGCCTTGCCTAAAGCTACCCAGCTACTGAGCGAGCCAGGACACCACTTGGGGACTTCCCGACCTTGGACCCAGGACCGTGCAGGGGAGGGACTCGGACGTGCCCCGTGTCAGTGGAGATGTTCCACCAGAGTGAGGTCTGTTCTGCTGCGTCTTACGGTGCTTTTTCTTTGGTTTATTGGTTATAATTTAGCCCACCACACCCTACCCACACCGTCTAACAGGGAGGCAGGAGCCCCTGGAGTTCAGAGATCCTGTTTTAGTCATCTCTGGTCCTTAAGCCCTAGTGTAAAGTTGACAGGAAAATGACTGACCAAATGAGTGAATGAATGAGTGAACGAAGCATGTCCAGTGGCCGGATGGTCAGGGAGGAGAACTAGCCCATGGAGGAAATAGCCCCTTTGACGACCTGGGTTGGAAGTCTCTAGATGTGTTCATCAGAGTCGGTGCTTATTACCGAGAGAGGAGCGGATTTGGCCTGACCCACGAGGTGCTTACAGCACCTCCCTCCCCTGCCAAGCTTCTGTTTCTGTTTAAAGCACACTGGGAAATTCCAGCCGTGTTTTCAGGGCTCCTCTGAACTGTCGGGCTTAGATTTTTAATTTTGCGGAGCAGGAAGGAGCAAATCAGTGACTCCTGGCTCCAAAGAAAAACCACGACGTTTATCAACTGCTTGGCAGCTCAGTGACCTCTGGGGCCTGAGGAAGGGAAGGGAAATGTCACTCTTCCCTCTTTGGATATCCGAGCTTTCGGGAGGGAATAAAGGGTTTAGGGTCCCTGAATACTTGCCTTTCCTCTTCCTGTCCTTTCCACTTTCCCTCTTATTTCTCTTTCCTCTCCTCCTCGGAGGCCGCCCGGCTCCCCACGCTGTTCTTTGTTGCGTACTCATGTATATGCGCGTGTGTTTGAGCACATTTTCTGTGTGCTGTCTAGTGGAAAGAACATTGGCACGAAGAGCCCAGATTCAGATCCTTTCTCTGACAAACGCCAGTGTGAGAACATGGGCATACTGTTGAATCTGTTTAGCCTTAATTTTCTCATCCATCAACTGGGTATGATATTCTGTGGGAAAGCCTCTCCCCTGGGAATTTTAGTGGGGCCTGGGCCAACCACCAAGCCGCTGAGGGCTCTATTCCTCTCTAGGTGCCTAACAGGTATCTAGTAAGTTACAGTTGCTCTCTAAGTCTGTTGATGAAACAATGTGTCAGAGCAATTAAGAAGATGAAGGCGATAGTGCAGAAGCATTGGTGTTTAACTGGGTTCAGGGTTTAGCTCCACTGCTTCTAAACCAGAGGACTTCGGACAGGTTGTTTTACCTCTCTGACCCTTAGTTTCTTTGCCTCTCCACAGGAGTGTCGTGAGGATTATGTTAAATGGTACATGTGCAGGATCAGGCCGTGGGAGGAACGCATCAGCCAGTAGCTCTTGTGAGAGCCAGTGAGAGGGACGCTGGGGCTCAGTGCCGCACACCTAGGAGTGGAGTTGGCCTGAGCAGTGACGGCGTGAAGCCCGGCAGTAGTCAGTTAGGATAAAGTTTGGGTTAACAAACTATTAAGCTGTACTTTTTGGTTTAGTTATAACCATATCTACCTTTCAAAATTGGAACCAAAAAAAAGCTGCTGAGAAGTCAGACTCAAGGGAGACATAAGGTATAATGTCAGGAGTCATGTCTGTTGTCCCTCTCGTAGTGGGAGGAACCGGACTTTCTTTAAGCCAAAGCAGAGCTTTTTGCGGGTGTGATAGTGCTCCACTCCAGGAGGGTGCTGCGTCCTCTCGAGCAAGGAGTCCTTGCGGGAGTACGTCCGGACCGTCCCCTTTGCTTCGTTGCTGGGCTCAGAGGTGCTATCCCAGGTGCTGGCTTGGCCACCGGAGAGGACACTTTGCTTACAGGCCCCAGGGGTCACTTCAGCGGGGAGAAAGCCAGAGGTGGTCAAGACCAGCACCCGGAGCAGATGGGAACATGGCCATATAGGTGCAAAATAAATATTTCTCTGTTTTTTTTTTCTTTTTACTTAATCCTCTCACAACTCTGTGTAGCACATGGTTACAGCCTCATTTTATAGATGAAGAACTGAGGTTCTACTAGGTGTAAGTAACCTGCCCTGGGTCCTACAAGGAGGAATTGAAGAAGATAAAATCCGAAGCCCAGTCCATTCCATTCATGCCCCTGCTCCTCTCCCCAACCAAACCCAGCTGAGTCCAGACTCCAGCATCTCTCAGAAGGTACCCAAGGGTGTCGCTGCTCTGCTCTTCCCTGAACAGGGCACAGAACAGGGCGAAGGAGCCATGTGTGTTCTGGAGCCTTTACAAACTTTACCAACAAATTTTCCGACAGGAAAAATATTCTAGATTGAATCCTTTCAATCCACAGAATTATTGCTATATTGTTTTTTCATAACAATAGTTAATACCCAGTGCTTGTTCTATTCCAGCCACTATCTTATTATGCATATATTAACTCATCTGATCACCATGACAATCTGGTGACGTTCGTATTACTTTCGTAAACATTTTACTGAAGTATGAGATTTATAAAGGAACTGCACTCATCCCAAGTGTACAGCAAGGTGAGATTTTACAAGGCAAGCATACCCATGTAACCACCACCAGATCAAGAAACAAAATGTGGGTGCAAAAGGTAAAGGGATTAAGAAGTACAAATTAGTGGTTACAAAAGGGTCACGGGGATGATGTGGACTACAGCGTAGGGAATGTAGTCAATAATATCGTAATGGCTGTGTTTAGTGCCAAGTGGGTACTAGAGTAATTGGGAGGGTCGCTTTGTAAATTATATAAATGCCTCACCCTTCTGCTGTATGCCCAAAACTAATATGAAATTCAATTAAATTTGAAAAGGTGCTACCAGCTCCCCAGGAGCCCCTCGTGCCCCCTCGTGGTCGCGCTTCCTCCGCGCGAAGGGTGACCATTATCCTGGGTGTTAGCACTGCTTTAATCTCATTATACACATGAGGAAACTGAGGCACAGGAGAGGTAAAGGGTTTGCCAAAGGCGGCACAGTTGTAAGTGGCAGAGTGGCACTCAGACCGGCAGTCTGGCCCCAGAGAGCGGGCTCACACCGCGTCCCTGGGACGTAGAACGATGGGGCTGTGGTAGTTTAAAGTAACCTTTGGTCTGAAAACCAGGTGTTTCGATTCTTAGTCATGGAACTTTAATCCATTACTGATATAGTTTTGAAATTGCTAGGAATAGAAACTCGCTTTTTATGGCTCCCCATTTATTGCTCACTTACTGCAAACAGGTACTGCATTCAAGTCCTTACACATATTAGCTCACTTAACCTCACAGCGCAGCTGTAGGGTAGGTTGTATTTCTCCATTTTATGGGTAAGAAAACGGAGGCCGAGAAGTGAAGAACCTGCCGGAGGCTACACGGCAGCGGAGGCAAGGCTTGAATCCGGCTGTCTCGTTCCAGAACCCACGGTCATCTTCACCGCCACGGTGACTCCTAGCTTACATCTGTGCCGACTGTGAATTAATTCTACACTAATTAGTCATGACAACTTTACACAGTTGTTGTCATTGCCGTCAGTATTGTTATTCCCATCGCTCCTCCTTGAGCAAACTCCAGTTCGCTTGCGTTGGGCTCAAGTCGTCCGTTTGGGCTCACGCTGACCCCTGCTCCCAGGCCTGCCTCCTGGCAGAGCGGCTCCAGCCACGGTGTCTCATTCATTCTCCAGTCAGTGAGCATTTGCTTGTGTCGGCCCTGGTGCTGGGCCCTGGGGGTGGAGGGGCAGATAAGGCTCAGCTCTGCCCTGACGATGGTCCTGGCGGAGGGACAGCAGAAGGCTTGCGCGTGCTGTCTCGCATGCCCCTTCCCTCACCGGCCCACCGCCTCCATCCCAGAGAGGGCGCCCGGCCCTCAGCCGAGGGGGCAGAGGTGGAGCTGGGCCCCTGCCCCTCCAGGCCCGGGACCCACTGCTTTTCTCTACCTCCCGCCCTCAGCTTCCACACCTGGGGCGGGGCACACCACGTGCTCCTGATCACTCCTCGGACCCCCCGATTCCATGGCCAGTGAAAGTCTTGCTGTTCAGTGTGTGACTTGGTTCTGAGTCCTCCCTTTTGTCATTAGCTGCCCAATCTACTCCATGGACAGGCAGGGTCACCCCCAACCTGGGTGGGGGCCTGAGGTAGTTTGAACAGGTACAGTTGATATTTATATGTTAGAGGGGAAACCTTGTTTCCATACAACCAACTTTAGATGGTGAGGCTCAATAAAGCCTTCTTGGCTACAGTAGAGTGATTCTCAAGTGGACCCCATTTTTGTGTAGGGGAGTATATCAGAATCTCTAGGGGCACTGGATTTTTATGTTTATCCTAAGAGGACATTAGTGGAAAACAAAGTTAAAAAATCCTGGGCTAGACAAAAAAAGGAGAAGGCAGGGAACCAAATGCAACTGCAAATCAAAATGTGCTTTGGGGTGACGGCCCAGGGAAAAATTATCTTGTCATGTAGCGTTCATTCACCACCATTCATGCATTGTTAGTTTTTACTGTCCTTTGTGATTTCATTCTGTTTTCTGAACATAGGACTAGTGTGTTTATCGGCTTCATTGGAGGTATAATTTATGTACAATAAACCATCCACTTACAGTGATTCAATTAACGTTGGCAGTTTTAGATATTCATAAAACCACCACCACCACCTCAATAAAGATACAGAATATTCCTATTACCCTCAAAAGATCATTCTTTTTTATTTAACAGATGCTTACCTTGAGCTGCTCTTGTGCCAGGTACCAGTCTGAGTACTTTAAAAATCTTAACCCATGTAATCCGCAGAACAAGCCTATGAGGCAGGCACTGCTACCATTTTCAGTAGAGGAGGAAACCGAGGCACAGAGAGATTGAGCAAAATGCCCAAATTTACACAGCTGGTGGGTGGGGTGGAGCTAGAACTCAGACTGCCTTCTGGATCCTGTGCCCTCCGCCTGTAGGCTATACCATATCTCATTCATTCATTCATTCAAGAATTGCCTGCTTTGGGGTATGAGCTGAGAGTACAGAGATCTTGCTGGCGACCCCCAAGAAGCCCACAGACTAGGGGAAGATTTGAATACTTGTAGAAACAACTCTAGATTGACTTTTTATTCTGGTTGCGGGACTAAAGCACAGGGGAGCTCAGGGAAAGGCAAACTTCCTGCTGCCTCAGGCCCTCTGGAGTGGCCCCTAGGCGGGTGTAGCTGAGTTCTCAGGAACCCCTGAAGGAGAGGGGAACAGACAGGCCAGAGAGCCACTGCTGGCCGAACTCCTACTACGGAGGTCCTGGGAGTGCTGTGAACTCCTCGACACTCACTCACTCGTCCTCGCGCCTCTGTGGGTCTTGTCACAATGCCCACATCGCTCATGAAAACCTGGGGCACACAGGAGTTTGGATGAATTGCCTCAGGCAAGCCACGAGGTACGGGACACTCCAGAGGTGACACTTACATTAGAGCCCGTGTCCTCTCGGCCGCCCCAACCACCTCCCATACTATTTTTCCCTTCCTTGTCCTGAGAGGCAAGGGTCAAGCTAAGTCCCTCTGTGACAAAGCATAAAGGGAAAAACTTTTTCGATTCATAGTCTTTATGGGAAGATGCCATTATTGTGTATTTCTCTGTGCGAGAATGCTATTTGGAAAGTCAGTGTGTGTGTGTTGGTTTTTTTTTTTTTTTTTCATTCTGAGAAAAGACTATAGAGTCTGGTGAGGGGACGGTTTGCAGCTGGCAGGAGCTTTGGCATATGTTGTAACTAAAAAGAGAGAGAACGTGTCGGTGGGGCAGGCTACCGGAGAGCCGCCTCGGTGTGCCGCGGGACTAGTAAGTGCTTTAATTGGGTAGGGTTTTTGGAGGACTATTTTGACATCTGCTCATGTCTTTGCTGATTTTTCTTCACTTGGAGTAGGAAACACAAGCTGTGGATAAAATGACTTTAAAATAATTGGAAGTAAAGCTATCTTTCTCAAAGTCGAATTTGAGAGGAACACTTTTTAAGAAGTGGAAAGTAAATTCCTCTTCCAGGAATCCATCCTGAAGCACAGGGCTTTGTGCCTACGGACTTCACGACAATATTACATATAACAATTTCTTAACAACTGGAAATAACAGCCAACGAAAGGGGCCTGGTTGAGTTTGATTCCACGAAGCTAGACATTTTGTAACAATTAGTAATGATCTTTACAAAGCTTTTAATGAAGCGGAGCATGGCTTATATGGCAATAAGAAAATCAGAAACATGAAGAGTTGTTCCAACTGTGTTTTTAAAAGTAGGGAGAGGGCAGAGAGGGGTGTTGAAGGAAGCACCGAAATTTTATCTCCAAATAGAGGGACGAAGGTAACCATAATTTTCTTCTTCGAATTTTTCTGTCTTTCCTACTCCTTTTTACAATAGGCATGTGTAATTTTTATGATACAAAAGACAAGAGAAAGCAGGTCCTGAGAATGTTGGCCTGACCGCATGTCCGAGCATTGGTTTGGGGAGTGAGTCTTTCAAGTCAGACTAGGTTCAAAAGTGCCACTCAGTAGCGGTGCGATTTGGGGCAGTTTTTTGACCTCTCGGAGCCTCGTTTCCTCGTCCTCACCGTGGAGATGGTAGTTTCTCCCTCATCGTATGCACAGGGTAGAAGGACCTGGCACCCTGGAATGGCCCACCTTCCTTCTTCACCAGCACCTCCCACCCCACCCCCACTTTGAGGGTTTTTTTGGGTTTTGTTTTTGTTTTTGTCCCTTGTTTCTTTGTGCCTTTCAGGGGTAAGGCACCATTCGGCCGAGCTGGCCTCCGATCCTTGCCTTGGGGACACTGAGCTTCAAGAAGGCCCCTGAGCCCGTGCCAGCCCCTTTGGAAGAGGCCTTGCCGGCAGGGGATTGGGGGTGGGGGGGGGGTAAGCATTGTCCCCTAAGAGGAAACCATGCCGACCCAGCTCCTGCCTGGAGCCTGGTGCTTGGGCATCTTGGTTACTAAGGGGACCCTGGCCAGCTAGGTCGGAAAAAAGGGCCAGGCTTTTTCCTCTCCTTCAGCCTGCCACCATTGTTAAAAAAGTAAACACTCCACACAGCTTAACCAGCAAGTCCTCCAGTCAGGAGTGGGAAGAAATCAAAAACCTGCCTCAGCTCAGCCGTAGAGGGCCCACAGGGCTCATCTGTGCTGCTGGGACCCCACTGGGAACACAGAAGGAACGCCAGTTCTGGTCCAGAACCAGCACCCTCTCTCTCTGGGGCCCTCAGCCCCTGAGCCCTCCCTCCAGTGGCCAGGGCCCCCTCCCCGCTTCTGCAGCTCTCCGGAAGGTCAGATGCAGCAGGATAGGAGATTCTGGGGTGCGGCAGCCCTCAGCTCAGTCCTCAAGGCCTCCCCCACTGCATTGTGGCTCAGCCCCTCGGGGTCCCTTTGCTGACTCTGTGTCTGCGTCGAGTCTTTGAAGCGAGAGGGCAGTGGTTGCCAGGGAGGGGACAGAGGTTTCGCCCTTAGGCCATGGACTGGCCATGGCTGATGCACATGTTACAAAGTAATAGCTGCTCCTTATTAGTAGCTGCCGTGTGCCCATGTGTGCCGTGCACCATGCACATGCTGCCTCCGATTCTCACAGCAGCCCGGGGAAGAGCCGTAAGAGGGTGGTCACAGCCACTCTCTTGATCTTACAGATGAAGAAGCCACAGAGTAGCCACATAGCCTTGGGGAAACCCGTTCACCTCTCTGAGCCTCAGTTTCTCGCCTCTGAAATGGGAATGATGATGCCCCACCTGTAGCCATATTGCTGAAGACGAAAGCATTTGTACAGCGAATGCGCTGTGTGAGCTCCGAAGCGTGATATAAGTGGCAAAGATTGTCGTTGAGGCTGTTTCTCAGCTTGCTGCTGGCACGTCGCTAGCACCCTGCTAGGTATTTAACCTGTGGGATTGCAAGGGGAGGAGGCTGAGGAGCCCTGGACGATGCACCCCGAGTCTTAGCGTACTCATCTGCACAGTTTGCTGATAGCATTTTCTTCCCCTGTGAGTAAGGCAGTCAGTTAACGAGTGGGGTTTGGAGGGAGAATGAACTTCTAAGGAGGACATCTTATCCCTCCTATGTGGGTCTCAGCCCGCAGTAAGCATTTAGTTCAAGTTTACAAATTGATAATAGGTTTGTGGACTAGCCCCCGAGGGCTTGAAGAAGTCAGTGGCAGAAGTTTGAGACTCCTGGCCTCCTAAGTGGAGGGCTTCCAGGCCTCGGGCCTCTAGGAGTGTTATTTCAGCCCCAGGAAACTTCTGATCAGCAGGGCTCCACCCTCCTGCCGGGAGGAATCTGGAAATGTTTGCTCAGGTACCAAGTTGTGTCCTGGAGGCTGGAGTTTGAGACAACAAATGTTGACCAATATTAATGAGCACTTGCCAGATGCCATTCTGTGCTGGTTATTACCCAGCGGAGAGCCAAACAGATGAGCTCCTAGGAAGGCAGGCAGGCGCCCGGGTCCTGGGGTTCGGGGTGGCAAGGGCTGCGTGGAGCTCAGTCTCACTGAGGGTGTCTGTGACCAGAGGCTGGTGTCGGTGTGCAGAGAGCCTGGGCTGCTGAGGCGGCCTGCGTGCGTTGCCTCTGCCCCTCACCGTACCTCCCTGCACCTAATTTCCCGCAAGTTACATGAAATGAGGGTAATAACATGCGCTTTGCAGGCTTTGATAAGAATTAAATGAGGTAGAGGGAGTAAAGCATAGAACACGCACCAGCCGGCTTTTGGTACCTTGTAATAATTGCGCATTCCCAGAGCACTTGCAAGCTTAGGCTTAGCGGCCGTCGGGGTGCCCGGCTCCAGCGCTAGCCGGTACGATGCTCTTGGGCGAATTAGGAAAAGGCGTGTCCTCCCTCCTGCCACCACCACACCTGTCGCTGCCACCCGGCAGGCACATGGGCTGGCAGGTTTCAGCCCCAGCGTGGCTGGCCGGGCATCCTTGGGCCGTCCGTGCACGCTTGCGCAGTCATATGCCGTAGCTCAGTGTGGCTGATAACGAAGCTGATCCCTTACGTACAGGGTGACCTGATGTCCCGTTTTATCCCTTTTGCCTGGCATATATCCTCTCTCATATCCCAAGTGTCCCCGTTTGGACAAATTGTATGGTCTTTCTACTTAAACAGAACAAAATTAAATAAAGCAACAGTGCTAAAGTTCTAGACTCTAAAGAAATGAGCTCAGATCTGTGATGGGGTAAGAGAGTTGAATGAGCTTGGAAGTGGTGGGCAGGCAGGAGAAAAATGGAGGTGGATTTCAGCGGTGCGTAAATAGTGTGAGTAAATACGGAGAACTCGGGCCGCGCAGTCTGGTGCTCCTGCAGACCATAGAGAGCTGCTTCTAGATGGCGGGCTCGTTATCCCTCCCCCTCCTCACCAAACATGAACAGCCGGGAGGCCTGAGTCTCCCTTTTCCCTGTACCAGTGGAATCAAGGCTTATGGCGACAGCGTCTGAGCCATGGTTCGCTATGTGTGAGGGAAGCGTTAACATGTTAACACTAGGCCACACGCCGTATTCCATACCCAGGCATGACGAGAGACGAGAGAGCTGGGCAGGTGGCCTGTAAGTGAGACCCGGGGGAGGACGCAGGTGTCGTAGGCACCGAGCCGCACATCAGAGTCCTGGCCAGAGCTTTGGGTCTCGGCTTCTACTTCAAAAAAGAGAGAAATATGGGGGGAAATGACATTGGGGTATGAAGCTCTCTCCCTCGCCATGTGACCGCAGCACGTTAACTTCACATCTGTGAAAACCTTTCTGCTCCTGGGGCTTGGGGATGACGGTTCAAGCTCATGGAGTTTTTAGACAGTTAAATGGCCTCGCATTGAGCCTGCCCCAGAGTAAGCCTTCACCAGATGCCACTTTTCCTCCTAGTCCTCTTCTCCCGGGGCGGGGGATGGGGGACATTTGTGTCTTAAGGTGCTTCAGTGACTTTCTCTTCTGGAACCTTTATTTACAGAAAGTCAGAAACATGGCCTTGGATGACGTCGTGATCCTGAACGTGGACACCAACACCCTGGAAACCCCCTTCGATGACCTCCAGAGCCTCCCGAACGACGTGGTAGGTCACGAGCCCGCAGGGTTCTGACTCCTGCAATGACGTGAATGTGACATGCCCCTGGGGGGACGGGGAAGGCTGGGGACGGCTGTGGCTTTCCTGTGTCTAGCAAAGACACTTGGTTTCTCTGTTCTCTTGGCAACCTTTGTCTCAGTGAAGAAAGTTGAGGCGGTTCATTTTTTAGTCTTGTTTTGCTCCCATAACTTTCATCTGAAAGGCTGTGAAATGACCCCAGGGCCTGGACACCTCCGCTTCCGTGGGAGCCTGAGGGTCTTGCAGTCCCTCTCCAGCACACTGCCATGTCCCGGGGCAGGACAGCGTCCCCTGTGGTGGGCGGGAGGGCTTTCAGTGTCAGCGGTTTGGGGCACTTCAAACCCATATTATTTTCCTGGACTATCATCAAACACAGCCGTTTTCCCACGTCTCAGGGTGTCCTCTGACAGTGCATGGAAGGCGGCTCCCTGTTCCCTAAATCTCTCTGGGAAGCACGGTCTAGTGTTTCCGGTTTGACCTCCCTCTGCCTGCAGGAGGGGCTGTGGAGTTACACTGGCTTCCAGGTTGCGAGGAGCCTGCTGCCGAGGTGGGGCTGGGTTTGTGTCGCTCGGGTTGGTGTCACGGCGCTGGGCACAGCTGCCCCGTTATCGCCAGGAGTCCCAGTGGCACCATGGCGGTAGCTCTCTGGAGGCACTGCCGTTCGCTGACGGTGGCTCACAGCAAGGTTTCATCCTCCTCTACTCTTAACTCACTGTGAGATTTTGAGAGAGCCGTTTGTGCTCTGTAAAGATGTTCCATTTGTTGCACAGTGAACAGCGGCCACCGTTCATGGACTTCCTGCGTGTTAAGCATTGTACTAAGCACTTGTCATTGACCTCTCTTTTCCTCTTCACACCACTCTGAGGAAGGTATTTTTCTTATTCCCACTTTACCCACAGAGCTAGAGAGAGGGGGAGCCAACAAGTGAACCCACCTGTCACTCCACAGAGCCGCTGGGCCCACTGCCTCTCGCGGTCGCATCCGGTTCGCATCGCGGCCTGTGGAGCAGGTGTTCCCTCCTTTCCACAGGGAGAGAAGGACCTCAGGGAGCGCACAGGGTGAGACCGCAGTCTGGACCACAGCAGAGCCTGTGCTGCCGCTACCCGGTGTCCACTGCCCCACCCCCTCTGAGGCAGCGAGAGAGAGAGAGGGGTCCAAAGTAGGAAAAATGAAAGCACCAGACACCATGAGGTTTGCTTTTCATCATGTCAGAACAAGGTGCGTGGTTGGCAGCTCAGGGCCTCCCGACCGTTCGTTATCTGCGTTCTTTTGGTCCAGGGAATGCTACCCTAGTTCCCTCTCAGTGGAAAAGTGCCCCGCTTTGAGCCACAGGTGACCTAGGTATGGACCTTGCAACCGTTGAGTGAATGCGGTGAGTGAGCCTGAGGTATCTCAGGTGTATGGAATGGCCGGGGGCCTGGGGCAGCCCAGGATGAGTGACTGGGCGTCCAGAAACCATGGAGAAGACAGACAGGTCCCCTCTGCGGGGCTCTGACCCCCTGCTGGGCGTCGAGTGGCAGAAGCGCAGCAGAGCTAGGCCTGTCCTTCGAAGAGTGTCGTCCATTAGCAGGAACAGGTGTGTAAATTACATACGATCACGGTATTCCAGACTGCGGGCTGCAGAGGAAGTAGAAATCAGGCACACAAGGTCCCAGGGGGCGACATAGTTTGGGAGAAGGTGATGGAGGCTTTCTGCAGGTGGCACATTCCAAGGTGCCTTTTAAATGATCAGCGAAGTGGCCCCAAAGAACTGGAGTAACTTGGGTATGTTGCTTTCCCTCTCTCGGCCTCAGTTTCCCGTTAAGAAAAGAGGGGTACCAGGCCTCGTTACGACTGCTGCGACAAAGGATGTGGCAGCACTCGTCAGGTGCTCGGCACAGTGCGCGCATGTGGTCACTGCGCGAGAAATAGCACCTGCGTTTGTTTTCCGGGAAATCGTTGTTAACGATTACAGCCAAGGTTGGAGGACAGCTCCCTCACCGTCCTCAGCCTGCACGCGAGGGCCTCCTGGCTTCCAGGCTGGTTCATGGTGGGCTCAAGAATGTTCTAGATTCAGGAAAGGCTCAAAGGTCACAGTGGGGAGGGAGCGTGGTCTGTGAGACGCTCACTGTGTTTCCGTGGGACGCATGGCCTTGGTTCTGGAAGGCTGTGTGAGCCGGTGAGTCCTGGAGAGGAGACATGTCCCACCCGTCTTCGCGTCCCCTGCGTTCAGTCCTTGCCGTGGGTCAGCACAGGCGCAGTTGACCCCGTCATCTCTCTTTCCGCCAGAGCCGCTTCGTGACTGCATCTGACAGCTTCCGCTCCTTCGCGACGCTCGGGTCCTCTTCCCCAGCCCTCCCAGATCCGCCTCATCCGAGCGCTCGTTCCTCCCCAGCACTGTTCCCCGCAGCCTCTGACCTGGCTCTTGACACCCCCGCCCTTCTTCCTCATGCACCAGAGTGACCTTTTTAAAACATGAATTTGACGAGATATCCTTCCTACTTAAAATATATTTTTTTTTAATTTTTAAAAAACTTCTAAAGAAAAAATCCTTCCATAGCTTTCCAGTGTCTGTAGATTAGAGGCAAGTTCCTTTTGTGGGCTTTGGAGTCAGAGAGCCCTGTACTCAAATCCTGGCTTCTTTACTTAGTAGCCGTGTGACCTTGGCCAAAATTACTTCAGGTGTCTGAGCCTGAGTGTCCTCATAAGGTAGATAGAGGTGAGAGTTTAAAGTCTGTACTCTGTGTGATTCGCGCCCTGTGCGTGCTGTGAGTGTAGTTCGTGGCAATGAACTCCCGATGCGGATGAGGACCGGCGTGGTGTTCAGGGCCCTGCTCTTGCCATAGCTGCAGCTCTCTCCCCTCACTGCTCCAAACCCTGTACCATAGGTGTCTAGAACGTCCGCACTTCTCCCAAGCTTACATGTTGTTTTATAACCTCGCATTTTGCATACAGAGTTTCTTGTGTCCCAGATATCCTGCCCCATCTGTCAATCTCTTGCTCATTCCTCAAGACTTAACTCTAAACGTTAGACTGTAAAAACCTTCCCTGACCTCTCCAGGTGGGTTTGACTCTATCTCCCTCTGTGTCCGCACAGCCCCTTGTATTGCTTGTATAACTGTACTTACCATCCAGCAGGATAATTTATTACACATTTCTGGCTTTCTCTTTTAATTGTGAGTTCTTTGAGGGCAGGAATCAAGTTTTATTCATCTTTGTTTCCCAGGGATCTAGCAGCCACTGAATAGATAGATGGAAGGATGGAGGGGACATATGGATTGGGTTATTTTGGTAGATGAAATCTTGCAAAACATGGCATCCGTGCTGGAAATTTTATTAAAAGAGGCCTTTGTTCTGCTTCTAGCCATGATGGAATAATTGGAACTAGATTCCCACCCTCACCGTCCCCCCCCCCCACAATTAACAACTAAAACTCAGGACAAATATGAAAAGAACTGTTTTTATTGGACAGGAGAGTATAGGAGTATGATCCCTGAGAGAAAGGAAGCAGGGAGATGATGCCTACAGTTCAGACTCTGGGCCAGGAGGGGCATCCCCAGCAAAGCACAACAGTCTTGCTGAGTTGAAGGGTTAGAGATCTGAGTTTGAGGGAGAGGTGGTTTAAATTTGTAGATCTGAGTACCAGACAAGAGGGAGCTACTCAGCAAAAGAGCCCCAGAAATCTAATTGGGTCCTCTTGACTAACCTGCTGAAGACTGATCTGCCCACCTGTAGGGTGGAGCTCACACAGACTAGGAATCATTCACGCTCCGACCAGCCAGAATAGGAGGTCTTGCTGATCATTCAAGATAATGAGCAGAGACCCTAGGAGGCCAGGTCTTCGTAGTAATCTAAATTAGCTCCAGAGTACAGATCATTTTAGCCCTACCCTAACAAAGCTTAAAATCAAGCCTTGAGGAGCATTAGAGAGGACTTCAGGGATGCTGGTAATGTGATTTTTTTTTTTTTAATCTAAGTGCCAGTTAAGTGGGCAGGAATTCATCAAGGTGTACACCAATGATATTTGTACTTTTATGTGTGCGTATTAAACTTCAATAAAAAGTTTTAAAAAATATATTTCTTTAAAGGAAAAAAAAAGCCTTGAAAGGATCAATCTGATATGCAAGAAATTCAACCTCCTGTCAAAATAAACTGCAACCCTCTTTAAAAGAAGACAACAAAATCCAACACTCAACAACATAATATTCACAGTAACTAGCATCCTGTCAAAAAAGTACTAGACGTTTTGAGATTCAGGAAAATGTAACCCGTAACCAAGATGAAAATTAGTCAATAGGAACAAATTCAGAAATGACAGATACGATGGAATTAGCAGATAAGGGCCTTACGGTAGATGGTATAAAGATTATAAATATACTCATGGATTTAAAGGAAGGCCTGAACTTAATGAGGAGAGAAACAGAAGATATAAAAAGACTGAAAGAGAACATCTAGAGGTGAAATTGTAATAACTGGAATAAGAACTTCACTGATAGGATCAAAAGGATATTAGACACCACAGCTTAAAAGATCAATGAACTTGAAGACATTCCGCTAAAAACTATCCAATATGAAGCGGAGAGGAAAAAAAAAGCTAGAAAAGGTTAAGAGAAGCTTCAGGATCCAAAGCACAATTTCAAGAGGACTAATATGCATGGAACTCACGTCCCAGGAGAGCAAGGTGGGGAAAGATGGGAAAAAATATTTAAAGAGATTATAGCCATTTTTTTTTCAATTCTGATGAGAACAATTAACTCCGAGTTCCAAGAAGCTGAACTTCAAGCATAATGGACCCAAACAAAACCACACAAAGGGTGCATCATGAAATTAATACCAACAATAAAAAGAAAAACTTAAAATTAGCTAGAGAAAAGTAGACGTTATAAAAGCAAGAAGTAATGACAGAAGACTTCTTGTAAGAAACTACACAGCCAGAAAATAATAGAATGACATTTTTAAACTAATAAAGGAAAATTTCATCAGTGGAAATATTTCCAGTGGAAATATTCTTTCATGAATGAAGGCAAAATTAAGACTTTTTCAGGCAAACGACAAGTGGAAGAAATCATTGTCACAGCAGCACCGCAGGAGATGTTAAAGATGGAAGAAGAATGATCCCACGAAGCAACCTGGACAGGAAGAGTGAAGCGTGCTGGAAGTCGTTAATTTGCCAGTAAATGTAAGAGATTTCTTTTCTTATTTTTTAATTTCCGTAAAAGGTAATCAAGTATTTAAAGTAAAAATAATACCAATGTATTATGTGTTACAACCTAGAAGTAAAATATACGACAACAGTAACACAAAAGACAGGGCATGGGTGAAGAACAGAGGTATACGGTTTTAAGGTTCTTAACTTATATATAAGCTAGTAGTATTTGAAGGTAGGCTATTAAGTTAAAGACATATGTTATAAACCTTGGAGGAGCCACTAAAGAAAAAAAAAAAGACAGATATATAGTTAATAAGCCAATACTGAAGATCCAAAAGATTTAGGGAGAAAAGGATCAAGGAACCATACACAGATGAAACAAACAAAAAAGTTAGCAAGATGGTAGAATAACCCAACTATATTGACTATTACATTAGATGTACATTGAGTACTCCAGTTAAAGGAGATAAATAAATTATATAAAAATCAAGACCTAATAGTATGACTACGTAAATTCTGCTTTAAATATAAAGAGTCGGATATATGAGAAGTAAAAGGTTGGAAAAGATAAACCGTGCAAACACTAACCAGAAGACAGTGGACTGGGGATAAGAGGCAAGAGTATCTGTAGATACTCTCCTTTCTAGGAGAAGGAACTTAATTCCCCTTTCCCCAAACATACACACATTGAATGTGGGCTGGACTTAGTGACTCACATCCCAAAACTAGAATATGTAAAGGGAAAAAGAGTAACTTTAGTGAAGAAATGGCAGACACTCCCTAATTAAGTGATCACGTTTGACATCACAGCGGTGTCATAAAGATCCCGTAACCCTGACATGATGCGATGAGAAGTATTTGCAGCTTCTCTAGGTATTCTTTCCAAAACCTCAGGCAGATCATGGCAGGAACTTCAGATAAACTCAAATTTAGGGGCATTCTTTAAAATGCCTGAGTAGCACTTCTCAAAACTATTAAGGTCATAAAAAAAAACATAAGAAAGACTAGAGAAATGTCACAAACCAAAGGAGACTAAGACGACGTGACAACTAAATGCACTGTGGAATTCTGGGTTGAGTCCTGGAATAGAAAAGGGACATTAATTGAAAAACTGGTAAAATCACAGTGAAGTTTGGAGTTTTTTGTTAATAATAATGTCCCAATGTTGGCTTCTTTGTTTTTTTCAAATGTACTGTGTTAACATAAGATGCATAAGGGGAAACAAACTGGGAGAGGGGTATGTGCGTCCTCTCTTACCTTTGCAACTTTTCCGTAACTCTGAAAGCACTGCAAAATAAAAGTATATTTTTTTAAAGGGGGAAAAGAATGCAAAAAAAAAAAAAGGAAAGGGAATATTATGAACAAATTTATTCCTATAATTTTAATAAATTAGATGATATCAACAAATATCTCAAAATATACAAATTATAGATAGTGGCTCAAAAAGAAATAGGAAATAGAAAAGTAGCACTGTTCCTATTAAAGAAGTCTGAATTTGTAATTAAAACTTTCTCACAAAGAAAATTCCAGGCCCAGATAGCTGCAGCAATCCATTCTGTCATATATTTAAGGAAGAACTAATGCAATCTTACACTAACTTTTTCAGAAAAATAGAGGGAAAAGGAACACCTCCTAATTTATTTTATGAGGTCAACATTACCCTGACATGAAAACCGAAGAAAGAATTTACAAGAAAAAAATACTGACCAATATGCTTCTTAAATACAGATGTAAATATCTTTAATGAAATATCAGCAAATTGAATCTAGCAATATATAAAAAGGGTAATACATCATGAGCACATGAATGCAGGTTGGCTAGATATTTGAAAACCAATGTGATTTATCATATCAACAGACTACAAAAGGAAAACTGTATCAAACCATATGCAAAAAATGCATTGGAGGAAAAATTCAGCACCTGTTCATGATAACAGCTCTTCGCAAATCAGATATCCTCCTTGTGTTAAAGAGCGTCTGGGAAGAACCTACAGCTAGCGTGGCGAAAAGACTGAGTGCTTTCTTTCCCCTGTGAATGAGAACAGAAAAGGATGTCAGCTCTTCCCATTTCTATTCAGCATTGTACTGGAGGGTCTACAGTTCACTAAGACAAGAAGAAGAAAGAAAAGCCCTAAAGATTAGAAAGAAGGGGGGGAAATTGTCATTATTCAGGCAACATGGTCACGTATATGGAAAATCCTAAGGAATCTCATAAAGGGATTTAGCAAGGGTGCAGGATAAGGTTGGTGTACAAAAACCAAATGTATTTCTATATACTAGTAACGAGCAATTGAAAATGAAATATTTAAAGTACCGTTTAAATAGCATACAAAACACGAAATACTTAGGAATAAATTTACCAAAATATGTGCACGATTTGTATACTGAAAGCTATAAAACATATCTGAGAAAAAATTTAAAAGACCTAAACAAATGGAGAAATATTCCATGTTTTGGATTAGAAGACTCAATATTTTTAAGATGTTAATTTTTCCTAAATTAATCTATAAATTCAATATAATCTTAACCCAAATTCCAGATGGCTTTGGAAGGAAAAAAAAACTTGATGAGCTGATTCTAAAATATCTATGAATATGCGAAAGATCTAGAATAGCCAAAACAGTGTTGAAACAGAACAAAGTTGCAGGACTTATATTATCTACTTTCAAGACTTACTATAAAGTTATAGTAAATGTAGATAGTGTGGATAGACATACAGTTCAATAGAACAGAATAAATAGTTCAGAATTAGACCTACACATAGATGGTCAACCTGATTTTCAACAGATAGCCGGAGTAATTCGATAGAGAAAGGATAGTTGTTTTTTGGTGGTTTTTTTTCTTTCCCCCAACAAATGCTACTGGAATAACTAGATCTCCATATGGGAAAAAAATGAATTTTAACTTTTACCTCATGCAAATATTGATTCAAAATGGATTGGAGACCTAAACATAGAAGGAAAAACTATAAAATGAATAGAAGAAAATATAAGAGAACATTTTCATGGAGTAAGAAAGAGTTCTAGTTAAGACACAAAAGCACAAAGCATAAAAGAAAAAGTGAGAACTCGAACCTCACAAAAGGTAAAAAATTTATCCCATCCAAAGTCACTATTACAAAAATAGAGACAAGTCACAGACTAAGAGAAAGTATTTCAGTATTTATATCTCTGCAAAAGGAATTTTATCCAGAGTATATAAAGAACTCTTAAACTCAGTAATAAGACAGCCCAATTAAAATGTTTGCAAAAGACCTGAAGAGAACCTCGACAATAAAAGATATCCAAATGGCCAGTAAGCTCATAGAAAGATGCTCCATGAGGGTACAGATTAACTACCACACTGAGGGTGCCACTGTAGACCCACTTGTGTGGCTAAAATAAAAAGACTATGAATTTCTTATAAACGTATATATTAAACATGTGTACATATGACCGAGCAGTCGCACTCCTAAGTGTTCACTCAAGGAAATGAAAACTTGTAAACACAAACACATGAATGTGAATGTTTTTAACAGCTTTATTTGTAACCACCAAACACTGGAAATGATCCAAATGTCCTTCAACTGGTAAATGTATAAACAAATGGTTGTCTGCCCATGAGGTGGAATACTACTTGTCAATGAAAAGAAACTAACTGTTGCTCTGTCCTACAACACGGATGAATCTCACATGATGCTAAGTGAAAGAATCCATTTATATGACATTCTGGCTTAGGCAAAACTATAGAGATAGAAATCAGATGAATGATTGTCAAGAGCTTGAGGTGATGGTTACATGGCTATATATATCACTAAAAGCATTAAATTTGACTGTCTGTGAATCATACCTCAGTAAATCTGACTAAAATTGTTTTTTTAAAGACCGACAATACCACGTGTTGGCAAGGATGTGGCACAACTGACCAGGAAGGAACTCTCATCACCGGTTGTGGAAGCCTAAAATGGTAAAACCACTTTGGAAAACAGCTTGGCAGTTTTTTTGTGAAGTTAAACTTACACCTACCGTATAACCCAACAATCCCAGTCCTGGGTATTTATTTATCCAAGAGAAGTGAAAAATTACATCCAGGTTTGTACATAAATGTTTATAGCAGCTTTATTCACAGTAAACACTACCTGCAAACAGTCCTCATGTCCGTCAGCTGGTAGACGAATAAACAGTGTCATATCCCTCATTTATCACTGAGTCAGTATTTCGTCATAACATGCTTGTGATACACTAACCAGTTTGTATGCATATTAAATGTATTACACTGAGCAAAAGAAGCCAGACACGGAAGAATAGGCTATTTGATTTCCTTTATATAAAATTCTGGAAGAGAGAAAGCTAGTCAGACAGTGAATGAAAGCGGAGCCATGGTTGCCCTGGGCTAGGACGGACGGAGGGTGCAGGGACTGGCCGAGACGGGCGCTAAGGAGCATTTGGGGGTGAAGGAAATGTTCTGTTTCCTGGTCGTGGTTACGCAGATGTCAAAACTGTATGCAGTAGTCAAAACTCACCAAACTGTACTTTTTAAATGCATGCATTCTACTGTAAGTAAGTTATGAGTTAATGAAGTTAAGTTTAAAAAAGAAGAGTTCTTGGAAATTAATTTTAAGAGGAAGTTCTAATATTGAGTAGTTTTCAAAACAGCTCTGCCGATTTTCACATGATTTGTGAACACAGGTAAAGAGGAAAATTTGGAGGCAGGGTATTAGGCACCTAACAATTTAGTCTTCAATTTTGTAATCTTATCTCAGTTAGCTTTTTCTATCTTAAAAAAAAAAAAGTGGGATTTGCAAGGTTAATGCTCTTGTACTTTGCTGGGTTCCATGAAAGTTGCACATGTACTGTTTTCGGTGACAATATCGTATTGTTCCTTAGTTGGGTTTTTTGAAGGAGAAATATGACAAGAATAGTTCATCTTTTATTGATCTAAAGGCCTGTTTACAGACTTTATCTCAAATCCATGTGGGTGCTGAGAACAGAAATGCATTCGCTCCTTCCTCCATAGCCATTTAACCGAACCCGCTTCATTTACTTCCCTCCTAAAATTTAAAGAACATCAATTTTTCTTCTAGAATGTTAAGTGTAAGCCAATGGATAGTGTGTAGGGCTTTTCAACAGCTTCACAAAAGGGAGTTCAGGCTCTTCCAGGCTTCCAGTGAAGTGGACGTGCCATACTATATCGCTGGGGAATAATATTTCTAATGTTCTTTGGCCTGAAATTTGCAGGCTTTTGTGTGCGCACATATATATGGAAGCCTTTGCCAGCTGCTTGCTCTTTCCTGTCTTTTACTTCATGCTTTCTGTAACCTGACTGGTGTTCTTTTAAAACATGTTTTTTATATGACGATATATGTCATAGTACGTTAAAATGTATATTCTTTTTTGACCTAATAATTCTACTTTTAAAGTTTTTTTCCTGGCAAATACTTCTAAGTGAAGAAAGCCACCCAACCAAATAGCATTGTTTCTGTTAAACAAAGTCGGAAGAAACCTTAACATCCAAAATCAGGGGGAGCGATTAAGATAATCCCACCACTCTTCAGGGGCATGGACTCTACGGCCGTTAAAAATGATGGTTATGAAGAATGTGGGCAACACAGGAAATGCTAAGGATGCAATTTAGTGAAAGAAGTAGAATACTAAATGATGTATAATGAAGAAAAACAGCCAGATGCATGGAAGTAAAAGATTTTGAAAAGAACTTCCCAGTTACCAACAGTGATAGTGGTGTATTAGGATGGCAAAATTATGAGTTAACATTTTTTTCTTTTTTTTCCCAAATTTTCTCTGATATGATTTATTACTTATTTCATGATGGAAAAAAAAATCATCTTTCCTCCTCTCCTCTGAAACATTCAAATGTATATTTTCAGGACCATATTTCCTCTGTCTTCCCCATATTCTTTGCATGAAAAGTTCACAAATAATTTAATAATGCACTTAAAACCACTTCACCTTGTTATTCTTCTTTGGCAGAATTTTTGAGGGACACCCAGGAGGTTCCTAAGCATGCGAAGGGACAGGGAAACCACGCTGAGCACTGTTCACTGAGCACTGAGAAAGGGGAGGGAGCAAGGGAGGAGAGCTGCCGTCCACGGGGCCCCAGACTCGGGGGGCCCCAGTCCTTCACGGCATCCATGCTTCTTCACAAGCTGCACACTGACAGCCGCCTCTAGGCTCCTCTGCCGTCACGCCGCTCCTCGCACCCCGTTTCTCAGCCACGTGGAGAATGACCCCATTCCCTGGTGCCTTAAGCTCTCTCACATCCCGCGCTCCTTCCATGCCGTTCCCGCTGGTAAAGGGGCCCCTCCTTCTTCTCTGCCTGGCAAAAACCCGTCTGTTCTACGAGGCACTCCTGGAATGTCACTTTGACACTTTCTCTTTCAGGTTTCCATAACATTTTCCCCATGCCATTTTTAGACCACTTCCGGTATCCGAATGCGTGTTTACATAACTCTTTCCCCGCCTGAGCATCTGGGCTCCACGTGGTTGAGAACACGGCCCTGGCACAGGGCATGGCTCACAGGCACATTTGGCGAATGGCTGTGGCATGAGTGAATATTCGAATGAATAAGCAAAGTGTGCAATCTGGTTCGAACACTAGACCTTGGAAAACTCATTTATTCATTCACTAATTTCTTTATTAAACATTTGTCTCTCTATATGAGTATCTGGAAAAGCAAATATCTCTGAAGATCAGTGTTCTCTTTTTAAAGAGAGGCAGGAGACATTCTGTGTATATTACAGCTACAATTTACCGAGTATTGCATGCTAAGCATTTTGACTCTTGGGCCAGGATTACCAAATACATTATTACTTTACAACTTAAAAATGGCTTTCTTCAAATTGCAAGTAGTCACCCGTTAGTGAAACTATCAAATTGGTTTAGTGGGTCACAACAAGCATTTTTTTAAATGGTGTTGGCAAAAAATGAGTGCATCATATATAAGATAGGTAAGGTTCAATTTGTGACACTTTTTAGTTAGCTATGCATAATATATATATATACTATTTACAAAGTATAATACATTCATTACTCTGCATCAGAGTAAAAAAATGGAAAACGATTGATACATTGTTACCATTTTAATCATTAAAATTCATACCTGTTAATGTATGAACTACCATTCCACTGTATGAAATATAAACCATAATATATGTGACCAATCTGTCCTGATAATTTCAAGTTTTGCATTATTTGAAGCAGCAGTGCAATGGACATATTTGTAACTTAATCTCTGCATCATTTATTTGAATTCCATGAATTCTCACAAGTAGCATTTCTGAATCATGGGTATATAAAATGTAAAGGCTTTTGGTACATGCTTTTAAATACCACCACTACCCCAAAAAGGTCATTCCAGTTTTCACTTTTATCAATGATATGAAAACACCTACTTTGGAAAAAGTATTTAAAATTCATATAATAAGTTTTTCGTTGAAACTCTATGCATTGTGTATATCCCCGTGTCTTGCAATCGGACCAGCAAGTCATTTGACCCCGTCCTTCTGTCCTTTGCTGTGAAACTGGGAAGCTGTCAGTGGCTTCCTGATGCAGTCCATGCCTCCAGTCTCTTCTAACTCCAGTCAGCTTTCTAGTCCTAAAACCAAGTCTTTCTTGACCCTCCCTCAGTAGTTAATTGTTCTGTCCCTTGCATTCCCAAAGCACATGGCACATCCTTCCCTTACAGCACTAGTCATGCTACACGGAATTATTTTTGTCTATGTTCTCTCTTTAAACCTAGGATAGGAACTAAAAACTGTTCCATCTTCATGTTTGTATCTACGCCGGAGTTCAGTATACAGCATGTACTCAAGATTTACTGAATGACAGTGTCCTGTTTAATTGTGACCCTAGGACTGGTTCAAATTATATTAGAATTGGGCCATACCATGTAGCTGACCGTCTTTGGGAGTCCAAAGGCAAAACTGGTTCAGAAGGGCCCAGATTCAGATAAGCCCAGAATCTGCTTGCTGCCTGTCCTCCGAAGTCCTCGTAGGCCCAGAGATGCTGCTACGGGGTCTCCTGAGGGCTGACGTTTCATCCTGCCTTGTGAATCGATACATTTGATTCCAGAAGCAAAGGACTAGACCTTCCAGAGTACACTTCACAGGCTGTCTGGTCTGAGCAATCTGTCCTTCTGCAAAATGTCTAAACTAATAGTAAACTTTGCAGGAGAAAAAAAAAAACCTCCCTATTAAAATCCCAATAGGAAGGAAAAATGCCGACTGGGGAGTTGGGCAGGCTCTGATTATTCTGAGCATCTTCCATAAATCTCCACTTGTGCAGGCCTTGTAGACTGAGTACTCCTTCTGCCACATGAAAGTGTGTATTCTTACTGTTCTCTGACAGAACATTTGTGTGTTCAGCAGGCATCTCCTATGGGGAGATGTTGGTGAAAGGGTACAAACTGCACTTACAACATGAATACATTCTGAAGATCTAATATACCACGTGGTGACTGTAGTTGCTAAGACTGTATTGCATGATTGGTATTTGCTGAGAGGGTAGCTCTTAACTGCTCTCATACACACAAAAAGATAACTGAGGTGAAGGATGTGTTACTTAGATTAATTGTGATAATTATTTCATATATATATATATATATGTATGTCAAATAATCACATGGTATACTTTAAATATATACAGTTTTGTCAATTATACCTCGATAAAGCGAAAGAAAAAAAAATCCAAAAGAAAAGAACCTCAGGCATTTCCCGAGCACCTACTATGCACCATGCTTTGACATTGGGTGTAATGGATGCGGCCATGATGAAGACCTAGACCTTATTCAGCGAGGTCACAGGCTGCTTGCTAGAAGACCTACTGGAAGGCTGGCCTGCCAGTCTTGCTCCCACTTCTCCAATCCCGGGCCGTTCTCTTTCTGTAAACGAAAGTATATTCTGGGACATGACTGTCACTCCTTAACTTAAAACTCTCTCATGGTTCCTCATTTTCCTCTGGATGAAATTCAAGCTCCGTACTACGGCCCTCCATAATCCAGTCTCTGCCAGCCCCTCCCGGCACATCTCTTGCTGCTCTGCTCCCCACTTACACTTCGCACCAGCAGCTTCGCTTCCACCCACAGGGGCCTCCAGACACTCGTGGTGCAGTGTCCCACATGAGCAGGTCTGTAGTTGATTCATGAATGGAGATTATTTACCCAGCCAAAGCCTTCCGGACGTGGGTTCAGTGTGTCAGGCCCGAGGAACATGGAGACGTGTGGAAAACAGCCCCTGCACCTGGGAAAGGAGAGAAGAGCACGCTGGGAGGTGGGGATGCAATGAATGGAGGCTGGAGGCGTGAACAAAAGCAAATGCGTTCGAGCGGGGCTTAATGGTCGAGGCCAGCTGGAACACAGGGTGTGCGGTTGGGAGGGACAAAAGATGAGACCGCAGAAGTAGGTGGGAGGGATTAAATTGGGACTGGCCTTCTGTCATAAACGCGAGTTTGGACTTCACGTGTTGGGCAGTGGGGAACCGGCTATGGTAATTAAGCTGGGGAATGCTGTGATAAGATCTGCACTACACCGAGTGCCAGACTCGGGGGCGGGGGGAGCATTGGACCAACCTCTTGATGCATCATCACTGGTTCCTAGAATCTGGCCAAAGCTTCCTCTCAGCCCAAACTACTGATGCTGGACTTGGGGTCAGGGGACAGTTTACTGAAGAGAGTTCTCACCAGTATCGCCTAACTCCAGTATCCAGCCTCTCATCCATCACCTTTCTAAGGGATTGCCTGTAGGTCTCCGTTCTCCCCTGGACCGCTCTCCATGCCACTGTCCACTCCATGACTCACTAGTTTCAGGCAGGAAGGAGAGGAGCATCGTGTCCAGTGGGCCTTGCCCTGAGTGTGTATGTGTATGATTTGTCAACAATCGAGCATTTTATGGGAGTTTACGGGACTTCATTAAAGACGCTGGAGCAGGAGCACTGTGGGACATCAGAAGAGACCTCAGCAATAAACCGCAGCTCCGAGCTTTGGAATGCAGTAAATGTTTAAGAGACTTCCTTCCTTTCATTACAGAATTTTACTTTACTTTTATACCAGTAAAGAGTTGTGTTTTATTGGTTGAAATTTCTTGATTCCGTTTTCCCCAGGTCTGTTTAAAAGCTACATTTTATCTTTGAGGATGTTTGGCTCGTGGTAGAGGAAGTGCTGCCAGCAAATTCAATTAACTGGCAGAGCTCACAGATATTGTACACGGATTTCTTTTTTTCTTCTTTTTCACAACTGCTACATAAACACAGCTGGGTTTAATATTTGTCGTAACAAAGATTTAACTTGAATCATTTTACTCCGGGTAATTAATGCTTGGAATCTCAGCTACTTTTTCGTTCGTTTGTAACCCTCTGCATTTCTCTACTCTGGCTATCTAGATAATGAAGTATGTTCCTCTAGGTCTTTGCCCTGCCTTAAAACTGCTTAATATTTGGCCGTTCCCACTAGAGAGCAGATGCTTTTCTTTGAAGAATTGAATTTCTGTCAGCTCTTTTATGCATCATGTGTTTGGAACTGTAAGTGGATCAAGTTGTTCATCACAGCAGGGACACTGTGAAATACATCTATTATACACTCGTCCCACCCCCCTTCCTGTATTTTTCTCCCCTGAGGAGGTGGAGATGCCCGGATCCCCTCGGGAAATATCTCACTCTGTGTGGATGTGATCCACGGCGGATCTGGCCTGGCCGCATCCCTGAGCATGGAAATCTATATCCATCCAGCCCAGATTGTTGCTGAGACAAATCCTGCTTTTTATCTGGGTAAACACCAAGCACTTCATTAACTCCCAAATACACAAGGAGTTTGGGTCACTAAATAAACCCACTAGGCTTAGCATAATGAGTGACATTTCAGTAATTGATGCCCTAGAAAATGTTAATTGTGAGCCCATTATTCTTTTTTATGCTAAAATAGTGGCTTGGGTAGTTTTGGCTTTGGAGTCGGGCTCACGTGGAAGAATAGTCACCATCTATTAGGCTCCTACTGTGTGCCTGCCACTGTGCTTGTTGCTTCAGAAATCTTGGGATTTAATCTACATAACAGTCTTGCAAAAGGGGGGATTGAGTATTACTTTACCTTTTTTTTTTAAAGAGGTGAAAGGTTAAATAACTTGCCTAAAGGCATCCAGCTAATAGCAGCTGAATCGGGATTTGAACTCAGGTCTGTCACAACCCAGAGTTAATTCACATATTGTTTGTTCAGTGTAGTACCTCTATGCTGTGTTTGCTAGACATTCATTTCCTGGTTAATCAATCAACAGGCATTGATTTATCACGTTTATTACATGCTGTCCTTGCTCCACTTGAGTTCTCCCATTCCATGGCCAGTCTTAGGCCAGTTGGCTTTTATGAACAACTCTGTGGTCTCCTAAATCTGAACCAGCGGTGACTCGAGTCCTTTGTTTCATCTTGCTTTTTCCATCAGAACTCAGTGCAACCTACCATTTTTTTTGCAGTTTTCACTTTGCATATTTCGATCCCTAGATTCAGTTTTGAACTGATGGCTAAAATTTCCAAATCTAAGTAGTTATTTTTGTCAACACAGCTTTGAAAAACAGGAGTCTTAACGTTCCTGCTGTGATAGATCTTGGGGGCCTCAGATAGCTGTGCTGAGGGCAAAAGTGAATTATGGTGCATTTTTAATAGATAACATGCATTCGATTTGCAGATGTTTATTATGGGACATTCACATGTCTGACTGAAATACCACTGATCTGTGAAATTTATTATAGTTAAATGGAAAGGTGGCTTTTGCTCACGAGAAAGTCATTAGTCTCTTGATAAACATTTTTAGTCACTATTGAGTCTTCTTCCAAATACTTTTCATTAGACTCAGGCATAGTGTCCTAGTTCATTAGAACTAGAGCTACTCTTTTATTTTTGATTTGAGGTCCATTTCGTTGTTGAAAGATTTGGGTATTTTTTAAAAAAAAAAAATTGATAGAGGACATGTTGTAAAAAAAACACGGATAACTTTCCTTTTGCAAGTGCGTATCTGTTTTTTCAAAGATAACTTATATTTTTATTTTGTGCATTGTGTTTGCAAGAGAATGGTTCTTGGTTTATTCATGTTGACAACTGAAAAGCCTTAGACCTAATTAAAAGAATTTCCACAAGCACCTTTACTGAACCATTTCATTACGCGGCACTGCACAGATTGCTTTGTGAAACATGGTGATAGTTTAAATCTGACCCTTAAACCTGAACTGCCAGAAGTATGGGGGAGAAAGCCCTTCTTTGAGAAGACTCCCCGGATACACACACTTACATAGGCATACATGCGTGCGTGTATTTGGTTAGAAATAATCCTTGTACTGAATGACCATGTAATAATTTAAATACACATTTGCTTTGAGCTCAGATCCCATGGACTCCTCTAGCTTGGGCAGGATTTTCAGCTGCATTAAGTGACAGTGAGTGCCCGTGCATATGTGTGCACACACGCATGAGTGTGTTGAAGCTAAATTGTTTTATAGGGAAAATAAAGAATTTCACTTCCTCTGGGCAAAAAAAGTGTGTGGAGGAAGAAGAGTTTTGCAAATAGGAAAATGAAAAAGTCTTCGCCACTCTGTTTCAGTTTAAAGTGCTGGGCATGGGTTACACTCACAGGGAAGGGCTGGAGGACACTCGCGTGTGCGAGACTCCAAGCTTTGTTTGGCAGTTACTGAAAATGGGCCTTTTTGTTTTTATTTTTAAATTATACTTTTTTACTCAAAGAAAATCATCTTAAGCTCTTGGATAGTTCCTTCAAAGGATGTTCAACAAAGCTATCATAGCAGATAGCATAGTAGCCCTCACGTAATGAGAATTGATCCTTTTGTCTGACAAAACGCATGTTAGAATTGTAACGTTTGCCTCTAACTTTTTGACTTAATTCTCAGCCCACAAGATGTGAGGAGAGGCGAAGGGAGCAGAGGCCGGGGCCCCTAGAGGCAGAGCTGGCTCCAGCTCAGAGCCCCTCACAGCTAGCGCAGCCTCCCCTCCCCCATGCAGAACTGATATCTTTGAGGGGGAAATGGGATGCAGAAGGAGCGATGAAAGCCAATGAGGTCCAGGTACAACCATGTTCTCAAGAAACGAAAGCAAGGAATGAGAAGAAGCAATAATAGAAATATGTTAAGTTAGGGAAAAAATAAGCCAGTATCATGGATAAACCTAAGTTGCTGGTCTAAGAAATCCTGGTGACAGTGGGAAATAATGGACTAGCAGAGCACAGGCTTTGGTGGAAGACAGACTTGGGCTTCACTTTGGCCTCTGCCCCTCGCTGCACGAGCTGTGTGACGTGGGGCCGAAGCGCACTTTCTTCATCTGTGCAGTGGAGATAACTGTGCCTGCCTAGCCCAGTCATTCTGAAATTTCAATACAACGCTGGATATGAAAACACCCGCCGTGGCATTTGGTACCTATAGGGTGCTTCATAAATGCTCATTGTCGTTCCTTTCTCCTGACACATTTCTGGTTTTCCCAGAAACTGTTAGTGGGAAAGCGAGTGGGATGAGATTGCCTTTATATGTCAAGGCCTTTGCTTCCAGTTTGAGGCAAGAACGAAGGCACAGGTGGGTACACCGTGTCTATGCGAAGGTAGCAGAGGGAAGCGGCCAATGCGCGTGTGCCCCTGGGAATGGGAAGTCAAGGCCTGTCTCCCCTCTGCCCTCTCCGCACTGAGACATTCTCCAGGAGATCTTACTCGTAGCAAAGCCTTGATGTCTGGTGTATTCAGGAAAGGAAGAATCGGTTTACCCTACTTCTTAAGGGGCATTTTTAAAGGGAGGGGAAAAAAAGTGTGATTCTCTCGCTCTCTCCCAACTACTGCTGGATGTCTGATTTAAACCCTTCTCCCCAAAAATCTTTTAACCACAGTCTGACACTGAGCAGTTACTGTAACCCCCAGGAAGAGCAGTGGGGACCCCGCACAGGGTGGCTTGAGTCGGGCCTGTAGAAGAACGGTGTCTACTGAGACGTGCCAGTGCTGGGGATGGCCATGGTCCCTGCCTTCCTAAAACATTCTGTCTAATGGAAGAAACAGACACATCCTAGGTTGTCGGAAAACGCATCATTACACATTGCCATGTGTCTCTGAAGGAAAGGTACAGCAAGAATATAAAACAGGTGAACCTTGGTCTAGTTTGAGGGGGTCAGACTGAGGACGTGATATTTGAGCTGAGATCTGAAGGATGAGTAGTAGTTGATCTAGGACCCTGCGCTGTCCAGCATGGTAGCCGGTGTCCACATGTGGCTATTTCAGTTGATTAAAATGAAATAAAATTCAGTTCCTCAGTCACACTAGCCACATATCAAGTTCTCAGTTGCAGCTGCCACATTGGACAACACAGATGATAGATTATGTGAGGAAAGTCCTCTTAGACAGTGCTGAATTCCAGGCAAGGGGGTATGGTGGCGAGAATGCGGCAGACAACGGAGCCAGTCCCCCCGAGGCCTGGGCATTCAAGGGAGGCCGGCATGCTGGAGCCTGGAAGGTGTGGCTGGAGCCATGCAGGGCATGTGGGAGCCCGGCATCTGACAGTGGCTGCGACCGAGCAGCTCAGAGCCTTGCAGGTCAGCCCGGGACTTTAGGGAGCCGCCGCTCTGGGGTTAAGGACTAAAGATTTTAAGGTGCCGGCACTGGTGTGAAGAGATGGACAGGAGCATCTTGGAGGTGGATGGGTGAACAGTGCACTATCCTTATCCTTTCCTTCCCCCCGCAAGTTGCAACCAAGTGATAAAGAAATCTGTATTTTTGTTGAGCGCCAGTATGAAGTACAAAGGAATTCTAGTGGGGAGGAAGAGACATAAACTTCTGGTTATATAAAAGGCTAAATAATAGGATGACGATGTATACAATATGAGAGTTCCTTCCCTTCCGAAGCAGTAATAAGGTAACTTGCGGCTGGTCTGGGGAAGCGTGACTGCGGGCCGTCGGGAGCTGGGCCCTTGTCCTGTGCAGCTCGGTTCCCGGCGCGTCTGCGCAGCGGGGCCTGCAAAGTTCAGGCCTCAACCAGAGGCACAGGCTAGTGCGACCTCGTTGTGACAGAGGGCGCCAAAGAAAGTCAGAGGCTTTTTTCAAATAGAAGGGTTTTGTTAGTGGGATAAAGAATATCCCAGGCATTGGGATGGTTTCACGACCTCTGAAATTGAATAGAAAACAACATCGGAGGTGAGCTGAGCCCACGGAAGGCCTTGAATATTGTGCTAAGGAGTGTGGACTTTATGTTAGTATGGAACTACTGCGAGTTTTGGAGGAAGGGAGTGATGAGATTCAGCCTCTTGTTTTAGAAAGATGGTTCAATGCAAAGGATGGATTTGACCAAGAAGGAAATAGAGGAAGGGCCACCAGCCGAAAGGCTGTTGCAGTAGTCCAGGTAAAGGATGGAACCCGAACTTCTAACAAAAATCTAGGCAGTCCACTGTGTCCATTATCCATTTTGCGTTCATTATATTTTAATCTTCACAATGTATGTTTGTTGCAGATCCCTCATTTCATAGCAGAGGAAACTGAAGCTCAGAAAGGTTAAGAAAGTGGGGAAGCCGGGTGTCCAGTCTTAGGCTTACGTGATTCAGTCTTTACAGCCTCCTCCCTGAGGAGTGCGTGGGGATAGAGGAGCAGGTGGAGCCTACAGTGAGCAGGCGAAACGGGAGCAGGCCGCGGGATGGCGTGGGGACAGGGAACACTGCGCTTGCAGCGGGACACGTCGCATTCGCAGCGTCGCGTAAGACGGGCCCACTTGTCCGCTCGCATTCGTTCGGCCTCCGCAGGTTCATTTTCCCTGCAGTTTTGGTCGCCTCCCAAGGGTGGCCTTCGGCAGAAAGGAAGTGGAGGAGTATTAGTTTTCCCCGCATCTTTCCCAACTGAGACCAGTTCCTTCTGCTGATCAGTCACTGGAGATTGTGAACCTAGACTTTCTTTCCAGCACAGAGGCTCAGCCACTGGACGTGCCTTTCAAGATCTCAAAATACTCACTCATCTGTTCTTTCATTCAGCAGAAAGTGCTGAGTCATGACACTGGGCCAAGAACCACTGGTCCTGCTGGGGACTCTGAGACTCTCGGGAAAGGTGGTAGACACCGCGGCTCACCGGAGAATCCCCTTCGCGCTCCGAGGGGGCCCAGGCAGGGCATCGTTAACCCCGTCTTTGGGGTTAGGGAAAACTTCACAGATGAGGGACCATCTGGATTCCCGCTTTCCCTTAACCCAAGGCAGTGTTTAATTTGACTATTAAAGAAAAATACCTCATTTAAATTCTTTATTATAAAAGTAACATATGCTTTTTTATAAAGGATAATCAAAACAATCAAAAGTTCATAAAATAGAAAGCATCTCTGCATGGTTAAAGCTTGATATATGGCATTTTAGATTTATACTACGTATATGTACATATATAATTTTTAAATGATTCATGCTGTACATATCGCTCTGCGACTTGCATACTTTCCGCCATTTGGGAATATTTGGTGGACACCTTTTCATGTCGGTGCAAAGCACTGCCATGTTCTCGCTTCGTAGCTCTGCAGTAGTTCATTGTGAGGATGTGGCATCATCTAATCGGCATCCATTGGGTCCCTGGATGGTCTTTTAGAGGTGAAGAGATGTCTGTAAGCAGAGCAGGAAGGGACAAGGGACACACTGGGTTGTCGGCATGTGCATGGGCTGGAGAGTCATGTGCTCCTAGATGGCAATCCAGCATCAGTCAAGTATAACTGTAAGTGGGGTCGAGGAAAAGGAGGCCAACTGAGGAATGACGTTTCCATCACCCCCAGCTCATGCCTGGTGAGCCCCGATGCTAATGATCTGACCTACACCCTCGGGAGTACTCGGGGCAAGTTCAGCTTTAGATGTATGACTGCTCTAAGGAGTTGGGATGTTTTTCTGAAGGTGCTGGCGGCCAAGGGTGGGGCATCGAAGGGTTTCGAGGGAGGAATCGACGTGGTCAGATTCATGTTTTCCCGAGATGCCGAGGAGACTGAAGGCAGAGAGCCCGTCCAGGAAACTACTCCACCAACCTGGGCAGAGAGGGTGGGTGGAGGTGGACCGTGTGGGGCCAGGGTCGTGGTCCCTGGGAGGACGAGGCACATGCAGGACGTCCTTGGGGTGGTGTGGATAAGACATGGAGAATGGGTGTGGGAAGGGAAAGAAGAATGGAATCCACATCCGAACCTGGCCCGTGAGACCGCTCAGACGATGATGCAGTAACGAAGACGGGCCTGAGGAGGAGCAGGGGCTCAAGAGGAGCCGATGCATTCAGTTCCGTACTCTCTTCCCTTTGTTTTCGGTCTGCCCCCTATGATACCTGATTAAAGGAGGAACCATCTTCATCGGCGGTTCCATCACCCCCAACTCATGCCTGGTGAGCCCCGATGCTAATGATCTGACCAGCACCCTCGGGAGTACTCGGGGCAAGTTCAGCTTTAGATGTATGACTGCGGGTTACTTAAGCCTTAGCTTTTCTTCCCTCCGTGTTATTTAAGGGACAGAATGCCATCCCCAGTTATCAGATGCGCCTGTACTTGAAGTTTCAAAGTTTGAAGTGCTGACAAAAGCTTTTCCGTGTTGCAGGGTGAGGAGAGGTCTTCAGAAGTCTTGGCCTCAGTGGTCACAGGGGCACCAGGAGCCCAGGACCACTTGGCTGGTTGCAGACCAGCCAGGCAGGCAGGAAGGCACACACTCTGTTTGCTCAGTTAAGATCACGACTACCTCTTTGTGTAAAATGGTAATGAGGCCATTAGGAGAGGCTCACCTGAAGCGCAGCTTGTGAATCCAAGGTAATTAAACACCTCCCGAATGAACGGGAAAGGCCAGGGAAGGTTAAGTGAGGAATAATCTCAGCACAGGTGGCCCAAGGCCTTTGAGGAGCCAGAAGAAGTGCGACAGTGGTGTGCATCATTTCAGAGGGTGGAAATGTCACCCTGGTCCCCGGGAGGGGCAGGATTTTTATTATTTGGAAGGTGGGGAGTCAGCAGTATTTTTAACATCTTCGTAAAGGACGTGTCTTTTTCGCATTGCTACTTCAAGTTGAAAGCCCACGGCAGAGTCGGTCTGGGTGCCACGTGGCCTGCGTGCTCCTCGTGGGCGCTCACCACTGTGGTGCTGGGGCTCGTGCGTCCCAGACTAGGGGAGGTCACAATAAACCGGCTCTCCGCGCTTGGGTATTGAGAGAGCATCCAAACTGCTTCCGGAGGAAAGCTGTTTCCCTCGGCCTGGCTCCAAACAGAGGGGGCGGCCGCCCCTCCACGCACGTTCCCATCACTTCTGACTTACCAGAGAAGGACGCCAGTCTCCGTTCACTCAGTCGACAGAAATGCAGCCCTGTGGCAGCAAAACAAGATTGTCCCCCCTACTCAGTAAACACTTATTGATGGCCTACTGTGTGCTAAGCAGCATGTTCCATGTGTCCTTTTAGCTTCTGCGTGAATGCTCATAGCAGCAATATTTATGGTAGCCGAAAAGTGGAAATGGCCCAAATGCGCAGCCACTGATACTAAACGAATGTGGTATAGCCCTGCAATGCAATGCTAGTCAGCTACGAAAGAGAAGTGTCGCTAAGCGCGACAACACGGAGGAACCTAGTCGTGATGAGCACTGTGCCGAGCGAAAGAAGCCGGTCACAGAAGACCATGTGCCGTATGACTGTATTTATATGAACTTTCCAGAATAGGTAGATCCAGAGAGAGAGGAAGCGGATTGATGGTTACCCGGGCCTGGGGGGAGGGGAAGGAGGAGGATCGGCGGGGAGTGGGAAGTGGGACGGCAAGGCGCGTCTTCTCTCGGGGAGTGACGAAGGTGCTCTGGGGCCAGGTAATAGTGCTCGTTGTGCCGGCTTGTCACCGAGAACACCACCGGACTCTGTACTTCAACTGAGTGAATTTTACGGTGTGTGAAGTGTATCCTTATGAATAAGCTATTTAAAAATCCCTTAGCAGAAGCTTAGTAGTAAGAAATAACATTCATGGAGAATTTATGGAGTATACATAGTCCATCCCAGATCAGTGATTCTTAGCATTTTTTAGGTTCTCTGGCACTTTTCAGATTCGGAGAAACACTGTGGAGAGCTATGGTCAAAAAAATTGATCATCACTCATTCATATTCAATGTGTAGATGACTCATAGACCACCTGAGTTTAGTTTTCTCTCTTATGCTCAAATTTTATCCTAAATGTTATCCTTAAATAACATCACGCCACTAGATCGTCCTTTAAGCCCCTTACAGATTCCTGAGACGTGTCCTTGATGTGTCATCCGCGTGCTTAAATCAGTCATTAGCTTTACGTTTCTCTCAAGGTGAAGGAAAAAATTCGTCAGTGCACTCAAGCTCTTCAGACCCCTCCCGTTCTCTCACCTCATTTTAAGCCGTAGTCCCCTCTCCAGGCCTTTCTGTTCTCTGAACTCCCCTCACCACAGGGGCTTTGCTGATGCTGCTCCCCATGCTCGGCACACTGTTCCTTCCCCCTTTGCTGAGATGACTGCTTCAGCTCATCCTCCAGCTCCCAGCCCAAGCCCGTTTGCCTCCAGGAAGCCTTCCGTGACCTCCCTGGTGAGCTCTATCACAGGCTTGTCACAGGAGCAATGTCGCAGTATTGGTGACAGTATTTCCTCCCTAATGAGGGCAGAGCCTATGTCTGGTTGGGTTTACCCTTGTATCCTCAGCACCTAACATGTCCTGGGCGCTCAAGAGATAATAAATAGTCGTTGAGAGCGTGCATAACTCGAGGCCCCATGTCACACGGTTCCAGGCGCACCTTTCCCGTGGGACAGGGCATGAACGGTGTGCCCAGGAGTTGTGCAGTGTGGCACCCCGAGATGCGTGAAGGCATGTCAGAAACAGCCAGGAAGCTTGGTGTCTCTGATGTCGAGGGCGACCGCTATCACGTCATCGTCATTCCTACGCTGAGGACGCAGGAGAAATCTCATTTCGTTCTTACTTGCAGGAAAATCTGTGTTCAGTTGTGCAGCTGGTATATTTATAATACGTAGACCCAAGGAATCTCACAACCCTTGTATCCCTTTTTGCTTTGACCACTAGGAGTCTCTTAAGTCAAATTACAATTCATTTCTAGACATTGTGTAAGACTGTATGGCTTATCTTTATATACTAAATCTATTCCTGGCTACTTTTCCTGTTGCCATGGCTTTCTTGTCTATTTTCTTTTAACCGGGAGTGCTTATCTGGAAGCCACTATTATTCCTCTAGAGTGTAGGCGTGGGCTACATAATGTATATTTATTAATGATATATAATACACATTAACATAACAAATAAGTCATTGATTTGTAATACTTATAAGTAATTTGAAGAGGAAATCGAAGTGGAACTAAAAATCTTTGCGTAGTTTTGGGTCAGATTACAGGACTTCAATTCAGGTTCCAATTTGGCCACTCCTTAGGTTCGCCCCTAGGCGCGTAGCCTGACCTCTGTGGCCGGCTCACCCTTATAGGATCGGGAGGGACACTAATCCCTTCCTTGCAAGGTTGTCAAAAGAATTAAATTTGAGATCTTCCGTGTAACACTTACCTGACACATTATAACTGCTTACAAAATGGTTTTATTTTCTGTTTTTATTAAATATGCTCCAATAGAAGCAACATTCATTTAAATTCCCGAACCCTGCCCTCATACTGAGAGCATCGTTGCTCTGTCGGCAGCTGAGGTAGCAAATCGATCCCCTGCCAGGGATTTTCTAGGGCTCTTGGCCAGGCATCCTTCCTCCGACCCTGCCCTCAACCTGTGCCTCCTTTCTCTTGGTCCCTAGATCTCCGCACTGAAGAACCGGCTGAAGAAGGTCTCCACGACCACGGGCGACGGTGTGGCCCGAGCCTTCCTCAAGGCCCAGGCCGCCTTCTTCGGCAGTTACCGCAACGCCCTGAAAATTGAGCCGGTGAGTAGCTCCTCGGCACGTTATAAACCCGCGTCTGGTCAGGGCTAAGAGATGTGCCTCGGGGCCCGCGAGAACCCCGCAGTTCGCCTGGTTGTGGAGTTCACAAGAGATGAGTGTCTATAGGGCGGGGGGCCAGGGAAGTGTCACAAGGCAGCCGTGCCGCCATGTGCGAAGCTCTGAGTGCACCTGTGAACCTACATAGAGACCCCGCACTCCCTGGCCAGCAGTGCCGGGCCCTCATTGGGGGGTACACAGCCAGTCCAGGTAGCCACAGTCGTCCCCCTGCACTAAGCGGGGTTGGGGAGCCCAAGGGCGCCAAAGCCTGTAGGTTCCCACTGGGCCCTGCTGCCCTTTTCTGTATGTGTGTGTGTGGGGAGGGGGGGGTGGGGAGGGATGCTCTCCACGTGGAGAAAGCTCGTCACCCTGGGGATTCACTTCCTAGAGTCCCCACAGTGACTATAAAGTACGCTGAGGACTGGGAAATAACGTGACCCCCCTCCGTGGCCCTTCAGCCTTTCTGGGCCCGCATCGCCTCGTTCGCATCCCCTGCCTGCCCCGTGGGGTGCGTAGCTAGTGATGGGATTTGAAGATATCAGGTCAGCCCTAAAACCAATGAAAGCCTCAACTCCCCCAGCTTCAGTTAGAAGTCTGCTTCAGACAGCCCACGACTCAGCCTGCGCTTGGCTCTTGGTCAAGGAGAGTTGGCCTGGGGATCACTCTGTGCGCCACTCTAGGAGAGAACATTGGAGGGGGACCTTGCTGACGCCCCTTTTCTCCCAGGGGCACAGAGCTCCCTCCGTCTGGAACGGGTGGGTGGGGACAGCCACTCCTGGCCTTAGTTGGACTAAGTGTGAGCGACCCGCACAGGGTGCACCGCCTGTCGGGTAAGGATTTTTATTTTTTACTGCTGTGAATCACGTGTCTCAGTGAAACCCAGAGTGGTAGTGAACACCTTGTTCTCCCTTCACCCAGGCCGTGCGCTCTGAGGAGTGGCCTGGCGGCGGGTGCTCGGGGAGCAGCAGCCTGATGCCACCCCCCTCCTTGCTCCTGGCCTCCGTCCAGCACTCGGGTCTGACTTTCCGGGTTGCCTCGGCTCCAGGCAATGTCATGGTCACATAACAGAAGGGATGCACTTTTTATTTCCTCAGCAATGCTCCCCTTAGTTCCTCTAAAGCCCCTCGGTTTAAAGCAAGCACCCCATGTCCTGCTTGTCTCTGAGCGAGGCTGCTCTAATTCTTTGTCCCGACCATGGGCCCAGATGAACCAGGCAGATTCGATGTTGTTTGGAGAAGGGTATAATTGTCTTCCCATCTCTGAAACGGGAATGGGACAGCTGGCTTGGTCCTCAGTGCTGAGAACTGAGGGACGTGATCCCATGGATGTCATATATCTGTCTAGAATCTAGAGGCTGTTGAAGCTTGGTACATATTGCTGGGTACGTGATCAGGGCACAAGTTGCTCCTTCAGAAAAGTTTATGGTTGTAGTTGCACTTGGCTCTGAAAGGATTGGATTTAAGGAGGAAGCCCTGGAGTTTAAAGCCCGTCTTTGTACTTATAAGCTGTATATGACCTTGAGCAAGCCACTTAATCTCTTTAAAGTTCAGTTTCTTCACCTGTGAAATGATAGGAATACCTGTCGTCCTACATCTCCAGATGGTTATAAGGATCAAATGAGCCATAAAACATTTCACAGGAAAAATGAAACTTGGCCCGAGCCTGATGGGTAAGGTTTGGGAAAAGGAAGACAGACTCTCCGCCTGTGGTCAGCGTGGAGTTAGTGAGCAAAGGCTCGGAGGCAGGACCCCTCGTGGCCCCTTTGTCTGGAATCATGGATTTAGGAGGGAAGATGGGGCTGCAGGAGTGACCGGAGCCAAATCTGACAGAGCCTTGGATGCTAGGCAAGGAGTATGAACGTCACCTGCAAAAAGTATAGCTTTTTGAGCAGAGATGTCATGTGACTGAAGTCATGTTTGAACAGTAATACAGTGATGGACGGAAGGAACCTGTGAGCTGTTAGGGGAGCTCAGAACAGAGTCCTCCGGTGGTTACCCCAGGAGAAGGCGCCATGAAGCAGAAATGACCGGATGACGACAGTAATAGATAAAATACGGAGATGAGAGGCAAGAAATGTCACCGTGTCTCCCAAGGCATGGACCTGGGAGAGAATGGCCATGTCCACAGGAGAGAAAGGGAAAGCTCACTGCCAAGGCCTCGCCAGTAGCAATAACTCATACGATGGTGAAAACATGGAATAGGCTACATGTCCGTAACAGGCAACTGGTTAAGTAAATTAAAGTACGTGCCCATGACAAGTATTACTAGCCATTAAAAGTAGCATTTTGAGACTAGGATGATGGGTTTGGTCGTAAACACGGTACATTTCATTGCGTCTAAGCCTCTGTTCAATCTTAGGAGGTACCGCTATTTTACGTACCGTTAAGAAAGGGAGAAGAGGGCTGCCGATCGTAACTGAAGGATGCCGTTGGCTGTGCGACGTCCAGGTCTTAGCGGTGTTACAATGTGAAGAAGTTTGCATCTTAGAATCACTGAAATACGGCAGATTTGCCAAGCTTGCAGTCCTATTCATCTGCACCAGAATGTTTTGGGGTGTTTGGATTTTTTTTTTTTCCCCGTAAGGCCAAGAGGGAAGCCAGAGGGCCTGAAATTTTCTGACCAAATGTCATCACTATGTAACTTAGATGGTTTTTAAACCATAGATTTAATTTTAGCCAATTCTCCTAATCTGAAAAATGGCATAACCACATTTCCCATGCAAGATTATTCAGGGGATTAATTAAAATCATGACTGCAAAGCACATGTGAACTCAAGGAGTGAAGGGTCGGGGGCACTGGCCACAGGGGTGCGGTGGGAAACGGTGCCTTGGTGAGCCCCCGGGGAGGCAGGCGGCACAGTGCCGAGGGAATAGGCTGGCCTCCTTGGGCCCGACTTTTTGCTGTTTCTCTGGTTATAAAAAGAGCACCTGCTCTTGGTAAAAAGATGTTTGAAGTAACAGAGGACTAGGAATGAGAAAGCACCCATAATTCTGTCATCTAGAGTTAACATGCTTGCATGTTTCTATCCAGGTTCTAGGGTTATTTTGGGTTGTTTTTTGTTTCTGTTTCTTGGTTTTTTACTTTTAGACAGTTGAGATATTACTGGCAAAGCAATCCAGTTCCCAGTTCTTTGGTTTTGTGTTTTATTAGTATGTTGTAAACACTTATTCACACCCTACAAAAACTCATCTTGACCATCATTTAGGACGGCTCCACATACTCCATCAGGTGATCCCAGTGGTTCTCACCGTGGCTGCGGATCAGCCTCACCCGTGAGGCTCTTAGGAGGGCGGAGGGCAGCCCAGGCCCCACTCACAGAGGTGTTTATTGGGTTCCCGAAATCAGGGACCAGTGCCGAGCCCACCTCACTAGCCCAGTGCGGATCCTTCTCATCTGTCAGCGTCACTCACCATTGTAAACCACGCTGCGAGGAACATCCCTCCATAAACCCTTGGGCATGGGCTGCATTATTTCCTTAGACAGAATCCCTGGCGTGGGTCAGAGGATCCGAGTACACAAAAGATCCTTCGACGTGTAAGGTGAGAGACAAAGACAGTGGCAGAAGCAGGTGGCGGCCCGGAGGGGAGCATCTCTGAGCCAAATTGCCGGGCGTGGGGCGAACAGTCCAAGGTGGAGGGCGAAGAGAGCCTCCGGGTGAAGGGCCGGGAGCAGTGTGTCCACAGGGGTCCGAGAGCCCCTCTGCTCACCCGCTCTCAGTGCTTTGTGGGGTGCCACACCGGTGTGGGGCGGTGGCTTCCCGCCCTGGCCCAGTGAGAACCGTCATGAGACTCACGTCACCACGAAGTCACAGAGTTCTGGTTTTTTAAAACGTGAAACATGACAGACTTGGCAGTGCTCCTTTCCTCTCGGCCCCTGGGACAGCTGGGGACCAGCTCCCGCCGAGCCCGCGGCGCCCACCTGCCTCTGTGGGGAGGGGGCGAGCCCCACTCCCGGGGGCAGAGACGGGTGACTCCTGCCCCATGGCCCCGAGCTCACTTGAGATTATTAGCTCCTTGGCCCTCTTTTATTTCTTTCTTACGGAGGAAAAAGCCCAGAAGCAGCTGGCTGGGGACTCTCGAGCTTCGTTCTCTTTCCCCTGCCCAGAAGGGAAGAAGAAGGCGGCCGCCTCGCCGAGGCCCGGCCACGTGCCGGGAGCTGGGCCACTCTTCCACCCGCGCCTTCTGCTGGGGGCCACGTGCCTGGCCCAGGCCGGGAGCGCCTATGTCGGCTCCACGCAGTGCCTGTCTTCAGGGCCAGGGCGGCGATTTCACAGGGCTCTCCCGAGGGTCAGGAAGTGAGGCACCGAGGGCGCCCAGCTACCGCCACGTGTCCTACCTGCCCAGCGGCCTCCGCCAAGGTCAGAGCTCGGTTATCTCTCAGTTGCTTCATCCGTGGTCTCAGTGATTCCCCACGACGGCCCCTCACTGTCCATCTTATAGGCGGGAGACAGAGGCTCAGGGTGCTGGTGACATCCTGGTAAGTCGCAGGGCCAGGAGGCAGACTCGGGCCAGCCTGACTCCCAAGCCCCGGTCCCTTCCGTCTCACTCCCTTGTCTCTTTGTTCTGGTTTCCACACGGCCCACATGTCCTCTGTCTCTCTGCCTTCCCAGCCCCGGGTATGGGTCATGCACGGTATGGGCATCAGTGAGCACATTTTGAAACAGTGGATGGAAGGACGGGTGACAGAAATAAGGGGACAGTGACGCGTGTGAGGCCGGGGGCTGGCCCTCGGCCTGCTCATGTGCACGCATCGCATCCTGTCCTGTCTTCAGGCTTCGGAGGTTGCCGCTGCCTGGCAGAGTGGAGAATGGCTGCAAATCGCAAGGGCACGCGGCCCATTTTTCAATCACCCGGAGAATATCAGGTGCAAAGCCCAAGATATTTAACAATATCGGCCAAGCCAACTTGTTCTGCGCTTAAATGACAGAACCGCAAGCAGCCAGGCAGCTCCATTCGGGAAAAACCCCCTTTATCCATGTCAAGCGGCAGCCTGGGCTCCAGCTCATTTATTTAGGCCTTTCTTGCTCTCTGACACGCCTCCCAGCAGTTGCCAGGCAACTCAGGGAGTAGCAGTGGGTGTTAGGGATTAACTAGTTAGGGCTGGGGTCCTTTTTGGCAAGAAGGGGATAAAAGACAAATGATTTTAATTGCTAGGCCAGGGATCCTTTCTCTGTTTGGTGGGAGACTGCCACTTTTGGAGGATGTGGATAGCAGTGCAGTTCTTGAATGTTCCCCTTTCTCCCACCTATAGAGAATGAATAATAAAAAGAATCTTACTTTTGCTTAACTCCCTTGTTTAAAATTATAGCATCATGAAATCCAAGTAAGACAACCCCACCACCCTTATCTTTGAAAGACATTTCATAGCACAGTAGCCTCAGTTTTAAAGAACTTTCAAAAATAGACCCGCGTCTTTTAATTTCATCCTTTTTTCTGTTCAGAGTTTCTTATTTCCTAGCTCATGCTACAAGGAGTCGTGTTAAGACAGTGTGTGCGAAGGTTCCCATGTCTGTCCACTGCAGGTCCTGGGTGAATGTTAGGTCACAAAGCAAAGTTGATGGACGTTGGTGCTTCAAGACGCACCCTGTTCTGTGCCGGGATCTGTGCAAGGCCAGTGGAGATGGAGCGCTGTGAGAGCTGCTGACTCAACAGGCTTGCGCGGCTCTCCCTGGGCCAGCCTGCTGGCTGGGCCTCCCCAGGATGGATGGAGCGCAGCCCCTGCCCGCAGGGAGCGGGTGCCGGGCTGGGGGCAGTAAACAAGACGGTCGTGATTTCTGTGAAAGGCTGTGTAGGCAGCAGCCCGCTCCTCCGGTCCCTCCCAAGAGGCCCAGCTTCCGGATGCAGCTGTGGGCACAGTGGCCTCATCCACCTTGCAGCCCCTGATTCTACTCATGATTCTGCTGAGTCACATTTATCCACCTAAAACCCCTCGAAGACAGAGAAGTTCAGATGAAAGCAGATTGATAGCCTGGCTTTCAAGCATCAGCGGCCCAGGCTGTGCTGGCGCAGGTCGGAGATCACTACATGTGTCTGTCTCTGGTTGAGTAACACCGCTGATCTCATGGTTCTAGAAAACAACATATTATTCCTTTTTCATTATGCAAAGCGTTTACATAGCCGCTATCAAATCTAAGTTAAAAGTTTATTTCTCCCCTATTGAACATGACGTCATATGCGTTTTTACATAGCTGCAGAATATTCTCCCCAGTACAGCTACCGTAATTCTTGTAACCAGTTTCTCTCACTGGACATGGAGGTCGTTTCCACCTTTTGGTATTCTAGTTACTACTCCACTAAACAGCTCTGCGAATAAAGCTTTGAGACGCTAGGTTCCGAAGCCTTCCGAGTCGAGAAACACGAGTCTGCATGCAGGAGCCTGACTGTGGGCGCCAACTCGTTACGACGTGGTAAGGAAGCAGATTTCCTTGGACTCGGCCTCGGAGCAGCTCGAAGTGGAAAGAATTGAGAACCCTTCGTGGGGTGCGCTCCCTGCCCTCACATAGAGAAGTGAAGGATCCCCGGAACGTACCAGGGATGTTACTCATTTGTCTGTGCCTCCATCTGGTGCTCAGAAAAGGTTCAGGGAATCTAAAAACAGTGTGTGCAGTGCGACCAGACTAGAGAGGAGGCAGCGAGGAAGCCAGGGGCAGGGGGCTTGGGTGGGGCTGGAAGGGGCCGGCGCGGGCGCCTCTGTGTGTGCCGACACCCCCCACCCAGCTGGGAGTGGCGGAGCTGGGAGCCCAGTCTCTCCTCACAGCCCACGCTTTTTTATGTTTAATTGTAGTAAAATATCTCTATATCACATAAAATTTGCCACTTTCACCATGGTTAAGTATATGATTCAGTGGCATTAATTACATTCACGGTGTTGTGCAACCACCATCAGGATTTTCAAAATTTTTCATCACCCTAGACAGAAACTCTGAAGCCGTCAAGCAGTCACTCCCACCCCTCCCCCGCCTCCAGGGACCGCTACTCTGCTTTCTATCTGTACGATGGCCTGCTTTAGGTATTTTTCATATGCGTGACATTATACCGTATTTGTCCTTTTGTGTCTGGCTTTTTTCTCTTCGCATAATGTTTTCAAGGTTCATACACAATGTAGCGTGTCGGAACTTCATCCCTTTTTAAGACTGAATAATATTCTACGGTGTGCATATACCACATTTTGCTTATTCATCTGCTGATGGACACTCGGGTCATTCCCACCCTTTGGCTATTGTGAATAACGCTTCTATAACCATTCCTGTACAAGTATCTGTTTGAGTGCCTGTTTTCAGTTCTTTGGGGTACATACCTAGGAATGGAATTGCTAGGTCACGTGGTAATTCTGTGTTTAACGTTTTGAGGAACCACTGTTTTCCACACAGAGCTTATGCATTTTTAAGGGGACAGTGGTGTGTTCGTGAAGCATGGATATATACCTGTGATTATTCTGTAGGAAAAAATTTGTGAAAGCTTTTCTTATTTTCCAGTTTATTTTAGGCAAATGGATAGGGAGTTATAGCCCAAACCTGCAGGCCTGAGCCAAACAGATGTGTTGACAGCGGGGGTCTACAGTGGGCTAGACATGGGGCTGGCAACTTACTGGCCACCATTCTTGTCTCGTTTTAGTCATCATCCCAAGTCAAGCTCATGTTCTGGGAATAGAGCAGAGATAAGGGGAGGTGCTTCCACCACCAGGACTCCGGGCCCCGTAGCTCTGAGGCTGCACATGGCTTAGTGGGCCACCAAGTACGACAGGAAGAGCATGCTCTTTGGAGTCACCTAGGTTTTAATCCTGACTCTGTCATCTGCCTGAAGATGACCTTGAAAGTCCCTCTCTTAGCCTCAGCGTTTTCATCTGTAAAACAGAAATAATGCCTATCTCATAGGATAGTTGAGAAAAATAACAATAACGTATGTAAAACTAAGCAGCGTTTTTGTTGATTAGTCGATGTCAACTAAATCCTAGCGACGGTTCCTGGGTGACAAGAAGGTAACGGAGGACGAGGAGCAGAATGAAACTGCCACAGTCTAGAGTGGTGGTGGCCAGTGTCAGCCCACCGAAGTCATTCAGAAAACAGGGTCCGGCCTGTTCATGCCTTTCTCTTGGAGTAACTGTGAAACTTTGGCTTTTATCTCAAATGATGCATAAAGGATGTGTAAGAGATCATATATTTAATTATCCCCTTCAATATTTATTTGATATTCACTCATGTTATGTCTCACCAGCACCTATGGGCTAAAAGAGGTGCAGGTACCAAGGGTTAGAATCAAGAAATGCATTAGAGTCAGCTTGAGAGATGCATAAGAGAAAATATTATCGAGAATCTTTTTTTTTTCTATTTCATCAAAACATTTTTCTGCCTATTAGGATAAGATGACCGTTGTTCAATATTGGCACCAAATCCTCACTGTCCACTTTCCAGAGACACTGATGTTGCTCAGGAACACAGCCTGGCACCGTGGGGCCACACAGTGAACGCTCTCTGAACTGAGACCCATTATTCCAGAAGCAGACCCCCCAAGGAAAAAGTGGGTCCTAACGTGAGAGATGAAAACTGGCAGGAAATCCACTCAAACACGATGATCAAGCTTAACTGAATGATTTCAAAGAGCATCAGTGAATGTGATCAAAATGAAATTCTCATCTGTTCTAAAATCCTTGAAAAATAAAACAGCATATCCATCCAGGAGGAATTCTAGACTTTAAATTCTAGGAATTCTGATCTCACTTAATAATCTGGCTCTTTTCTTACTTTGTACTCCTGGGTGTCCCTCACATAGTCCAGTATTTAGTAGGTGCTCATTAAATACGTGTCAAATGAGCGATGAACAAATGAATGAATGATACCTGTTTCCCCGTGCTGTACATTAGAAAGACGGGTGGTCATGTTTCAGTGTTGCACAATATAGACGCTTAGTTTTTAGAAAAATCATCCACAGCTTCATCTTAGAGCATGAGAAGAATTATCTGACGCAGACACCACGCCGGGAATGTCTAAGTGTCAAGCGAAGGCACCACCAGCGGCTGCGCGGCAGCCATCCACAGTCAGCGGGCTCTGGGGAGGCTCGCCCCCTGTGAAAGCACCGTGTGCAGAAAATTCTCGGTTCCAGGTGGGAAACCGCGAGAGGGGAACATGTTAACGAAGAAAGCCGAGTCCGTCGCCGCGCTCTAAATGCTGTGTCTGTGTGGAAGCAGTGGCAGAGAGGAATGGTTGCTGTCACCAGTGTAATAAGTCAAGTGATCTGGCCTTAAGGTCTTTTACTTTTTCAGTGTGATGCTGAAAAGGAAATCTTTCTGATCTGTTTTCAAGCTGTGATAACATATGACAGTTTGGGGCCTTAAACAGTGATATTCGACTCCATGTACATAGCTAGGCTGTGAGCTTCTTAAGAACAGGATTTCGTCTTCTTCTTTCTTATACCCCAGCACATAGTCAAGGCTCAGTACCATAAGATGCGGCGATGGCGGGTTTGTTCTGTGGAAGGCTTTATGGAATTTATGATGATGAGAGGAGAAAATTGTAGATTTCCTTTCCCCTCCCCGCCCCCACCTTGGACATGCATCCACACCGATTTTCTGTGGGGTGCGGATACTGTCTCAGAAACATGCAGCTACATCACACTCAGTCTTATGCCGCCTCCTCACAAGGAAACGGAAGCCCGCTCCGGAAGGCGGCGGAGCGTCGCGGCCCCTCACGCGTCCCTGGCACGGAGCCTGGCACGGAGCCTGGCACGGAGAAGGTGCGCCACCATTACCTGTGGAGTGAACGGTATCACAATAGTCCTGCGTTGTCGTGTCCTTCATTGTTTGGGACCTGAAACACTGTTTTGTAAATAAGTCGTTGACTTGAGGCTCAAAGGAAAAGAAAATAATACAAAACGTTTATTACCCGTTAGGCTCTTTGCTTGTGTCCCCTCGTTTGACATGTTCACAGTCCCCACATAGAGAGAGTGGTGTAGCCCCGTTTCGCTGATGAAAAACCAAGGCTAGGGACGGTTGCGTCACTTTTCAAGAAGCGCTAGAGCCATGATTCGAGCCCCCATCTGCCCAGGTCTGGCAACCACCCTTTGCTCTGACCACTCGCCACGATGGCGGTCACCGCATGGTCCGCGCCGCAGACAGTTTGAGGGCATTTCAGACGAAAACTGAGCTGGTTTCCTCTCACGAGTCAACGTCTCTTCCTGTGCAAATGTTTCTTGTCTTGAGGAGTACAGGTTAAACTAACACCACTTATAAACTGTCTGCAAAGGGAAAATGTCAACATTTTCAGTATCTTTTAAAAAAACATTCCTTCAATAGATAATTTTAATTGCTTAGGATTTTGTTTAAATTTCTGATGTTCCCGATGATAATTGGATGAACAAGTCAGACGCTGGCCGGGGCAGCCTCGTCCTCTTCTCCTGGGCTGACACCTAGCGGCGAACTTCCTCCTGGCAGTGTTAATACAGGTGCTGAACTCTCTCGATGGTAATTGCCTTTCAATTGATTTTAGGACTTTAGAAAATCAATTATCTTCATCATAATAAAAGTAGCTACATTAACATAAGGTTAATTTATCAGGGATCATCATAACAACGGAACTTTGATTTGATTTAACGTGAATTTTAAGTCAATTATAATCAAGCTCTGATAGCAGGAAATGATACAAATATTTGAAATCTTGGGGTACTTCTTACCTCCACACACCCGGCTGCGCGGCCACCCCTCCCTGGCTTGCACACGCTGACGTGAGGACTCAGAGACGGGAAGTTAGCGGAGAGGTGGTGCCCTGAGGTGTGGTACTGCTGTCGTGTAGGAGGTGGTAGCCAGCGTTGGATGCAGGAGTCATTTCCTGAGGGCCTGAGGGACAGCTTCCCCGGGTAGCTCCAGTCCGTGAAAGACCTAGAAGGCCACCACAGGGTTTGCGCGCTTATGCCATAAACCAGCATTTCTAGAACGGTGTTTCTTGAACTCTTAGATCCGCAAGATATCGATATGCTTTCCGGTCACATAGAATTTGGGATTGTTGTGTGTTGCGTACTGTAAGTAACTCTTTCGTTGTTTAGATTTTTAAAGGCACATTAAGAGATCTGGTTCACTTTGTGTAACCCAGCATTTTTCAAAAGCCTTTTCCTCCAAGAACTACCTGTCAACATCCATGCATCGGCTGCTCCTCGCCGCAGCTTGGGAAACGCTGCTGTAGCTAATGAGTGACGATGAATTTTTCTTGCTCTCAGGCCAGGGAATTAGACCAATTGTGTTCGTTTACCCCAGTCTCGTGGCTGTGAACCTCAGAGAGGGAAAATTGTGTGTTTTTTCCAAAGCATTTCTTGTCTGGCCAGATGGAGGTTTGTGGCCAACAGGTGGTCTGGAGACATGGAGCCCAGCCATCAACTGGCTTTCTCCGCTCAGGACCACAGGCTGCTGCTTGGTCCCCTCTGTCCAGCAACTCGATCAGCATCTCAATCAGGATCTAAGCAGGACAACAGAAACCCCTTCGGGTGTTTCCAGGAGGGACCATAATTCAAAGAAACAGTTATTCAACTGATGGAGGAGCTGAGATGCAAACGAGGGCAGAGCGGTGATCCAGAGTTTAGCCACGGCGGGGGTCGTGTTCCTCGGTCCAGGGTCTGGGGTCACCTGACTAAAGATGGAACTTGTGGTCTGTGCTGTGGGCGCTTGAGTCAGAAAGGAAGCGAACCAGTGCGGGACAAGCCACCCAAGCGGAGAGAGAGAAGTGCTCAGCTTCTCCCTTCCATCCTTCTCCTCATCCCTCATCATGGGGCTCACATGTGCCAAACCGAGCAGGAAGCCAGCTGACCTGGGAGCCCAGGGAACTCACTCATCCTCCCTTCTACAGAACAGAGCAGAAGAGTGGGTCTGAGGTCAGACGGGCTCAGAACCAGCACTACCAGATCCCAGGTAGTAAGGCCATTTAGTGACACCCCACCCCACGCAAATAATAAACATTATGGTGGAGTTAAACACCCCCTAATTTATACTTAGACCTGGAGCTAACCTGGACCCCGCCTCTTCTCAACTGTGTGGCTCTGGGCAAGTTACTGTACCTCTCTGAACCTTAGCTCCTCAACTGCAAAATAAGAAAGACAACCTCTACCTAAATGATACCTTCACAGGGAATCCTCGACATATGCCTGACTGGTTCCTGTTGTATCACGAAACAAGAACAAGGTGTTTAAAACTTTTGGGGCTTAGCCCGGAGCTGACAGGAGTGTTAGAAAGCCACAGATGTCGATCGTTCAGTGAATTGGCTGAAGTTTTATTAGCAGTTATCTAGTAGATGTCTAATTTCTTATCTTAATATATTCACTTCCTGGGGCCGTCGGAGTCGGGGGCGGGGGGAGCCTGTAAAATGTGCAGTGGAGCACTCGGGTCCTGGAGAGCCCTTTGCCTGGATTGCAGTTATCCATTCAGTACAGGCGCAACAAAATTGAAATTCCAGGAGAGCCGCCACTTAAGAGATGTGAGACCTTGGGGCTTACTTCCTCCCTGAGCCACAGGCTTTTCGTTTGTTCTATGGGGATAAAAATGTCCCCCTCGTACCGTTATTTTAAAAATTTGGTGAGATGGCAGATGTAAAGTACTTATTCTCTGGGAGGCAGCCTCCCTTTTATCCAGTGAATGCCCAATTCACCAGCAGTCACATTCCATGGAGGTGTGGCAGGATTTTTGTAAAGCCTTGAACCGGAGATTATTTATGTTTGCTTTGCTGGTCCCTGCTCGTGATGTGACCTGGCAGGTCTCCACTCACCCTGTTCTCGTAAGTCACAGTCACTGGCGTTATTCATAAGCCATTTGCCTAAGACTTTCTTTGCCCAGATACCCCATATTCCTACTGTGATACATTTTTACTCTCATCTTCACAGTGTTAAAAATGGTCTGTAGGTTTAGAGAGTCAGCGGCCAACTTACAAGGTCCTTATTATTCTTGGACGGGGAGCTTTTATCCTGAGTTAATTAATTGATGAGTGTTATGCAAAAGAAATATGGTAGGGGGAAACCCCAGACATCTATTAAACCCTCACTTTTTGCCCTTTATATGTATTTTCTTGGTTAAACATGTGTGGTATTATTCCCGGTTTGATAGATAAGGAACTTAAAGTTCAGACAGTTGAAATGAATTTAAATCAACAGGTTTGAACAAACATTTACCAAGACCCTACCATGCCAGACACAGTTCTAGGTGCTCAGAGATGCAGCTGTGAACAAAATTAAGTTCCAGCCCTCAAATCTCTTATAGTCTAGGCAGACACAGTTAAGAAACGTAGACGAAAGTCAATATATAATGTGTCGCGTGACAAGTGTTGGGCCGTCAAAGACAGCCGAGGAAGGGGAGAGAGAGGGAACCATCCTGGGCGAGGTGGGTGCGGGTCAGAGCTAGAGCCAGGGCTGGGAGCCAGGGCTGTCTGCGTCTAGAACTCGTGCGTTTTCCACTGGTCCCATGCTGCTTCTGATCCCTGGTGATGGTTTCCAGCATCTAGTGAAAAAACGTGGACTTTCCAGCATCTCACTTCGTAGTCTGGAGTTGATAATTCAATGTGTCAGGGTGGTGACTTTGCATTCCTCGGGTACAGAAAACATTTTTGCTGCACTCCCTGCTGTCAGCAGCATGTAGCTGTTTCTTTCATCTCTCAGGTTTCCCAAACACATTTAATCTTCATGCAGAAAGCATCTTGCCAGCTTGGACTCAAGCCCTAGTGCTAGGAAGACCGTTCTCTCCCAGGGAAGGGTCTCTGACTGCTGGGCTCCGAGGAACTCTTTGCTTCTTTCCTCTCTACTGCCAAGAAGAGGTGTTACAGATAGTAGCTTATGTAATTTTAATCAGTTTTCTGATCTTTAGTATTCGGTAAACGTGTTCAATTCCGTAAGTAGATATGGGCACCGTGAGGTGGATCAAATGTGGAACCTGCCCACAGGAGTCAGGTAGAACTGGATTCTGCTTTTCTACTTACGTAATTTCGAGCAAGTTAATTAATCCCTCTGAGCTTGAGTTTCCTCATCTGTAAAAGGGGAACAGCAAGTATAATCTGCCTCACAGGATCGTTGTGAAGATTAAATGCGATAATACAGCATGGTGCCTGGAACCTGAAAGGAACTTGATGTTAGGTGGGTTTTTAAAAAATAAACTCTATATTTCAGAGCAGTTTTAGGTTCGTAGCAAACTTAAGTGAGAGGTACAGATTTCCCGTACACCTCCTGCCCCCCCCCCCATCCATAGCCTTCCCTGTTATCGACAATGTTAGTTTTTAAATATATAACATAACTCTCTAAAGCTGAGCTTTTTCTACATTCTGTTCTATAAGGAAATAGTAGGGTAGATGTGAAGTTTTCTTTTTCAACGTAAAGACAATATGTGTATCTTAATGAAAAAGATGGTAAGAATCATCATCATGATGACACTGTTTACAAAGAAATGTTCACGTTCATTCTTTATGGTATTTCCCACCAGATAGGTATCATATACATTTAAAAAAATTCTTTCTATTATAAAATAAATTGTGAAACAGGTGAAGAAAACTGCCTTAATCAATTGAATGGCTTAACAAATTGTTTTAAGACCAACGTTGCCTAGGATAGGAAGTAAAGATGTACAACCCACCCCAGAAACTCCCCATCAAAAATTCCTCCTGCCAAAAGTAACTACTATCCTGGCTTTCACATTTAAAAAAAAAAAAAATGTTTTATTACCCAAGTGTTTATCTCTAGATGCCATAGTTTGGTCTTGGCCATTTAAAAAAAAGTGATATGGCTTTTAATTCACTTTTATTTCTTCCTCCTCCACCCCTTTCATCTCATTACAATTTATTTGTCGAAGAACCCAAACCCATGGAGTTTTCCTCAGTGTGGGTTTGGCTGAGTGCACGGTCGTGGTGCCCTTCACCATGTCCCTCTGTCCTCTGTGTTTCCCGCCGATTGGCCACTGATCGTGAGGTTGGATAGACTCGGATTCAGTGGAGACCGCGGGCGATGTTTTACAAGGCTGTCAGAGGCACCACAAGTCTGGTTGTGCCTCTTTTAGTGATTTTTAGCCAAGGATGCTTAATGCCTATAGCTATTTGTTGGTAATTACAAAATGGTGGTGTTCTAAGTTTATCATTTATTCTTCATTTATTGGGTGGAATATTTTTATAAAGAGATATTTTCCCTCATTTACTGTTTCGTTACCAGTGTTATAGTTATTATAGCAAAAACAAGATAAACACTTCATTCTTTCCCTTTACTTACCAGTTTTTAATATAATGAGTTAGTTCATTATATGTCATTCTCCCAACATGACAATTCATATGTGTGTGTGTGTGTATGTATGTATTATTTAAACATATTTGATGGGTTTGGGTTCATTGCCATTATTGTTATTAAAACTCAGACTGTCCCGTCTTTGGCCAGTGAGAACTTCTTCAGGTTGGCACCTTGAGTACCTGTGTTTTATATGACCCTGGCATTTGATGGATCGCTTGCTACCTGATATTACAGGGTGTCCCAGGATCATCTTATATGTTTCCTGTTTCTAAACCTAGAGTCAGACATTTCTTCAGAAACACTGGTTTCCTTTGGTGAGAAATGTCTCAAGACCAAAACCTGGATGCTGAGGATACTGCATCTGAGCTGGTCAGTGTTTCGGGGCTTTGTAGTGGACAGAGCTAGGAAACAACCCCCCCCACACACACACACATACACCCACATACACACATACACACACATGTGTATAGTGATACTTCAAATTCAAGACTACAGATGTATTACTGAACCTCTTTTCTACTACATTAGTATTTCTTCTATCCTTCGAATTCTGGTTCTCCAAGGCACAGAGGATAATAGAATTTAAATACCCCATAATTACTAATTTATTTTCATGCACAACAGCCTCAGTAAACAATACAAATACTACCACCAGCATGATTACAGAAAATCATTTAACTTCTTTTTGCGTATTCTCTTCCTATTCTCCCCCCAGATTTTGGCTAATTGGACTATAATTACATCTCTAGAACATACAGCCATTACACACTAGACTCTGTCCCTCTCAGCCCGCTTAGTCTTCATGTGACGCTGCAACTCGCTCTAATGGTGACGTCTCTTCAGTTGTTTTTGGTTGTCTGAAGCGCTGCCTCATAGACTCCTCAGGAAAGCCCATGGAAACAATATTCCCTCTGTTGTTAAATGTCAATCATGGTTTTCTTGTGCCCTTTCCACATGCAAGTCAGTTTTGCTAGATATAAGAGCTTCGCCTCATACTTTCTTTCCTTGAATATCTTAAATGTGTTACTCTATTTTCTTCTGCCAAAAGGCATTGCTGTCAAAGTCTGATGATAATCTTAATTTTCTTAATAAGTCGCTTTTTTTTAATAGATGCCCAGGGATTTTTTTTCTCTTTCTTTAAAGCCTAGTCATTTTACCAGACTGTCTTGGATGGTCATTCCGGGTCTGTAGGTATATGATGTGGTCTTTCAGCATATTTGAAACGTACAGGTCCATGTCTCTTTTCCCCCCCTTGTGTGATAGGTTTAATACCAGTTCTATTCTTTTGCTTGATTTTTCTTCTTTGGGACTCAAATTATTCTATCTTCTTTGCCTATCTTCTATATTTTTTACTTTCTTTAAAATCTTTTTTCTATTTATTTTTTCTTACTTTATTATTGAGATAGAATTCTTAATTTTTCATTTTTAAAGCTTATCTTTTTTTCTTTTGTTTGTCTTAAAGCATTATCTGTTGAATTGATTTGCTCTTATATTCCCTCTAGTTTAGTCTTCAGTTCTGAAGGGTCTCTACTATTTCTAATTCTTGCCTCAGTTCTATTCCATCATGTTTAAGTTTTCATAATTTAGATAGATGTCGTTCTTTCATGTCTTTTATAATTTTAATGTCTTTAACTCATTTTGGCACAATCGATTGCAATTTTAAACTGTTTTTTGGACATATCTTTCGGGCATGCTTTCATTGTTTTGAGGTATGTTATTCTCCCCTTTTTTTTTATAATCACTTTGTATGGGGTTTGTTCTCAATGCTTTTACAGTATTTATTTGTATATGAAATTAGTTTTCCTGACTTTAGAATGAGACAGAGTTCAGGAAAGCTTTTCTAGCTTCTGTCTTTTTGGGTAGCGTTCAGAAATTTGGCCAGCTGCTTTCTGAGCTTATCTGGCTGTGTTCCCTTCTCCCACTTTGATCCAGGCCTTTTTTCCTTCCTCTCTCATCTCTGTCCTGCTCAGTGTCGATTCCGCTCCCAGCAGCGTCTCCCCAGTCTGGGTCCCTGGCCTGGAAGGGAGTCCTGACACAGGCTCCCGCGTTCACAGGGCTCCTAGGGGTTCCGCCACTCCAGCCCCTCCAGTCCCTCGCTGTAGGTTCCTCGCACTCACCGCCGTTGCAGAGGTCAAGCGGCCCCAGCTCCACCTGCTGTTCTTAACTAGGCCCGCTGAGTGTTCTGCAAGGCCCCGTTGGCTGTTTTGTAGTTCGCTTGTTCTTGGGTCTGTCAGAACACAGATGCAGACACCAAGAAGGTCTTTTGGTGGTGGCAGGGGTCTCAACCCCTGGGCCACTTAGGAACCAGGCAACACAGCAAGAGGTGAGCAGCATGCAAGCAAACAAAGCTTCATCTGTATGTGCAGCTGCTCCCCAGCGCTAGCATCACCGCCTCAGCTCCACCTCAGATCATCAGGCAGTAGATTCTCGTAGAAGCACCGGTCCCTGATAACAAAAAGCTTGGGGACCACTGGCCAGGGTTGATTGTTTGTACTCACATGCTTGCATTTGGGGGACGATTGTTCACCTAGTTTTATTTAAAATGTTGCACTTGTGTTTGAGGTTTTCTTATCTAGTTCTGTCTTTTTTATGTGGAGATTTAAGGATACTGAAAAAACTATACTACTACTGTTACTACCTCCACCAAATGCCCAGAATCTCCCTTAATTGTTTTCCACTGCTTCCCAAGAAACCCAGGAAGAGGGAAAATATCTTCCACAACTGTAGTAAGTGGCCTCATGGAACTTACATCCGACTGGAGGAAGACAGGTAGTGAACAGAAACCAAAAATGGAATAAGATGATTTCAGGTAGTGGTGAGCGCTATGAGAAAAAGAAAACGCAGTAAGGGGTAGCAGGTAACAGGTTGCAGGGCAAAAGGAAAGTGCTGTTTGCTGTTTTGGTCCTCTTCTCCAGGGAGGTGGCATTTGAGCCAAAACCTGATAAATGAGGAGTGTCGGGTATACAGATATCCAGGGTAAGAGCATTCCAGGTAGAACAGACAGCAAATACAGAGCCCGAGGTAGGAATGAGTCTGGCCTTTTTGAGGGACAGAACGCAAGGCAGCCGAAGCAGAGGGAACCCCGGGGGAGAGCTGCAAGAGAAGAAGACAGAGAAGGAGGCAGGGGCCAGGTCCCGAAGGACCTTGTGGGCTCGGAAGGAGCGTAGATTTTAATCCAGGCACAGCGGAAACCATTGGAGGGCCTTGAAGCAGGAGAGTAGCATGATCCGGGTCAAGTTTTCAGAAGCTCGTTTTGGCTGCTGTGTCGATGAGGCGCTGGAGGAGCCCCAGAGTGGAAGTCAGGGAGCAGCCGGGAGGGGCGCTGGGGAGAGGCTGCTGTGAGCAAGTGGAGATGGGAGAGCAGTGGTCAGACTTGGCATAATTTGGTGATGGGACTTGCTAATGTGTTGGGTGAAGGAAAGAGAAGAGTAAAGGATGTCGCCCAGCTTCTTGGTCTACCTCCAGTTCTGTGTCTTTTTGAATCTTATTTCTCAGAAGAGGTCAGCTAGAACTTTTGCTCCCAAACAAATAAATAGATACTATAAAAGCAAATTAAGACACACACACACACACACACACACACACACACACACACAGGCTGAAGGATGTTATTTGCAACTTTAGTGGACAGAGGCTTGGTTTCTAGATTACATAAAGAATTTCTGCAAATCAATAAAAGTTAAAACGGGAAAGATAATGAACAGCCATTTTACAGGAAAAGTTAACATGAATAGTTCATAAACTTAGTGAAAACATACTTTCACTAATAAATCAAAGAAACCGAAATTAAGACCACAGCATCATTATATCTTGCACCTATTAAACTGGCAAAAATTAAGAAATCGGATAGTTACATTGGTGACTATGTGGAGAAAAAGGAGTTGTCTTTTGACTGATTAAAGTCTAAGTTGGAGCCTTGATTTTAGAAAACAATTTGGCCTCATTTTATAAAGTTCAAACTCTTGCCCATTTAGGCTAGGAGACATGTACAAAAATTTTCATAGGCAGCAAAAAACTGGAAAGAATTCAATTATACATTCAAAGGGTAATAGGTACATAAATTATAGCATATTTATGTGATGAAATATTATATAGCCATGAAAATTAGAGAAGGACATGGATGAATCTTAGCAGCATACAGTATGATGCCAATTTTTAAGGCTCAACGAAAAGCAAAACTAAATATTTAGGCCACATACAAGTGTGATAAAACTATTTTTTAAAAAACTTTAGGGGGTAAGCAACAGAATTGAAGACGGGGGTTAGCGGGATCTGGGGGGAGAGACAGTGGAGGGACAGTCACCAAGACAGTGCAGTGGCAATGTCTGTTTTTCGGGTTTGGCGGCAGGTTCGCAGATACTTATTTTATTATTAGGCTGCAAAGCAATATAGGTCACATTTAGTCTTTCACATGTAAGCATAAGTTACGTAGAAAATTAAGTGAAACTCACTGGAAATATAAAATGGATGGTGTTCATTATTTCCCAAATTCAATAATTTTGTCATATTATATTTAAAACCTAGCTCAGAGATTGCAAGGTCTGGATCCCCCTAGTGTAACAAAATTAAAACTTCCTACGGATCTTGAAATGTGGCTCAACCCAGTATATCGAGGTTCTGGATTTCTTCAGTGGCCACGGAAGAGTGGGTGGCTCAACTCGAATGTGAGTAAACATGCTTTCCCAGGCTTTTGGTAACTAAATACAGAAGTTTCGATTCACGGCCTTTACCATTAGTGGTCTTTCTAAGAAGAAAGAATTCAGAAACTCTGTTGGTCAAGTAAATTGTTCCCTGCAGCTTGGGATAAGGAATCTCAGAATGATCTAGCGGGCCCCCCTCGAAAGCGGCAGCATCACGCACCCTACTCTAAAACCTACCTGGCTAGTTGGAAGATGCCTTCTCTCCAGTTTCCAACACCTCAGACACCCCACACAAAGAAATCACAGTTACCAACTCCAAACTCCCAGAGGTTTGTCTTTCTGAACTTCATTTGTATATAGCACAGGGAATGGCAAGTCAGCACTGGAAGCTGAGAAAGTCAGCCTCTATTCTCTACTGTTTACAGAAATAATAGTAATATTAGACCATTTCTTCTTATCTGTTATTTAGAACCTTCCTGTTCTAAATCTCAGAATACCAAAGGTTAGTGGAATGTTCCAGTAGCTTCCTTAGTCATGTTTTTAGCGTGCTAAGGTGAGTGAGTGAATGAGTGAATAAATGGATCCGTGCCATTTTTCTTTTTGGTCAAGATAAGAATCCCATTGAGAAAAAAGCCCACCACTAAAATAAGTAAAAGCATTTTCAGAATGTTTTTAAAAACAGGTATCGAGCACCTGCACAGAGCTCAGCCCCCTGCAGCCACGTGGCGTCCAAGTGGTAGAGCTGAGATTCAGATGCGGGGCTTGGCTCTGTGGAAACTGTGGTGTGGGGCTTTTTTGCAGGAGAAATGTATCAACAGCAGAAACAGAGGAAGCAAAACTTAGATAATTCATACAAATATTAACTTGTAATCCTGCAATTTATATATAAAATGTCCTAGGTATACTCGTGCGTGGGAATGCCATTGGTGAGTGCCAACTCTAGGTAAAGCAGTGACAGCCACCATCTGCATTACATACCTGCCTGTGAGATGTGGCATCTTTAATCATGCTCTGCTCTGAACTGGTTCTTTTTATGTTGTTGTTGATTAATACACATGAGAACTCTGCCAATTCTTAGAAGATACAGTAAAATATGGGAGAAAGAGTAAGATTTAGAATAAGAAAAACAGGAGTTCATATCCTGGCTTGACTTCCTAATCTATAAAGTTGGAACATTAACTCTAACTTCAGAAGCGTTGTGGGGATTAAATGCACATTACAATAAATATGTGTAATTACTACATCGTTGATGCTCAAAAAATTTTAGTTCCCAGTCATCATTCTCCAGTCACAATAGCCTTCCTAAAATATTAATCCGAATGTCAGACTTCTAAAAATGACTGTGCAGTGAGTGACATGTACTTCCTATACTTTGGGGTATGATAAGCCAATTACTTTCTGTGGTGGACACGTTTCTATATGTCTTTTAGTTTTTAATTCTTTTAAAAGAAGGTGGCTTTCATTTTAAGGGCAGTTTGGTAACTGCCATTTTCTGGGTTTCCCAATGCAGATTTTACTTGATTTTTCAAAGGGAACTAGGATAAAAGACACAGACCCTACCTCCACACTCGAATCACATTCGGGAAGATTTCAGGCATTAATAGTGCTTTCGCCAACGGTGATAAATTGAGGCAAGAGTAGAGGGTTTGACCTGAATGGAGGAACATTCTACAAAATCACTGGCCTGTGCTCTTCAAAAATGTTAATGCCTTACAACAGAGACCCAAGAACTATTCTAGATTAAAGGAGACCGAGAGACAGGACAACGGCATGCATGTAGGGTCCAGGATTTTCTTTTTATAAAAAGACATCGTTGGGACAGTGGTGAATCCTGCATAAAGTCTGTAAATTAGATGTTTATTGTAGCAATGCTAATTTCCTGATTATGATCATTATACTGGGGTTATGTGAGAGAGTGTTCTTGATTCTAGGAAATAAAGTCAGTTTGCTGTAATGCTTGTCTTAACACCACAAGATCGTTATAACGCAATTGCTATATTAGGGAACAATTTGGGTATAATGTTAATTTCATGGTTGATTATGCATGACGTCATCTGTTAAAAAGACCAGGTGATTGCAGAAGACTGCACCCAGAGAACCCAGGTGTGTAGGAATACACGGCACACACATACGCACACCTCACGTCTGCCACCCCAGTTCATCGCGTGTGTCGTGAGCCACACGCAGCCTGTCCACTGGGTGTATAATTTCACATCCTCCTTCCACCACTTCACGATCTCCCCGTAGACTGCAGTCCATCTGACGCCCACTTCCAGAGCAAACTTCAGGTCTTTTTCAAGGTAAAACGACATATTTATTGTAGTATTTATATATTTCTTATCCGCTGAACATGTATAAAACGGTGCTATTGTTTTTATTAGGTTTCTCTTTTATTTTAAACATGTCACTGATGAAGTTTTGAGCCTTGTGCCCCTAGGCTTGATAATTTTTAGGAATATATATGTCACATTATTGCAGATCTGACAATACTTAGGTATTTGGGGGCAAAGGAACATTATGCCTTAAATTTATTCTCAAATGGTCGAGAAAAATGTTTTATATAGATAAAATGTATGTGCGTGTGTGTGTGTGTGTGTGTGTGTGTGTGTGTGTGTGTGTGTGTGTATAACGCTATAACAATGCATGTGCGGGCATGCACATGTGTGCCCAAAGAGAAAGGAAGGAAAAGACAAGGCCATTACGGTAAAATGTTAACATTTGGAGAATCTAAGTAAAGGGTAAATAGGAATTTTTTGCACTATTCTTGCAACTTTTCTGTAAGTCTGAAATTATGTCAAAATAAAAAAAGAGAAAAAAGAGTAGAGGGTTGGGGAAGATAAAAAAAAAACAAATTAAAGCTCAAATGTGAAAAATAAAGGAAGTTGGAAAGTGAAACAACTCAGCTGGGAAAAGGACCAAAGAAGAGGGAAAGAGAGAATCCCAAACAGACCTTGTATGGAGCAGATTAAAACATGATCTTAGTTCGAGGCAAGCTATTTGTAAAATATTATAGGAGGATTACAACTACAAAATGGAAAAGGGAGACATTTTGCTTTTCAAGCAAGACTCTTTTGGGAGTCTAGCCCAGAATACTAAAAAACAGAATAAACCTACATTTATAGAAATCACATAAATTAGCAATTCTAAATTATTTAGTATCTTTATTCTCTTCGTAAAGAGTACAAGGCTTTTAGTATGCTTTATTCATTGGACACCCCTGTATACAAATCTTCACATTTAAAAAAAAAAAAGCTAACAATAAAATATAAACTGTAGTTAGTTTTACAGTTTATCAACATCTATGTTCACCATTGCTTGCCTGTGATTCACTTTCTTCTTGCTGAATTATATCTTAAAATTTCTTTCAGTTATGATATGCAAACCCCTTTTGCCTTTGTATATCTGAAAATATCTTTATTTTGCTTTATTATCCTTCAAGAGGATAGTTTATCTAGGTATGAAACTACATTGACAGTTTTCCTTCTGCCTTTTGAAGATTTGTCTTTTTCATCTGCTTTTATTGGCGAAGTCTATTATCATTGCAATTGTCATTCTTTTATAAAAATTCATCATTTCTCTTAGAAACTTCTTCCCACAATTTTACTATATTCTGCAATTTTACTATTACATATTTAGGGATGAGTTTATTTTCCTTTATCCTGCTTTTTACTCAGTGTCTTTTCAATCTGAGGATTCATGTCTTTCCTCAATTCTAGAATATTCTCAGCCATTATCTCTTCAATATTACTTCTTTGTCAAACCTAGGGCGTCTTTCGTTTGTTCAGTTTTGTTTTTGTTTTTGCTTTTTATTCTGTAAACTCCTGTATAAATATATTGGAGCTTCCCAATCTATGATCCATGTCCTCTCAACCGCTATTTCATCTTCTTTTGCTGTTGGTTTCTCGCTGCTTTGTTCTGCTGAATTCTTCAGTATTATCTTTCAGAATAGGTGATATTCTCCTAATTTTATGGGTTTGGGGTGAAAAAATAAGATTGGATTTTGCCTTCGGTAAAATAGCTGATAAGAACCAGAGCCTGCATTTGAATGCAGATCTGCCTAACTTCTGACCTGGATTCTATCATTTTTGAGTAAATGAGTTTATCCCTAAAGTTTAAACCCCCAGAACAGTGAACTAGCTTCAGATCACTGTGTTATCCTGTCATGTGGGTGGATGTAATTGGGAGGATGAATGTAACTTCATCCCAAGACTGTGCAGGATGCCACATGCTAGAAAACCTGAGACGTGTCAAGAGTTATATTTAGCTTCTTTTCAATTTTCAGCTCAAGTTGTTTCTAAGAAAGAGAACTTTTGTTTCTTTGTTTCTTTTTATCTTTTATGATGCGCAAAATTTTCATCTTTCCCATTCTTTTGGCTGTCTAAATAGACTGTTTACCAAGGTTTGTTTGTATATCACGTGTTTCTTCTCAGTAGCAGAATTTTGGTTTTGTTTTATTGGGCAGATGTTGTTAAACTTAGAATTTTTCAGCCACAAAGAAGTGCTGAAATGTTTACAGTGTTATTCTATAAATATAAAAAAAGCCTATTGTTGTTATTAGTCAACATTTGTTAAGCGTCCACAGAGTGCTGGGTGTTGAGTATCGCTATAGTGGGGGGAAGAAGGGTTCAAGCTCACACAGATTTTTTTCCCTTATAATATCTTTGTAATACTGTATCTGTTGTTTATCTCAAGTAGTTCAGTAACATTTCGTGGGAGCTCACACCACTCCGCTTGAGCATTACATCCAAAGATGAAGGTGACACATACATTATTTTGTCATTCTTTCATTTAAAAAATATTATATTAACAATATTATATTATTTGACAAGGGAACTTATGGGCCAATAAGGAAAACAATCATGGAAAACAGTTGCAATGCAGCATAATGAGGGAGGGTGCTAGGTAAGAGAGTGCCCTAAAAGATGTGATTAACTCTGCCAGCATAGGTTAAGGGCGGCATCCCGGAGGGGGAGCTACTCACTTGAAATTTCAGGGTCTTAAAGGCGTTTTCCAGAAAGTGGAAGATTAAATAGAGGGAACAGCAAGAGCACCCCTTTTTCAAACATCTCGAGCAGTTCTGCATGGTTAGAATATAGGGTGTGTCTTTGAAAGATGACACTGGGAGGCAGGGTCCAGTTTGTGGAATTCTTTGAATGCTTCCCAGGAGGTTTGGGTGTCCTTCTGTAGTCAGTGGAGCCACTTCAGGATTTTCAAGCTGGGGACATTGCATTTCTTGAGGCATCAAGGAAATTGATTGGAAGGAGATGAGACCAAGGCAGAGGCCAGTGAGAAGACTGTTGTCATAGTTCTGGGAAGAAAAACTGACCTCAGAACTCTGCGACAGTGGAAATAGAGCAAAGAGAACAAATCTGAGAGAGAGAGTCAAAAGATGAAGTCAATCAGTTAGAAACGTGAGGCTGTAGGGAAAGGCAGTGGTCCAGGTGACTTCTAGGATTCTGGCTTAGGGAGGTTTTTTCCCCCACCATCAGGCTGTAGCAATAAATGTGGCAAATATTCCTCATCTCCATTTCTGCCAAGCAACTCCCAGTCCTGGAGGAAATCAGCAATATTGGGTTCCTGCAAGAACAGTATCCTAGAGAAGCTGCTCAAGGAAACATGGCTTTACTTTCTCAGCAGATTGCTGGGAAAGTAATGAGAATAACCTATGGAAACTTAGTTCTTCTAATTTAATGTCTTTGGAGGAATCCTCTCCTTTACACAGAAGAGCTTTGATACTGAGTTCACGACTCCTGCCTTTAGCTTTCTTTCATCATCGCAGACAGAGTGCTGGTCACGTGTCTTACTAGCCAGCTCTATTCTCATGCACCTCAAAATGTCCTTTTTGAATAATTAGACTTCTTCACTTAGTTTTAGAAAACATTTCTGATGCCTCTTATGCACCCTGCATGGTGGCAGGTGCTTTCACATGTCATCTCATTGAAAACTCACAGCAACCTGAGAGAGAGGTGGGAACATCCGTTTTGTGGGTGGGGAACTGAGATACCAAGACATTAAATAATCATTCCAAAGTCACCAAGCAAGTCAGCGTCAGAATCAAGGGTGGAAGCTAATTCATACAACATCCTAAGGCTGTCCATTCTTATAGCATGAACTTTTAAAAAAAGATGCATCTTTGAGATTTCTCTTCATTTATCCATTCATTATTTTAACCACAAATAGTCCGTCTTATGTGTCAGTAATCAGATTAGGCATTGGCTTGGCAACAGGAAATGAGAAAGACTGATGGAGAGATTGGCAAGCAAATAGGCAACTATAATGCTATTTAACGAGCGCTCCAGAGGGGGAGTAGAGGATGACGTGGGAGACCCCAGGAGGGGCACCCAATGAGGAACTGGCACTCAGTGAAGGTGCCCCAGAGGAAGTGATATCCAGGCTGAGATTTGAGGAGGGCAGCATCCTCCAGACAGAGGAAGTGACAGACGCTGGCACAAGGGAGAGCGTGGCAGGAGATGAAGCTTAAAGGCATGTTTAGGCCAGATTGGGGAGGACCCTATAAGCCATGTCAGGAAGCCTGAAATGAATCCCGATGTCAGTGGGGCAGTTAGGGAAGTTTTTAAGGCAAAGAGTTACATGAACATGCAGATATTTGTAAAAGGCAGCTACGATAGTAGTATCAGAAGAGAAACGATTAATAGGAAGGCAGCTTGAAGACAGACCACCCAGGATGCTGTTCCCATAATCTAGGAAAAGATGATGGTGACCTGAACCAGGGAGGTGACTGAAGGGATGGAGAGAAGTGGGTGGGCTAGAGAAATGTGAAGGGCTAGAATCCACAGGTCTCCGTAATCAAAAGTAAAACAAGACTGACCCAGGTGACTGGGTAGCGCCATTTTCATTCACTGGGTTGAAGGAAGAAGAACCAGTTTGAGAAGGAACGTGTGTTCAATTTTATTCATATTGAGTTTGGCGTGTCAGTGGACATCCATCCAAGAAATGTCTAATTAGGCAGCTTCGAATATGAATTCATGAAGTCAAGAAACAACAGGGCTGGGATGGAGAGAGAGATTTGAGAGAGGTCAGCATTTGGATGGTAAATAATTAACCAGGGGAAGTTGATAAATTCGGAAGTAAAGAGGGCTCAAGATAGAGAAAATCTTTATTCCAGAGACCACCAAAGAAAGGGGAGCTGGCAAAGGAGCCAGAGGGAGGTCCATCCAGAGAGATGGGAATAAAACTAGGATAACACACCACAGCCAGGGGACGAGGCTGCCTAACGAGGCACCTAGCCACTGAAGAGAGCTCACCTGGACCAGGACAGAGAATCCCCTGTGGGCTTCAGCCACCCGAAAGTTGGGAATCTTGGCTGAGATGAGAAAACTCCTCTGGGCAGTTTGGCTGGTTGGAGATGGAGAGAGAGACCAATAATAGCCAGATGCTTTATATAGGGATGAGAGAAATTCTAGGGCCATTTGGTGTTTGTTGTTTTAACATTGGAAGAAACCTGAGTACAATGAAATGCTGATGAAAAAGAACTAGGGAATATGAGTATTTGACAGAAAACAGGACCCTGGGAAGGAAGAAAGTTGGCAAAGCAGGGTTGGGGGGATTGGCCTCGGAGCAGAGAACAGGCCCTCTGTCCCTTTCCTGAGTATCGAGGGGAAGAAAACCTGAAGGGGGTGGGGATCCAGGTAAAGTGGGGGGGGGGGTCCATCTGATGCTTGAATTTTCTCTGCGACATCCAGGCAGGGGTGTGTGTGTGTGTTGGGCAGTGGTTATGGACGAAGAAAGATGGGTCAGTAGGTGGGGAGAGTGGAGGAGCTTTGAACAGAGAATAGTGGAGAGCACTAGCTGCATGAACCTGGGAAGTTTATGGTTTTCTTTGACCTAATGCTGGGGGATTTACTCATTTGTCAGAAGGAAGCTTTCCGCGGTCTTATTTGGCCCTGTATTTGGAGCTTGTTCTTAAATTATTTTCCCTCGTGGCTCCTACAGAGAGGGTCATAACGGTGGCAGATTATTGTCCAGTGAGTTATCAATCAGAAAGAAGGATCCCGGTACAGCAGGCCTCTCTCCCTGCCCGCTGGCTTGTGGCGTTCGTCCGCCACCTGTGTCAGGTGATTGAGGCAAACTCTCAAACAGTGTCCTTCCTCTCGGAGTTCACATGGTTAGCACATATTTCAGGGGTGCCTTCAAAGAAGGAGGCTGCGATGCTTGCCCATCTCCTTCCTGCTTCCCGACAGGGGTGAATGGAACCCGGCAGGCCAGCCCAGACCCCATAGCAGGCCCTGAGAGTCCGGGAGAGGCCCTTGCTTCCCAGAACATGCTCTGAAGAGAGCCGCTCCGCAGCTCTGGGTTTCTGCACCAACCTCTCTGCGGCCCCTCTGCAAAAATGGAAGGGACACTTAGAAGGAAGGCTCTCCTGGTGTCAGATCCTGGCTCTGCTGCTCACAGTGTGACTTTGAACATGTCTCCCCCTTTCCTGAATCTCAGTATTACTGTCTGTAAAATGGAGTGATTACATCCATTTCCCAGAGTGGTTCAGAGAAGTTAGTGAACCAACAGGTGTGAAGTGCCTCACCAGGGAGATGCAGGGCCTGTCTGTCCTCAAGGGTTGTCCCATTTCCAGTTGATAAATGAAGAGTAATTGCTGGCTTTCCAGGGGTGGAACAGAGTGAGTTGAAGTCCGTCTGTCTTCTGCAAGTAGCCAAGCTGGAGATAAGCATCAGGTTGTGCTCCTCGGTGTCTGTGATGGGAGCACGCACCACCCTCTGCTCATCTGAGCACCACGGAACACAGGGAGACAAATGTCCAGCTGCCAGGGCAGAGCAACGGCCCTCCAGGCCCCTCTGTGAAGACACAGCCCTCAACCATTCCTGCCTGGCCCCATCCATGGCCGTTCTGAGGCATGATTTGCAGAGGGATTTTTGATGGGAGACAGATGCAGCCCTTCTATCTAGCAGAGGTCGACACTGGCAGCCTGTGGGCCAAACTCAGCAAACCTAGCCCTTAAATGTGGTGGTTTGTCAAGTGGTGTTTCAACCATTTTTTCTTAATCGCTGCCTCCAAATATTTGGAGACAGGACATGCTTACTGTGTTTGCCATCATTCGTTTGTCTTACACCTGCTCCTGTCACTTACAGTCCTGTCATTTATAGTCCTTGTGGACCAGTGAAGGCATTTGAGTTTGCAACCTTTATTTTTAGATCTACTTGGGGTTTTAGTTCTGAAGCAAGCCCACAGATGTCATTGAGAGTTTTTTGAATCCTCATTGTTTTTGCTGAAGCATATTGTTGAGGACGTTAACTTATTTATTCAAAGACTATTAAGTGCCTATTATTGCCAAGTATTATATGTACCCTGTTCTCAATATCTCTGAGCCTACTGTCAGAAGCCCCATATAAGTAGCTTCTTTTAGATGGAAAGGATCAATGTTTCCCCTTGGGTAATGATATAAAATGCATCATTCATCGCTAAGTCACCTCTGCAATTTGCATATATATTTTTTTTAGCCCCAAGATGCCACCAAATCTTTCATTCTTTTTCCCTCAAACTACATACTCAGAGCACCCTGTTACCATGTTGTGTTTGCAGGCACAGGAAGCAATTTTATTGTTTCCTTAGTTTTTAGGGAGTTTCAGGCCCCCTACTGTTATCAACGCTTAGCAACTGTAGCTCATGGCCTAATAGTGCTTTAATGGTTTTCAACTGTGAGGCAGACCAGTTAGTTTCTGTTTGTAGCCCATACACTGAAATACTTCCGGGTAGATTCATCCTAACCTTTGACCTTGGAATCAATGTCCTTCCCACATCAAAGTCTGCAGAGGAACAGGGCCCTTTTCTTTGAGCCACCAACACCTCTGGCCATGAGAGCTATTCAGCAGGGTCATTAGTTCTCACTCTTTTAAGTTCTCACTCGTTCTCCTTTTCATTAGAAGTAGGTTAATTTTACAGTGTGGGGTATCTTTTAGTTTTAACTCTAATATTCCCAGAACAAGCTGTGAACTTTCCAATTAGTGACCTATCAGTCTAAATCTATTCAGCATACCAGATAAACACGACTGACTTTCAAATCAGGATGACTCGGGTTCAGGTCTCTAACTCTGTAACTTATTAGCTGTAGGACCCTAAAAGCGAGTCACACAATTTGAGCTTTGGGTATACATCTCATTGTGCACATGGAGTAAGAATTAACGCTTCCCTCTTGCGGGAGGGTGGGGGAGTGTCGGGGGCAGGAGCTGCACAGGATGAGGAGCATGAGGTGCCAAGCAGAGCCTGGGGCCTGCTGTTGGGGGTTAGCCTACCATTGCTCACACGCGAGGGGGTTATAATATTGTCCACGTGTGACCTAGCTAACAGACCTGGCCCGCTGGCTGCTAGGAGACGGTGCTGTCTAAATGTTCCACTCTCCCCACATGCCCCTCCTGAAATCTGGTGGGTTTTGTTGTTGTTGTTGTTGTTTTATTCTATTTTGTTTTGTTTTTGGTCAAGTAAACTACCGAATGTGGTCTCCTAAGTCCCATATGTTAGCCATTAGGTGTGGCCTGTTAGTGCTTCCCCGTGCCCCACACGCACGCCGGACTGTGAGCTGTGTGAAGGAGAGGGAATTGCTTACTCAGCTCTGTATCCCTGGCACAGAGCAGGTGTCCACCGAGATGGCTCAGGTGCCGCCCTTCTCACATGCAGACTTGCCTGTGGCTCCGTCTCACTAGACTTCAAGCTCCTTGCAGGCAGGGCGTGTCTGGGACATCTCCTGTCCCCAGTGCAGATATATGCTTTGCACTCAGGGAATGCCAGCTGCCGGAATTAGTAAGTGAAGTTTTCATCAACCCAGGACATAGTAGGAGCTCATTAAAAGGTAGCCGCTGTTATTATCATTAACACCAAAATAAAAAGGAAGAAAGAAAAAAAAACATGAATATGGGCATCTAGTCACCCACTTTGGCACGAAGTGCGGACATTGATTGGAAGGTATAATAGCAAAAGAAAATGGCCCTTTATTCATTTTGGGGAGGGGAGGAGGGTTAACGAGAGAGTCTTTTTCAAGTGTTTGCTCCATCTTGCTGCCACTTTACTATGTGTGGCTGCTGTTGCTATGGCAATTCTTTAAGCAATTGAATAGAACAGCACTGAGTTGTTGCAAACCTGCTCTAATTGCTCCCATGCACCAGGCCTGCCCACACGACCACTCTCTGCACAGCGTTCCCTTTTTCAGATACGTATTTTCATAAATCCCTGGGCATTGTGCAGCTCCCTGGCTCTTGTGACATTGCCATCCTCGGGCAGAGGGCACAAGAAGCGACTCCGAGTAGGGAAGAGGGGTCTGCCAATTTTCCCTGTGTGAGTGAGCAGTGCAGACCCACACGTTCAAGGGGGTAGCAGGACGCGGGCACAGCAGGGCCTTAAAGCCAAATAAAACACTTGTGGGCTAGGTTTATTATATGTATTTCCATTGTTGGGCAATTTAGTCATCTTTTTAAAGCCAACTGCACCATTTCTGCGCCCTCCTGCCGGGAGGGCCCAGTTCATTGTGTTGTGAGAACTCCTGGTTTTAACCTGCATGTGATGGGAAGAGCTAATATTGAAAGGAATGGAAGGGAGCCCGTGTGTACTGCATCCCTCCCGGGTGCCCGACACTGGACTGGACACTTTCCATGTGCTCTGTCACTCAGCCCACAGCTGCAGCGGGCAGGGGCTGGGGCCAGCATGATCCCTGTCACAGATGAGGGCAATGAAGAGCACAGGTTTAGTGTCAAAGCTAAGGTCACAGGGTGGGATTAGACCCCAGTTCTGACTGATTCTAAGGCCTGTTCTCTTGTCAGTGGGCCACACTGTCTCTCAGGAAGGAGGTCAGCCTTTGGTGACCCTGGGAAGCCAGATCTCAATTGGCTTGTGGCACATGGCATGAAGTGCCTTCAACATGTAAGGCACTTCTTTAAGGAATCATGAAACTTAAGGATTATCATAGGAACAAATTCATCATAACTGTAGCTTCTCTTGAGCATCGATAGTATACCTACTACAAGCTAAGTGGCACATGGACACCACACTTAGTCTTACAAAAAAAAAAAATCTGTGAATTAGGTATTATTTCCATTTTATAGATGAGGAAGTTGAGGCTCAGAGAAGGTAAGCGACTTGCCCTAAATCATAACAACTAGGGGTGACAGAGCCAGGATTTAAATCTGGGCCTGACTCTAAAATCTCTTAACCACTAGGCTGCCTCCCATGGGGCTTATTTGGAAATGGATGCTCAGTACATGTTTAAAACTTTGCCTGTGAATAAGCCAGGCAGCTTAACAGCCAACGGAAAGCTTGTTTTCCTCTTCCTGAGATATTTGTAAAATTAATTTAACCTAACAATGCACTAGTACCTAAAGGTGCCACAGAGCGCTGGGTGCACTATGTTAGGATGGTCAGATCATGTTTACAAATTTTCTTTCTCTTTGTTTTTCTTTTAATGTAGTTTGTGTAATAAAAGGGGGGGGGATAAACAAAAACTGAACACCTTTCTCATAGAAATGGTATGAATCCTACACTAATAGCAAGGTTTATTTCTTAATACTGTACATTGAACACTGATGATTCATTCATTCAAACAAGTTTTATTGAGTGCCTGTTGTGTGGCAGACGCTACAATAGGTGTGACCAAAGAGACAGAATGGTGTACTGGAAGCTTTCAGCCACAGGTGACAGAAATCTGGCAGGAACAATATAGACTTTATTAGTGATCATGGCAAGGTCAGAGGTAGGTAGTTCATTGATTGGCTAATTGAGCAGTTAACTCACTGATGATATCAAGGACCCCATTTTTTCATTCTCGAGTCTGCGCACCGCAGCTATTGGTCATGCTACCAGGCAGGCTTCCTGCACAGTCTCAAGAGAACTGTGTCATTGTTACAGCCTTAAAGCAATCTCCAAAGGCAGCAAAGGACCTTCTCTTCCTGGTGTCTCGAGGATTCAGAAAAACTTTCCCAGAAGCTCTCCTGGTGCCTCTGTCTCTTGTGTCATTGACTAGAATTTAGTCATGTGCCCATGTCCTTTAGTCATGTGCCCGTGCCCTCACCAATTAATTACTGGCAAGGACGTAGACCTGCCAGAGGAGGATGGGGGCAGGAGGGGCAGGAACAAAAGGGGGGGTCTGTTAGGAAAGAAGAGCTAGGGAGTGGGTGTTAGGTAGGCAGCCAGTAGTAGTGACTTCTAGAAAAAAGATGATCCCCTGTCCCGAGCTTCCATTCAGTGAAATAGACAGTAAAAAGGAGACAGACAGATGTACCATTTAAAATGTCCCGTCTGAGCTGTAGTTTGCCTCTGCTTCAGAGGAAGTGGTTAAGGAAGTCTTCTGAGAGCTGACATTTCACCAGAGAGATGATGGGAGAGAGTCACCCAGCCAGGTCGGGTTGGGGGGAGAAATGTTCCAGGCAGAGGGACGGCAGTAACGTGGTGCCTTGGGGGAACCGAAGGGAACTGGGAAACCCAGGATGTAGCAAGCGAGCAGGCAAACAGCATGAGTTGAAGTTAGAGATTTTAGAGATTGAGGCAGAGCTGGATCATGCAAGGTTTTGCAAGCCACGAAAAGAAGTTTTTTTCTAAGTTGGTGGAAGGGTTTTTAAAACCCTTTAATTGTGTGACAACCAGTTTTATGTTTTTGTTTTTGTTTTTTTAAAAAAGCATGCTGCCTGTTGGGATGGGGGCCTTAGTGGGAGCACAGAAGGCAATTAGAAGGTCACTCTGATCACCCAGACAGGCGATGAGGTGGCTTGGATTCACATGGTAATGGTGGAAAGGGAGGGAAATGGGCTCGTTTGGAGTTGGGAGTGATAGGACTTGCTAGGCGCTGTGCTGGCCCCTCACCCATGGTTCCCATGGCCCCTTTGGTCCAGTCTTCTGTGTACCCCTATACAGAATTTTTTTTGTAAAGCAGGTTAATATGTCCACTTTACAAACAAGAAGTTTCCAAGAAGTGGTCTGTACGAGGTCGTAGCATTCAGACCGAGCCAGAGCAGAGAGGAGGAGAGCTGGTTTCTGGGAGCGGCAGACAGCACCAACTCACTTAGCACTGCGCTGGGATTGTTTTCCTGCGTGAAGCTTTTGTTTTTGAGGGTGATATTTTGAGAACTGCTGTCTCCGTGGGAATATCTCAGACGCGTACGGCAGAGCCATCTCCGCATCTACATTTTCTTGTTTAACACATGGCTGTCTTTATAATGAGTGCCTTCTGTATATGGGGTTACCGGAGTAACTCTGAATCTATTTTACAACTAAATTAATGATATCCAGGAAACATTTATTTGGCTCCTTTTCTATTTATAATTTTGTTACCAACTAATTGCCTTTGAATGTTCCTGCTTGTAGGGTCCTTTGTGCTAGTTAAAATCCATCCCACATAGGTGAGTCCCCAGTGTCACTCCGGGCCATCCAGTCACTTGTGAAGTTTCTCTGCTTTCAGTAACAATCACAAAAATTTACACTAGGGCAAAGGTTGAGACAACATCTAAAAAATAATAATAATGTGTATTGTTTTTTCTGATTATAAAAGTAACAGATTTTCATTGCAGAAAACTTGGGAAAGACAGAAAAGCGTAAGGAAGCCAGGTTACTCACTTCCCCGCCACGCCAAGGCAGCCAGCAGTGAATTTTGGCGCATCTCTTTCCAAATGTGTTTATGCCTTTTCATGTAATTGAGCTCATGGTCAGTACAGTTTTCTTCCTTCTCTCTTTATGTGATCTTCATCATTGAGATTTTCCTCACCCATGAGATATTGTCTTTGTAGATGGCTGTAGAATTCTTCTCCTTAAACGTGCCACAAGTTACTCAGCTGTGCCCCTCAAGGGAAATATAAATTTTTGTTATCATTTTGATGTGACCGATTTTACACATGGAGATTCATTAACATTTGAGTTTTTCCTTAAACTAAATTTCCAGTAATTCTAATGCTAGATTAAAGGATATGCCTATCTTTAAAGTTTTTAACACACTTGCCAAATTACTTTTCATAGATGTTTTACTGTTGTTCATTTTTATCAACAGTCCAGGGTCCACTCGGAGTCTTTATTTTTTATCTTGGTAAGTTTAATTCTGTTTTAAAATTGAGTTACATTTTAGTTTTCAGTTCTTTGATTACTAGTGACATTCACCTTCTTTTCACATTTATGAGCCTAGTGTTTATTTTTCTCTTATGAACCCTGCCTTTTGCCCATTTATCTGCTGGGCTCTCAGTGTTTTCCATTTTTGTTGAGCTCTTTTTATATTTTGGATATTAACCTTCTTACAGTTTTGTAGCAAATAACTTTTCTTGAATTTGGGACTTTATTTTATTTTTACTTTTTATTATGAGATTTCCAAATATACACAAAAGTACAGAGTAAAGATCCCCCATCTATCCATCACGTAGCTTCAGCAACCGTCAACATTTTTGTCATATTTGTTTCATTTATTTCTTATCCCTCTAGACTTGCCTTTTTTTTTTGCTGAAGGATTTTAAGACAAATCTATTTCACCCATAATTTATATTAATAAGATCTTCTAAAAGTAAAAATCTGACATTTTCTTTTTCCTTCAACTTTATTTTAAAAAAATTTCAACCTGTGGAAAAGTTGAAAGGCTAGTACAGCGAATGCCCATTTACCCTTCACCTAAATTCACTGATAATTGTTTTACACATTTGTATTATTTTTCACAATATGTCTACACACTGCACTTTTTATTTTATTTTCATTTTATTTTTTGCTGAACCATTTGAAAGTAAGCTACAGATATCATGACACTTTGTTCCCAAATATATCATCAGCCTATGTCTCCTAAGAATCAGAACACTGTTTGTCATAACCACAGAGCCGTTATTACCCATCGATATAATAATATTTTCTAATTGGTAATCTGTATTCAGTTTGCCCACTTGGCTCCAAAATCTTCTATAACTGTTTTTTTGTTTTGTTTTTTCATATACCCGAGTTCAAATGAAGCATGGCACGTTGCAGTTAGTTGTTATTACGTCTCTCCATTGCCCTTTGATCTAGAATGGCCCCCTTGCTGGTCATCCGGTTTCGGTCTTCCATGGCTGATATTTTCGAAGAGGCCAGACCAGTTATTTCTTAGAATGCCCATCAATTCGGATTGTCTGATTGTTAACTCATGACTGTATTCCAGCACGACAAGATGCCTCAGGTCTTCATCTCGTACGTTTCCTGTCCCAGAGGTGGAATCGGACCTTTCGTCAATGAAGCCCCGGTCCCCTTAGTTGGGGATGGTCTTTAGAGACCATTTTCTGAACACTGGAGGTGGTCATCACCACTTCTGTCCTCACTTCCAGAGCTTTTCAGTGGTCAGGGTTACGGAGTATATTTTTTTGAAAGAAAAATAAGAGTTCATACAGGTAATTTCTTTTCAAATTTAAAATTTCAGAAGTTTTGCTTAATTTTTTTTTGCTTTTATATTTGTACCTTTCTCCTGTATTAAAAATCTTGGTTCCTCAAAATGTTAATACAATATAATTATTTCATCATGCAATATATATATAATAGTTTTAAAGCTAAAAATAAATTTTATTCTTAAATGAAATTTATGATTATTTTGAGCGCATTGTCCTTAAAGAACACCCCTGAGGGGGTCCGGTTAGAACACCGTCTGTGTGGTCTGCCAGCTGCTGGCTCCCAGTGGTCATGGCACGAGTGAAATGTAGAGTTAGGTTCATTTGTTTCAGTGTCTTTTCAATTTTTAGGAATTCTTTAAAATTTAATTTTGTTTTTTGATCATGTGAACTCTTTACATGGTTTAAGATCCTAATAAGGTTCACTCAGAGAAATCAGGCTTTTATCCTAATTCCTTCTACCCTGATTTTTCCCTCCCCCATAACTAAAAGTGACTGCTGCATACGTTGTTCTGCGTCTTACTTTTTTCACTTAGTATGTCCTGAAAATCAGTCCCTGATAGTGTTTAAAGATCTTAATCATTCTTTTCCACAACTGCCTAGTGCTCCATACTGCGGACATGTCACGGTGCCCCATCGATGTCCTTTAGGCTCTGCTGTTACGAGTCATGTCACGACAAATAACCTTCTATATACCATTTTGTGTTTTTCTAAGTGTGTCTTTGGGATAGGCCCTAGAAATGAGATTGTTGGGGCAGATGGTAATTGCTTTCGTAATTTTCCTAGACATCGCCAAATTCCTCTCCGCGGGGATTGCGTCCTTTTTCATTCCTGTCTTGTTATCCCACATTTCTGTTCACTGATAGACTGTGTCGCTAAGCCTGTGGCTTTTCCAATCTGATGGGTAAGAAGTGATGTCTCCGAGAAATTTTATTTACATCACTATTATTGTGAGTGAGATTGAAAAGCTTTTCTTACATTTAAGGGTAATTTGTGTTTATTTTTCCGTAAACTGTACAACTCGTTTGTCCATTTTCCTATTGGGCAATTAATCTTTTTCTTGATTTTTAGAAACTCTGTATATATTACGTTAATAAGCCCTTTATTTATGAAATAGGTTACCCTTTTTTTTTTCGGGCTGGGAATTCTTAAAATGGTCATTGCCATTTACTTTCTTGAATATCGTGTGCACAGCAGCTGCTCCATCTTACCATTTTTATCCTAGAGAATAGAGGCTTTGGGACAGGTGTTGGGCAAGGTTGCAGCGAGGAGACAAGGGACATTTTGAGTTTTCGTCTAAGATGTATCTCAAGTAGACATCCTAGTGCGCGGAGAAGGAAATCGTCAATAGGGGTGTGTCCCACTCTCCTGGTCATCGGCCATCCAGACGGCAGTGAGCCCCACTGTGCTGACCAGCCCATCCTGTCTATGAGGCAGACAGCCAGCACCTTCTTACAGTGGTCCAGGGCAAGGCTCTGCCTGTTGGCTTTGGTGCCAGCTCAGAGCATCACCAACCCAAAGAGGTATTTTCAGTTCCTTGTGTAACCTGGGGGCGATTCGCCTAACCCTTCCGGGTCGCAGTTTCTCTAACAGTAAAAAGAAAAGATGAACAGGATGTGATCCAGAGACTCTTCCTGCTCTGACATCCTCAGGCTCTGGGCCTCCGTTGGCCTTTCTGGCAACCGGGAAAAGATATGGTTTCGACTGAGAAAATTTTCTGGTATGGCACTGGGTCTGTAGAGAATCTTCCAGTTGCAACAGTTCTCTTGGCTCTCACGTGTCATTTGGGACCCACCCTAAAAAGAATGTATTTCCTGCTTGAAATTTCCAGTAACACATGCATACAACGTGTATAGAGAACTTAGAAACTGACCTTTTACCACAGCGAGTCTGTGGTAGATTTGGGCTTCCAACCTGAGTCTCTGACCCCTAAGCCTGAGCTCCCTCCCCTGTGCCAGGCTGATTCTTACTTTGGGTATGGAGTAAACGACGGGGCCTGCACTGCCCTGAGGATCAGAGTCAGCAGAGAAGTTCGCCCAGAGTCCGGGTCAGGGATGCTCACAGGGCGCCAGAGAAGAAAGGCGAAAAGATGAGCAGTCCTCAGAATGACATTTCAAAAGTAATGAACTTAGATGATCTCCGACCTGTAGCCCATTCAGAGAAGAGCCGCAAGTTATGTAGCTCATTCTCTAGTTTCCAGAATGCCAGAAATGTTTTAAAATATGGCATTATGTCTTCAGATTACTTAAATTGCACAACTGTGAGGCAGACACGCTTCCAGGCATCTTCACCTCTCGCTTGGATTAATCCTCACAGCATTCTTTAAGGCTTCAAGGTACATGACGTTATCCCCATTTTTCAGCTTAGGAAACCGAGACTTGGAGAGATGAGGTAATTTGGCCAGGAACCATTCATGGCAAAGCTAGTACTAGAATCAGCCTGTGTTGGCACCAAATCTACATTCCTTCCACTGCTCCAAGCTGCCTACAGCTTTTGATTGTTGCCAGCCAAACTTTGCATCCACCCTCTCTGGGGCCACCCCACAGATTTGGGTCTTCCTGTTGCATCACTTCTGTTAAGTTTCTGGCTCCTGCTTCGTTGAGATGTGCGACGCGCCGTCTCTGCTGTGGCTGCGGGAATAGCCGGTGGGCCGTGCAGCTCGGAAGGAGCGTCGAACAGAGAAGTGGAGGAACTCGAGTCCCCATGACGCTGAGGACACTCACCTTTCCTCCTTTGAATCTCTAAGTCCACATCCCAGGACGCTATTCTTGCCCGAGATGTGTGTCTGCAGGGGCCTCGGAGCTTTCAAGTGAAGTGAGCCAAGTGCCGGCCCATTCACTCGCACCCCGCTCCGTGGCCAGGGGCCACGCTCCCCCTCGAAGCCAGCACAAGGCGAGGTCCTCATGGGGCCGGGCCCTCTGCGTTCACAGAGGAAAAATGAAAGTTGCTTTATTCCCCGGCCTCTTCACAGCTCCCATTATGACGAGAGGGCTCCACAGTCAGGAGCCAGGGCTGTGATATTTCTACTTCAGCCTGAGAGATTCATATGTTTGACTAATCAATTCTTTGGCACTGACTTCCCGGCCTGCAGCTTGTTCTCTCGCTTTTGATCGTCTGTTTGCCTCTTCGCCATTCTGCTGGTTCTTGTTTGGAGCTTTTATTTTCCGGGAACACTTTGACCCGCTCGATCCTCTATATTCTTCTTTCTCTCCCTTTGTCATTTTCTCCTCTGATTTTGATTTCCCATGTGTTTGGCCGCACACAGCGTCCACATGCAAGCAAAGTGGAAACCCTCAAGTCACGAGGCCCTGGTAACTGGTGGGTTTTGTTTTGAGAGCCAAGGGACCCTGCACCGTAGCCAGCCCCCAGCCCCGCGGGCCCCCAGCCAAGCCGGGCTGCAGTCTTCTGTCTCTCCCGTCCTGCCTCAGGCCCGCCCTGCCTTGCGCAGTCCCTGATGCAGTTTACAGTCTCAACCGCACGCAGCAAACTGTGGTCACATTTCTCAATTGAAGAAACTGGGGATTGGACACATGAGGTGACTTCTCCAGCATTCAGAGCTGGCAAATGGTCTGCCCTGGAGCCAGGCCTTCGCCCGCTGCGCTACCGCCACCGTCGCCAGTCGATGGCCGACTTCTTCCGCTCCGGCGTGGTGGCTGCTCTGCCCCCCGCATGATCTTGTCCAGTGAAGTGGGCATCAGCAGCGCAGACTGTGGCAGCTGCCACTTCCTGAGCACTTCCCCCGTGACAGGTCCTCACAGGAAGCTGAGCTCACAGCAGTATAAGTAGCTTTCCTGAGGCCACCCTTCCAGGTCCGATGCCTCTGGCATCTGCCTCTTACCAGGAGAGTCATGTACGCGAGTGCCAGGTAACGTGGCCAGGGAGTCACCCTGTGAAGGGGTCTGGGAGGGCGTCCCAGGGACAGGGGCCCTCGGAATGAGTAGCAGTTTGGCGACCAGAGGAAGTGGAGGGAGCAGCGGGCCCTCTTTGCCACCTGCGTCCCGACCTGCCCCGAGCGCACGCGTGTTCCTAATCAGTGTCTCGCATCTGAGACTCTCGATACTGGAAAGACTTCGTGGCCTTATGACCTGTTCCACGCTCGACTCTACACACACACATGCACATACACGCACACACGCACATGCACGCGCACACACCCCGTGAGGCCTTCTAGCCGCTGCTCGCATGCCTCTGGCGCCAGGGTGCTTTCCTCCTTCCAAAGCAACCATTCCATCTTTACACAGCTCCTGCTATTAGGAATCTTTTCCTTTTTTGTGAGCAGCACCCCTTCGTGCCCCCCGGTGTGCTAGGGAATGCCTCAGGGCCACAGCGTTTGACCTTGGAAGCGGCTGATGCCGGTGGCCGGAATGTGGGCAAGGACCGAGGCGTGGGCATTTGTGGTGGCTGAGGGTGGTGTGGTTTGGTTTGGTGAGGAGGCCAACAGTGTGGCATGCAGAGGCCCGGGTCACTCTCCTCCTAGCTCCCTCACCCGCAGACCAGGAATGATCCCCCTCTCCCCACCTCATGCGGCCGCTGATCACAAAAGTGACAGGCACACACGTGCTCGTTACAGTGGACGGTGCCACACAAACAGCACCATCCGTGTTCCGTTGAGATGGGGCGCGTGCAGGGTCCGTCCGTGAGAGCTCACTCTCTGGTTCTTCCATCTGGTATTTTGCTCTGTCGGTTTACTCTGTGTGTGTGTGTGTGCGTGCATGATGTGTGCAAAGTTGTGAGCAACGAGTTCAGTCTGCTTTCCCAGGCGCCTGCTAGGAGCCTGGTATGGGACAGATGCAGGGAGCATGCGCGTTAACGAGACCGGCTCAGCCTTGAAGGAGCGCAGTGGGGGAAGAGAGGAGAGCGAGGCCGCGCCTGGCTGCCTGTTCCAGAGCCAGGAAGGTGAGATGCGCGGGCCTCGCCTCGGCAGTGCTGGAGGGGCTCTGGGGAGAGGAGCAGCAGTTGGGACACTTGTCCGGACTTCTGAGTTGATGAGTCTTTGATGAGGTGGACGAGGAGGAATGAGAAGGCAAGGATAGCTGTAGGCACTTTGTAGGTAGTTTTGTCCCGAGTAGGTGGCTTCTCGGGAGATGGAGGGTTTGGAGGTGACCCTGAGCATGTAACCGGACACGTAGATGAGTGGAGATTTCCTCGGCTGACGTCTGGAATGCAGCCTCTGAGTGGTGAGCTAAACAAAGATTTCAGAATTGGAGTGTCACCTTTGAGGAACACGTGGGTCATTCTAGTGGCGGCATTCAGTCTTCAACTGGAAAAACAGGCGTTGGCATTTGGACAGAAAGTCTGGCCCGGAGCTGGAGAATTGGCAGGCTGTTACCTCTTGTCAGGTTATCTGAAATTGTACAGGCTCGTTTGGTGCCACCCAAGGAGCAGTAAAGGCGCGAGTCATTGTGTGTTTGTTGGGGGCGTGCCACCCATCTGCAGCCTGGAGAGAAGGCTGTAGAAACCAAGGTCATGAAGATGGGCCAGTCACCGACAGCTCCTTATTGTCGAGCACCTCCCGTGTGTAAGACGCTGTGCTACAGTAACTCTAATCCTCCCAGCAGCCCCTTCCAGCAAGGATTTCTATCCCCACTTTACAGATGAGGAAACCGAGGTTCAGAAGGGTTTATTTGGCCAGCTGGTGCCAGTTTAGAAGACAGACCCATCTGATTCCCAGCAGCGTGTCCTGTCCAGGCCAGCAAGGGATCGCCTCTCATACACTCTTTGGCAGTGAACCCTTTCAGCTGACTGCAGCTTCCTGACTTATATACGCCTCGCTTTGCCCTCAGAGCCAGAGCTCACCCCTGGTTACATGTGTGCACTCGTTATGCATCAGGCACCTTACTTTTGCAGATTACCTACATGCCCTGGTGCATGTGTGAGTGTGATGATTGTCAGGTGAACCGCCCCCCTGCTCGCCTTTGAAACAGTATCCCTATTACCCAATCAAACAGACACAGAGGGGTCCCCTCACACCTCTCCCCTTCATTCTTCATGTCATGTTTTGTTCCTTCACTGTGCCTTTTGGAAGCTGATGATATACTGTGACGTCAATGTGCATTTGATAAGTCTAATTTTACTTTGTGTTTAAATAAACAGTGCGCACACAGTGTGAGATGTGTACAGGACACAGCCGGGGGTACTCTGCTCTCCGTTTCTCTGGCTTCAATGTTTTTTTCAAGTTTGAAAACGTGTTAGGAAGAAGACAACATTATGATAATTGGAGGTTCAGTATATCTGTCTTTTTCCTCTATTCTTTCATACTTTTTTAGATACAATTAACACTTTACACTTCACCTGGTCCCTCCTTGGTTACCTTTGACACTCTCTTGATATTTATTTAGATGTTCATGACACCTTTGCTTTGAACTCTGTTTAGGAGAATTAATAACTTTTAAAATAAGCATTTTTCCCACCGAAGATGTGCAATTAGTGAATTACATACACATGGATGTCCACTTATCTTTTTTTATGTGTCAAAAAATCTTGGCACAATTATATGAAAATAGTAAAGAAAGCTGATTTACCATCAAATCAAAATACCTGCTGTGAATATACGGAAATAGCTCATTTTATTACATTTTCCAGAACAGAGCATTTCACAGAAAATAGGGAAATGTAGAGAGGACTTGGGTGTCAACTTGGAATATACAAATTATGAATGATGCATTTAACTTGAAATGGCTTTGCTTTCTGCAAGCATGTGCGAATGCATATTTCAAAGACTAGAATTTGGGTCCTTCCTATCAGGTACATATAATATAGCCTCGTTGTCATCACCAAAAATGAAAGTAAACAATATGCCTTTTGCCAAAACTTTTGCTACTGTCCCAGTATCATTTTAGGAGCCTTGTCTGGTGTGACATTGGCGCTGGACTTATCAAGTCTAGCTGAGGCAGTATTCTCTCGATTAGCTCTCTCTCTCTTTGCCTATGTTATTTGGGAGCTGTCAGATAATGTCATCATTAACTCATTGCCGATGCGCTTGAAAAAGAATCCTGCAACTCTAGATGGATTTTGATGCTAAAACTTGAAAGTTGTTTTCTGAGTGAATGCATTTTTAAGGGGAACTGAATAAAGCCAAATGAAATTCCACAGTGGAAATGGAAACTGTCTTTTGACTCTCTGAACACTAGTTATTTTAAGACAAAAAAAAAAAAATAAGATAGTTTTCCTCTATTAATATTTTCCTGCTTTAATGCAATTGGGGGAAAGAAGTCATAATTTCACATGATCAACTTGAATGGCTCATAGCCTGAAATCTTGCACATAAATGCATACTGAGTGAATTTAATAAACTTACAGCTATTGTCATCCTCAGTCATAATAAAGACGCTGATTTTTTTTAAGAGCATGTGGAAATTTTGAGCCATCTCTCAGTTCTGAATCTTGAATGTGTTTATTCTGTTTGTCTGAAAAGCTCTTGGTGGAAAGAGCCCCAAACTTAAAGACAAGCCAGTGTTGAAATGGACGTGTAACCCTCCACGAATGACTTGCCCCCTGCAAACGTGTTTCCTCACCCATGAAGGGCCATAAATACCTTCACCTCAGCAAGTTGTCGTGAGGACAGATGTGGCAATACTTAACAGGAGTCTTAATAATCGGGCTTCCTTTGTGCCAGGCACTCTTCAAAGCACTTGACACGTAGTAACTTGTTTATCCTCACAACCACCCTGCCAGGTGAATACTATTACTTTTCCTATCATACAGATGAGAGTACTAAAGCGCAAGAAGGTTAAGTGATTTTCCCAAAGTCAGCTAGCGAGGAAGTGTCAGGTGGACATTCCCATGTCGTGTCTGGTTGCCGAGTCCTTGCTCTTGATCACCATGCTGTGTTGTCTCTCGGAGCCTGGCACATAGTAGGTGTTTGATAAATTCTTGTCACATCTGGAACCTTCCAGCTCAGGTACACGGAAGGGACGTACTCATGCACGCTGAGGAGCAGCGGCACAGTGGATGGCGTTCCCAGCCTACTCTTCTCAATCGCAGGGCACTTGTCTAAAGGAAGCCACATTGCTGCAGAGAAGAAATAGCACCTCAGACCCAAGGTCATCTTGGGATCATCATGTCACTGGGGAATCTTTAAATATTCTACTTCTAAATTTCAAGCTAGTTTGGGCTATATTTACAGCATTTAGCATATGAAAAACCATTGGGAAAGTGGGCTTTTAAGTGGAACGATTGTGTAATGGAATATTTCATTTCACGTTCCGGTTCAGCCATAAAGCTCAGGGCTGATAAACAAAGCATCTGAAGCCAAATGGCTCCTTGTCTGACCCCAATTAAAATAAAGATTTCATTCCATTCTGTCCTGACAGAGAGGAACATATTGTTGCCTTTAAGGGAGTTTGGTTTAGTTAATGAAAGAATTTTATTTCATTTTTCCCCCCAAATACAATATCTAATTAAATAAGATTCAATTTGTTAGGACTTCTGGTCGGGACATGTTAACTCTTGTAAAGCTGTGTTGCTTCTATGCTGCAAGATGTAGAGGGTACTTGTAAATCCCACTGCACACTCCATCGTTTAAAGAGGTAAGCCCAAGTCTTTCTAAAGCCAAACCTTATCTTCTCCGAGGTAATCTGTTTACACGTCCGTTACCCCAACCTGTGTGTGTAGGTAGCATGAATTCTGTATAAAATATCACATATTTACATAAAGCCCCGTTTCCTAGAAGCATTTGTGCTTGTACATATTGTAATTTACCAATCACCGTAGATCTGCCCATATAGAATATCTCATGCAGGGAGTTGTAGCTGCGAAAATATGTTAGGTAACATAAGTTGGATATTGATGCCAAATTATCACGGAGTTCCTCCAGAGTTGTCTTGAAGAAATGTGTGACATGAAAGAATTCATCATTTAACATTAGGAGTGAGCACTAGCCAGCTCTTGGGTGCGGGGGCTTTTCTGGTGTCATACTGTTGCTGCTTTTTTGTAGCCTTTTTTATTTGTGCCACAGCCCATCATCACGACTGTTGAGTCCACAATTAATGAGCAGAACTGTTTTGGTGTCGTTATGGAGAAGTTCTCGTCAGTTCCGTAGGCATGAGGAGGCAGTTGGATTGCTAGACCCTGCTTGGTCACCTCTATCCCACTAGTGAATGGCTGGCATAGACCACAGAGCTGCGGGAGAACGGGGCTAGCTTGGGCATCAGGAGAGCTGCCCCTGGGCAAGCCCCTCCCTTCTTCGGGCTTCAGTTTCTTCATCTTTGAAATGACAGAGCAGGTCAGCAGATCTCTGAAGGCCCCTTGGCTCTGCCTTTCTCAGATTCTGTATTCAGTAGAGCAGAAAGTACATGATGCTTTTAAATCCACTAAGAATTTTATAGTCAGATGCTAAGGATTTATGTTCCGAGAAATAGAAAGTCTTTAAGTCTATAAAACCTAAGGCATTTAAGCCATATTAAAAAAAAAAAAATGTTATTACTGCGCATGCAGTGGCTTCTTAGCATTTACTAAGCATAATTGAGCACCTATTCTGTGCAGACGTAGTGCCCAGTGTACAAAGACATCATTCATGGCCCTGCCTTCCAGCAGCATGTCTGCCACGGTGGGGGTGGGGGGAAGAGGAAAGTGAGAGATCATCCCTTCTTTAAAAGGGATCCTCACAGTATACTCTGGGGCTGGGCGGTGGGGTGAGTGGGTAGGAGAGATGGGGTGAGAGGCAGGAGGAGGAGATATTTTGTCTGGACCTTGAAGGCGCGTACATTTCAGCAAGTGGAGAAGGGTTGCTCATTCTAGGCAGCGACACACAGGAAAGAGGGATGCAACATTTTGGGGCAAAGCAATGAGTTTGGCACTATAGCAACATGGGAGTGGGCTGAGGGAAGGGGCAGAGGAAAGGACAAAACTAGAAAGGAAGGCTTGCGAAAAATCTAAGCAGTCCCATTCTAAGGAGTACGCCCATGGTTTCCAAACTGTTAGTAATGGATGTTCTTTGAATGAAAAGGATTCCGTGGCCGAGAGACGCTGGAAATGCAGTGGACCTATTTCCCCTCTTGGAAGTACTCCGCGTGTCCTTGGCTAGTCCTTAATTCCTTTATTGTCTCATCTGTAAAACGAGAATCATAATAGTCTCTACCTCTTGGGGTTGTAGTGAGCATTAATTGAGTCATTATCTGTAAAGTGATTAGAATACCGCCTTCGCGTACAAGGGGCTAGAAAAATAGTGATCAATTGTTGCCATGTACCAGACACCAGGTTTTAAATCCGTTAGTTCCTCCCCACAACTCTTTATGGTAGTTTGATCCCCATAATTCAGGTGAGGAAACCAAGTGTTGAACGTGACTGAACGATTTGCCCAAAACCAAGCATCTAGGAAGTGCCCGAGCCAGGACGTGCCTGCCAGCCTGGCGGGCCCCAGAGCCTGGGCCCCTGCATTGCACCTCTGCTCACAGCCGTGTCCCTTCTTCCACACTCCCAGATGTTTTAAATAACATCTTTGCTTTCATCGTAATTAAAGTGTTGCCCTTTGGTAAGACGTGGTATGGAGAGAAAGGATGGACAAGAGTCACCCGGATTCAGATCCCAGCTCTGCCCCTGACCTGTGCGCTGGTGGCCTTATACCAGGCACTCCCCCTCCCTGAGCCTCCTCAGTAAGGTGGGGCTGGCAGTTCCTGCCTCACAAGGATGGTCGTGGAGACTAAACGAGATATGGTAGTCTGTGCTAGTAGGTGCCACGTGCACATAGTAGGGACTCTGTAATTGTCAAGTGCTCGTTAGTCCTTCCCCACGCTCCTGTGTTGTACAGACACTTCTTTATAATTAAAGTCCCCTGCAGTTATTTCACCCAAGAATTTATATATTTAAACCATCTCTTAGTTGTCAGCATGTAGATGAAATTCCTCTGTTAAAAGTGTCCTTCCAACAAGAACCCTAAAACCTCCCGCACCGTCCTTCGTACCCCGTGCGGTTCACGTGCGCTCTTGCGGCCCCTCCCTCTCCCGGCACCGGGTCTGGGTCCACGGGGCAGCCGCTGCTCTGGTGGTTTTGCTTGGAAAATCAGAGTCCCGTTTCCCAAGGTTTGGGACTTAACTTGAGGAATGGAGTTGTTTTAGGTGGAAGGGAGCTGGATCTATGGAAATAAAACTAGGAACAGCTAGTATTTATATGGCTCGCCGTAGAAGATAGATTCGATGCGTTTAGTTTTTGCGCTTGGGATGCCGGCGAGGCACCCTGCTGCGGAGAGGAATGGAGCAGCAGCGTGGAAATTCGCATCAGGAGCCCTGAAAAGGTCCGCGCTCTGCTGGATCCAACGGGCTTCTCGGGTCACCGCGCCCGGGGGGCGGGGGGGGGGGGGCTGTGTTGGGCAGTCGTCGCTGGGCACTAGCGGTGCGGGCTCAGGTGAGGGAAGTCAGCTGGGGGGACAGACGCTTCCGGCAGGCGCTGCGATGGAGGCGCCTTGGGGCCGTGGATGGAGCCCCAAGGCCGAGAACGGGATGCCAGGCTCGACGTGGAAGCGCATTCTCACGGACGGCGTGTGGAGGGGCCCTCCGTGGGGGCGAGCGGAACACACCAGAGGAGGCAGGGCGGCGGCGGGAGGCCGCGATGGATGGAGGCACAGGCCGGGTCCAGATCCCGAGAGGCTCCCGAGTGCTGCTTCCGTCCTCAGCCCGCAGCGAGGGTGCTTTCCACGCAGCCGCACCAAGACGGCCCCCAGCGAGGGCCCCGGCGCTGCAGGCTGCGGGGTTCCCTCCGCGCGCTCCGGCGCGTCCATAGCCGCGTCCCAGTAGCAGCTAATAATTAAATTTCATCGCGGTCCTCGGTGCACCGCTGACCTGCACGCTCTTCCGAGTGGCCTGATTCATAGGACGTCTGTGCAGTTCCGCAGACTCGGAAGAGGTGTTTATTCTCATTTTTGGCCTCTCAGTCCCACAGAAGTTCTCATTTGTGTGAGGCAGCTTTGGCAAATAACAGAGTGTGTTCTGTGAAGTGAAGCAGGAAGACTCAGGGCTGGGCCGTCTTGCTCTGTGTATTTTCGTGCTTCCTTGTAAATACCAGTGAAATCCTTAAAATGAAGACCTGTTTGTGTGAAAAATAAAAATGAACCCCCACCGAACACGTCTTGTTCAGAATCACTTGATGAAGCTTAGTTTTTTGAACTCTGACTAGTACTTAATTTTAGCGACTTTTTTTGTTAAAAGTGCCAGGGAAAGCTGCGAGGCTTTCAGATCTTTCAATTTCCTTTTTGGGGGGAGACGATGGTGCTCCTCTAAAGTCTGTTTCTTACCTTTCCACCTTTGAACAATTGGTTTTGATTAGAGACATTACACCCAGCGTTTACTTTGACATCCCTGAGTACAAACAGTCATTTTAATGGTTTTTTTAAAAACAGAATCATGACAGGGATATCAATCCTTTGCCCGGTGTATGAAAGCCTGGTATATTAATTGGCTGTCAGATCCTGAAGAAATAATGGATTAATGTGCTTGATCGTAACGCTCTGTTCGGAGACTGAAGTTTGATCCTGATGTCCCCAGTCTCTCTGCTTAATGCAATTACAGATATGCATTCCGGACATTTGAGCGGATTGCATTTCATTAATATGATTTGAGCGGACAACATTAGGCTGCTGTCGGGTCCTCTCTGACAGCTAATTACTAGAATGAAGTGTGTGTACCGCTAAGGAACAATGGTGCCCTTACTGGGGCCATTAAAACAATAGAAAAATAGTGCTCTGAAACACTCGGAGAGTTACTTTGCATGCTCGCCGTGGGCCGTGAAGATAGCTCGGAGGGGGAAGTTAGAAGGAAAGAGATGGACAAGAGCTGGAGGAGTCTCAAATAGTGGGACTCTCGTTTGTCCCCGAAAGAATCAAAAGTCTAACCTATTTTTCTTCTAAAGTAATTGGGGCATCACTTAATATGATCTGGGGGTTCTTCCGGGGTGTGGAAGTGCCACGACCTCTTAGCACGTGGACCTGATACGCCGCTCCTCCCCTTTGCCTCTCCCCTCCCACCCCACCCCACCCCAAGATGTCTTTCTCACTGGACAAAGTGGCAATTTGGAACACCCGCAGTTTATTAAATTTTCCCTTTGAAGAGAAAAGGAGACTTTTGAGAAGCATTCATTTGACTCTGGGTGTGTGTCCAGCACTGCTGGCTGCTGGTAATGAAAAGATGAATAAGGCGTAGACCCTCATCCTGGAGCTCAAGTCCTGTGAGGGAGGTAGACATTTGAAAAATATCTGAGTGAGACGGGGATTGGTTGGAATAGATGGACATATAAGGACAAAAAAGGGAAGCCCGAAAGCCTCTCAGAAGAGAAGGTAACAGGAGGCGGGTCTTAAAAGATGAATGGGAGTTGGCTGAGTAGCTGGGGGGTGAGGTGGGGCTTCCAGATGGAAGACAGTTGTGCGAGGCAGGACTGGGGCCGTCAGCCCTGTGTCCCCAGTAGGAAGCATCTGCCTTGGTCGTCTGAGGACCAAACCGAAAGCGTATTCTTAGCCACGCTCTTGAGTGTGTGTCCACAGCCTTGAGCCACCCCTGGCCAAAGCTCCCCAGAGGCCGTGGGAAAACATTGACCTCAGTATTAAGAGTCCTGGGTTCTAGCCCTAGAGCTGTGCCCTGAAAGCTGAGTGAATCCCCCCAAAATCGTTTGGCCTCAGTTTTCTCATCTGAAATCAAGATACCACCAACCCTGCGAGTTTGATCAGAGAAGGCGCAGTGGGATGCCCAGACTACCCTGGGTGCTGGCAAGTGGCAGAAGCAGGTGTCAGCCTCAGATTAGGCCCAGTCCAGGGCCCAGACAGGCTATGCTGCTCCAAGTTCCTTTAGAAAACCAGCACCGAAAGTTGGTTTTAGCTAAGTAGGAAGCAGTGGGGGTCCTCATGTTTGGAGCCTCTTCCAGCTCTATGAAGTGACGTGAAAATTCCTGGCACTTGAAGCAGCGTCAGTTGAGAGACCCCCAGCCCTGGCCCGCTCGGTAGTGTGCTCTGCCAGCCACCAGGAACTCCGAGAGCCCCTGGCTGCCTGCCCGGATCCCTGTTTCCCTGGGGTATAGCACCCCTGGTGGACCGGATTTCCCCAGAAACCTTCGTGGAATGTTTTTAGAGTCCTAGAGACAGATCGTCCCAGCTTCCCCCCAAGATGTGTGCTTTCCCTTCAAACTTCTACCAAGATCGCTCACCAGCAGCTGTTCATGGAGTGATGGGGAAACCAGCAGCTGCCCTCTGGTCTCCCAGCCTCCACTCTCTCCCCTCCAACCCATTCTCCACACCCCGTCCACCTCCCTCCGGTAACTGGAACAGCTCCTCGTCACCCAGCAGTGCTTCTCAGACAGCCCTATAGCAGAGTGTCCAAACTTGACCCTCAGAAATCAGCTCCCGCCCAAGCCGAGTTCCTCAGGTGCGCACACCCCTGTTGGAAGCGCCAGATCGACTACATGGCTCAGGGCAGAGGCCTGCCATCTCCAGCTCCTGGCTGTCCAAGGCACTTCATGAAAGTCTTTTGGATGAATGAGTATCTGGAGCCTAAGAGAATTAGGGACGGGAGAGACGGCGCCACTGTCTGGGCAACCCCCATTTGCCATAATGGCAGTTCCCAGTTTTCATTCTGACCATTGAGTCCCCTCCTCTCCGTCATGTTCTTGGTGTTCTGAGCGATCACTATGACAAGAGGAACCTGGCGCTAAGTACATTAGCAGGGGACAGATGCAGGAACAAACCGAGTCCCTTCCTCCCCTGTCTGGTGTGGAATGATGGGATGGACGAGACCCGCCCCGCCTCCCTTGAGGCTGGAATGCGCCCACGTCGGGCAGTGTGAGCCTCATGGGAAGTGGCACTGCCAGTCCCCACTGAGGGAGGGTCATCGCACCGTCCCTCACGCGTAACCCGGTGTCTGGGAGAGTGGTTCAGGGGTGAAAGGCTAGTTCTTGCGAGGGGCCTGGCGATCACAGCCTTGCCTGGAAGGGACGCTTCTGCACACCTGAAGCCTGTCACAGAATGCCGGGCGAGTCTGCTGCTTCCTCAGGGGTTCCTCAGGTGGTAGCCACGTGTGCCATTATTCCCCCAGAGCCTCATTGGGCGAGCACAGAAGCTCCTGCTTTCTTCTCTGAATTTTATTTGCTAATTTCTCCGTGGGTAACACGGCCCTGCCAAGGCCCGTTTCCCTCCTATTACCTGGCCAGCATTTTTCTAATGGCTCCCTTCCTAATGATCCTCAAACAAACAGGCGATGGCGAGAGGTAATGCATCACGCCTGCCTCTCACTGCCTGGTCAGCCCTGCTAACAGGCTCGGCCGAGCTTCACAGTCATTATCACATGTCGCACTGTCTTTGGGATGCAGAGATGATTTGCCAGCTCCATAATGCTTCATTTTTACTAAAATGAAGGCAGAAGGGAAAAAAAAAATCTTGCATTGAAAAAAAAAAAAAAAGTACACTAACTCCTGACCACTCTCATCCTAAAACTCTTCTGTGTCCCCCAGTTTCTACCGAACAGTGTCTCAGCTCCTTGGCCTGGCATGCACGACCTCGGTGACCTGGCCAGTGACCTCCTCTTTTCACTTCACATTCTCCTCCGTCACCCCGAGTCCCCTGTGAAGAGACGTGTGTCCTGAGCACCCTGGGCTGTTCCTTGCACTCTCTGCCCCCTGGCGTCTGCCTGACCAGGCCTCCAAGGCTCAGCACGAGCGTCACCCCCCGTTCCTCTGTGATGCTTTTCCTGGCAGCCCAGTGGGGTCGACCCCTTTTCTCAGACCTCCTTTCTACGCAGGCAGGCCTCCATACTAACCCCCGAGCCCTTTGTCACCCTAATCAGTGTACCTTTCTGTCTCTCCTGGGAGGCTGCAAGCACCTTGTTGACAGAAGCCCCATCGGAGTCCGTGGTGGCCCCCAGTGGCCAGCACAGAGCCTGACACGCAGAGCGGCCTTCCCCGGCTCCCCCAGGTGGGGTTCCTCTCTGTGTCTTCCTCTGCCACCCCTACGGAGCCCCTTGGGAGCCCCGATTTTCAGTCAGTTTCCTTTATGTTAGTTGCACGTACCTCTCCCTTAGGGTGTGAGATTCGACACCCGGGCCAGAGACAGAGCCACTGGCTCGTGAATTCACCAAATTGGGGTCACAGAGGAAAGGTAGGGGATGAGGGTAGAAGACAAGGAGTTGTTGAGTTTGGGACATGCGTCCATGGCTCATTCAGGTGCAGATGACCAGTGGATAGCGAGATATCCAGACAGGGCCCTGGGCTTCCCAGGGTCTTAGATGGGCTGGAGGCCCTTCTAGCTGAAGTCCATAAGGGCCACTGGAAGTGCTCTCTTTTTTGAGATGGCGGGAGGAGCACTCACCCAGTTTTTAAGTGGGGAGGGCCTCAGAGACCCTTTTCGTAGTACTTTCTGTTCATGACTGTCAGCTGACAGCATTACGCTAGGAACACGCACCACACACCCCGCCAGTGAGCGTGCAGGCAGGGACTGTGCACGCTAAGGCCCCAGTACCTGTGTGTGACAACCATTAGTGCACAGGCCGCCTGCGAGGACTGGCCCGAACAAACCTGCTACCTCCCAGGAAGACCACGCGAAGCAGCAGGCACCTTTAGACGGGTGTGTCTGCTTTGCGGGTGGACAGCCAGACATCTTCCTCCACGATCATACTTGGTGCCTCCAAGCCTTGGCTCTCAAGGAGTCGGTAGGAACCTTAGAGAACACCCGGCATCCTACAGACGCATTTATCCTCCCTTGCAGGCTGGATGACTTCTGCTTAGACACCTCTGATGTCAGGGAAGCTCTTAAAGAGCCCAGATCTGATCACAGTTTTCATCCAGGAGCCCTAGTTTTGTGTCCTGCGGCCACACGCCACCAGCACTGCTCCTGACCTTCCTGTCAGTGCTGGACGGCCGCCCTTTGCTCTGAGCCTTCTCACCTCAGCCCTTCAGCTAGTCTTTGAAGGGCTCCAGTTTGCCCTGGCCCCTCCTCAAATTCCTAAAATACCAGCTGTTCCAGATGTGTGGTGAGAACAGGGTTTGGTGGGCCTGTTCCCGTCCTTACCCTAGCCACGTGATATCCCACACAGTAGCAACTAGCTGCCTGAGCCCTTGCGGCGTGGCCCGTCCCGGTGAAGATGTGCTGTAAGGGAGAAATAGACCCCAGATTCCTAAGACTGTGCATGAGCAAAAGAATGCAGGGCCATTGATTTCTAAAATATGTAGATTATGTGTTGAAATTATGAATTTTGTAAACCTTGGGATATGTCATTAGAATTTCCTCCGCTGCTTTTTACTGCTCACAAGTGCTAGTGGAAGATGTAACATGACCCGCGTGACTCGCGCTGTTTCTGTCGGGCTCCGCTGCACGCGAGTGTAGCTCGCGCTTTCCCACGTCCGTGAACGTCACACGTTGCATTCTTCTTGTTGAACCGTATCACACCGTCGATCATTACCGAACACACGTCAAACATAAACTTCCGCCTCTTTGACACCTCCCGTATAAATTGCTTTTTAAAACAGGGCAGCCTTAACTGGTCCTTCTGGCACCGGTTTTTTTTAACCTAAGTGTAGGAATTTACATTTGTCCCAAATACATCTCACCTTGTGAGTTTCAGCCCATTGTTCCGGCCTCCTGAGAATGATTTTAATCCTTGCCGTCGCCATCTCCTTTACAGATGTGATCAGCATTTTCCGTGTTTCTAAGTCACTGTTAACGATGTTGGTTCAGGTCAGAACAGAGCAGAGAGAGTTCAGCTGCACACCGAGCACGTGGCCAGCAGTTTTGACAACAGCTTCAAACCCACCTTTCAGCTCGTTCATTCCGAGTTTTTTCATGTTGCCCACATGGAGACTGAATTTTTCTAGGTGTTTTACTAAAACCAGCATGAGCTGTATCTAAAGTAGTCTCCTCCCCTCTCACCCCAGCCCTACCCCCAAGCTGCCTTATCACCTATTAGAAAAAGGAACAAAATCTGATGTGACCTGTTCTGGTTATAGACACCAAATGGATTAACTAATCTTTACTAAAGCGTTAACATCCGTTAAAGGCTGAACTTGACATTTGCATTTAAATAAAACATAAAAGATTTAGCTGGGACCTTCAGCACCTTGGGCAGACAGCACTTTATTTGGAGCTTATGCCACTGAGACAGTCAACAGGGAAGGAGCTCGGGGACCTAGGTGAGGAGGGATGTCCAGTGACCCCCAAGTCTTTCCTCGTTGGCCATCGCTGAAGAACGGCCCATCCCAGAGCTGGGGGTGAAGACCCGGTCACCCGGTCCTCACAGTCCAGCGAGTGCTGAGAGCTGCGGGGGGAGCGTTTCCCGAGTGTGGCCACTGCCGTGCTCAGCAGTTCACACGGAGCGCCTCAGTCCACACCGGCTCTCTTAATCTCCTTAATCCTAGTCAGGTTTAGAAATAGGAACTGAACTGCTCACTTCATGTCACGTGCTTTTGGCATGACCTTCATCTTTGGTTGCAAACCCACTCCCCTCCTTTCTAGCTAGGTATATAGTTTCAGTTCTTTCTTGCAGCTGTGCATGTGTAGGTATGTGTGTGTGCATGTGTGTGCACGTGTGTGTGTGTGTGTGTGTGTGTGTGTGAAGGGCAGTAGGAACAAAGATATCCTCTCAGCCAACACAGTGCAGAGGGGGAATATTTTTTTCCCCTCCCTGCCTTTGAAGCCTTCCCTGTAGGAAATGTTTCGTGTGTGGGAAGCTAGAGGGGAGGGTTTGCAGACCTCCCGCCTGGCCAAATTGTAAGCATTAGCTGCCTTTCCTGGGGGGCTCCGCAGGCCCTTCCTCCCTTTCTTTGGGGATGGCAGGTGAAGGCAGACACTGCAGGAAGGTGCCTGTTTTCAAGTGCACTGCATGAGAGACGCTCCCTTCGTTCCTGGTTCAGGGAGCATCCACCCCCCCCACCCCCACCCCCGGAGGTCAGAGTTTACTTTGTGTAATGTTAACATCTTGCTGCAACACTGTTTCTCTAAGGAAACTACATCCTTTGCTTTACAGATTTTGAGGTTCCTGTCCGGAGGGTGCCTAGTCCAGTGCCATCAGATGGCGAGGCCTCTCAGGACCACAGGGAGGGTCTCTGAAACCAAGGTGGGGCGGACGATGATCCCTAGGCCACAACATTAGTCCAGGATGGCAAGCCTTCTGGATTTCTTGCCCATCAAGAAGAGAATACTTTCTTGAGTCTGACCAAACATTTCTGGTCCATTCTTCAAATTGTCTGCTGCAAACCAGGTCCTTTGTTGGGCTCTGTCTCAGAGGGTGTGGTGTCTGAATGTGATGAATTCTGGGTTTCACATATTTATTACCATTGTTCATGCTCCCTCTGGTCTTGTAACCACTTCTTCTGCCCAGCCTGACTCCCTCCAGGGAGAACAAGAGGGAGGCCTGGAGGTGCTGGCAGTCAGGGGGACGGCTGGAGGAGGGGTCGCTAGAATGTAGAGATGAATGAAAAACAGCCTCTGCCTTGAGATCTCTTCTGATGGTAGAGGCCCACCTGTAACCAACAGGAGGGCACCTTGTGGACAGAGAGCTGTAGGGCTTCAGGTCACATGGGAGACAACACATAAACTGTGCCTTGAGGGGCAAGGAGTCGGCATTTGCCAAGGTGTGATGGAGAGCAGCTTACTTCAGCACCTCCTCGTAATTCCTACGTAAAACATAAGGGCTCCAGACGTATCAGCATCCCCTCTCAGATGGCTTTGTACTGCTCGATGAGAGATAGGTTCCCCTATCTCCTCCTGTTGCTTTTTAAAATTATTTTAAAGCTATTGATTTTATGGGACATTGTGTATATTCATATTTTTGTGATTTGTTGTTGTTGTTCAGACTAAGAAAATGGTGGAACACATTCTAAGGGATCTCGGGGGGGGGGGGGGAACATTAAGAAACAAACAGGAGTTTTTATAAGGAGGACGTGGCGGCCCCAGGCAGTGGTCTGAGAGCAGCCTTGAGTCCTGGCCTGCCTCTGCCTCCCTGGGTCAGGAACTAGGACTTTGGCTCATAACTAAAAGATAGGAGGCGGAGAAATGAGCTTGGAGAATTTGTCCTAATGAAATTCTAGTTAGGACAGTGGCAAAATAGTATTGAGGGGAAAAAGAAAAACTCACAGGCTGACTGAAGTGGCCTGAGGCTTGGTGAAACCTTGGCTTGGATTCCCTCGGCTGTACGTGGTGGAAGCCCAACTTAAACCAACTTGGGCAAAAGAGGCAGGGGGGACATTTCTTGGCTCACGTAACGAGAAGTCCAAGGCTTCCCTTGCTATAGGCTTGGCTGGATGCAGGAGCTCAGATGGTGTCGTTTGGTCTCTTGTCATCCACTCTTGGACCTGGCTTGGCCTTCCTTTGCTTGTTGTATTTTCCAGCTTTTTCTTGCCTTGCGTTAGAGGCATAAAGGCCTGAGTGGTCCTTAGAGCTTAAAGTGAGGCCCTTCCCCACCAGCCCCGGGTCTGTGCATCAGCTCTCAGAGGAAGCTGCTTGGCCACGTCTGGGCCACCTTGAACCAATCACTGTGACCAGAGGATGGGGCCCTCCAGTTGTCCAGGCCAGGGTCACATGCCCACCCCTTGGCTGGATGGGATTGGCAGGATCAGAGGTGGAGGGTGCCCGGAAGATGGAGGGGGAGGGGAGCTGGACCCGTGGCTCCGTCGGCGCTTTCTGGGAGCTCCCGTCGGACATGGCTGCAGGTGCAGAAGACCAAAGGGGCTGCTCTGTGGGGCGGGTCCCGGGGGGAGGCGAGGAGCCAGGCTGCTTCCTTCCCTGCTTCCCAGGAGTCTTCGAGGGCTTGTCGCGGAGACGGAAACCCTCCCGCGCCGGCGGCAGCAGGGCCCAAAGCTGTGTGAGCGAGCTCTGTGAGCAGTGCAGGTCCGCGCTGGGGCCGGCGTCTCGAGCCCAGGTTCCGCGCGCAAACCCCCCTCTCCCACGGCCGTGCCCGGGCTGCCCTGCCCTTTGTAACTCAAGCCCAGTGTGAGGCTCCATCGGGAGGGCTTTTCCACTGCCCTGAAATTTTTTGCTGAATTTTTACTCTCCTTTTACTGAAATTCTAATCATATGATAATTATAAATGAACTACTTTTACAAATGGCTTATGCTTTTGATCATCTTAGGACCATTTTATGCTCCTTTTAAAGGAAATTAGGGCTTGGTCGTGACTTGACCAAAGCCTCAGAGCTGAGAAAAGTGGCAGCGCCACGATCTGTCCGTCTGTTCCCTTCCCACCACCCTCCCTGCCGTCCGTCCTGCTCGCATCCGGTGTATCAGTGACACATTGCAATGCCAGCCACCCTGGATCCCAGGAGGGATCGGCGCCCCGTCCGTGGGTCAGTGAGCTCATAGGCCAGTGGGGAGAGGGACACAGAAAGATCAGCCTGCTCCATGCTGGCCAAACGTTAGTGGCGACTGGAAGATCTGGAGCTGTAGTCACGAGCGCTTTCTCTTCCACACGTGGAGGCCAAGGAGGATATTCTTTGATCCGTTCCTCAGATCCAGGAAAGCTCGCTGTAAAACCCAGCGCACAGCTTCTCAGCACATGCTCCTCAAAGGAGAGTGAGCACGAAGAGAAAAGCATCTTCTTGGATGATCCGGCTGCTTTCCCTGGAAGCTGACCCCACGCCGCATGCGCGCGTGTATGTGTGTGTGTGTGCGCGCGCGCGTGGCAGGAGGAGAGGTGAGGCCGCGCAGCCTCTCCAAAACCTGTGGCCAGGTACTCAGGTGCGGGGGCCCTGCTCGCAGCCCCGGCGCCTGATCTGCTTGTGTTCAGTGCAGGAGATTACAGAGCTTAATGATTAGCTCCTGCACGCTGCAGCTGATGCCAGCCTCTACCCCCTTTACACCTAATTAGTCTCATTAATGAGCTCCTCTGCTCTCCACAGAGAGACTTTCCTCTTCGGAATAAGAGGCAAAAATACCTTGCCCAGGTAGATTGCTGAAGCCTTTAATTATTGCCCACACCTGCTAAGCCTTGTGACTCACTAGCAATAGTGCGAGCTGAAGTGGGGCTTGTTTATGAGCACGAGCAGATGTTTAACTCTTTCAACACCAAAAAGGCTTTTCTGTGATAGAGGGAGACACATTTTCCCAAGACTTCGCACTTGCTCGTTGTGTAGGGCTCTGTCCCTCACCCGGGGCCCCCCGAGATGGCAGAGGCATAGCTCCTGTCCTCAGCAAGCCCACAGGCGAGTGAGAGTGAGAAGCAGGAAATGACGTAGCCAGCCGTAATGGCTCCTGGTTTTCACACGCCCACCACGGGTCTCCTGTATTCTTCAAAATGACACTTCGAGGCAGATAGTACTACCTCTGTGTTACAGAAGAGGTGATCAGGGGTGGGCAGAGAGGGGGTGGCACCTGTCCCAGTCCCAGGTGCCACAGGTGGAAGGGCGTGGAGCTGAGTGGGGACAGGCTTGCTGGCCCTGTGGCCCACGTACTCCCCAGTGTCTCCTTTCCATGTCACGCTGTGCACAGAGGGCCACAGCGGAGGTGAGCTCACGCTGTGAGGCCAGGAGCGGGCAAGAGTCACAATCAAGCAGGCAGAGGACATGAGCAAGGCCCAGCCAAGCAGAAGGAACCTGAACAAAGGCTCAGGTGCGAGCATGCCGTGAGCATTCACATACCTGCAGCTCTGAGATGAGGGTGGAGGCGAGGGGCACTGAGAGTGAGGGGTCCCTCAGACGCGGGGTGAAGACTCTGGACTTCCTGTGCACGGCACCCTCCCCTGCACCTAGCGTGGCACTCAGTACGTAGCAGATTCTCAGTCAGTTTTGGCAAACGGAGGGACAGCTACCCCGAAGGCCAGACAACCACCACAAGGTTTGAGGCAGGGGAGGGGCAGTGTCAGAAGGAGGGCCACAGGAATGTCTGAGTGGGACTCTGCACGTGCTCTGAGGGCTCAGACACTGGGGTTCAGGGGGGCAAGTCCTCACCACGGTCCTCGGCCTCCACATGAGGATTTGCTCCAAGCTACCCAGTCGCTTGGCGTGGGGGTAGGTTTCAAACCCAGACCCACCCACCTGCAGAGACCAAGCCCTTTCGCTTCGCCGTGTGGCCTTCTAGATCGAGGCTAACTAAATGGCTGGGAACAGTTTCCTGGTGTGGGCTCCTTGGAGTCAGAGTGAGAAACTTTTAGGACAGGCACGTAAGCCTCCCGAAGACCAGTGCGGCCAGCTCACCGGAACCCGGTCTCTCTGACCAGGTTCAGACGTATTTTAAAATGAAAAAAGGTAACATTGCATAGCTTATGCTGGGTGACTGTGACTACTAGGAGACGCTAACCAGTGTGCCATACAGTCCTAGGAGACTGAGAATGAATTTTTTTTTTAAACAAAGCTGGGTCTCAAATAAGGATAGTGATAACGGCTACCGACCACCAAGCCTGTCCTGTGTCCGGCCCCATGCCACTTTATGTAAGATCTGGCTGCTCCGCGTGACTGCTCCGTGAGGCAGGCTACACTACCCCATGTCAACAACCACAGACAGGCTGGGGGCCGGAACCTTCCCCACAGTCACCTGGATAGCGAGCAGCAGAGCTGGGGTTCTCCGACTGGCTCCCTGAGAAGCCATCCAGGATATGACGTCACTCAGCACAGGACACTTCCTTCGCGACAGGTCGGACACAAGGCAGACCGATACTGGGAGACACGGAGTGAGCAGGCACCTGGTCAGCCAAGAGCTGGGCACCCGGCAGAGCCCCGGGCCCGGGCCGGGAACCCTGTGCTTTCCCGAAGCCAGGGGTCTGCGCACAGAGGCGAGCAGGCCGGGCCCAGGCTTTGCTCCGCTCGGAACCTGCTGCCTGTTCTTGGCAGTTGCCATGGGGGGGGGGGGGGGGTCTTCGGGCGGCCGGTGCAAGAGCTCAGCAGCCCCTCATCCATCCATTCCCCAGTATCTCTGGAGCATCTCTCCATGCCAGGCCGTGCTCTAGGGTTGGGGTTCCGCAGTGAATAAAGCGTAGTCCCTGCACAGGGCCTCTGCCGGCCTCTCAGGAAGGAGGGGGCGCTGCGGAATCCCAGCTGCCCCTGCCGGCCTCTCCAGTGCGCCCAGCCTGGCCAGCCTGCCGGGTCCGGGCTGCGGCGGTCCACGTCAGCTCCTGCCTCCTGCCTCCCGTCCCTGCCCCCGCAGCTTCCGTTGTCTCTCGCCCGGATCCCCGGCGGCTGCTTCGGTCGGCACCCCGCTTGCACTGTGCCGCGTGGGCAGAACACTGGCCTCACGGAGGCCAGCGACCCTTCCAGAGGGCAAACATCCACCCCCATGCCCTGGCTTCTGCTCTTCCTTAGCACCGCTTGGCCCGAGAGGCCTGCGCGCGCTCTGCCCAGCCTTCCCCTCCAGCCTGGACTCCGTGCTGCAGCCACACCGGCCTCCTCGGAGTTCCCTTTGCGCCTTCCCATGCCCCCAGGACCTAGGGGCCTCCTGCTTACCTTCCTCTCAGCTCACGTGACTTCCCCGGGAATGCTTTCCACTGCCTCCAGACCACACTGGGTCTTGGCACCCTGTTGTATGCTCTGGCAGCAGCGGGAACCTCTCCTTCAAAGCCATTATGCCATGCGGTAGTTACACATTATGAGGCCTCTTGACTGCCCTTGGGTAGCTGACCATGGTGGCCCAGTGGCCTGTCTCCAAGAGGCTCTCAGCAACTTGTGGCTGAATTAATGAATGACAGGCAAGGATTGCCCTTCCTTGCAGATTTGGGAAAGGCTTCCGGAAGGCAGGCCCTTGAGTTGGGTCCTAAAAGATGAGTACACATTTGCCAGGCCAAGGGAATGATTGACAACGTGTACACTGTTTGCGTTAGGGAAAAAAAAAAGTTCCTGCTGAGTTCCTGTCACATGCCTGTGAGGTTGACGCCATCAGCTCCATTTTCTAGGGGAGGCAGGCAGCTGGGCTCACGCTGGCCCAGGATCACCTGGCGCACAGGTATGAGAGGCAGGACGCAGAGTGCCTGCCATGGAGGGTGGGTGCCTCCCAGGCTCGGAGGGACGGGGCTCTGCTCAAGAGCCTTCGCTGTGGTCACACCCACTCTTCTAAAAGCTGACAACTCTTTGCTGGGCAGGTACAAGAGAAGCATAATTAGATTCAGCTCAAGTGTCTCGCCCTCCAGGAAGCCATTGCCCGATCACCACGCCTCTGGTCAATAACGGGGACCGCGAGGCTAAGGCAAACCTTTTCTTAGTCGCTAACTGGTGGCAGGGTGGCCGGTTGACCCTGAACCCACCCTGTTCCCTCAGAACCTCAGTCTCGTCACCTTTAAAATAGGAATCATGATAGCGAGTGGGCAAGGCCGAACAAGGAAGGCCACCGCGCACAGTGCCTGGCGCAGGTCGGCCGTCGGCGACGCGCGCCTCCTTCCTGCTGCCGGGACGCCCGGCATTCCGTGCTCCCGCCCCCTCGGCCCGTCGCCGCTTCCTTCCGTGCCTCCTCACTGCTCCGCTAGGTTTCCAGGCAGTCGCCGCCCGCGTCTCCACCAGCTAACAGCCGCTGTTTAGCTCCGCCGTGCATATTTTAGCCTCATAATTTTCCCTCCTGAATCAGCCTCTGCAGAGTCTAATCACCTCGCTTTCTCTTCTCTGAATTTTCTCCAATTTGGAAATTCAAAAGAGGCGCTTCTCTGCATGAACATGCTGTGATTCAGTTTGAAAATAAATTTCTCCTGGCAGCAGCCATCTTTCTGAAAAGTGACATTTAAGACTGACAGTGGACAAGATTGTAAACAGGTTTCCAATAAGGAAAAAAAAGCCAGCGTCGAGTGCACTCTCCGACTTTTTTTGAACAATGTGTGTGCGCGCGTCTATAATTGCAGCCTTGCTGTGCTGCCGTCTGCTCCAGGAAGAATTCTGGGAGAGTGTGGGTCTGTTTTGAACTATCTTGGTATTCCTTTACTTTTCAGAAAGCAGCTTCATTTCGTGGGACTCGCTCCCATACAGGATTGTAGACAGGTTCGTTCGTTCGTTCGTTCGTTCGTTTGTTCGTTCATTCATTCATTCAACACACAGATATTCAGTGCCAGGCTGTGGGCTCGGTAAGAGTACTGTGGACTGTAAGACAATTCGTTCCCTACCTGTAAAGAGCTCACATCTTCAGAGGGAGGCTGGGAATTGTATGTAAATATGAGAGAAGTAGGCTTGGGTACCATGGGAAACCAGAGGAATGCCCGGAGGAGGGTGGCCGTGGGGACAGGGACAGCTTCCTGGAGGTCATGACACCTGAGCTTGGCCTTTTAAGATGACTAGGAGTTAGCCTGGTGAAGAAGGGAGGAAAGGACATTCCGGGCAAAGGGCGAAGCAGGGAGGTCTGAAACAACAGTGAGGCGCGTGAGGAGCTACAGGCAGTTTTCAATGACTGAGACTCCTGGTTTGCAGGGGGACGTGTCAGGAGCTATGACTGGAGGGGCCTTGGGGGCCTCGCATGCAACCAAGAGCCTTGAAGCCCTTGCAAAGGCAGCAAGGAGCAGCGCAGCCCAGGCGGCCTGAGTGGCACCTTAGGAAGATCCCTCAGGGGTGGCCCAGCAACAGGATTAGGCGAGAGGGCTGGGCTGGGGAGGAGATGAGGAGGCCTGGGAACCTCCCAGGACCACCTCACAGGGTCAGAGGGAGGGCTCAGGGAATAAGAATATTTAGAAGGTAAAGAAGGTAGCCCTGCAGCAGAAAAACCTGTTATCTTGTGTTTCTCTTAAAACGATTCTGTTCATAATTAGCTCTTTGGGGGGGAAGGGGGAATGCAGGGGTGGGGCGTGGGGGTGGGATGGGGTGGGGGAAGTCTATCCTGACTCCAGGGAATATGTTGCTAGTAAAGTGAGCTGACATTCACCTTTTCCACCCATCATTACTAAATAAAAGCTCTTTCCAGGGTTTCTCAGAATGGTCTTTTTGACAGCCCTCCGGCCGGAACCACATATTACTTACTCTGCAATTACCTCTCAAGGAAGCAGGAGGCTCCCGACATAGCACCAGAGCAAGAGGGAGAATCCTTCAGCCCCTGCAGAGGGTATGGCCAAAAGGCCTTTGGAGCCCTGGTTGGGCAGACAGGCCAAGCGGGCAGTGAAGGGCCTGGGGCCGTCTAGTCAAAACTCTGTCGTCCAAATGCTATCTTTGGGCATCTTCTCTTCTTTTTTTGCCAAACTTTTCAGCCCCCACTAGCCCTGAGGCAGAGGGAAGTGGAGGGGTGAGCAGACAACCTGTCACTGGGCAAATGGGCTGCTAACTAGAGGAATTCAAGAGTTATCTTTCAGGGACTTGCGAGGGTTAAGTGAGGTAAAGACTGGGAGGCCATCTTGGAGGGTAAAAGTTTTCTCAAGCGAGGAGAATTAACACAGTTGGTTGCCGGCGTTTCGTCTGATGAGGGGCAGGGTTTTGAAAGGAATGACTAGAATGAAACTGGAAATGATCTTGGGATGTCAGTTTTCCACGTCGCTCCTCTCATCAAGAGCAAATGAGATTTGATGATGTTAGTGACCTTTCGAAAGGTGGCAGGTGACAGAAGAAAGAACCCAGACTTGAGACTCAGACATACCCAGGTGTGAACCGCCACACACCGTTTACTTGTTATATGGTCTTGGGCAAGTCGCTTGACCTTTCTGAGCTTTACTTCCAGATGTGTAAAGAGAGGGTAGGTGCCTTCGCTCACATGTCACATACGTTTTGTTCACGTGTGTGACCTCCCAACACCGTCTGAGGGGAGCGACCCCGACTGATTCTGTCTTTTCTGTTCCAGTGCTCCAGCAGCGCCTGGCGCACAGCAGATGTACAATAAATCGTTTGTTTGTTTGTTTGTTTCCATTTATAACTCACTTTTAATACCTCGCTGTTACTAGATCAGCAATAAATTGGATCACACACTGTCACGTTTGGTGTCCCCTCAAGACTAGTTGATTATAGAATAACACATCCAGCCACCACGCTTGCCCCCTCTGAAACCCAGGATATCATGTTCCCGTGTGGATTTTTCCTCAACATTTTGTTACAAAATTTTTCAAACATGCAGAGGAGTCGAAAGCATTTTACAGCGAACACCGGCATACCTAGCATCGAGATTGCGCTATTAACATTTTATGGCGCTTGCTTCATCACATAGCTCTCCATCTATCGCTACATCCTATTTTTTGAAGCATTTCAAAGTAACTTGCAGATATCGGTGGGCTTCCTTCTGAACAGTTCGGCATGTGTGTCACTAGGTAGAGTAAATACCAGTGTGTGAAGGGCGGGCGCCGAATAACTGGCAGGGGCTGATGCTGTCGTTAGGAAGAAGAGGACAGTCGTGGTGATTCGATATTCCCAAACATAGGACACCTGCTCGCCACAGTGCCGGGAACCATTTCTTGGGAACCAGATGGCGTTTACTTTCCGGACTGGCCTCAGGCAGGGAATGGCTGGAAGTGCCAGCCACGGTGGAGCACCCCAGGCTTAGACTATCCCCTTAACAACCTCCAACAGCTTGGAAGACTTGATAATGTGTAACAGCCGAGGTGGAGATTCTCACAGTGGATTTCCGCAGAGCAAGGCCAGATCGGGTTCGGTTACCTGGGCTCAGTCCGTCCCAAGTCCTGCTGGGTCACGTGCAACGCCCCCTGCCTTCCTCGCTCGGCATTTTTGGTCACAGAAAGGACTCAGGAGGTGCAGAGATTGGGAACTAAAAGGCCATGACTCCAGGTTCTAGGAAGTCGGAGTCCGGGGCCCTGACCAGTGACACTTTGGCCTCGCATCGTCCTCATGTCCCAGTGAAAGAGCGCAGAGTATGAAGAGCCCTCTGGGAACCTGCTCTCTTCCGAGAGCCGTGTGAGGGCAGAGTCTCCATTCGTGTGTTTGCATTCAGTCCACAGATGTTCGTTGTGTGCCCTCTTCTTGAAGCTCACTAGCTCGGGAGAACCGGAGACAGTTCTGGAAGGATTTGGGAAGCAGTCTCATTTATGAGGGGGTCTCCTGTCCATTGAATCCTTCCATCCGCCTCGTGGAGCAGGAATTTGCTGTCACATCCCACTAGGCTGTCGCTGGAGATAAAGGAGTGAGGCGAGTTGACCCCAAATCCTGGTCCCACCATTCTCGGTTGAAATGGCCTTAAGCCGCTGAAAGCCCTGTCCTGCCCTCAGTTTCTTCATCTGGAAACGAGGGTATGATCTCAGCTTCCTTGGGATGTTGTGAGATATAGCCCAGGTAAAGGTGCCTAATCGCTCGAGGAACATATCCATCACCTATTCCAGAAAGTTCTGCCCTGGGCACTGGGGCAACAGCGATGAAGAGGCGCGAAGCCACTGCCCCCTCGGCACTTACGGTCCGCGTCAGGCATCGGCTGAGCAGGACCCCCTGGGCGAATCCTGCAGTGGGAACCTGGAGGGGTTACCTCGCATTTTTGTGCCTCAGTTTCCCCCTTATAAAATGGAGACAGCGATGCTACCTGTCTCGCGGGGTTGCCATGAGGAGTGAGTGGGCGGATGCACGTAGGACACCGAGAAAGGGCACCTGGCTCTCGGAGAGCTCGTCTGTTGGTCTCGTCACTCCTGTGCCGCCGCCACCCTCCCGCCCCAGGTTCCCAGGTGCCGTAGGATCGATCACCTGTGCTGCTTGGCAAAGGTCCGAGCGCTGGCCCAAGAATCTGCATGAAAAAGAACTTCCCTGGATGAGTCTCTTTCTCGTACTAGATGTAGCAACCCCTGATCAAAATGACCAATAAATAGCTTGCCACACTGGAAACGGAAACTCGGAGAGGGAGGGGGCGTGCCCCAGGGGACACGGCTAGTAAGCGCTAGACCCGGAACTCCACCCAAGGCTGGGGACCCCCACATCCGGGCTCTCAAATAGACATTTACCCACAATCAGCCAGCCAGGATGTGGGTCCTTGAACCAAATCTGTGTTCGCCACACCTCTGTGACGATTTTTCATGGTAAAGGGTCTAGCAAAACTGGATCAGCTGTCGGTTATAGGGAAAATCATCTCTCAAATAAGGAAGTCCCTATACCTCACATGTAAAAACACTTCCAACATATTTTAACCAAGAACCCCCAAATAGTTAGAGTCCACCAGCCATTCAGTAACCCCCTGGTAGAGGCATATAAGAAGCTGTCTTTGCAAAACGTCTCTTTGCCTGCTCAGGGAGAAGCAGGAGTATTTGTGCCACTCCAGCATGCTATCTGGGTAACTCCTATAATTAATATTTACTTAAAACAATCATTAGTCTCTGCTGGGCGACATCAAACCCACGTTAGCAGTATTTTTAGCGGGGCCTTCCCCACACCTGCGATGGCAGGCGAGCTTGCGGCAGCGGGAACCCTGCCGTGCTTTGTAAGTGAGCCTCCCGCACCTGGCCCAGCCCCCGGCGGTCCAGCCTGCCACTCAGGCGGTGGGCCAGGGGGCCAGGGCCGTGGCTGTCCTCGTGGGCGTCTGGGGCAGCACGCACCTCTGGTGGGGGTCCTCGCTTCGCTTCCCAGACCTCAGAAATGAAACTCATTTCTCTTGAGACAGGGTGGCATCTGTGGCCCAGGCTAGACCCACATCAAAGGTGTAATTTGTCCCCAAGGGGTCAAGGATTTCTTGTCAGGAGGATCATAATGACAGCCATTTATTGGACGCTGACTGCTTTAGGGTCACTGTTTCCTTTAAACCACACAATATGGCAAGTTCGGTCCTCTTCTCCTTCCCCCAGAAGAAGGAACTGAGGCTCACAAAAGGTGAGCGCTTCCCAAAGGCCACCTAGCCAGCAAGTGGGACTCCAGCCCGCTCTCACCGAACCCATGCCGTCCACTCCCCCTCAGCCTCAGGCCTGGTGATTCAGTTCCGTGGTCAGGGAGAAGGGAGATGGAACTAACATGTATTGAGTGCTTACCGTGTGCTGGGACATACTGACCCAGTTAATTCTCATGATCAGATTTAGCTCATAGGAAGTAAGCAGGATTACTCCCATTTTATAGATGAAGAAACTAAGGCTCTACGGAGGCTTCTTACTCAAGATCGCACTGCTAGCAAGCGTCAGAGCCGGAATTCCAATCTGACTCGATTCTCCAACATAGATGTTTTCTCACCTCACCAAAGATGTTAACGAGATACACATACCTCACATGCAGGTGCAGAGTAGCTGCATACAGAATCCGAGCTTTTGTCATTTTCCCTCTGCTCAGCTGAGAAGAGCTTACTGCCTAAAATTGTTGAGGTTTATAAAGAACTTTTATCCCAGTAAAAAATCTATACGGCGTTTTATAATTTCCAGGATTCTTCCGTAATTATTGAATTTAATCCCCTGTGAAGGTGTTAGGGGTCCCAAAGCCCATTTTACAGAGAAGTAAACTGAGCTTCAAGAGACCGAGCGCACGTCCAGGGCCAGTGCCGAAGCCTGCGTCCTCCCCACGCAGCACAGCGGTGCTCCCAGGCCGGATCCACTCAGTGGGGCCGGGCCTGTGAGGAATGCGGACACTTTTACGGGAGGAAGGTGGAGGGGCGGGGCCCAGCCCCACGGATCTCTTCCATAAAGGCAGTGACATTTCGTCACCCGCAGGAGCAGGCTGGAAGTCGTGATGGTCAGGGAACTACAAAAATAGCAGCTTTCACACTGATTCCTACACGGGAGGAACTGGTGGTTCCAGGGCAGATAAGAATGACTTTACAAGATGAAAATGATCAGTGAGGGCACGCAGGTCTGGAGGGGGGCGGAGTTGGCATTTTTTGGCCCTGCAAATAGCTGCCCATCTGCTCTCTGTCAGAATATGTTAGGAGTGCATCTGGCTTGCTGCCCCTGAGTCTCAGCTCCAGGCTGGTCATGTGGTTGTCTCCACGACAACTCCAGGAGCCGCATAAACTGCTGCGCTTTGAGCCAGATGCTGCTCTGCACATGTGGTCTAATTAGATGGCGCTCAGGCCTCCCGCCTCCTTCCCCGGCCCCTCCCAGCACTCACGCCACCTTCTCCCTCTCTCCCTCCCACTAAGCCTCGTCCTCACATCCTCAGTCAGTCTGTCTTGCTTCCACCCTGTTGGCCTCTTTCTCAGAAGTCTTCCCATTGCCTTATCTGTAGTGAATAATTCATTCAGCAAGCCTCAGGGTTTCATCGCTGACCCAGGCACTGTGCTAGGAACCGGAGGTATGCAGATGAATATGACACTCCCCATACACCAGGAGTCCGCCACCCAGTGAGGGAACCAACGGCAGCCAGACCATGCAGTGCTTGGCAGTGCGGAGATGGGAGTGAGCACAGGGGCTGTGGGACCCGGAGCAGGGCCACCTAACCCAGCCCAAGGCAGGGAGAAGGCAAGGGGGAGCATCCCTGGGCAGCTGCCCCTGCGTTCACCCTAACAGACAAGAGGGGACTTTCCAGCCTCAGAAAGCAGGGATGGGGAGAGTCCCGGGCAGAGGGCACAGCTCGTACAAAGGCAGAAAACCTACAGACCACTCTGGCGAACTATGACGAGCTCCAGGTTACGGGAACACAGCGTCTGGGGAAGCGAGGAGCTGTGGTTGGCAAGGTGCGCGGGGTCACTCCATGGAGGGCCTCTCTCCAGGTGTGCGCTCCGCATGGATCTGCAGGCTCGGGAGCCCGGGGAAGGGGCGTGGTGACATGGTGGCTGCCGGAGCAGCCTGGCCTGCGGGGGGGGAGGGTTGGAGGGCGAGGCTCTGTGTGGATGCAGCCTCTTCGGTGAGTTCCCCTGAGAATAAAGTCTGCAGCTCATACATGCGGCGCCCTGTTCAGGGCACCAGCACGTGCTGAGTATTTATTTTTTCCATCTCTCTCAGCAGTTCTGTATTCTAAGGGTCCAGCGTCCACTTCTCAGACCTCTGGCTCTCCTTCCCCCAAATAAGGAAGGAGAGCATCAGCATCTCGCCCCATCCATGATGTGCCCCTTGACCCCAGGGACATCTGCTTCCACTGCACACCGCCAGCTGGGCCTTGTCCCGGCCCCACACCTCTGCTTTCCCCGCTAGCAAGTGCCTGCTCTCCCTAGAGCTTGGTTTTTACATCACCCTGTCCCCATATGGACTCCCCTTGGGGCCCACCTCACCCCGACAGAATCACCTTGGCTGGACTCTCCCAGCACCCCTGTCACAGGTATTTGTTAAGTGACAGGTGCAGAAAGTCCCACACAAGATGCCACACCCAGCTCTCAAAGTGCATCTGGAAGAACTTTTAGGACAGTGACCTCCACTGAGCACCTGCTATGTCCTGCTCAGTACTGGCACCTTGACAAATATGGTGTCATTTCAAACCTCTCAGTATGAAGCAGGTAGTATCCCCGATTTACAGATGAGGAAACTGAGGCTCACAGAGACCCACTCTCCATTCGTGGAGCTCTAGGTGGCAGTGAGCCGCTGTGGAGTCCCTGGGTAATACATGATCCCCATCTAAAACTGGACTCCTTAGACCAGGGGTTCAGTATGTGGAAAAGGATATTTTCGAGGGAAATTATCTGCTCTTTCTTGAATTCCCTAGAAACCCAGAGATAAATGTGTTTAGGCAACTGAGCATGCTCACGCTGCCCTGCCTGGGCTGTGGGGTCAGACAGAACTGACTTCGAGTACAGCTCTGTGGCCTCGGACCAGTCATGTCCCCTCCCTCTGTAGGATGAGGCTAAAGAGTCTCTCGGTGGGGTCATGACTCAGACCCAGCCTCCAGCCACAGCTGTCACGTGCCCGCTGTGTCCCCGCCTGGCAGGGGCTCCGCAGACGGCAGCTTTCATGGTGGCCCCTTTCCTTTCTCCTGTGAGTCATGGTTTTGACTGCACTGATCCAACACATGCCCTGGTCAGGTAGTACATGTCAAACGCCCTGAAATGGGCTGCTTGAAGTAAATCGCCCCAGGCACGCTTTGGACAGAGAACTGCCACTATTCGGGGTAGAAGACTGACAGTTTTCAGCCTTAGGAGCCAAGTCCTGAGCTAAGTACTCTACATGAATCACCTGCTGATCCCACACAACCCTGTGAGGTAGGAAGTCTCTCCCGCATTTTCTGAATGTGAACATGGTTAGAGGGCGTGGGCCTCCCCCCACACACACACACACACCTGCCGCCCCATGTTCCAGGCACAGTAAGTGGCAGAGCTGTCACTCCCACCCGAGTGCATTCCCGGTTCCCGACTCTGCACCGAGAGCTGTGCATCGGGACACATTTCTCTGGGACGGGCCGGAGACCTTGTAGAGAAGGGCCTCTCTGTGCCTGGAACAATGCATGTTAGCATTAGGGAGCATCTGGAAGATTCCCTAGCTCTCAGCACCTTCCCCCTTGACAGATGAAGAAACTGAGGCCTGGACAAGGAAAAGGGACTCGAGGCCAAATCGGAGGTTTCGACTCTGCTTCTCGTGCTCTTTCCCTTTCACGATGCTGGCGTTTGTCCCTAAAATCTTGCTGCTGAAGCTTCCCGGGCACCAAGCCCCACCCGGGCACCGGAGATCAGCCCTGAGTAGGTGACATTCGGGAGAGGGGTGATCGTGAATAAGTGAACCAGTAAGTGAGCCTGAGAAGTCAGCGTGTGCACAGCGCTGTGGGGGAACCCCCGAGGGCCTCGGCACCAAGACCTGGCGGGCGGCGTGTCTTCAGTGCGGTCCGTGCATCTGCTCACTTAACGCAGGGGGCTGGGACTTTTCCTGTCTACTGACTAGGTTGAGCTTCCAGTTTTATCCACGTGTCCAGCCTTTGGGTCCCCGGGTCCCGTATTCCTGTTGCCCAGCCAGTGTTGGTTCTCCCGCCAATCACTCTTCAGGTTGATTCTTGCTTCTCCCAGGGGTCCGCCAGGCCCTCAAAACCCACTCTCTCCTACACACTGCCTTGAACTCTTTTCCGCTCTCAGGGGGCTGAAATCCTCACCTTAGTCAGTTCGCTACTTCCTTTCTTGGGACTTTGACGTGCAAGAGTCATTATGTTAAAACCCAGAATCTGGCTCTCGGTGACAGGTGCGGCCAAGGTGGCTGAGCCGGGAGGTGATCGATACTGAGAGCTCAGTGTGTCTGTGTGGTGTCTGTACTGGGGAGAGAGCTGTCACTCTGCTGCTGCACGGGGCGGTCACCGTCTCACCCAGCCGCTGCACCTGGGACGTGCCAGCGTAATGGTACTGAATGCAAGGGGCACGAGGGAGGGGTTATTATTTCCGGCGTATCCATCAGCAAGAAAACAGAGGCTCCCAGAGGTGAGATGGCTTCTGCAAGCACGTAGTGCAGCCAGAACGCACACCCGTTTCTCCAGAGCCCCCTGTCCTTGTCACCGCCGTACGATCCATCGCTTTGAATGGCTGGAGCAGCCCTGGTGACGGCTGAAATGTCAGATACGATCTCGTGATCATTTCTTTTAATCACAGAGAAAGAACATTGTGTTACAGGAGCCCCAGAGCCAGTTGGACCGTTGCAAACTTGCTGTCACTGACTAGCCCTGCAACCTTAGGCAGGTGACCTCACCTTTCTGAGCCTCGGTTTCCTGGTCTGTAAAATGGAGACCCTGACAACACCTGCCTCGTGGGTTGCCGTGAAGAACAAGTGAGATTTTGCATGTAAAACCGCCCAGCGCGGAGCCGGTGCTCGGTGAGCGGCTGCTGTTTTTAATCACGCACCTGCGTTCTGTACAGAGCCGACTCCCATCTGCATTTCTTATGGAAAGAAAATCTTAAGCTAGTATGCACGAAGGCCCACCTCATTGTGTCTCCTCTGCATCCACAGGCCTCCCCATTCGTCTGCCATTCCCGCGTTAATCAGAATTTCCTGACTTCTCCCTGTTTGTCTCGGTTAATGCAGAGGGAAGGAGCCGCCGGCGCAGAGGGGCCAAGGCGTGGGCCCACGCGCCTGTGATTTGAATGTCTTTACTGTAATCTAGCGAGTGTGTGTGGGGGCTTCTGTCAATACCGGAGCGGCGGGTCAGAACAGGCAAATACGGTTCGCCCGGCCGTCCTGCCCCTGCAAATCATCACGGTAGCTTTTGTCGGGGACCTACGTTTCCCCTGACTTAAATCATCTGAACAGTGAGCCAGCTTCACAATAACACATTGATTCTTCATTTAGGGCTTGTTGCCATGACAGGGACCCAGACTGGGAGCCTGTCCCCAGCTTGCCTGGGCCACCGCATCAATGGTTCAGAGGGCTGTCTTGGTCCTGTCACTCCAAAACCTGGCTTGGCTCAGTCAAGCCAGAGCCACCTGACTGCGACCATGCAGCGACCACCTTCCTAAGTCCACGCTGGTGGCCCTTGGGCATGTACCACGTTATGCCTCCGAGGGTGTGGGGAGAGCATGCATGATTGGACTTAGGGGTCATTCAGAACCCACCAGCTCCGGGACCTTGGGCAAAGCGCTTCACCTGTATGAGACTCCTTTCCTCATCTGTAAAATGAGAGATGTGTATGAACGTGGAGTTCGGCCGAGGACTCGGTGAGCATAGGGCACACTTTGGTCTGAAGCAAACGCTCAGCTGTCATTGGCTCCCTTTTCCCTAAACTCCCGTTGCTCCTGGCTAACCTGAAGTTACTGTACTCTGACCCCCGCCCCTGCCTTCCAGGAAAGGCATGGCGTTCTCCAGGCCAGCCGGCTAAGCCTTCTCTGTGTTGGCTGGAATTCACCCTGGTTCCTTGGCAGCCGACACAGCCGATGCCGTGAGGAGCAGGCCTTGGACACCGCTCTGGGAGGGGCGCGGAGGCCCGAGCCGGGGGCTCAGCGTGAGATGTACATGGGGCCTGTGAGGCAGGGTCGGCTGCCGGGGGAGGCTCGGGAAGCACCCTTCACACTTATGCTCAGCGTTCTTGGCGGTGCTGCACTTGGGCCAATGACCTGAATGTTGTATTAGGAATTTGGAGATATTTAAACAAAATGCAACCAAGTTGGGGACCGCCAGTAATACAAGGAGCCAAATTTCCCAGCTTCTTTATTCTTAAATTTTAAGAAAATGAATATTGATTGGTCTAGAGCAGCGGTCCCCAACCTTTTTGGCACCAGGGACCAGTGCTCTTATGAGAATCTAAGGCCCGATGATCTCAGGTGGAGCTGAGGCGGTGATGCTGGCGCTGGGGGGCTGGGGAGCGGCTGCAAATAGATGAAGCTTTGCTCCCTTGCCCACCACTCACCTCCTACTGTGTGGCCAGGTACCCAGCAGGCCACAAACTGGTACCAGTCCACGGCCCAGGGGTTGGGGACCCCTGGTGTCTAGGTGCTGTGCTAGTCACTCCCACCTACACCAGTGGTTCTCAGACTTGGCTGCATTGGAGTTGCCTGGGGAATTTTAGAAGCCACCTTGCACTGGGGACTTGGTTGAGTTCATGACCAAGGTTGAGTACTACACTAACCACACTTTCTAATTCATTCCTGCTTAACCCCCCAGCAGCCCTCTGAGGCAGGTAGTTCTCCCCCCTGTTACAGGTCATAAGAGTAAGGATCTGAGAGGTACAGTCGCTTGCTTACACGGGCACAGTTGGGCCTAGAACCCAGCTCCATGTGCCCCCCCCCATCTGCCTCTTCCTGAAGTGGCTCAGCTGACACCTGCTGTTGGCCAGCCATCGGGAGTGGGTCAGAGCCTTCCCACTGGGAGCCAGCGATTAACGGACAAAGGTGGTATTGGTATAGGGACAGTTCTCAAAGAGGAACTGGGGCCCTCTTCTTCACCTGGAGGCATCAGGTAAAGTCCTCACAAAGAAGTAACACGGGGAGCGAAGCCAGAGGGGTGAGAGTGTGTGAAGAGGTCAGGGAGCGGTGGACAGTCCGGAAGCTCTGAAACAGGATGGCTGGGTGGACGAGATGGATGGGAGGCATTAAGCGAGAAAGGTCATCTAGGGAAGGTCACAAACAGCCCTTGTGTTGTGCTCAAGAATTTAGAAACCCCACTTTCATCGACCCACAAACTTGCCTGAAGCGGTCGTATGCTGCTGAGTCTGATGCAAACAGTAAGGCGCCAGAGCCCCCACCGAGTCTTTATCCCGTGAAGGGGGAGGGGCAGCTCATGGCACCCCGCACTCGGCTCAATGCTCTGCGGTCACCGTCTTGGCATCGTTAACAGTTTTACCTTTGAACCTGCGCTCGGCGAGGGTGGCGGGACGGGAGCATGCGCAGAGAAGATTCGCACGCATCAGCGGCCACCGCAGCCTTGCCGTCCCCCAAGCGCGTGTAGCTTCTCGGTGCCCCTGGCACAGAGTCCCAGTGCACCCACAGCGAGCGGGAGGTCGGCAAGACCCAGCTGGCTCGCCAGGGAAACGCGTTGATGTCCACGACCGAGTAAGCGGGGCGCTGACTACCCCAAGAAGCACCATTTTGCGGTAGAACCAGAACGCGCTTCCCTGCTGAAAGAAGGCAGTGGTGCGCCGAGAAACGCGAGTGAGCACAGAGCTGGCCGGAGTCGTGTCCGCGTTACTTCCTCGTATTAGCCGACCGTCTATTGTGAAAATGGTGCCGCCGAAGAAGAAAAGATGGAGCAACCACAGTTCTTTTTTCATGCTCATCAGTAAGGCAAAGAAAGGTAGAGAATGTGAGTAGAAAGTGCGTTAGTCGAGAACTGAAATAAACACAGTTGAGTTCGTTCTGTGCAGCATTTCCACTGTCTGGTAAGAACAGAATACAAATGTATATACGCGTTACAAAATATGATTCCACATATGTTAGCATTTAAAACTGGCATTGCACAATATAAAGTTGAACAGTAAAATCCATGCTAATAATTTAAAATTTTATTTTTCTTTACATAGAATGACATTAAATAGTAAATTTTAAAAACACCATGTGAAGTCTAGAAAGAGACCATGAAAGAAAGAAAAAAGCTTTTGTGTTTTAGTATGGCACTTTTTTACTTAACACCTCTTTCCTGCATATTCATTTCGTACCGGGTCCCCCAAATCATGTCGCCAGCCCTCGTAACACCCAACCTCTGCCCTCAAAAACAAAAAACAAACAAACAAAAAACCAAGCAAACAAACAAAAAAAACAACTATTTGTAGAAGATTCATGTGGAATACCTATTAGTTGTAATCTGTTTTACTCCCCCAAGCAGTCCTACGAGCTGGGCCAACGCTTAGTAGTTGTCACAGATGAGGAGCGACAAGTCACCTGAGATCCCATAGCTATGTGGTCATGTGGTCAGAATCAAGGTTCACGTTCCCGGGCTTTCTGACTCCAAGACGTGCCCTCTCTCCATGTTGTATTACATTAAGTGGCTCTAACTTTAAAATTTTTTTTTGGATTCCAGATTACAAATTTTTAGGACAAGAAAATAAAATCATTTTTCCAACCAAAAAAAAAAATTTTTTTTCAAAGACGCCTTTACTAAAAATGCCAAGCCCTCTGCTGTGCCAGTTGTCTCATTGTTCCAGTCGTTATTTGTTCCCTGAGCTAGACAGGATTCCTCGATAACAGAAGCTTTTCTTTTTGACTTTTATTAAAGAAAATTTCATATTCTTACAAAATAAATGAACTCCCATGTCCCCATTGCTCAGCTTCCACAGTTATAAACCTTCTGTCATTCTTTTTCTTTTTTTAAGTTTAAGAAAAAATTTTTAATCATGCCAGCTGTCACCGCCGCCCGGCCCAGAGCGTTGATCATCTTGCAAAACTAAAACTCTGTACCCATCAAACAGCAGCTTCTCATTCTGCCTCCCTCCAACCGCCGGCAACCACCATTCTCCTTTCTGTCTGTGAAACTGACTACTCTAGATATAGGGGAATCAGACAGTATTTGTCTTTTCATTACTGGTTTATTTCACTTAGCATAATGTCTTCAGGGTTCCTCAGTGTTGTAACATGTGCCAGAAATTCCTGCCTTTTTAAGGCTGAATAATATTTCGTCGTACTTACGTGCTGTTTATCCATTTATCTCTAGACACTTGGGTTGCTGCCATCTCTCGGTTGTTGTGAATAATGCTGCTATAAACACAACATTCTGCCATTCTTGTTTCTTCTATACCTTCGTGCATTCCCCATCCCTCCCTGGATTATTGATGTTAATCAGAGGAACTATATTTTATTCATCTTTGTATTCTCCTAACACAAAGCTCGGCACATAGTAGGTGTTTTTTAAATGTGTTATGGACGGATGAATCTTCCAAAATTATTGTCTTTTTCTTTTTAATTTTAAACAAGGCCCAGAAAGAGAGAACATCTCCTTTTTTTCTTAGACTCATAAAATAAATAAAATTGTGCTAAAAATTATATTTATGAATGAGAATAAGAATTTAGTACTTTAAGTATGGATCAGCAGAACAAGGGACATTGCTGAAGAATCCGATGGCAGTTTTTATTTTTATACCAGTACCCACACTGCTGTGGGTAGAAACCGTTTATTTGGGGAAATATTAAACACCTTTGGAGTCACCAGCTTAACATTTTAACAAAGATCGACTCATTAATAATGAAATTTTCACTTGATTCCATATGTCAAGAAAATAATTTAAGAGTAAAACTTATCTTCTTGTAACCAAGTCCTTGACAGGGTTAAGCAGCTTTGTTTAACTGTCCTCAGGTCATAGACGGAAAAGTCTGCTAATGGGATCTAAGCTTGAAAGCTCACGGCCTGAGTTCCCTGCATTAATGTCCCTATCAGCCAGTAGCCCCAGCGCCTAGAGTGTAGACAAAAGGTTTAATCAGCCGAACGGGAGAACTAAATCGGCACTTCTTACAAAGGAGGGAATTAACGAGACACCTTGCTTACTCCTCTCTACTGCAGAGAGTGGAGTGGGGGGCGGCCATTCCCACTGCAGGGAGGGGGTGGACAAGCTGATGTAGGTGGCTTGGCCTCCTGGAGTTGGGCCTGTGGTAGAAAGAGCCTTCCCGAAGGGGCTGGTGCTCTGCGTGTCCGGCCGGGGAACCTGAGCGGCTCCACCTTTGAAGAGAACTCTCTTGCTTCCCATCAGGTCCCGCAGGGCAGACCGGTAGAACTGAATCCTCAGGACAAACCCGAGTCCAGAGTGGACCATGCGCGTGACGGCTATGTGACGGCGACAGCCGGGCCTCGGAGGCCGCAGGGGCACAGATCCCCAGTTCTGCCACTTATGGGTTCTAGGACTTTGGGCAAGTTACTTTGACTCCTTTATTCTGTAAAGTGAGATGAGATGATGATATCGTTGTTCCCTTGGGAGGTGAGTCGCTTCAGGGGAACGAGCCCTGTGCACCTGTTGCCGGTCAGACCTTTAGGCAGCAGGACTCCTGGTGACAGCGTCACTGCCTTCCAGTACTGGGACAGAATCCGCCCTGAGCGGGTGGATTCCGCTCACCTAACTCCTACTCGCCGTCCGAGGCTCCGCTGTCCTGTGCCCTGGATTAGCCTTTTTCTCTTCTGACTGCCATGGGCATTTTGCAGCCCGCCCCACCCCCGTAGCACTGAACTGTGTGGTAGTACCTGTGTCCATGTCTAAATGACACTGCCGATGGAGTTCGTCATCCTCTCTGCAGAAAAAGCCCCCGTTGTCACATTTCCCGTGAATCTGTCCCATCCGTATCCATTTCCTTGTTTTCCATTTCCGTTTTTATGGTGCAGACATCTGATCCAGGGGGATGTCACCTCCAGTAAGTAGACAACAGGCCCAAAATGTTCATGTCTCCCCAAAGATGAGATTCTTTCTGCTCTCCTGCAGCTACATCCTGCCTCAGGCTAGCCTCACACACAAATCTGGTTGCAAACTCTCTTGAATTGATTGGACCTTTTGCAGACTCTCCTTCCTGGCAATGCTGGGCCAAAACGCCAGTAGTGAATGCTAACAGCTCAATGAGCTTTTCCTCTGAGCGGCTCTAAACTCCCCGGACACGAGTGTCACTCACCTTGGCATTGTGCTCTGAGACCTCTTTCCCCGTCAGGAGAGCAGTGTCTCAGCCACCCTGAGACCACAGGGCTCCTGTGACGGGAACAGAGTCAAGCTCATTGTGTGGTTCTTTAACCACCATCCCTGAGCTTCTGAGTGGGGGCTGGGCTCTGTGCTGTCCCCAGAGAATGTGCCCTCTCGAGCTCCTGGTCATGGGGGACACCAGTGGAGATTACCTAGCACCCAAAGGTACGTAACATACCGTGGGAGCATCAAGCAGGGGTAAATGACTGCAGCAAAAAGAACTGTGCTTAAGAGGAAGATAGTCCACGTGGAAGGAATAGAACTGGCAAAAGCGAGGATGAGGGTGGACGGGACATGGCATGTGACTAGGAGATGCATTTGGAGCATAGGGTCTGTGGGGCAGCAGAATAAAGGGACACTAAAGGACCTTGGAAAAGAAAGCCAGGATCAGCTTAGGAAGGTTTGTTTGCCCCACTAAGGAGCCAGACTTTTTCTTTCCTCGCTCACCCAGGACCCATGCATGTGTCATCCGTGCTGCTAGGAGTTCAACATTAGGCAAAACAGGTACCATTCCTGTTTACATGGAGCATATGGTCTAGGCGGAGAAACAGACATTAATCAAATACTCAAGTGTAACATCTCTGCAATCAAAATTCTTGAGCAGGACAGTGACGTGATACAACTCGCGTCTCAGGAATTGCTCTGCCCAGAAGAACTGGAGTGACTGGGAGCAACGCCGCAGGAGGGGGACATAGAGCTAAGCCTCCACCACCACGGTCAGGCCTGTGCCGGAGTAGGGGGAGGGAGAGCAGGGACACACGTGGGACGTTTCACTGGTAAAGCGGGAGAGACTTAGAAGGTCTGATGGGACCACCGCGGGTAGCCGTGGAAAATGATCAGGGAAGGGAGGGAGGGAAACAGGGAAAGATTCGGGGTACAGTCCAAATGGGGTAACAATGAGGGCTTTGGGACATTTTGAGTTCGAAGTGCTAATAGGCCATCTAGGCGGGGACGGTGACATGGGTTTGGAGCTCACAAAGGACGCCTGAGCTGATGATGTTTGTCAGCAGAGGCATTTGGTGTGTGAGTTCCACCGTGCTCACAGAGGCCACCACCTGGGAGAGAACGAATTGTCCTGCTGTGGTCCCAGGGGTCAGACCCGAAGCTGGCAGGCCACAGGGGTGGCGTTCTCGTTGGGCTTCTCACGGTCACTAGCCGATCTCTCAGCTGTTCAGCAAGGAAGGTGCGAACCCGTTCAAAGTAATAAATGGCGGGCAGATTCTTCTTCCCGAGGAGTGGGTATGCTTTTTTCCCTCACGCTGTGAAGCTTGTATTGTTTCCCTTCTTGCCTCAGCAGCCAGGAAGCTCAGAGCTAATTTTGTAACTTAATTTTAGAAATCATACAAAGCCCGCATATCTAGATACTCTTGTCTCATATAATTATATTTTATATATTTATGTCTTTTCCACTTCTGATTGTTTTCTTTGTTTCAGGGTTTCACATAGGCTGCCTCAGACCCTTTGTAAAACTAGGCAGAGGGTAACTGTATAAAAATAAATGTTGCCCTCACCCTGACTTTTTTGGGTCATGCTTGCAGCCCTTGTGCAGTAAGTCTGCCCAGGCACTGAGCTAATATTGGCTCAATTTAAGCAGGAGGAACTTTTGGAATTTACAGCAGCTAGACAGTAAATTTAACACTCACGTAATTCATTAAAACAGGATAAAAGTGGAGCTTCAGACATCTCTGTGTTCGCCACCAAGTCTGTTAAGGGCGGGGTACCTTTGCTTCAGTTCAAGATGTAAAAGTCTGATCTCTCAAAATTGAGAATACACCACCCAAACTAAAGATTTCGTCTGCGTAGATGACCACTCCAGGTGCCTTCAAAGAAGGATTGAGGTGTCGACTACAAGATGGGATGTTTTTTAAACTTAGGGCGTCATTTTCTTGACTCATAAAATATAGTTTGGTAAAAGGAAACTTCCTTATCAAACAGCACATATGTAAAATTGGAGGGTAAATTTTCTTTTTGATCATCCCTGCTTTTTCACATAAATAATTACTCTAAAATTTTAATTTACTATTGGCTAAGATCACCGTGTAAATGATTTTCAAACTGTATTCCACAGCCAGTGCCTTAGGGACCGCAAAGGTGCTGGGAGTGGGGGGGTCAGGGAGGGAGGGCCCAGCCACCACCCCCTCCCCCAGCTCCCACGGGGTAGCTGGCTGTCGTATGTAGCAGGGCTCCTTCTGCGTAAGGCATTACCCGAAGAAAGGACTCCGCTCCTAAAAGTGAAAAGTTTGGAAGCTGTCACATCTGAGGGCTGTCGGGATGTGGAAGGTTTGGATTCGGGCCTTGGGCTCTGTGACTTTGGGGGATAACTTCCTCCCTGGCACTGCTTCCTCCTCCAGAGGATAGGGTGCCATCGGTGATAATAGTCACTTCACCCGGTAAAGGAGGATCTCGCTCATCTAATCGGCAGATGTAGACGCCCCTCCGAGCACAGTTAAGAGCCGGCCACGCTCACCCCATCCCTCTGTCCATCCTCTCCGCCCTCTATTTGCCAGGAGGAGCCGATCACCTTCTGTGAGGAGGCCTTCGTGTCCCACTACCGCTCTGGAGCCATGAGGCAGTTCCTGCAGAACGCCACGCAGCTGCAGCTCTTCAAGCAGGTGCGTGGCCCGCGTCCGGGCTCTGGGGGGGTGGGAGGCCTTCTGCGCCGTGCTCACTGGGCGCCGAGGCCTCAGCCTAAAGCGGCCCAGGGTCTAGGGAGGTGGATTGGGTAAGGAGGGAGGTCAGCAACCAGACAGACCCTGCAAACGTGCCACGTGGTTTGACACGTTGTCATAAACACGCAGCCAGTTTTCGGAAACTCGCCTTTTTGAACCTCCCAATTCCAAAGGCCCTTTCCTGTCCTGGGAAGCCTGGTGGTTCTTTGCTCATTGGCCAGGGCGCCCAGTGAACGGCATCCTTCCTGGTTTCTTTGTGAACACTGTTATGCTTTTATTCTTTCTCTCTCTAGTTTATTGATGGTAGACTAGACCTTCTCAATTCCGGCGAAGGCTTCAGCGATGTTTTTGAAGAAGAGATCAACATGGGCGAGTATGCTGGTGAGAAGCGTTGCATTTTCTTTTTTTTTTTTTTTCCCCCTGTGCTGTGGGCTGGTAGGCGGGATTAGGGTGGCTTTGGCAAGGAGTGGCAGTGACTTCTTTTTTCCTTCAATGGGGATTCAGGAGAAACTGATTTCAACCCTGGCCTTGAAATGTTTGAAGAACTCCTCTTTACTTTCTGAGGAGATGTACATTGTCCCGCCTGCAGTCCTCTGTCCTGGGGTCAGTTGCTTCGTGGGGAGCGGGAAGCAAAGTCTAGTGGAATGTAGTGGCCGGCATGGTATGGTGGAAAGCCCAGGAGGTGACCTGGACTCAGATCGGGACACCGCCTCCTTACTAGCAGGGAGAGCTTAGTCTAGGCACTGAGAGTAACTACCTGCCTCCCAGGAGTCCCGCTGCGATTAAGTCAGAGTTCACGGGGAAGGGGTTGGGCAGTCACCCAGGACAGACCCCAGCACAGGATCGCTGCTCAGTAAATGTCTCTAAGATGTGAAAATCATCACCGAGCAAGTGTGTCGTCTCCACGCGCCTTTGGATCCAGAGGCATCGTCCCCTCCTTTTTCAGAGGACGCAGCTGAGGCCCAGAGAGGCATTCGTGGCTGACTCTGCCTCCTGAATCCCCATCCAGCCTTCTTTCCAAGTCCCAAAGCCTCAGTCTTTGGCAGCAGAGTAAAAACTAAATGAAAAACAGTAAGACTCGTGCTGCTGGCCCCTCTTATTGCTGAGCATGTGCCTTGTCTGGACTATGCTGGCACTCGGACGGGCGATCTGTACACTCAGAGCCAGGCAGAATCTCACCTATGAAACCCCTTCTGCGGGCCCGACCAGGCCACACTGCGTGGAGAGCACAATGACTCCATAAGACCAGCGTGCACGTCTGTGGACGGCGATGGTGGACGGTGATGGTGGACCGTTGGCAGGCCTTTCCCGAGCACCTGCAGTGGCCAGAGCCCGGGGGAGGAAGAAATGGAAGACCCCGGTTCTGCCCTCAGAGGGCTTTAGACTGGCAGGAAGAAGAGATGCACAGCTCAAGACAAATGCACATTAAACCGGTGAGGGAGAAGGAGTAGAAACGGGTTTTTGTGCAGTTAGAACAGGGCTCTAAGAATGCTCTCGGTATAACAGGAGCTTCACGAAGGGGGCGGGCAGGCAGAGCGGACTCTAGCAGCTGACTGTTCGTCCTGAGGACACGGGCTTTACGTGTCGCTAAGTCAGGTCACTCGGAGCATCTAGAAAAGCTGTTTACTGATCAGACCTTCTTATCCCACCACTTAAAATGAACATGTTCCCCAACAACACCTCCTCCCTCTTTCTCTGTTACTACTCAGGTGTGCCAAGTGTGTGTCCAACGGTGTGTGTACGCTGGGACACGCAGCCCCGTGTTTCCTGCCCTGGGGTAGCACCCAGGATTTCAGAGGCTGGGGACCTCTGATCTAGTGCTTCTTACGTTGGAGCACTGCTCAGAGGAAGACTAGAGGAGCTGGCAGAGGAAGTGACCTGTGAGCTGGCCGTTGCGTGCTCAGCAGGGAGAGTAGGGAATGGTGGCCAGGCCAGGGGAACAGCCTTTTGCAAGAGAGCGGAGGCCTGCAGGGCACGTGGTCAGGGAGCCCGAGGTAGGTCCTCAAGGTCAGAGCCTCAGTGGCCCAGGATGGAGTGGCAGAGGGTGGGCGGTGCCAGAACGAGACAAGAGAAGAGAAGCAGGGCTGCGCGGGGGTCTGCCCTCCATCCAGTAGGCAGTGGAAGGGTGTAGGTGTGTACTCAAGGCCCTGGTAGGGCCAGATCCCTGACCGATAAAGAAGGCCCGTGGGGGCAACTGGCTGCCACTTCCCTCAGGGGGTGGGGCGTGGGAGCCTCCACGCGCTTTGCCAAGTCCTCCTGCCGGAGGCGATCGGAGGAACTCCCGAGTGCACGTAACATCTTTAGATGACAGCTTCTCTGACTCCTCTCTCCCCAGGCAGTGACAAACTGTACCATCAGTGGCTCTCCACCGTCCGGGTAAGTGTGTGCCTCCCTTAGAGCCACTGGGCCCCTCCTTAGCCCTCCGCTGCCCCTGCCACCCGCAAGGCTGTCATTTGGCCTGGGGTACTTTGTTCTCTCAGCTGAAGATGCTTTTGTTTGCGAAGCCAGGTGGAGGCTAGCAGGTCGAGACTGTCCAAACCAGGCCTGGTGAGGGCGAGAGCCAGGAGAAGCTTCCTCACCTCAGGAAGCTGGCCAAGGCCTGTCAAATGGATATTGTCATAGTGAAGCATTTCTGGGTGTCTCCTTTTAGGGCCAGTGCAATTGGGACATCTTCATGGGAAAACCAGAAATGTGTCCCTTGCTGCTTTGCAGTTTTTTCACAGCCAAGCCTCCTGGGAAGATGGAGAACACATCACTGAGAGTTTCGCATCCCCTCACTGTTGTGAACAGTGTTCTGTTATATAGGAAGCTAGGTGTTTAGGGCTTCAGAAGCCACTACAGAATTCAGATTCTTGCCTTTCTCCTACACGGGACTATCAGTGAGCACGTGCGAAAGGCCTGTGTGCTGGGCGCCATGCTGGGGACTTGGGGGTACAGTGGGGAGCAGACACAGGCCCTACACTGGGGAGCGCCCCGTCTTGTTGGGAAGGCAGGCACGTAAACAGGCAACTCCAGCATAATGTGATAAGTGTTCTCTCCTGCTCGCGGGCCAAGTGCAGTGCTGCCAAGGCGGGTCCCTTGGAAGTGGCTGCAGTTGGCCGAGAGTAAGCAGTTCCTCAGTGAAAGACTGCTTTTGTTCTTCTTGGATGACCAAACATGGCACTTGGCAAATCGTAGACAAGCAATAAGGACCTGTTGATTGATTGATAAAGAGAGTTTTACTACTCCAAAGGACCATTGAAATAGAATACTGAGTAATTTTGGAAAGCAGTGTGGAATAAATGAGTAGGTGAAAATTTCATATTGTCCTACAACACAGAGTGCTTTCTAGGTCAAATTGTAATGTTTTTAATTAAAGCTCAAATTTTCTAATATGGGCAGTTAAAAAAAAAATTGTGCTTAAAGTTAATCCCAATAACTATAATACTACATCTCGTTCTTTTATGTACCCACTGGATCCAGTCTCTCTGTCTGTTCAAACCAGCTGGAATTGTCTTTCCACACCACTACACATCCGGTTATGTGAAGCATTCGATTAAAACCCTCTAGAGTGTAGACTTCTTAGCCTGGCCCTTCATGAGCTGACCCCATCTGGCCTCTCAGCCCGGGTCGTCATTCCTCTCATGGTACACTGGCCACTCGTTACTCAGACACACTGCGGCTTTTCAGCTCATGCACTTTTTATGTTCTATTTCCTATCCCTAGGATGTTCTAACCCTTCCTATCCACCATCCCCCCTGCTAACGAACTCCTACTCATCCTTCACGGGCCAGGCCAGAGGGCTCATCCTCTAAAGCCTCCTCTGACCTTCCGAATGACGAGCTGCCTCCACATTAGTGCACACAGCCGGTACAGCTCTGATGTAGCTGTGGGCCCTGCTGCACCACGTGGACTGGAGGTCCTTGAGGCAGAGAGTGGCCCTCCTGCGGCTCGGCACCTTCAGAGCCTAACATGGGGCACTCACTCCGTGAGCTCTGCCCCCTAAAGTATCTGGCCTTATGCACAGACATGCATGCATTGCCTCCTCTGGGGACTGGGAAAGCCTGGCCCGCTCCTCTTCCTCTTCCTCTCCTGCTCTCCTAAAGAAACCGGGCCTAGAAATCGCTATGTTGGATTTATGCTAAAGCCGTGATTAACATTTATGGCTGTTCATTCTGCCCTTTTCTCAAGATACAGAAGTTAAGGAAGGCAGCCTACCAGACTGATTTAAAAACAACACAGAACGCCAGGGTGAGGGAAGGAAGGCGCCTGGCCGAGGGACGCACATTTCCAGAGCGGCCAGCTAGTCCTGGCTGGTCAGGCCCCCAAGTGTCTGCCCCGGCTTGGTGTTAGCTACAGTCCGTCCTTATGAAACTTACCTTGATGCTCTCCGAGGTGACTAGAAGCCGTAGATTATTGCGAAGAAAGCCTTGCCTCAGAGAGGGCCTTTTCTTGCAGGCAGTGGACAGGTGCCAAGCAAAATACTGGGCCTAGAGCACCCCCCTCAGCTAGTTATCACCATTCTTATCCCCAACACCGCCCCCCACACCCACCCATGGTGATTCTGCCGTGGCCGTAACTAATTGCCTGAGACCGGTTACCATCGAGGCCTGTTCCTCTAAGTTACACACTCTCAAAGTGTTGCTTAACTTGATTAAAGAGAAGCGGTCTTTGTTGGTGTTGGCCTACTATATCTTCAGTCCAAATTGCTAATTGACATTTTTATTATAGAAAGGAAGTGGAGCAATTCTGAATACTGTGAAAACGAAAGCAAACCCGGCCATGAAGACCGTCTATAAGTTTGTAAGTACTGGTCTTGGTCTCAGGACCCACACAGATCTGTTCCTTAGCATGACGAGACTCTTAAACATGCCTGATGCTATGTGCAGAGATGACTCAGAGGCTGCCATGCTGTTCCCTAAAGCTCTCAGTGCTCTTAGAATTATTTAGCGTTGATGTTTTATGACCAGGTCAGTGACATTTTTAAAGTGTGTCTGCCTACAGTTGCTATGGGGGAAATGGGAGGCTACTGGTTTTAGCTTTTAAAATGTAGACTGGTGGGCAGAATTTTGCCGCTCCATGTCTGTGCCCCTAAGACCTTGGGGGGGGGGTATGTTCTCTCGGGTGTTCTGACATACGTTTCCTGTGTGTATCCCCGTTATGATGTCCAAATAAAGCAGCTCCTTTGCAGGTTACTGAAGCATGTTCATGTTGGGACACACCCCCTAATTTTTGTCCCAAATTCATCATCTCTCTCGTCATTGCCCTATAGGAAATGCATTGTTTATGAAACTCGTGCCCACAGCAGAGTGAAAATAAGAGAACACGTCAGTTCCCGATGCTCCATCTTTTACAAGCCTCAAGTATTTTTTTTTTTTTTCCATGATGTCTCTTGCTTGCTAATTTGACTCCGAGCCACTTAACTGGGGCGGTTTTGTTCGATTTCCATTTTTAATTTTGTTAGTCCTTTCTGTGCTTAAATTGTAGTTATTTTCATGGGGTGGGTGGCTGCCAGCAGAACCACACAGGTCCGAAATGACAAAATAAAAGCCAGGGTATCTGCCCCAATGAGTGGCACTGGAGAAGCCCAGAGACGTGTCTGGCCCGGCCACTCAGCCGAGGCAGCACACTGGTCCTGAGGCCCTGCCCTAGTGAAACGTAATAGGCGGGTCTTCTGAATCTTGCAGCCAGCAAAGCTGCTGCTCTAGTCTTACTGGTAGCTGTCACCAGGCTGCTGAGATAAATAATTGCAGAGAGCAGAAGAAGGGCTTCGGAAAGGGGGGAAAAAACCTGTGCCATCAAAAATGCAGAAAATAAAATCTCTGTAGCCTCTTTAAGGGATTTTTTTTTTAACCTTTTAACATTGTATTTGTTTTCCTAGCCATTATGTTTTCAACTTGATGATCCCATTTTTCCTTCCTTTTTCTAGTCATCAGAGAAGGTGATTGGCGACGGACTGAAATCAAGCATAGTCCCTGCTGGAAACAGAAAGGGAATCTTAACTTAAATTAATTTTTCATGCAGGCAAAAGATCATGCAAAAATGGGAATAAAAGAGGTGAAAAACCGCTTGAAGCAAAAGGTACTTGAAGTTCTTATTCAAAATGTATAAGCACCGCGTATGAAATGCATGGCCACAGAAAGTCTGATGTGATCAACAGAGGACTGTTTGATACGGTGTTGTTAGCACACTTCAAAATGCATTCCCAGCTGTCCGGGAGTTTTCACACTGTTATAAATATTCACAGACAAAAAAAACTGTCTTCAAATAACATTAAGACTCTGGCTTAAACCCACAAAGGCAGGCAAGTTCAGTTACCCTTGTCCGTCTGTCCCTTGCCCTCCCACCACCCCGGGCGCAGGGGCCACGGGGTCTGTAGAAACTGGCTCTGGCCCGGCCTCCCCATCTCAACACCACTCCCTGCTGCACCGCTCCTCTGCCCTGGGGCTGGTCGAAACCAAAACCAAGAAGCATCTCCAGGGAGATGACTACCACGGCCCCAGCATGCACAAGGCCGCCGTGCGGACACAGGGCTCCCCGGGCCGGTTTAAGGTGGACACTGTGGGCCGTCCTCGTGGTGGTGGTTTTGACCGAGAGGAGCCCAGAAATTCATGTTGAGACGCTCAAGGGGCAGGAAGAGGCTCTGTCTTCTTGGGCCACCAGTAAGATCGTAGGAAATCATCCAGGCTACATCCCGGCTAAGAACCCCTTGCCTGCTTCTCAATGCTTGCACCGGGGGTGGAGACGGGGATAGGTGGGAGGTGGAGATATAGTTTTCACATTGTTGTGAATGTCCCCATTGTCATTATTGTTCCCACCCGTCCTTAAGGGTGGTCCAGGCTGTAGGAGCTTTGCCTTTAATTCTTGGAACCTTCCTGGGGGTGGTCATTCCCATTCTTGTGTGTGGAGACTGTGGTTCACAGGCAAAGTCAAAGTCATTTGGCCACAGGTCACACTGTTTGAGCCAAGACTGGATTCCAGACCCGTCTACTCCCAGCATCTGTGCTCCTACCTGCCGCTGCAGTGTTCCGTGCTGCTTTTCCAAAACAGGTGTTTGATGGGGATCACTTCCTGCCTTAGCCCACACCCCGAACGTGCCCTCTAACAGGAGCCTTTGTCTATCTCGGCATTTTTAAAAAGCTGAAAGCAGTCGTAATTTTATGAAGTCAGAAAGGACCTCTAATTAACGTGAAGTGGTCAAAGGAGTTGATTCCTTTTTTTAATTGCAGAATAATTTGCTCTGACTAAGCATTTAAATTCTTAGTTTTAGCTGAAAGTGAATTTTTAACAGCCGAGGTTCAGGTCCTACGATAAAAATCCTGTAACGTGAACCTAGGTAGACCTTAAGTGGTCCGCAGCGCCCTGCCAGAGACCCGTAGGTGGGATGCTTTGCTCGGATGCTATTTATGTCTCTAAATATACCTTTTTATCCCGTATCCCAGTCACATGGAACCGAACGGGATTGCTGATGTTAAACGGAGTGGCGGGGAGGGAGGAATTCTCTCACCAGCCTTTCCCTCCCCGATGACTAGATCCGAGGCTCCGGCTGGTATTAGAATGTTCTTGAGATAAGCGGAGAAAGCCACCCCCCCCCCCACCACAGGCCCTGCCTCCCGCCACCCACACTCAGCCTTACCAAAATCCCCTTTTCATGATACGCAACATTTCTGCAAATTACCAGTGAAGCTCAGGTTTTTCGATGTTGCCATTGGAAGGTTCCCTGAAATGATCTAGATCACTCTCCTTCCACGCCTTCGCCCTCGGCGTCTGAAGCCGAGTTTCTCCTCCCTGCGTCCTCGTCCCCCTGCCTGTCGTGTTCGAGAACAGCTTCAGGAGATAACGTTCTACAGAAGAGTGTCCGTACATTTCAGGTGACACGAATGGCGAAGGCATTTTATAGAAATGCGGCTTGTCACCATCGGATTGTTGACAGATCCATTAGTGCACCCTGTTCAATTTTCACTTTCCCCCCTTCGGTCTTACAGATCTCTCCAGACCTGATACTCTGCAGTGGTTCTGGGGGGCGCTCCTTTGTAATTGAAAGTCCAGCCGTGGTGGGTGTGGGCGGGACTCGGCCTCCCGCAGTGCCCCGCAGCACCCCGTTCTTGAGCTCATTTAGGATCTGGCTTCATCCGACCTCTCCCACCATGGTAGCAAATATTTTCGTGGCTTTTTTGTTCCCCTCCCCTCGGCCTCTTCCCTTCCACATGGCAATATGCATCTTTGTGGCTCCCCAGATATACGCGTAACACAGACACCTCCAGTTTGGTTTCTGCTATGAAATGGAGGCAATTCCCAACAAAGACCCAATTTTCAAATGTACTGGGTTGCCACCTGGCCTCCTCTAACTCTGCATAGCAATGGTGACCTCGCAGATATAATCAAGAACCCCATCTTGCCCTCTGCGCTCACGCCTTGGGTTTGAATTGCAAATAGAGAATGTGGGGCCGACCTGTGGAGAGGTCACCATGGTGAGTGGAGGGTCCGTCTCTAATATGACTGAGCAGGGCCCCTTCTCCAGCCCTTGTTCATTTGTGCTGCAGATTTTCAAAGCTTCTGAAACGGGAGCTTTCAGGGTGTCCGTGTGACCATCGGCAAATAATTGTAATAGAGGCTGTGGTGTGGCTTTATTCCATACCTGCGCTGCTTCAGCCCAACAACAACAAAAAAAACGACAGATAACATTTCTCTGGATAAATGGAGCAAGGTGGTCAAGTTCATCTATAGCTGGGCCTCCTTTGAAGCCTGACTTGCTCAAAATTAGAAAGTGGAGAAAAGGCAAAGATGCTGCCCAGGCGTCTCTTTCCGAAGGGAGAACGGAGCGTTTTCCTCCAGAGCGTCTCCTGCCAGACCCGGCCTGCGGGAGGAGGCCGCCTGGCTGGGCTTGAGACTGGCCCAAGAGCATCGTGCTCAGGGCGGGCTCGGGATGCCCCGATTCAAAAGCAACGGCCGCCTGTTCCTCCTCTCCTGTAGGGAATGTTAAGATATTCACATAAGGATGTCTTTCTTTCTTTCTTTCTTTCTCTTTCTTCCTTTCTTTCTTTCTTTCTTTCTTTCTTTCTTTCTTTCTTTCTTTCTTTCTTTCTTTCTTTCTTTCCTTCTTTCTTTCCTTCTTTCTTTCTTTCCTTTCTTTTTCTTTCTTTCTCTTTCTCTCCTTCCTTCCTTCCTTCCTTCCACCTATTGGGGAAACCCTGGAAAATTACCTTTTTTCTTCAGTATCAAAATTATTTTTTCAATTCAGCCCATTTTACAGCTCCTTTTAAAGTTTCCGAATCTTTGATCTTTGACAGTTTAATCAAGCTTGTTGATTTAGTTTCTGTGATTAAAGGGATCGAATGCACAGTTGGGTTAGCGAAGGCCAGACCTTTCCTAGTGCGTGGAAGGGAGTCAGTAAGCGTGTGTGGGACCGGGAGGTCGAGGCAGACTCCTGCAGAACAGACACTTTCACACCTTAGCCCACAACCGTCAGCTCCCCGTCCCCAGACAGGCTGCAGCCTCAATTACGGAAATTCCAGCTCTGGATACTATTTTGGTATCTGTGTTCGTATTTTAATTTGCCGTGGTATGAAGCAGACTGAAAACGGAGACCAGCAGTCCGAGCTGGAGGCGGCCAGGCCCCCACCTCACACCCACGCCATGGCCTGGTGCTGGGGCTTCTGAGGCAGACGAGCCAGATTCAGTGCTGGTTGTGTAAGGTGTCAACTGTGTGACCGTGAGTCAGTTACTTGACCTCTCTGAACCTAATTTTTCTCTTCTATAAACGATGAGAAATAAGAGATTTTTACTGGATTATTCTAAGGATTAGATTTAGAGATTTTTTTCTGGGTTGATCTAAGTCTTAGAAGAGGTAATGGGCTTAACAGCAGCACTTAGTGGCCACTCAGTAAATTAGAATTCGCGCCCCGTCCCATTCCTCATACCCCACATCCGGAGCAGCCGGTCTGCCCACCCCCACTTGCACCTCCCAGCCTGGGAAAAACCTTTCGGTCATCCACACAATAGTGTTCCTGCAGCAGAGCTCTGACCCAGTCACTCCCCTGGTTCAAACCTTCCAGACCTTTCAAACCATCCGCCTCCTTGGCCGGGAGGCTCTTGGATGCCCCAGCTGCCAGACCATTTAACCAGGCTGTGCTTTCTAGCACCCCGGGGCTGGGAATGTTCTGCTCACATCTCTGCCTCATGAAGCCAGATCCTCAGCCCCTTCCCTGTCCAGCCCCCGCCCAGCTCCTCCCCAGGGACCCTGAGAGCCCCTGACCCCTCCGGGCTCCTGCCTCCTGTCTTCTCATGAGTACTCTCTCCAAGGACTTCCCATGTGCTGTCCTTGCCTTCTCCACGAACGGGCGGAGATTCGATCTGTTATGATTTTGGATCTTAGCAAATGCTTAGGAAAGGGATAGGAATTGAACTATTTTCTGGCCCCTTTGCTTGACCAGCCGATGGAAACTTGTAAGGCCCCATGCTCTGAGCCGAGCCACAGGGCTCCTGGGAAGAGATCCGCCACCCTGTGGTGGCCTCTGATCTGCAGCTCTGTCTAGTGTCTTCCTTCTGTGTGGTTTCAGGAACAGATTTACCCCTCCTGTCAGCTTCTTGGTTTTGCTTTTTTTAAATGACATTTCAATGGTCAGGGTTTTTGTTGTTGTTGTTGCTTGTTTACAAACAAAACACATGTTTCTTGAAGAAAATTCAGCAAATCAGAGAAGCAAAAAGAAAACGATCTCATTTTGTAGCTTGAATTTTCACTATATCCTAAACATTTCCCAGACCACTGGCTGTTTCTTCCACATGTCATTGTTTTAAATAGCTACATAAGATTTTATCTGATGGACACATATGTACATTATTTAATCAGTCCCGTTGTTACACGCTTACGTTAGTTCCAGTTTTTTCCACGCAAATGTCCTTATAGATAAAACCTCTCGGGGATTCTTAATTATTTCTTTAGGATACATTTCTAGAAATGAAATTAATGGGCCAGAGGGTATGCACCTCTTTAGGGTGTTGACATAAGTTGCCAATTTGTGTCCCCACCAGAAGGAAATGGGAGTGCTGTTTTCCCCACATTTTTTTTACCGGCACCTTCTCAGTGAGCTCATAGGCCACAATTTGTTTAATCATGGGAGCAAGACCGGCTGTCCCTGGATCCCTTCTACGTGTAACGTCTCTGCTGGTAGATGCGGTAGAGGACGTGAACTGGCCCTATCCCTTTCTTGGCTGGGGCTCCTCCCACACTCTACTCCCCAGAGAGGGAGCAGCTGTCCTTCCCCAGGTGGAAGAAATTGCACAGAGTGAATACGCTGGTGGACGAGGCCCGAGACTTCGTGAGGAGTCTTTTGCACCTCAGGGTCTTCTAGCTAAAAAAAAAAAAAAAAAAAAAAAATTATGTGCGGAACTGCTTTTTGACACACAAGCACATTTGTATGTTGGACACATTAGGCTTCCAAATGTGAAGCTCAGCTGTACAAAGATTTATCAGAGAGCGTTTACTACATTCAAGGCCCTAGAGCAGAGAACTCAAACCCCAAAGAATTCACAGTCTATCGGGATAGGAAGATAAGTAGGCGCCCCGGTACCGTAAGGCATGGCAGCGTAGCATCATGTGAGGAAAGGGGTTTCTAAGAAGGCGATCACAGTGGCTGACTTGTTAAGCACCTTCTCAGCTCAGTGCCTTCCCTTGTGCTGTTGTTAAGGGTGACAAGGTTTAGGTGCCTGAAATCACGCAGCTCTGGGTTCCTCCACTTTCTGGCTCTGGCCTTGGGGAAGTTGCTCTCTCTGAGCCCCGTTTCCTCACCTGTAAAAGAGTGATGCACCTCCTCTTCACCTCATGGTAGTCAGCGCAAAGTGGGACAGGAAAGTGCCTGCCAGTAGGAGGCGCTCGCCACAGGGCAGGTTTCTTTTGAGATGCTGCTCTTCCGGTTTTGCAGGATAAGGATCCAGCATTCGATTTGCACGGTACTGTCACATTTTTTTCAAAGCTTCCTCACATCTCATCCCATTTAACTCATTGTCCCAGTGGCTTTGAAGTTTCTCGAGCAGGTGGTGGTCTCCCCATTGTAAAAATAAAGAAATAGGTTGCAGAGAGGTTGAGTGAGTTGGAAAGATCAGAGAGCTAGTTAGTGGTAGAAACAAAACTAGAAGACGGTGTTTTTATGCATAAGCTTAACTAAGACACTTTCCCAAAACTACCACGTACATTTTCTAAATAGCTATCATTTTATAGTTTTTATCACTATTTTTTTTTTACTATGTTACCTTACTGCTCCATTATCTTTTCTTTTTTTCAGCCAATCACTCATATACACGTGCAATATTTTTCCTAAACAAAAAGTGAATTCTTTTTTTTACTATTTGGCTTTACTCAGCCTTTTGTGGCTGTCCTCTCAGTAACCCCTCCAGATCCAAAAAGCCCCTTATGCCCTTTTATACTTTCTGGCGAAGAAGGAGGCCCCCCCTCCCAAACCTCCCACCCCTGACCCTTTGTTCCACTTGACCTGAGCACCTTAGGTCAGCCCTCTTTCCAAAAGAGCCCTTTCTAATTGGCTGTCGGCAACCTCTCTCATCACTGAGCCTCAGCCAGGCCAAGACTTACGGGCCACTTGGTACAGGCCCTGCCTGCAAAAACAAAAAGTCCTCCTCCCCTGTGTCCTTACCAAGCGGAACAGAGGCATTAGCTAGGTATATGGGGTTGACTTTACACACACACACACACACACACAGATTTCTAGTTTTTTGAACACCGTATCAACAGGTACTCAATTATTACTGAGTACCACATAAAGTACCTTATTAGTGTTGTCCTAGACACTTTTATGTTGCATTATCTCCTTTACTCCTCATAGCTACCATATCCCCATTTTACAGGTGAGACTGAGGCTCACAGATGTAACATCTGTTTCATCTTTAATGCGTTATTATTCATAAGGGACCACTTTCCACCATGGGCCACCATTCTCTTTAGCTGAGAAATTAAGAGCAACCAATGATCAAGTCTTTATGTGTAGAATTTAAGGAGTGCCAAGGGTGTGTGTATTGTTGACCAAAATGTGTATTTTTTTTTTTTTGCAATCAAGGTAATTGGAAATTTATTGTTTCTGAGTTATTTTTATTTGAATAGTGAATTAAATTATTTTATTTGTGCATTTCTTCTCTGCTTTGCTCCAATGACGATTTAAGCAACTTTCCTGACTTGAATGAACGATGAGGTCCTCATTACACAATTGGGTATTACCCATCCCCCAAAGAACCATGTACATAGTCAGCTGCCAGCATTAGCCAGACAGGCCATTACCTGCCTTTTTCACATTGGGGTTTTTCCTCTCCTTATAGTTTGACTTTATGAGAACAAATTAAATGAAAACTTCTGAATTTAAAAATATTATTATTATGGCTCCCTTCATTTTCTCCAAGTCATAGAATCCAAACTCAGATTTCAGTCTCTGCCAGAAAGACAGACAGTAACATCATCACAACTGTGGAAGAAATGTCCACACTCTCAAATAATCAAAGTAATGCAAATTAAAAACAATGAGATCTAATTTTTCACCTCTTAAATTAGCGATACATTTTTAAAACGATAAGGCTAACGAGTACTGTGAAACTGATAACACATCCATTGCTGGTAGTGGTGTAAATTGGAAAGCAATTTGGTAGAATGAATAAAAAGCCTTAAAAATGCTTGTATCTTTTGACCTAGTAATTTCATTCCTAGGGATTCCCATAAAAGAAATAACCCAAAAGAAAGGAAAACTGCAGTGTTGATTACGGTGGTGTTTAGAAGGAAGAAAAGTAACCGCCTAAAGTCTTGATAGTAGTAGAATGGTTTGTTAAATTATTCTATATCGGCTCAGTGAAATATTATGCATCCATTAAAATTATTGTAATGACTTTATAACACCATGGAGATGCTTATAATGTAGTAGGGAACAAATAGAATGTAAAATTATGCATGAGCTGTGATTGCAAGTAATTTTTAAATGTCTGCATGTGGACAACGTGAATATGTAAAAATGAAAATAGCCATGTTAGGTTGTAGGATGAACGGTCCTCCCCACCCGCATCCCCAGTATAGTGAATTATTATATTGTCTTTGTAATTTAATGGGTACGATTTTGGTTTCTCTCATCCTTAAAAGTCCAAGAGCCAAGTTAGCCTTCCGTTTCCTTCACCTCTAGCAGAAGGACAGGCTCTAAATGTCCCAGGGGAGTTCCATGGCAGGCCGCTTAACCAGGGTTGGAGGGAGCCCCTGTGCTCACCATAACTGCCAAGACCCCAACATCGACCTCGACTGCCTTCTCCCTGCAGGACATTGCGGAGAATGGCTGTGCCCCCACCATGGAAGAACAGTTGCCAAAGACTGCACCGTCCCCACTGGTGGAGGCCAAGGACCCCAAGCTCCGAGAAGACCGAAGGCCAATCACGGTCCACTTCGGACAGGTACGTACCCTCGCCTCCGGACTGGATGGGTTTTGTTGGTTTCTCAGCGGAAGCCGTAGCACGGGCAGCAGGCAGGCAAGTTTTCCCTTTCAGCTTTCTTTGGCGAAACAACGCCGTGGAGTTTGTACACCTTCGAGTGTCTATTTGGTGCATACATTTGGAAGGTGAATTTTCAAAATTTGTGAGGAGGCAGCATGGCTCTGGTCGTAAACTAGCCGAACTCTTGAATGAAGTCATTAAATGCAGCCGCCGCCTCCCCCACTTCAAGGCACTGGGTTTAAGGTGCCTCTGTTCGCTAAGCATCTCGTTAGAACACTTTAGCATCCCAGGCCCTTCTCTGCACCTTCAAATAAGAGGCAACTGGCGAAGTCTTTAAAAAAATCAATTAGGAGTTCTTTATTAATGTACTTCCTGAAAATCAATATCGGGAGTCGTGCTTCTCAGAGTAAACAGCCACACTGTGGTTCTAGAGATTCGACTCTTTAACCAACTATTTGACAACCTGAGCGTTTGAACATTGTCTGTTTTCTTACCTCTTAAGTAAAACATTGTACTCTGCCTAGAAACTGAAAAATTTTTTAAATCCATTTCCTACCAGTGGTTATATTTTTGGTTGAAAAGGATTGTCTACCCTGCCCTGCTTCTCTCGAATTGATTCTCTTGGTTGGCAAGCCATAATTTTTTGATTTAGGAGAAATGGCTCTGTTAGCAAGCTATGACTGTAACAGGCATTTGCAAGGTTCTTGCAATATTCGGAAATCACCTAGTTCTTTAGACATGTATTAGGTGAGGCATGATTAAAATAGTCAGTAATTTCGTCTTAAATATGATTGCCTTTTTTTAACATAAAGGAGCTAGAAGCTTACATTTAAAATGTCCTGTTTTTAACAGACATTTATCAAGTCTACTGTGTAACAGGTATTGAGCTTTTAGAAATCAAGGGAGCTAATGACACCATTACTGTGGGCTAATATTATAGGAGTGAGTTTGTTAAAACCTAAAGCTCTTTTTCTGTGATCAGTATTTTCAGTTAATATATTCGTACATCTTCATCTTGGGGAGGTTCACCCCTCTTTTCAGATTTCACACTTAAAAGAGATGTTATCAAAATTGAAATGTAGCAAGAGGGGGAAGCTTCCACGGGCAGTGCTCATCTGGTTATCTTCCAGCTGCGCTGGCTCTTGCACCCCTGGAGAGCGCCGCCCCCAACCCCCACGCGGGCTCAGGCCCTGCTGGGGGAACCTGCCCTGGCTCCCCGGCTGGGTTTGCTGAAAGCCCAGCCCCCCAGTCGTCGCCAGCGTGGCGTTCCAGAGCCAGCTTCCTGCCCGCCTTTGTCCTCATTCCTGCACACGCCAACCTTCCCATGAAAAGAGCCCCTCGCTGGAGTTTGGAGCCCATTACAGAGAAAGAGGGGGCGGGGGAGAGGGATTTCATGGTGTTAAACATTCCATTTCGAAACACAAAAAAGGAGCCCCTATTTGAAATGGAGAAAGACCTTCTTTCCATTTCAGCGAGAAGTAGAGATGCTTTAATGTCATTCCCAGCTAAATGCAGAATAAGAGAGTGTGTGTGCGCACGCGGGTGGGGGATAAACAATTAAAAAAGCCACCCCAAACTCTGTTGAAATAAGAGCTGTCTGTGCCTTCACAGGTCTGTAAACTGGAAAGGATGAAAGTGGCTTTTTTTCCCCGTTTGTCACTTCCCTCACGTGGCTGCCAGCATTATGCAAGTGTACAGGAAGGCAGGATTTTTTTTTTTTAATGCATGCATGCGGATTAAGGTCAAGCCCCGAGTATCAGCCATGCAGCGGGCTCTCCCTTACAGCTGCAGCCGCTGAGCCTACCCACAGCCGCGAGATGCCTTAATTGAGACGTGCTGTCAAAGTGACAAACACATTTGCATACAGTCTACACTCTATTTATTTTCTCTGGAAAGGTCTACAGTCTGCTGTTGGTTGAACATTCTTAATCAGTTTGCTGTAAGTGAACTGCCAGCTAAGCTCACTTGTGCCGGCCGCTTCTTCATTAGGTGACAGATTAGCTGCTGGGGGATGGGCCAGGGAAACCGCAGACCCTTTCTTTTAACTCTTTCCGGCTTTGCCCCCATGCTTGGCTGTCCTTCAGTCCTTCCCCAGGCGCCTGGTTTGATGGGCCGTTGACCGGAACAAGCAGCCTTTCAAGAGCACCTACTACTGGCGGGCATGAGTTTTAGGAACTTCACATTCTTCTCAAAGAACAACAGTCTTTTGAGTTCCATTTCAAAAATTTTGCCGCACTCTCTTATCATCTATATGATTTTCTTTACTTGATATTTTCCTTTAAATAGACTCAGACCTGACATCTGTACCAACTCCAACCTCATCTTAAGCCATGATGGTAAAACATAGGCTTGATGTACTGGTCCAAGTTTTTGCTAAGCCATATATCAAAGAAAAATATTTTTAAATGTCCATCCATGTGTCACCCGAGCCACTAGAAAACGTGTCATTTCTGCCACAGCTCTGAGGAAGGGGTTATTAGCCACATTTCGTGGCCACAGAGCTGGAGCTCAGGAACCTAAAGGGACCCGCCCAAGGCCACAGCACTAGCCCAGAAACCCAGAGCAGGCAAGCCGCAGCCGCCTCGCCGAGCGGAGGCGTCAGCTCTGTGGTATTTCTGCTAAAGCTCATGTGTCCCTCCAAAATCATTGGAACCAGCCAGACAGGGCACACTAACCTCGGAAAGACCTCTGCCTTGAGTTCCTGTTCCTGTGGGTGTCGTTCTTTAAGGAAACTTAGGGACGGAGGCTGTTGGGATCATTACATCAGTCCCCCTGCGTCACAGAGCCAGTGCCCATGTAGCCAGCTGGGGGCGCCCCATGGAGACATTCGGCAGGGCCGCAGGGAGCCTGGTGGTGGCCTCCACAGCCGCTGGGGGTGGGGGCAGCAGCAAGAGGGAGCTAGGGGCGAGCAGGCACTCTCTGGCCTCGCCCTGCCTCGCTGGAGCGTCCTCCTTTGAGGCTGCGACATTTCTTCATTTAATTATGCATCTATTCATCCATGTACTGAGACCTACCATGTGCAAAAAAATAATAATAAGTCCTTGTGGGGAAGAAAAGGGAGAGACACGAGCAAATGGACAGAGGTGACCTCTTCACCCCCAGGACCCAGGTCCCAAGTTGGGCCCTGTACTGAAAAGGTGTTTTGTCAACAGACCAAACTCACTAACAATTTGGCGGTTTTCGAAAGCAGAGCCGCAGTGCCACGCAGAGCTGGTGACGAGCCATGCTGATGGTTCCAGACAAGAGCAAAATAGGTCGATTTTTAGTTAGGCTGTGATCCTATCGTGTCTGGTTTCTTTAAAGGGTTCAAAAACCTCACATGACTCGAGAACGCCGATTCCTACCTTGGAAGAGTATTTAGGTTTAGAGTGAGGGTTTGAGTAACTCTTTCCAGCTCCCAAGTTCAGGATCATGAAATAAGGCCCAAGAGACAGTCAAATGAGATAAGGATGCCAGCTTTGTCATTGATCGGCTAAAGAAGGATACTCCTGTAGACTCGAGGCCAAGTAGGCTTGCTGAAACTTCACCGCAGAATTAAAAAGACTGAGCGACGCCACCAGGATAGGAGGACTGTGGCAGGCAGCGCCCAGCCGGGCCCGCGGCCTGCCTGCTTCGCGGGAGGGCATGAGGAGGGTGCCTCCCTGGCTCACAACCGGCCCGTACGTGGGGGCAGGGGGCCAAGGAGAGACCGAAGAAAGAGGCAGGCCACCCCAGGTGGTAGGCGGCGGGGTTAATAAGTCAGGGAACTTACCTACAAGGCTTGTCTTGGGCGACCACTGGCCCAGGGGATCTCTGCCAGCATCATGAAAGTTTGTGTTGAGGCTTTGACGGGTCTGGTCGTGTACACCATCCAGACAGTCCCAACGACTCGTTGCTCTCTTGAGGCCGCGCCCTTGAAAATGACGCCCACCGTGGGAGCGGTGGGGAGAGTGTATATTCTGAGGACAGGAGGTGTGAGGAGCCTCCGCTGGCCCAGGTCCAGTCCTCAGGTCAGCTGGCAGTCACATCCTCTCGATGACCCCCCGCACCCCACTCTACCCCCACCGCAGGCGTGGAGCGTGGAGCATGCTCAGTCCCTTCTCCCAAGCCTCTCCTCCCACTCTGGGTAGGAGTGAGTAAGAGGGCGCAGAGAGAAGCTGAGGACCCCCCTCCCCCCGTGCAGTCTTCTCCTGGGATGGGGAGCAGACTTTCCCTCCCTTCTATGGCTGTGGAAGGGACAAGGAAGCAGTGTCCTCCCCAGCAGGGCCTGGGTGCCCCTCAGCCAGGACACCTCGCTTTGACCTTTCCCCGTCTGAGGAATCGGCAGAGACGCGCCCCAAGAAAACCGCCCTGCTCCCCGCATTGAATAAGATGGAGGGGTCCCTGGGCGCCCTCACATCGGTGCTCATGTCACTGACTCTTTCCCATCAGCGGGGAGGGAGAAGGCGTCATGCCCATCGGGCAGGCGAGGGAGACACTTGCTTGAGTTAGCAGCTACTTCGCCCTCCACAGCCGGCAGCACGTCTGCCTCTCTCGGGTGTGGGCGGCCCCCGCCTGGCGCGGGGAGCTGGGCTGGCCGTGGGCGCCCAGCGGCTGCATCCTAGCCCTGGACGCGTGCCGCCAAGGGCACGGTGCTCAGCCAGGGCTTGGGAGGTCGGGGCTCCCCTGAGGGTGTCACGGCGGAGCCACCGCAGGGCCCCCTGGGTTGTGTTTCGCCCAGTTAATTGATCCTGCAAGCAGAGTAATTGCCTGCCCTCTAGTCTGATAAGTCCCAAGGACTGTGCATTGGAAGGTACCTCTATTCTCCCAGTTTTCCAAGTTACTCTGGTGTAAAGTTTGAAAAGCCCGTTAAACAACCAAGCCTGAACCAAGCCCTCCCAGAACCCTGGGACTCGGGCTTGACTATACCCCTGGGAGCGGCTCTTGGAACGTGTGTCCTGCTGTCTGTGTGTCTGGGGAGTTCTGGCTTAACGAGCACGAGCACAGTTTCAAGTTGGGCTGGGAAGTGTGGCCAGCCAGCGAATGGCTTCTCAGCAGCCTTAGCTCCGAGTGCCCTGAGAAGTCCCTTCTGCCCCTTCGAGCTTGGAAGTCACACGTGATTCCCTCCAATTTAGCCACTGCCTCCCCAACACCTGGGAGACCCCTAACCACAGGCCTGGGTCTGAATATACACTCCCCGCCAAACTGACTCCTCCTCTTTCTCCCGCTGGTGAGATGCGTCTAAAAGCCTGGGTCACTCCCCCACGCTCAGAGCCTCTCCTCTCCACCACCTCTGTCACAGCCTTGCCTCAGGCCACGTCATCACTCACCTGGACTGTTTCTCAGCCTAACTGGCCTCCCGGCCTCCAGGCTCGCCCACTGCCTTCCTCAGGTGGCCTCGCAGGGTCCACCTGTGGCATACACGAGTGGCCACGTCACCTTGCTCCTCTTAGCCTCCCTAGAGGTCCCGTCTTCATCCTCGGCCCGGCCCACGAGGCCCTTCGGGGTCTGACTGTCACCCTCAGGGCAAGTCCTGTCTGTAAACACTCCGGACCCCCTTGCAGGGCCTTGGTTGCTGCTTCCCCAGCGCTGGCCCCAGGACGTGGCACACAACCTTGTCATCACTCCCCCAATGCTTGTCACCACCCCCCATGAGAACATGGGCCTCTCAAAAGCTCACCGCAGAGCCTAGCAGTAAACCTCTTGGGGTTTTATTGTTGATGTGGGATTTTAAATTGATTGATGATTGATCGTTGTTGTATAGGTATTTGCTGTGTATCCAGCAAGTTTTTTAGTTGTGCTTCAGTTGCTATGCTCATAGTTCTGTTCATCTGAAGAAGCATGAATATTCCATCAATGGCCCATAACGACTTCCAAATCACTCTGCACAAATAGGATTCTTTTCCAAGTGGAGACATCTTTGTGTCATAGGAGTGTAGATCCCGTCTCAGTCTATTTTGTGTTTATGAGCTCCTACGGTCCAGTAATGTACACCCCAGGAAAGAAGGGGGGCAAGGGACAGGGAGGGCAGGGACATGGCCATGCTCCCAGGATGGGTTGCCTGGGAGGAGGGGAGCCGGGGAGAAAGCAGTCAGGGGTTGGAAAGGCCTGGCGTCCCTTGAATTACATCAAGTAAAGCAAAGGTTTCAACTGTAAAAGAGACAAAACTACATAACCAAATGCAAAGTATGAACTTAATTTGGACTTTTTTTTAAAAAGTTTTGGAAACATTTTTGGAAAAGTTGGAGGGTTTGAAGATGGACTGGGACGTTAGTGGACGCGACAGAATTATTAACATCGTGGTGTTCGTTCCTCGGAGGTGCCCGTTCTAGGGGTGACGCGCCATGACGTCTGACGCTCGTTTTCGGGTGGTGTGGCCAGAGGTCCACGCGCGGCACAGGAGGAAGAGGGGCTCACCTTGGGAAAGCAGACAGTTAACGGCCGAGAAGCAAAGGCTGATCAGTTGGCGGGGCGGTGTGCCAGAGGACACAGCACAGAGTCTAGAATCAGGCAGCTCTGTACTGGGCTTTCAGCTGTCACTAGCGAGCCAGTGACCGTCAGCAAGTTACTGAACCTCAGAGAATTTACGTAGGGACGATACTGCCCACCCACGTCATAGGTCCTTGTGAGAAGTGAGTGACAGAGACCTCGCGCTTCTCAGTGCCGGCACATGGGCCCCCAGCAAATATCAGCCTCTTCTCCGGTGGGGAGACGTGGAGCCAGCTGTCACTCACTGAGGTAGGCTCCCAGGCGGCCAGTGCTTGCCCTTCATCAGACTCCGCCCCCCACCCCGCCTCCCGCAGCTCTCGGTGGGAAAGTCAACACCCAAACCCAGAGGGCCAGCATCGTCAAGCAGAGGGGAAAGGGTGACGTGGCCACGGCCAGGAGATGGTCCTGGAAAGAGCAGGTGATGGTGCCCGAGTCCGACTCGGACAGTGAGCGGAAGGGGCCAAAGCGCAGGTTGGGGCAGCAGGTCCGCGTGCACAGGTGAGCGTCGTGGTCCGCCGTCCACAGGCTTGCTCTTGGCCTGGCTCACGGGCCAGGCTCCCGCAGCCCGGAGGCAGAGGTCTCTGCACGCCGCTCCTTCCAACCGTCTTCCCGAGTCGTAGCGCCCCTTTCCTGTTGCCCCCCTTCCTGCTCTCTCTGTCATGCCTTCGCGTGGGAACGGGGCACGACCGTGGTGGCTCCCCTGCTCCACACCCTCCAGCTCCCCCCGCTTGCGTCCAGCCCCGGTGCCAGCTGCAGCCCCGGCCAGGGGCTGTGCAAAGCTGTTTGGACTCATTCACTGCCGTTTCCCAAAGCAGCGTGGTCCCTTACTGGCCGTGGGTGTGTCGGGTGCACCTGGCAAGGGCGGCTGGCCCGGCCTGTCTTTCCTGGTGGCCTCACTTTGCCACAGCACAGTCTGGCCCAGGGACAGCTTTGTGGTGGGAGGTTAACAAAGCCAGAGCTTGCTGCTCTGAGCAGGCGTGTCCAACTGCAGGAGGAAAAACCTGCCAGTCAAAAACAAGAAATGGGATCCTGGAAATTCATAAGGATTGAGTTGAAACTCCCAAAGGTTTCTGGTTAAGTGTCTGGTGTCGCCTTCCCAGATGGCACAGTGGTCCCCGCCCCGTGCCCACGGCTTCACTGACCTGCAGTCAGTCGCAGTCCAAAAATATTCAGTGGAAAATTCCAAAAAAAAAACAATGAGTAAGTTTCATTTCGCACGCCGTTCCTAGTAGTGTGACAACACCGCCTGCCATGCCGCCCAAACACGCCTCGTCCGTCTGTCCAGCAGAGCCATGCCACACGCGCTTCCCCCGCCACCACCCTGTGCGCGCTTAGTGGGCATCTCAGTTAGCAGACTGTCTACAGTAGCACAGGGCTCGTGTTCAGGTCACCCTCGTTTGACTTAATAACGGCCCCAAAGTCTCTCACGTGGCTTTTGTTACAGTAGATTGTTCTAAGTTCTATTTTATTATGTTACTGTTGTTAATCTCTTGCCGTGCCTCATTTATAAATTAAACTTTGTCCTAGGTACGTTTGTCTATAGAGGAAAAACACAGTGTACATAGGGATTCGTACTGTCCGATTTCAGGCATCTTCTGGGGGTCTTGGAATGGGTCGCCTGCAGACAAGAGGGGACAGCGGTGTTCCTCACACAGGAAGCTCGGCACCGAGGGTAGATCTCCCGACAGGCCATGAAGGGCTGAGAAATATCAGCAGCCAAATGAAAATCCAGGTTCCAAGTAGCAATTTGCTATCTAAGCGGCCGGAACTTCCACTCTGCATAGGTTAAGGATGAACGTAGAAGGGCCAGGAGCCAAGGTCAGCCCCTCCTCCTCCTGGGTCTTGGGCATTTTAATGACAGTTTGAGCACCACTGCGTGCTAGGCATCGGGATGGTGTAAGAGCAGGGGTGAGGGAGGGGGCACGAGGACGAATCGCTCGCCGTGTGCCAGGCACTGTGCCCAGACCTAGGGAAACGGGTCTGTGTTCCAATTCCAGGTACCAGCTTGGCTCCTTAATCCTTTCAGCCAGCCTACCGGGTCTCGGGTATTATCTCCTCTTGTGGAGGAGACAAGCTCAGAGAGGATGGAGACTCGGCCAGGGTTTAGAGCTCAGAAGCAACAGTCGGGATTCAAAGCCACGCTGCTTGTTACTGGAGCTCCGGTTCGTGCCCCAGCTCTGTGCTGAGCACATGGCAGTTTCCTGCTGGGTTCGCAGGGCGGGCCCAGTGCAGCAGCCTGGCAGGTGGCCCAGGATCCCGGGACGTTCTGGACTGCAGGTAACGCCTCGTTCCTGGCTTCCTGCCAGATCTCGGGCCTTCCTTAGTTTCTGGGCCTCAGTTGGCACCAAGGCAAGTAAGCCGGCCCCCTGCACCTGGTGTAGACTGTGCAGCTAACCCACCATCGGGCACCAGAGGCACGCTGGGTGCTCTCCTGGCGCGTGCGAGGGAGTAGACTGTGGGATAAACACTGGGTGTATGTAGGAGCTAGTGTTGTGGGTGTCAGGAGCCAGTCCAGCTCCAAAGACCAGAAGCCGGGCCTGTACTGGGGATCTGTGTCAGTTAGGGTATTTTGGGTTGCAAGAGACATAAAACCCAACAGACAGATTGCTGGAAGTCGTGGGCTCATACTAGCGTCGCGTGCGGCTTGATCCAGTCATGGCGATCAGACCACGTTTTGCTGCATTTCTTCGCTTCGCCGCCTCTGCCGGTGTCGTTCGCAGGCGGCCTTCCCCCGCCTGGCGGCAGGATGACCGCGGCAGCCCCAGACCGCAGCCTTCCAGGTGCAGGACCAGCAGGAAAGCGAGTGTGTGTGTCGCTTGCTGGCGACTTCCACTCTTCGAACCAACTTTGATCGTTGCACCTACCTCGGCTGATCGTTGTGGCCATGGGCGAGGGCCCTGCCCGCAACACAGACCCGAGAGGTGAGGGAGAGGTGCTTCCTGGGAAAGAAATCGGGGCTCTTGTCAAAAGAAGGGCAAACAGATCGAACTGGTAAATGTGCACAGAAGCCAAACAGACTGCATGGCCCCTGCCCTTCGTTTGTATTTTTTTTGTCTCATAGCAGAGAGAGGTTCACGTGCAGAGCTGTGGGGATCTTAACACCGAGAGAGTTCGCATGCCTGAGAGTCAAGGTCAGAGGTCAAGCAGGGCACCAGGTAGAGAGGGGACAGAAGAGCGACGGCAGGTCAGTGCATGGCAGGGAGGTCAAGGCCAGCGGTCGCAGGTTGTAGGGACGGGCGCAGTTGTCTGTGGTGGCGCCTGGAAACGGGGTGTGGCAGCCCACCTGTAATCCAGCGCCCAGGAGTGGAGGAAAAGCCAAGAAACGAGGTCACGTCCTTGTTCAGCCATCACTGATACCCACTCTGTGCCATGCTACGAAAACAAGAGTGACCGTGACTCAGTCCCTGACCCCAGGGAACCCGCAGTGGGTGGTTTAACTTAACCCCGATGGACGGAATCCATCTGGTAGGTCCGAAGGGCCCAGATCTGTGCTGTGTGATCGTGCCACGGGGCGTCTCCAAGTCCCCGTCTCATTTTAAACTCCAGCCAGTTTGGTCCTCGGAGCGAGTCCCCGGCAGCACGCTCGGGAGGTGCCCGTCACCGCCTCACCGCTGCCTTGCTGGGGATCACTGCAGAATAAATGCAATGTTTAATTAGCAACCTTGCTCTTCCCCAGCTTCAGGGACTAGGCAGAGAGCTCATTTCCCTAGGATGATGGGAGCAGCCTTCTTCGGGCTGTCTCGGATACCTGGCGAAGGTTCTGAACCTGACAGGCCGAACACCCCCAGGTTCTAGCCTGCTCCGGGAGACGTGGCAGCTGACGTCCTGTTCAGGCCCGGGATTGTCTGCACCTGCCCACGCAATCCCACTGCTTCCTCCGGCGGGTTGCTGTAGAGAATTCTTACCTTTTAAATCAGATACAGCCTTCAGAGGTTTCACGAGCTTCCCTCACTGCGACGGACGTCTTCGTCTGTCCTTGGCCTTCCCCACGCCTGCCCCACCCGGTTCCACCAGCATATCAGCCCCGCTGCACCCGCAGGTCCCTTATGTCCCTGGGCCGTCTGTGCCTCTCCCCTGGTCCATGAGGCACGGAGGGCATCGGAAAACACCAGCCAGTACTGAGCCGGGTGGGCCCTCCAGTTGTCCAGAATGCGAGTCCCTTGCCAGGATCCCCCTCCGCACCCACGGTCCAAGACCCACTTGATGGTCAGAAAAGCTTACCCAGCCTTCGGGGCCCTGCCAGAAGTCGCCCCCGCCCAAGCCCCCTGCCCACAGCCGGGCTCTCTGGGCTGGAGGCACCTACCGTCCTCCACTTGCAGCCAGTTCCTCTCACTCTGCATGGCTCCTCCGAGTGCCCCGACCCTGGGCAGAGTCCTTTCTCCTCCCCAATCCCCAACACCCGACTCCACCGCTCTTCACGGGCCGTGCTGGGTGCTGGAGGGACCTAGAGATGGACCACTGTCTCCACAGCCAGGGACGGCCTCACTCTTCTGTTCCACCGACGAATTTCTATCACCCTCCCAGGGCCCAACTCGAGCACCCCTCCTCCCCCAAGCCCTCCCCGACTGGGACTCCAGGCAGTGCCATTCCCACCCTGCTCTGGGCCAGCACTGTCCCTGGACTCCTCTCTGTAACTCCAGCACCCTCACAGGGCCGGGCACAGACGAGCTGCCCAGTGAGAATCAGGGGATGGCCGAGTGGTGAGCGAAATCGCTCACCCGAAGGGGCAGGGACCGCGCCCTAGAGCAGAGCCGGGAACCCAGAGGGCGGCCCTGGCGGTGCCCGTGTTCACTCTGGGACGCGCGTGCGGCACCGCGTGTGAGTGACAGGCCTCCCGCGTCCCCCGAGTCTGTCAGAGCTCAGCGGCGTGACAGTGGGGTCGCTGCTCCAGAGGGCCGGCCAGAGCCTAGAAACAGCCCCTCTTTTAAGGTCTGTGCTGGAGCCGGGGCGGCTGGGAGTCCAGCTCCCCGCCGGGCTGCTCGCCCAGCAGGACGAGGGCGGGAAATCTGATTCTGCAGACCCAGGGAGGCAGTTTCTCAGATTAGAATTCCCCGTGCCAAAGGTGGGGAGTTTATCGCAGTAGGGAAGAGGAAATATTGAAAATAAATCATATCCCACAAGCAAGATCCTCCGGGAGAGCCAGCTCAGTGTCTGCAGCTGTGCGGGGCATCCTCGCCTCGCGGCCACAGGACCGCTGTGCCAGGAGCTGCCTGTCACATCGTGCACATCCGTCCCCAAGCCCTTCTGTGGACTAGGTAACTTATCAGCCTGGCTGTGCCCAGGGGAAGGGATGACAAGGACCGAGAGATGGCAGGCTAAGGAGGGGTCGATGGATCGGCTTGGTTTTCAGTATAATGTGCACCTGCCGTGTATGAGCCAGGCCCCTCCACGAGCCTCGTCTCACTTAATCGTCTCAACAACGCCATATGATAGAGTCACTTATTATCATCCCCAGAAAGCTGATGCTCAGAGAGGTTAAGCAACTTGCCCAAGGTCACGCAGTAAGTGATAGAGCACGAATTCCTCACCAGGCGTGTCAGACGCTGGAGCCCGGGCTCTCCCCTCACCGAGCCCTCTCCTCAAGCCTTCTTCATCAGCAGCCCCTGGTTCCTGAGGCGCGTGGCTGTGGAGGTTCGGGTCACTGTTCTGCTTCTCCCTCACTCCTGGCTAAGGCTCGTGGCTGCTGGCTGGATTTGGGACCTTGCCTTCTCCCCAGAATAAATCTAAGAGCCCCAGATGCATCAACACGGGATGAGAGCAACAACAGTTGATGCCGCCCCCTTCTGAATGCCCGCTGGGTGCCGGGCCCCTTTCAGCAAAGTCAGGGGCCTTCTCCTTCCGCCCTGGCTGGCAAGACGGGTTCAGAGTCAAAGCCCCGGCTCCTACCGTGAGCCCAGCCAGGGCCCGGGACCGCTAGGCGGTGGACGGCAGCTCGCTGGCAGCACAGGCCACGTGCCAGCCTCCAGCACACGCGATCTGAGGTTGCACAGACCACGTCCCTACCTTAGACCATTGTTTTCAGCAGGTGAGTTTTATTGTCAGTCCACTTCGTTCCATGTCTTCTGGAATAGCACATCCCATTTTGTTTATGCTGCGAAGGATTTTTAAGTGTAACAAGAGTAACAAAAGAGAATATATAAAAAGGGGTTCCCCCAAGGGATGGCTGATTACATCTCACCTAGAAAGCGGAGTGTGACGGGCTTAACATGGCCTGCAAGCAGTTGAAGCTGAGTTTCTGACACGCTGCTGTCCATCAGCCACATGGTTCCATGGTTTCAGCCACCTCTGGGCCCCAGTCACAAACCCCTTCTAGACAGATCCTGTTTGCTCTTCCTGGAGAGGGTGACCATGAATATTTCCAAAGGGATAGCAGGTCCAGCCTTGGCGAGGTGATGCCTTAAGAGGCCACATGGAATGTAGCAGTCAGCAGAAGGCCAGGAGACAGTGACTCCTCAGGTGTGCTGACCAGGGGACCGCCCTCCACAGCTACGGGGAGGGAGAAAGGGAAGCTTTGGGCCCAGGACTGTCTGCCAAACACCTTCCAATGCCTGAACCATGAGACTAACCGAGAATTCTTCTTCCCCTGCTGCCCTCCTAGCTTTGCGATTAAAATTCCTGAGGTCTTGGAGTTGTAAGCCAGGAAGAACTCTGAGTTCTTTCATGTTCTCATTAATTCCTTTCTTTACTTATTCAGCATGTAAGAGGCATATCAGATGCCAAGGCCCCAGGGTCACAGAGGAATGAGATGTGGTCCCGTTTTCATGGCCACATGGCCACTCATCATCTGGGAGAGACAGTTAACAAACCGTGTAGAAAGAGAAGGGCTAATAGACATAAGAGCCCTGGCTGGAGAGGGGCCCTAAGGATGTCTGGGGGAACCAGGGAAGGCTTCTCAGAGGAGGTGACATGTCTGCTAGATCTTGAAAGATGAGCTGTTTATCAGGAGCTGGGGGAGGAGAGCATTTCAGATGAAGAGAATGACATGTAAAGGATAGGGAAGTCATGATGTTCGGAGCAGCAGGCCGGAAGGCAGCTGGTGGGGGCCAGGAGCTGAACTACAAAGGTGGGCAGTGGCCAGGCCTCGGGGGAGCTTGGCACCTATCTTGTGGGTGTCAAGGAGCCAGTGAAAGATGAGTTTTGAGGGAAGGGGCCACCACAGGGAGAGGTGGAAGCAGGCGAGGCAGGAAGACCACGGACAGAACGGCCAGCCTGGAGGACTTCTGAGACAGCCCCAGGGCTGTCTACCAGCCGCCTTCCTGTCTGCACTCTCTCTGGGTCCTGTAACCAGGGTACCCGTAGTTTACACCACCCCTCGCCCCCATCCCGGGGTGTAGAATGTTATAGCTCCTGGTCTCTGGGTTGCCAAGCTCTGCAGCATTTCAGGGTGATGTACAGTATTAGGCTAAACCAAGTTTACGGGCAGCCCATTAAAACGCAAGCCTCTGCCCGTGATGGATGGAGGGCGTCCCGTTGTTTAGCCAACCGCTTACGGTTTGTTGCAGACCTGCGAGAACCACACGCAGGCGTCGTTAGGCCCGTTATGCCAACGACCCCATAAATAAATAGCAGAGTGTGTCTTGGTGCATCAGGGCTAGAGAGTATGGAAATAGAGGCACTGCATAAATAATACATATTTACAAAATAAATATATCAGTACGTTCGCGTATGCAGCCATAGCCAAATCACCTAGCGTAGCAACCATGAAAAGCTCCAAGGACCTGCCAAGTGATTGGCTTGCATCCATCAGTGTGCATCAGCATTAGCAATGACCGCCGGAGGGAGGGGGTGCTCCTGCCCGCTGACCTTGAGGCCTTTGATTGAGGCAAGCGGTGAGGTTGCAGGTGGGCACCCTGACACACAGCTTGTCTGCCAAGGTGTGAAACTTAGCGTGGCCGTGTGTTCTTACAGATGTCTTAAGGTCTGCCGCCAAGCAGAAGGCTGATTAGCACCAAGTCGCAGGCTGTGATGGACTGCGTGCACAGGAAGATGGCTGGCCTGGGGGAGAGGGGCACGGATGTCCTAATTATGCAGATCTGCTTTGGCTTTCCAAGGGAACCAGCGGGTTGACTTTCCAAGTGACTCTTACCGTAGCCCTGTAACTTTCAGCCTTTCACCCTGAGGGTGGGGCTGGGTCTTCAGAAAGTCAGTTCTCGGTCTCTGGTGCCCCTTATCGAGCTCCGAACCCCACTGGGCATCTGGCCGGAACACCCGGATCCCCGAAGAGGCAGCCGACAGAATGGCCGCTGAAGTGGGTGCCCCTCCTCTCGGTTGCAATGGCACAATGCTGGATTTCAGTATTTTAAATGAAAAATATATGCAGTTAGCTGTGCGCTGACAATGTCCTTGAGGATTTGACAGTGAGATTTTCCAGCAGTTGGTCTTCGTTAGGATCCTGGCGGTGTTTAATAAGGCAGTCGAACTGCTGGCACCTTGGGTTCCTGTTTGTTCTCCGAGGGCTCTGGGGCTGCTGCGGTAAGCACATCGACCAGAGCTGATCATTACAAGGGCGTACGCCACCATGAATAAAAATGTCACACGTTTTCCCATCTCACAGCGGTACAAAATGTCAGGCCTGTCAAACACACATTGCAGGGAGCTGTGTGCAGTCCGTACAAATTGGAGAGCCGCATATTCCCCCAGCCTTCTGATATTCTTCATTTGAAGCTGAAGAAAAACAGTTGTTAACCTATTAGCTAGGATTTTAAACTCTGCCGAGGCGGTGGAGGGCAGACTTTGACACAGACAGAAATGTATTCCAGGGTCCAGGAATTTTAAAAAACCAGGTTCTCCGTCCATTTGTTCCGAGGGAAGGAAAAAAAAAAAAAAAAAAAAACCGTCTGTCTAGTGAACCTGACTGTCTTTCTTTAACAGACACGCTGGGGAAATTTGGGGATGTTTCACATCTAAGCTTCCTATTGCTTCCCACTTTTGCATTCCACTCAAAAAGTCTCTTGCTTTTTGGGATGGCCCTGGGGCTCAACCTGTGAGACCAGAACACCTCTAGGCTGGGGGTTCTTCCTGATCAAAGCATCCCGGAAATGTTGCCAGCCTGGTGGAAGGAGCAGCTCGAGTGACAAGGACAATGACCAGTCAGTCTGGATTCCTCAAATGCTGGGCGACGGCCTTACTGATAATTTGACACTTAGTTCCACAGTCTTGGGCAAGCATTTACTTTGCACTCACCATGTGTGGGCCTCGTGTCCAGAGCCGGGGTCCAGGGGACACAGTGCCACCTTCGAGAAGCCCATTGTCATTTGGAGACGGACAGAAGAAAGTATCCCAGCTCCATCGAGCCGGAGAGAGAGGGTCAGCTTCCAGGGACAGGGCAGAGGCTTGAGGGATGAGCAGGGTCCGTCAGGCAGGCAAGTGCAGGAAGGACACACGTGACGAGCATGCGGGTGGTGAAGGTCAGTGGCACCTGATGGACAAGGCAAGGTCTTTGTAGGGCTGGACAGAAGATTGTGATGGGGCGGGACATGGGCAGTGGCGGCAGAGGCTGGGTCTTCAGTGGTCTGCCTGCCAAATACTGTCTACAGAGACGTGACCAGCCCCCCGGGCTGCAGGCGGACCCCGGGACGCCGGCGGCAGGGAGAGCAATGTGAACACAATCCCCAGCCTCCCTTTCCAGAGGATTCTGTGGGATCCTATCTGCACGACTGCAAAACCAGTGCCAGATTTTTCCTTGAATTTCCTAGCAGTGCACCGCTTGGGGTGGACATCATCCCGGGGATGATAAATTAGCCTTGGTTTTGCTGAGCTGGCCCTCACGTGCACCGAGCAAACCCTCACCGAGTCCGGACCCGGGCCGGGGAAGTAAACGCAGGTGGCTGCAAAGACAAACCTCTCTGTGGCCAGGATGGACTAGCAGGGCAGAAAGCTCAGAGGATGTCAGGGGAGAACTCCCTGGCGAGAGGGGAGCACCCTCAGTTTTAAGGGGATAATTTCCAGCACTTTCCTTCTGCCTTTTGTGTGACGGGTCTGATGGAAGGAATGTGGGCTTCTTCAGGATCCGACATACCTGAGCTTGGGTCCGGGCTCTGCCACCTGTGAGCTGTGAGGCCCGGTCTGGGCAAGGCCATGCAGCCTCAGTTTTTCATCTGCCAAATGGGGCTTTTCCTGCAAGGTCGTTGAGCTCATCAGAGACCTCGCATGTAGTGCGCCTGCCTGGGGCTCAGTACACAGCAAGTGCCAGAAAACAGTAGCCCCTGTTGGCATCAGAAGGGGCTTATCTCTCCCAACATCGGGGAGCCCCTTCTTGTCTCCCCACCTTCCGGGAATGTCACCCGGGCACTCCCGGTAGCATCCCAGATGGCTGCCCCGGTGTAGGTAGCAGCGATGCACACCCTCCTCCTGCTTCTGTCTGGGCAGAGAATGGCACGCGTCAGCCAAGCTCCCTGCCCCTGCTCGCAGCCACCGGCTGCATCTGGTGCCCGACCTCGGGCCACCAATGGGATGCCACCTATTCAGACTGAGCAGCTGCACCTGACTGAAAACAAAAGGCTCCCCTCCCCCAGCCCACGGCTGGGCCTCCTCCTTCCCCCTCCGCTGTCCCCCGAGTGCCAGGGTCACCCAGCCCCCTCGCAGCCTCCCCGCACAGCTGCCTCGCTGCTTTTGTTCAGCATGTGAACTTTCCCGTCAGCCCAGCTCCTTGCACGGGAAGTAATCAGGGATCTTGACAAGGCTTCAAACCACAAATGCCACTACAAATTAACCAGCACCACTACAAAATACTACTGCTGTCAACATCGGGAAGAATGCGCTGCTCTTCAGGACCAGACCGCGCGTCTTTCAGCTCAGCACTCGCCGCCCAGAGAGCGCCCAGGCCCAGCCTGCGAGGACGGCCCCGCGAGGTGACTCGTTGGGTCAACTGAACCCTTAGCACACCCTCTCCAGAGACGCTGGCTCGCAGGCCCAACGGCAGGTGCAGCAGCTTTTCTTCAAGGCCCACCTTCAGTCCTGAAACCCCCGCCCCCCTGCACCCACAGACGGTCCCTCTGGATGGCAAGGTGCAGGGTGTATCAGAACCGACCACCCACCGAAGACAAAGGCCACCCCACCTGGCGAACCGGGGAGAGGGGCTTCAGTTCCCCAGCCGGAGAGTAGGGATCATAGTAGAGCCTCTCGCCAGAGTTTCAGGACTGACCGGGATATTCTGAGTGACACCTGGCCCATCGAGGGCGCTCCGAGGCGAGGGCCCCGTCCAGCCTCCCCCGCCCGTGAAGCAGCAGCACTGCCTCATCCTGCGTGGGCGGGACGGTGGCGTCTCACTAGTCCATGATGGTGTGCAAGCCAGTCCCGTGCGGTGTCACAAGAAGTGCCCCTCCAGGGAACAGCATGGAGCTTCGAGTTACCTCCGCAGGTGTGTCAGGGCGCCTCGGTCCCAGGTTCCCCGCTGGGGGCCCGGGGCCCTGCCCAGTGCCGCGGGTCAGGAGCGCCCGCTCTTCCCCAGCCATCCTCGCCGAAGCTCGGAAGCAGAGGCGAGCGTTTGATCCTCCCCAACAAGCAGGACCGGCTCTGTCGAGGCCGGACGGAGAGGACTGGAGATAATGACGGGAGTTGGGGGACAGGCGAGAGCTGTGCCCGAGAGAGCTAGTTGGGCATTTCAAAGGAAACACTCCACACAAATATGGCTTCAATGCACTCCTTTTCGGAGCCATTTCAAAAGCAGCCCTCTTTTATTTCCATACCTTGCATAATAGCGGCTTTCCAGTCCCGAGGAGTTAGAGGAGCCTTGCTCTCAGCCCAGAGGCCCTTTGTAAAGCAACAGAAAGCTTTGTCTTCCTCTCCCAGCCGGGGCGTTTCATGCACAGGTCAGAGCCCTGATCTGGCTGCGAGCCAGGAAAATTAACCAGGTGAACTCTTTCCGCGTTAAACAGGGACAGAGTTTAATTGTGAATTTTCTCTCATACTCTCTCCATCCCCGGCAGCGTGTCTGGTTGGGGCTCGTCCCGGGGACGGAGAAATCGCCAGCTTCCCCATCAGGGTCACCACAGCCGTCCTCCGTGTGGGCTGGACAGGAGTCTGCCAGGAAAGGGACAGGACAGAACACCATTCAGACACAAAGGATTTGAGACCCCCTTTGGGGCCAGCCTCGGAGGCCAGCTCTCTCATGTTGCCAGCTGCCGCTAGGCACACCCTACCTTCCCCAGCCCTGCAAAAGGGGCGCCTCGGGGCCCTGGCTGCCTTCCCACCCCAAGCTTTGTGCACACAGCCCTTGGTCTCTCAGTGGAACGGGTCGGTCTCCGTGGCCTCAGGCGTCTGCTCTTCTGCCTGCCTTCCCCACCCCACAGTCCCTGGTTGGACTCTGGCCTGTCTCACCACTGACTTGGACATTTCACCTGTGTGGTCTTAGGAAGCGCCCCCCACCCCAGCCCTGAGCCTGCTTAGTGAATGCTGGAGGAGGGACAGTCTAAGCTGTGACCTCCCTGCACAAATCCTTGTGCTGGCTCCTAAACAGGCCCCACGCCCGTCACAGGACCCCTGCCCCAGCCTGCAGGGTCTTTGGGACAGCTCTTTGACCCCTTTCCGAAGGCCTGGCATCCGCTGCTCTGTGTGACCCTGGGCAGGTCTTCACGTCCCCTCATTCCAGCATGGGAGTCCCCGGGCTGCTTAGGCACCAGGAACTCGGCAGGCAGGAAGGGCCGTGGCTCTGGCACCGAGTAGGCGGCCCCCTGCCTCTCGCCCACCCCACCCCTGCACGCACTGCGCTCAGCCATGAGCAGAGCATTTTCCACCCTGCAGCCGGCACAGGGCGCCGGCTCCTCCACGCCACCCAGGTAATTAAGTTGCTATTCCAACATAGCTTCCCCTCCTGACCTTTTGGAAACAATGTATTTTGCTGCATCAACAAATTAACTGCAAATCAGATGCCGTCCTGATAAATGTGGGTTTCATGTCCAATTGAGCACCCTCACCTGGCCCGCACGGCTGACAGACAGAAACGCGGAGGGCCAGGCAGAGGCCACAGAGTTCCTCCCTCTCTTCTCCGGGACATCCACGTCAATCACACGCTCAGGCTTAGCCTGGCGTTCTCGTCTCCCGGCAGTCACGTAGTCGGGGTGGTGAGTTGACAACATGGAGGCCAGGGCAGGCGCCTGTGCCTGGAAGGGTGTGTCCTTAGGAACCCACCCATCCATCTTCTGCACCAAGGACATCAAGACCTCGAATGTGCCCCTTCTCGCCTGAGAAAATCCATACTTATGAGCTGGACATCCAAGGCCCTATAGTATGTGACCCCCGCCAGCCCCTCTAAGGCCCTGGCCTGTCCCATCCTAGTCACCCTCCCCCTAGTCTTGTTGGACCATTGTGGTTCCCCGGTACTGGGCACCCGAACTCCCTACCTACCACCCCCATCTCGTCGAAGAGCCCCTCCTTTGTGCCCGTACAGAGCATCCTTCGCTGGTTGTTGAATGAACAAACGAATCACATGCCTCTGAAAGCCCTGGAAAGATGCTCAGCTGAGGAAAGGAAGACGACGTCAGTCACCATCTCTGCCAGCCTTTTCTCTGAGGCACAGATCTCTAACAGCAGATTCTAACTTTCGAAGGGACAAGGCTTAGCAAAACCTTTTCAGAAAAGATGACTTTGGAAGTTTGGGTTGACAGGGATAGCACAATGGGCTGAAAATACCCGCTTGTTTTAGTTCCTGCTGCTGGCTGTGTGACCTCATGCTAGTCCCTTAACCTCTCTGGGCCTCCTGTTTCCTGTCTCTGTAGTAAGGAAATAATTCTCTAACTTGCCTCACCAGGGGACATGAGGCTCAAAGGAAAGAGGAGAAGTAGAAACGCTTTGAAAGGAAAGCACATCATATAAATAGAAGAGATCACTATTAAAACAACCAGTCTCCTTCCACAGTGCCTGGCTGACAGTTCACTCACAACATCCACAGGACTTTTCTGGGAAGACTTTTGGGTCCAGTGGGAGGACAGAGGATTGGATGGTCCCTGTTCCTCATCAGGATGCCGGGCCAGCGTCTCACACAGCTGAGTCACACTCCCGGTAGCATCCTCACAGCAGGGCTTGTGACTCAAGATCTATTTCTGTTTTGCAGAAGAGTTAACTGAGACTTAGGTCAACCTACTCGTCCGAGCGGTAGAGCCAACGTTGAATGCATCTGGACGATGACAGACAGAACCAAGACATGAACCTGTGTCTTTCTAACCCAATGTGTATTTCTTAGGTTTTAGCCCAACTACTCTGGGTACTCTTAAAAAAGCTGTTTTTCTGCGACATGGGTCAGATCCCATTAGACCATGCATCTCTTAAAGACAAAGGCTGTGCCTTCTGATTCCCATGCCCTGGCCCCAAGTAGTTCCATAATTTTACACGGGAGAATCCTTCCACCTGCGAGAGCGAATCTGCTTCCCCAGCTAGACATGACCTTCAAGAGGGTAGCCGCTTGTGTGGATGATGGAAACCCCCAGCCTCGCCACGGCTGAGCTCGGGAAGTGCCAGATGAATTGTGGAGATTGCTGAGGGCCCGGCCTTCTTGAACTCACTTAAGAAACCGCCATCAGTGTAGCACGATTCAATCCTGCGGGGAAATTGGGGGCCACGTGCACTGCGACTTCTGGACAGAGGCGCCTGGCCCTCTCTGTTCTCTGCTTCTGCTTTATGCCTCTTCTGGCTTAGCCACTGCCTTTTCCAGCGGTGGGGAGGGCACCGGATTCACGGCCGGGAGGCCCCGAGACCTGCTCCCAGGTCTCCCCTTTACCGAGTGGGGGCCTTGAGCGGGTCTGCTGCTCCGTCCGTGGAAACGCACACTTCCTGTCACTAGGACTGTGGAACGGGACGAACAAGCTCGTGCCAGCCCGGGTCTGTGGGCCGGGGTGCAAAGGAGAACGGCAGTGGGTCTCTGCCCTGGGGGAGGGGGGCACACAGAGAGGGGGTGCTCCTAGTCACCAAAATGACTTTCACTGAGTCCTGGCCAGCTCTGCAGTCTTCTCGGCCCCCCCCCCCCACACACACACACAGTCCCCACTGGCCTCCCGAGCCCCTGGGGGCTGTGTTCTGGAAAGCGGTGTGTTGGGTCAGGTCTTCCCTGGCTTCTCTCTCCACCGCGTCTTCCCACCCAGATCACCACCACTCACCCCTGCGCAAGCTCATTGCCCTCAGAGTACTCAGCTCTCCCCAGCCTGGGTCCTCAGTGGCCGCCCCGCCCCAGCATCTTTGGGAAACACGGGAGATACAGCCCAGTGCCCCCCCCCCCCGTTTTCCCTCCAGGGGGCAGAAGCCTCCTCGCGGCAGCGTCCACCTGGGCCTGGGGCAGCGCCGCCGCACACCCGCCTCCCTGCAGCAGGGCCCTCGTGGGCACACTGAGGACCTTTGCACCACATGACCCTTCTTTGGTACCTTTAAGTCGCCCTGGTTACCTGCTGGCTTCTACGTTGGCTGCGGTCAAGGGGAGGCTCTCCTCCCACCATTTATAAATTCAGTTGCTAAAGAACCAACGCTTCCTGATGGTAATCAAAGGAAAGTCAGTTAATTACGGAACCTGGAGGACTAACGTTTGTTGAGTTTCTACGTGTGCCAGGAAGTTTCAGCCAAAAAAAAAAAAAAAAAAAAATCATTTGCTGTGCACCTATTATGGACCTAGTGCTGTGCTAGACCCCAGGAGACATGGAGAAATGAGACAAGCGAGCTAATCGTTGACAGCCTGTGCGCTCTGAACACGCAGGGGCCGAGGGGACACCCGACCCCCACTGCTTAGGGAAGGGGGTGGCGCTCGAGGCTGCGAAGGGTGAGACTAAGGGAAACGGAAGGGCGTTTCAGGCGTGGGGGCCAGCATGGACGCACGGGGATGCGTGAGGCCTTCGGGGAGAGCAGGCGGGTTTGCAGGGCTGGGCGGCAAGCCGAGGGCGGGGGTTCCTGGGAGGGGTCCAGAATCTGGAGGGCTTCGAGCACGTCAGGGGGATGTTAATGGGTGTTATATAGCGTAAGTGCAAGTGCATCTGCATACAGATGAATTGGGGAAATCGGACATTTAAGAAAAAGAGTTAATAGGATTTTGCCTGTTCGGGGTGGATATCTTTATCGCAAAAGTTTCCTTTGCCATGCTGACAGGCATTGTGAACCTCCGAAAGGAGGAAAACAGACAGCGTTTCCCAGACTCATCGGGCCGGGGCACCCCCTTTTCCCCTTTGGTTCAGTGCCTCCCCCAGGATGGCGATTCTCAGAAGGTACCTTGGGAGACGCCAGCTTTCCGCCGAGGTGATTTAAGCTGGGAAGTGACATGAGCAGTCCACTCTGGAACACACGTAGAGGACGGGTTGGGAGGGGGAGAAGCCGGAGGCAGGCAGCCCCGCTCCTGGTGACACCTGCAGCACTGTGGGGACATCGCCGCCAACGTCATCCCACCGAGTCTTCAGCCCCCTGGGTGGGGAGGGCCGTTACCTGTGTGTCCCGTTGGGGAAATTAAGGCTCAGATGGCTTAATCGTGGGCCCAGAGGAACCCAGAGGGTGAGTGGGAGGCTGGGACTGTCTGACCCCAGAGGCCACTTCCTGAGCACTCCGCCACACTGCCACACCTGCCAGCAAGAAGGGAAATGACCAGGGCAGAGGTGACAAGCAGTGAGGGCCGTGGAGCCGGAGAAGCTGGTCACCCAGAAGTAGAGTGGCCACGCACAAGGGGAGAAAGGGTGACTGGATGGGGGCGGCAGGCTGTGACTCTGTGGAGGGCAGTCCCCTCTCCCTGTCCTTGTACTTTCTGCCTGAGGAACAGTGCCGGTTAGGGGGCTTCTTTATTCCCCTTTGCCCCACGTGTATCCTGTAAGCCATGAAGGAGGAGAAGCATGGCTCAGTGGGCAGCCAGTCTTGTCTTGGTGGGTGGCATCCTCATCCCCGGTGGCCTCTGACAGGAGGAGGCTCACTGAGCACGGGTCGGCCCACAGCCCCCGCGATGGCACAGGATCTGGGGAGCCGAAGTGCACTTCCGCCCGGACCAGCTCCCAGTGTGCAGTGAGGACCCCACTTCTCCGCCAAGTCCCTCGGCTAACTTTCCCCTCAGGGCACCCTACAGGGCCTCTGCAGGGGGCCAGGGAGCCAGGGATGCCTGAGCTAGCCCCTACCCTTCAGGAATCAAGTTCGAAGGACAAGTTGTTTAAGGCAGGTTTGCTCTCTGAAGGATCCTCCAACCCACCAAAGCTCTAAAGCTCTGTCTAAGGGAAGGAAGTGTCGTGGGAGCCACACGTGGGGGTCACACATGGATTTCTAACATATTTAACCCACATATCCAAAATACTTTTATTTTAACATAATCAATATTAAAAATGGATGAAATATTTTATGTCCTTTTTTTAAACTAAGCCCCTAAAGCCCACCGTGTGTTTTATACTTAGAGTAGGTCTCAATTTGGACTCACCACGTGTGGCCGTTGGCTCCTGGGTAGCGCAGCTCTAGACTTTGCCGTGTGGCCTTTCACGCTCCCCGCCCTGCCCGCCCGCCCGCCCCCTGCGCTGTTCGGCGTGTCCGGATGGGCAGGCCATCGCAAGGACACAGCTCGACTTTCGAGATGCAGGATTTGAGAGCAGAGCCAAGAGGCGTGCACCCTGGTGCTTGTTACTCACATCCTGGTTTCAAAAGCCAAGTGTTTGGTGCGCGTTTTATTGGTTCATCAGATATTTATTGAGCATATATTTTCTTCCAAGGCCCAGGGATGAACTCTCTCAAGGAAATGAACACTTGAAAGAGAATGGGGGGCGGGGTGGAGCAGATACTTTGTGTTGGAGGTTAAGTCCCCCCTAGCGGGGAACACAGAAAGGCAGCTTCTGACCTGGGCTGAGTCGTAAAGGACAGGTAAACATTCGCCGGGCAGGTCAGGACGGGGTAGGTCACCCCACGCAGAGGGCAGGCAAGAAACGAGAGAGGCCAGGGCCGTCGGAGGGCCTGCCAGGGTGAGCATGGGTGAAGGCTGGGAAGGACCTGTGGGGGACACGGAGAACTTGGAATGCCAGCCCAGGCCCATGTCACGCCTCTGTCGAGGGACTGGAGCGGGGGCTGCAGCCGAGGTCTCAAAGCTGGGCACAGCGTGGCCTGTTGCCCTTCGGAGGAGCCCTTCGGCCTGTGTGGAGGGTGGCGGGAGGAGATCCAGGCAGGGGCACCTGTTGGCAGGTGATCACAGCGATCCGGGCCAGAGGTGAGGCCAGAACGAAAGACTTAGCAGAGGGGCGGGCCTCAGAAATGGGGCTCAGCACCCCGTGAGCAGCCGATGTGGCGGTGGGGAACAGGCGTGCGTGGCGGACAGCCCTCTGGCTCTGGCCGGGGGTCCGGGATGCTTGCCCTTGAGCCGTGTGTGCACATGCATCGGGCCATCTCCCTTTGTACTGATGTTTCAAGTTTCACTTTAATGCAGCCACAAAGACTCCGTCCCACTCGCCCGCCGCCTCCCAAGATCCAGCGCTCGAGGCCCGTGAGTAGCCGCTGGTTCTGCCCGCCCCGCCCCCCTAACACTGCCTGGGCCGCTGTCCCCGCCTGACTAAACCTCGGGGGTTTGAACTCAGCTGCCTTGCACAGAATACTTGGGATCGGGGTTTCCAGCTTCCCTCTCTGCGTGGCATGAACCGGAACTTGCATTTTCTGGGCTTCTCTCTCCTTTTTTTATGTGAATCGGTTCAGGGACTTGCAGGCCAGAGCTAGCTGTAGGTCGCCGTGGGGCGCTGTGTGGTGTGTTTGCTGTGTGCGCAGCCTGGGCGTGGCTCTCCCCGGGGGAGCCCCGTGTCTAGCCGGTGAGCGCTGAAGCCTCGCCCTAACCGCCCCATCTCGCCAAGGCCGCGGAAGCCTGGCCGCTGGGCCCCCCGTTCCCACCAGAACGGGGTTTGCAAGTGCATGTGATGTTCCTCCCGAGGACAGAGGCTGCGCCCGAGAGCGTGGCCTCGGTTCGGATGGTGGCAGGTGCTCCTCCCAGCACCTGGTATTCACCTCCCCACGCGGCACTCCACGTGAGGCGGGACCACAGGGTGGCGTGATGAGCCCAGCAACACCTGAGAAGGAGACGGAGACCCAGCCGTGTTTTTTTTTTTTTTTTTTTTTAAGAGAAGAGCCGTGGGAAAACACGGCGCGGGTCCCGTTTTCGGCCTCTGTGAGGTCATTTTCCTCGTGAGCGCAGACTTACACGCCAAGGCGTAACACCGTTAGCGGGTTCCTTTCGAGGGGAAACTTGCAGGACCGTTCGGGGGTGGCTGTTTACCAAGACAGGAGCTTCCGTCTCTCGTTCAGAGCGGCCGCTACTCCTGCAGCTAAGCCAAGGGGGCCAGAGCCCCACCCAGCCGCCATCAGGGTTCCCCCAAAAAGTGCGTCCCAACCCCCTCCCACCCTCTCCAGTGCACACGTCCAGCTCCACCTTGGAAAGGTGTGGCAGACCACGTCCGTTTGTGATCCTCGGCATGCACACCCAGCAGGGCTGTCCTCTGCACAGATGTCGGAAGGTTCCAGCGTACTTTTTCCCTTCCCTTCCCCACCATGTGAGGGAGTGAGAGGGCTACGGCGAGGCTTGGGGGCATTTAGATGACTTTACCGGTGACCGTCGTGAGGCTGCTCAGTCCCGCCGCCCAGTCCGACAGCGATCGGCAGCTGTCACGGGGACGGGATGTCTCTGCTTCCCGCTCACTGTCCCTGGAAGGGAGGCACACATTGCAAAAAGAAAGCACTTTGGGGGACGGGCAGCCCCTTCTGGGTCAACCCCTGTGTCATTCAGCGAGAGTTCCAGTCCTCATTAGCAACCCGGATTTGGGGCGTAGACGTCGCTAGGCTCGAATACCAAAGATGTGTGACTTTGGACAATTGCCGAAGCTCTCTGAGCTCACGTCTCTCTCTGTGGTAAACCCTCGTTCCCTGAGGGTTTGGTGAGAATGAACATAGATGGCATTTGTACAGTACCTGGCACACAGTGGCGGTTCTTAACGGGTGTTTAAATCTTACAGCTTCTAAGGAATGACACGGTTTCTTATTAACCGCCACTTGCCTAAGGATGTTTCTGGTCAGCACATCATTCTCGGGCACGTGATCCGGTTGGGCCTCACAGTCACTCTGTGAAGTCCGCACTGTCTCCAACCATTTCAGAGATGAGAAAAGAGATGCCCGACAACCGCAGGTAGAGGTCACCAGACCCTCGCGCCTGCAGCCTCTCCGGCATACCAGACTCCCTGGGCCCTCTGCCTCCATTCCCATGGAATCCATCTTAGTATAAAGTCCTGGGGCACAGCCTTCCATCGAGGGGAAAATAGTCAGCAGCCAGCGGGCTTCCTGCTGAATCTCTAGGGCAGAGTTAGGGCCTGGCAGGGCCACAGGGGTGGAGAGAATCAGCACTGGCTGAGCATTTTCTTGGTGCCCGGGACTGTGCTGGGCTCTCGTATAATTATTGTCTCACTTGTCCGTACAGCAGCTCAAGGGAGGCACGGATGCTGTTTCCTCGGCTTGCAGCCGAGACTAAAGTGACAGATGAGAGGCCAAGCTGGCCGTTGAGTGCAGGCCCGCCTCGCACCACCTCGCTCCTCACCAGGCAGCCTCTCCTTGAGGCAGAGTCGCCCAGGGGGTGGCGCTCCGAATTCCCCATAGAGACCTGGGACCCAGGGCAGGCAGGGACTCTCTTAGAGCACGTTACAGGTCAGGGTTTCTCCCCTGGGGAAAAAACTCAAGTATCGGAGACAGCTGCCGTGGGGTCTGTGTTGTCTCGCCAGTGTAGGGGCTCATGCGGGGTGGGGGACAGGGTAGCCACGTCACCTGGCAGCTGAAGGCTTGGGCACGGACACCTAGCCCCAGGAGGAGCCTGCCGCTGCTCCAGTGCACGAGGCGGCTGGCCCAGCACTTGGAGGTGCACCCACTTTGGGTTACCTGGCGCTGAAGAGGCAGGGAAAGGCTCGCCAGTGTCTGGTGGGCCGAGAGGCGAGCTGGCAGAACCAGCTCTCCTAGATTTGGACATCTGGGAGGCCTGCCCCGGTCTGAGTCACAGCTTGGTCACTTCCTGGCTGTGTGCCTTAGGCAAGGTGCTTACCTTCTCTGAGCCTTAGGTTCATCATCCGTAAAGTGGGTTTAGCAACACCTGCCTGGTGAGGGTAACGAGCCCAATGTGTATAGTACCTGGCGGTATGACGCGTGCACACACACCCACTTCTGCCCGGCAGAGTCGCCGGGGGGCCGATTTGGGAATCTTGCAAGGTTCGTACTCTCTGGGCCCTGCAGCGGGCCCAGCGCCTGTCCCTCTGGTGCTCTCATGCGAACACGTTTGGTGGACGCCATTGCTCACTCAGGGAGGAGACCCCATGAGACGCGGGGCGTGGACCCCCTCAGGGGCCTCGAAGAGGACGAGCTCCCATGTCAGGAGCTGCTGGCCGGGCTTTACCGGCTCACCGAGCCGCGGACATTCTCGACAGCAGCGCAGCCGTTGGCCCAGGATGGTGGTAGCATCGGGGGGCCGGCCACTCAGCCTTTCTGGAAGGAGCTCTAGAGCCTGGCACCTGTGGCTGGAGTTCAGATGGTACCAGAGGTTTTAGATTTTAGTTTTAAAAAGAAGAAAGAGGAAGGAGCAGAAGAAAGGCTCGCCAGTGTCTGGCGGGCCGAGGGGCGAGCTGGGCTGTGCTTGGCTGCATGCGAAGCACTTTATAAGCTCTGTATTTATTATTTCTTGCTCACCATTAAAATCAAATGTACTCGGTGCTTTTGTATTCAATACACATTTAACCCTGCCGACTTAGATTTCTCAGGTTTTAAATCCAGTGGGGAATTGGCTGGTTTCCCAACTTTCCCCTCAAGTCCCCATGAACAGAGCACAAAATCCCTGCTTAGCATTTTCTCCCCTGGCACTGCGGGGCCGTCACTGTTGTGCGTGCATGTGGTTTCTTCCCTCATCCCCCTGCTCCGCGCCCCCCCCCCCCCCGCACCTCCTAAGCACCCTAGAAAGACGAATGTGATCGCTGAAATATGACGGGCCAGTTGTCTGCATCGTCTTGTGATTTGGGCTTAATTAAACCGTTTTGTCTCTATGTGTCTGGGCCTGGTTGCGGCTGTAACCGTAGGTCTGCGGCCGTGTGTGTGTGTGTGTGTGTGTGAGAGAGAGAGATTCGTGCGTGCGTCTTCACCTCGTGCGTGTGTGCGCCTCCGTGAGTATTTGTGAGACTGTGTGTATGTCGGCGTCTCGAGGCCTCTGTGTGTCTCTGGATGGTTTTGTGTCTGGCTTTGTCCGCACCAGTCAGGTGTGCGTGACTCCGGGTGTGCCGGCACCGGTGTGGGTGACGGACTGTCCCCGGGTCCGTCGTGCCTTTCTCTCCCTCCCCTGCCTCCCGGCGTCCCCGCTCCCCTCCCCGCCCCCCCTCCCCTGCTCTGTCTGTTTTATCATCCCTAATGAAGCAGTCTCCTCCATCGATCCTGCTGATTGCCAGCCCATTCCTTTTGTTTGTTGGCGCTGAGCCATTCAATGGCACTCTGACAGCTCAGCTCGTCTAATTAGCTCTGTTGTTCTTTTTCCCCATGTTTCACCACGTTGCAAGTTCAGTTGAAGTTGCCACAAACTTAATCCCCCCATTTCAGCCACAAGTTCACATTCCGAACCCGCCTTTATCGTGTAGCAAGGAGCAGCCATGTGCAAGGACAGGCTGACAGGCCTTAATGTCGGCCCCGTTCCTGAACCCGCCCCCCCCCCGCCGCCCACCCCAGGACCTCGGGCACAGGGCAGAGATGCGCCAGCGTCCCAAACGCACACCGCCTTTGTGGCGAAAAGTCCGGGGGAGCATTCCAGCCAGGGGATCCTGTTTACCAGCCGCCTCTGGCTCTGGTCCTGGAAACCAGTTCACGGGCAGAATGGACGGGGGTGTATCCATTCGCGTCTCCCGCAAATGGTGGCTGGATGTCTGCTTCGCGGGCAGGCGCTGTTCTAATAACCATGATAATAATAGCGACATTGTTAAGCACTTCTGAGATTCCAAGCAACAACATTCGTTTGTTTCTAAAAAAAAAAATCTCGCGGAGGGACCGCTCGGATTCCAGGCCCCGCACAGGGTGCCAGGCGAGGGTGAGCCCATCACAAATGGCACATTCTGATTCAGAGGCTTCCTTTGGTTATTGCCGAGCTCACGGAGAAGCAAGGTGAGCATTGATGGAGCCGGACCCCGTGCCAGACCCCGTGCGGGCGCTCTCCCTGCGGACCCTCACAGCAGCCCCGTAGAAGACGGCAAGTTCGCTGGGCTGCATTTGGGCTTTTTGTTGTTTGTTTGTTTGTTTGTTTGTTTCCCCACATCTCTGAGTTGCCAGACGAGGCTGAGATCACACTGGCCACGCCACAGGAAAAACGGGTTCGGTCAGACGTGCAGAGACCTGAGGACTTGGTCCGACTCTATAAGGACTTGTCCTTCGTGCAGCCAACCTCCGTAATCCGTGTTCCTGAGCCGTTGTACCGTGTCACCTACAAATTCCCGGGGGGTGGGGAGGTGGGTCGGGGAATAGAGCCGGCAAGAAATGGAGCATGTGTGCTCTGCTTCCTGTCCTGCCCGAGACCTGAGCCATTGTGGCATTTCCCTGGGTCCCTCGTCTGCAGGGAGAGGGCGAGCCCTCTTGCACTGGGTGTTCAGGCGTTTTTATTGGCAATGAAACTCACAGGTAGACGGTCTTAGCTTAGTTCTCTGTCACTGGGAATGGTCGGAGACGATGGTGCCAGATTTAAGGCCATGTAATGTTGATTGGACTGAATGAGCATCCTTTCTAGGGGCCCCTAGAGATTCTCAGCCTAATTCCCATCACGGGCTCTGCTGGGGAAGGGGTGTCTATTCCCGTGGGCCCTAGTCTTGGCTTTCGGCGGCAGCAGATCAGAGGGAAAAACCCTGCAGCCTGGCTGCGGGTCAGGAAGCCGTATGCTTCACTGGCACGCACACCCACCCCCAGCTCTCAAGCTGGGTCCACACCGAGCATGCGGCCACCACCAGGGGTGTGTGGCATCCAGCCTGAGCCCTGCTCACTGCGCAGGGATGCCCCGGGCAGCAGAAGGTGATTTTTCTGGCACTCTCCCATGCTGTTATTTGCGTCCCACCCTCTCCTTCCATTAAGAGAGGAAAATAAGTATCTTGTTCTTCAGTTGTAAAAAGAACAAAAATAGGCCCGTGTGCCCTAAAAACAAAAATCCGAGTGAACGCTTTTTGTTTCCCAGACCGGTTTCTGGGTTCTTGAACAAGGTGAGTGGGGGCTTAGCATTACCAAGGGCCTCTGTGTTCCAGGTCCCATGTAGACGATATGTCATCAGACCCTCACGGCAGCCCCGTGAGGAGGCAGGGGACCTGTCCCTTGCTTGCAGACGAGGAAACCGAACTCTTCAGGAGACCCTTCCCGTCTGAGGAGGCCACAGACCTCCAGTCTACGTGTCTGCAGTGCTTTCAAAGGCAACGCTCTCCTCGTCAGAGCCTTTGCAGCCCGTGCCGTGAAAATCCCTCCGCGTTTATTCGGGGCCACTTGTCCGAATCTTCTGACTGTTCCGCGTGGCGTCTCCGCCTCACTCCTCCTTGGGGGGTTTTCCCCTGTGCCCTTTCCAGGTGCGCCCTCCCCGTCCGCATGTCGTGAAGAGACCGAAGAGCAACGTCGCAGTGGAAGGCCGGAGGACGTCCGTCTCCAGCCCTGAGCAGTGAGTGCCCCGTCGCCCCCCTGCCCTCTGTCTGCCGGGACCAGCGGGGCCAGCGCCCTGCGAGGTCCACGTCGCAGCCTCAGCCTTCGAAAGGCCTCCCTGCAGCCCAGGCGAGTGTTTCGCCAAGAGGTCCCTGGGAGCAGGCCTAGATCTGCAGTGGCACCTTCTGCTAGCGGTTGTCACACCAGTGGGAGGCGCCAGAGGCCACAGAGCTGGGCACCAGGGCTGGATTTTGCGTGGTGGTGCCTGACGGGAACACAGACAGGCCCAGAGGGAGGTTCCAGGCCTTTCCTTATGCCGTGGGGTCAGCAGGAGAGTTGGGAACCTGGTCAAGAAGGTGACCTCCTTAACAAGGGCCTCCACCTTCCTGGGCGTGGGTGCGCGAGGTCTGCAGAGGCCAGATTTATACACAGGGCTGTCTTGCCCACTGTTCCACCCCACCTGGCTCACCTGTGCCATAGCATCTGTGTTGTATGGCTTTGATTTCTACCTGCCCTCGGACCCAGAGGTCCACGGGGCAGGCACTGGGGTTTATACCTAGCATAGGCCACCCCCACCCCCCCGCCTTCAACTCACCTGCTGGGTGGATGTGGGATGGATAGTGGACAGATGAGGTAAGTGACGAGGCGGGTATGCAAGCAGTGGCCAGCGGTCGAGCTGCCCGCGTTGGGGGAGGCTTAACGTACCGTACCTCCCAACTGGAGAAGCAGCTTCCGCTTCCATCCAGGGGTGTGGCGCTTCCCGTTGTCCCCAAGGCACACGGCCCTCGGGCTCTGCCCAGACAACTCGGCAGCTGCACGCCATGGCAGCTCAGTGCATCCTCACAGCAGCCCCGTGGAAGAAGGCAAGGGCGGGGCGTGCATTTGGCTTTTTCTTTTTCTTTTATTTTATTTTATTTTTTTGCATGAATCTATCTTGGTCTAGGGTTGTTTAGGGAACCAAAAACATTGTCCCAGGGACGCTGAAGTCCCTTGGGTGAAGCGGGGAGTACTCGTCACGTCTGCTCTACTTTCAAAAGAGTTCTCGGGGAGCGGGGTTCTGAGAGGTGGCAGGCCCTGGCCAAACGATTCTGAAACGGCGAGCTGTGGCCTAACCTAGGTTGCCATGCACTTCAGCTCTTCCAGGATTCTCTGGTTTACAATTCGGGGTTGCTGCAGACAGCCGTGTCGTTATTGGAACCCGCCTATCCAGGCAGCCCTCACACCTTGCCCAGGAAGCCGCGGGAGACAGCGGATGTGTGTTTGTGCATGTGCACGTGTGTTTATCCAGCCATCCGTCTGTCTGTCTGTCTTGAGAGATACTTGGCTATGCACAGTTTGGAAGAGAGGACTCCTGATGGTGAGCATAGGTTTAACTTTTGCTCTGACAATAGGAGGGTGGGAATCCTGGGGAGCTGGTCCCTGGCCAGGACTGGCGTGGATTATGACTGCCCCCTTGTGGAGAAAGTGCTGAATGGCTTCGTGCTCCTCAGACCCTGACGATTTCTCCCTAGGGGGGATGAAATCGGTCCTTTTCCTTTAAAGCCAGCTCTTTAGAACTGGGCTAAATCTCTTAGTCACTGCACAGAAGACAGGGCCATGGACCTGTAGATATTGAAATGCGAACCTAGACTATCCTCGCTCTGCACAAAACCGCCCCGGACCAACGCCACCTCATTCTCCGGACAAGCATTTCCTGTTCGTGGCCAGGTCCCAAGAGGAGAGCGGGCCTCCCGAACACGTCTGTTCAGTCTGTTTCCACCGTCGCGCCTCCAGCCTCTGGTGCGGGCCAGAGAGCCCGCGTCTGGTAACCCCGTCCTCCTGGTTGTGACCAGGACTGTGCCGATGTCCTTTTCCGTTTCTTTTTTGCGATGTGCCTTGTTTTATGTAGATTTCTGTTCAGGAAACACGTGAGGTTAAAGTGAACCAGTCGGGAGCATGGGGGGCTTGTTTCCCGGGTTGGCAAGCTGGGAGTTACAGAAAACAAACGACGGGTTCTCTGTGACCGTGCATCACCAGGAGGTGAAGGCACATTCTGTATTGGCGGGAGGCGGCGGCGGGGTGGGGGGCAGGGGCTGTTCTCCCGCAGCGTCCGGCAGAGGCGTTTCCTGTGCAGCCCTGGCGGCCCTGGCGGTGGCTTCCTGCGTCTCCCCCCATGCGGCCCCGCCCCCTGTGCGCTCTGCTCTTCCAAATGCCATGTCACAACAGCGCTTGGATGTGTTTTTCTCAACTGTCATCGGCTCCAGCTGGCAAGACCAAGTTCTTGAAACACAGGAAGCATCCAGCGGAAAATATTTTAATAAAACAGACTCCTCGTAAAATATTGTTCTGGAGAGGAAAGAAAGCAGCTCCACCAATCTGTCAGCGCGGCGCAGGGAGACGCGGGAAGACAAGCCGGCAGGCAGGAGCCGGGTCCTCGCGGGCCTCGGTTGTGGATGGGTCCGTGTCGGGCACCCAGATGGGTGCCTGGCCCTTCAGTCTGGGCCGGATTTTCCTGAATCGCGGCTCTTCCTCTCCACGGGGACTGGCAAAGCGCATCGGAAGCGTGGAGGACTTAGGTGGCAGAAAGAGATACGGGATCTTTGAAACGGAGGGAGGGATTCAGTCCTCCTGACTTCTCACCCCAACTCTCACTTCCAAATAGCATATTAGACGGTCAACTACATGGACAGCAAGACAGCGCTGGTTAGGAATAAAACGGTCTCCACATCCTCCTGCACAAGCGGCTCAGCGTCTGGAATTCATCAAGACCCAGGCTCGTCTGCCACCAGCTGCCCGGCCAGTCCACCCACTGACGTCCATTTCTTCCTTCCCAGATGATGTCCATCTGTCCCATTCATTCAGCAGATATCTCTGAAAACCTACTACGTAGGGTTTTGAAAGGGAGGCCTTTGAAGAGCCTCTCCATGCCGACTCTTCCATTGACTTACGTTTGGCCCAAATGAAATTTCTTCCTGTGTCAAGTCTTCTTCCTGAACCAGTGGGTCCTAACCCCTTAAAACCACCTGGCGGCAATTGGAAGAACACTTCGGAAAGATTTCCGGGAAAAGCATGCCCTCCGTTTTTCAGTTAACATTAGCTCATTAATATTCCATGACTATTTCTCCTCTAGAAATAGGAGCTCCTTCCCTTGTTATGCAGGTCAGGGCCGATGGAGCCCTGAGCCCTCCGCAGGGTAAGGATTAGGGTGAGGCGGGGCCAGGCAGCAGGTGCAGGTGTCAGGCCGGCGAGCAGCTGGTGGAGTCGAGCACCTCGCGTGTTCCAGGCCCCACTCGGCCGGCATTCACGTCTCCTCCCACAGAATGGGAACCCGGGCTCAGACAGTGCATTCGACCTGTGTTTCAGGGTCACCCAGTTCGAAAGTGGCAGGCCCAAGACTCCAGGTGCTGTTTGATTTTGTTCTCTCAGTCACACTCTGCTGCCCACGGGGTCCATTGTCCGTCTGGCTTTGCCTAGAGAGACAGCTCCATGTCCTAAGATGACCTGTCCCCACATGCCACTCTTCCTGGACGGTTCTCTGGGGCTGGGAACCAGAGCTGCTCGGCCCTCTTCCTGCCCAAGAAGCAGTGTCCCCTAGCACCTGAGTGGGACGGATAGGTGGCGGCTTTCGCATTTACCAGATAAGGAAACGCAGGCTCAGACACTTGCAGTAACTCACCCAAGGTCTCAGTGCTGGAAGATGGTGAGGTCCGCTGATGACACAGGCCTCGCCCTTTCTGTACCATCCAGGCTTTCCGCTACGAAGCTAATTATGACTGCGCTACTCTGAGTGGCGAGGACGATGGCGGCCCCGGTGGGCACAGGGAGGGAGGCGCACAGCTCCCCGGCTGTTGAGGTGGCCCGTGCGTGTTAGGGCCGCAGCACGCATGGCTGCCAGGCCCGGCTTATTCCCCTTTTGGCTCGTCAGGGCTAGGGGAACTCCCATGACGCTGAGAAGGAGCTGATCACACGCTCCGAAAGGGCAGTTGTGTGTTCAGGACCGCGCCGGAGGCCAAGGGCAGGGAGTGACCTGCCGGTCGCCAGGCTGGTGTTTGTTCCCTGCGGTGGGGGTCGAGGGTCGGAGTCTCCACAGTGTCCCCAGGGTCCCCGAAGGAGCTAGTTACATGGCGGCCCCACCACATTTCATCTTCGCAGCAACCCAGAAGGGTCGGGCTGTCTTCTGAGTTTGACTGGGCGAGGCGCTGGTGGTCAGCGTGGCCGAGACACCCCCAGTCCTGAGCCCTTTCCACCTCTGGTGGGTGGGACACAGCACCCCCCAGCCACACGCCTCTCGACTGGCCGGTTATTTGACGTTTCATTGTACTAAGTAAGAATGGTCCGGATTCAGCCACCAGGGTCCCACACGCCATTGCCCTGCTCACCCCTCTGGCCTGACCCCTGCAAACAGTTTTGCGTGTAAAAATTAACCAATAGCCTTATAGACGGCCTGGAAATTAGGGAAGAGACAAGTTCAATGTGAATCCCACCACTTCCCCTGCTAGTGAGCCTTTCTGCAGCCTCCTTAGGCTGTCCCGCCCCACGGACTGGCCCCGTGTCCTCGTGACCCCAGGGGGTGACCACGGACGATCCCGTCCTGTACGTGCGCACGGCCTTCCCCACCCTCACGTCGGATCTGTAGATCGTTCCGGGTTTTCGCTCGTGTGAAAAGTGCCGGAGTCGAGGTCCTTGTCCCCCAAGCATCTTCTCATTTTGTGTCGTCGTGAGAAGTGGGGTGATGAGCCACCCACTGCCGTTACCCAAGGACGTTGACGTGCTGCGCACTCTGCGTCCATGTTTCGTTCAGTCCTCACGAGAAGTCGCGGTGGGGGGCGGGGGGAGGTATCATAACCTCCGTTTCACAGCAGAAGTAGCTGAGACCCTGAGCGGTGGTCACTGCCCTTGGTCACGCAGCTAGCTAGTGGCAGAATTCAGCTGCAAATATGTCTCTCCCACTCCAGAGCCTACAGCCTAAACCAGTAATCGAGGCAGATTTCTGCTCCATGTTGCTAAATAACTTTCGTAAAAAACTGCACCACTTTATACTCCGCCAAAACTGCGGCCTCCCTGGGAATCTGGGCCTAGGGGACCCGGAGGAGCGTGGGGCCGGCATTAGAAATCCTTGTGGCCGAGGGGGAATCCTGGGGGTTGTGCCGCTGGGCAGACGGTCTGTACGCCAGAGGGCCGGCCCACTGCTTAGGAATGGGACTCTCTGATCATCTGAATCGCACTGCGTGACCCCAGCACCCAAAGCCCCAGAAAATTAAAATAAGATCAGAAGAAGCCGCCAGAGCATTTGGGGAGAGTTGTGCCCAAAGACCTGGTCTCAGAACACTTTGCAATCGTGTCTCTTCAGGCCAGTCGCTCACACGCTCTGGCAAAAAGTGACGTGATGTGCTGCTCCGGTCTCCCCAGGATCTGGGCTCGGCTCGGCCTTGGCGATGGCTCACGACAGGGTCAGAGCCCCTTCCCGCTGACAGACCCGGAGCCGCCCAGGGTGTGGCCAGTGAGCTCTGCGGGGCAGCGGCCTGGAGCCCGGGCAGGGCTGCGGCATCTGGCAGACCCGGGTCAGACCCTGTTTGCCCTCTTTAAAACACAGTGCCTGCAATCATTCCAGGGGACGCGACTTGGGAACCCACTCGCAGCCGCACTAGCACCCTAAGTTAGCCAGCCTCCCCTCTGCCAGCCCCTGCAGAAGCTGCTGCCAACCTGACACTCCCGGCCGCCTCCCCCGTCCCACGCCTGCAGTTCCCCTGAGGTGGCCCTGACCTCCCGCGTTGCAGGCTCCACGTCGCACACAGGCGTGCACACACAGGCGTGCACACACAGGTGTGCACACATGGACGGCATGCATGCCAGGAGTCTGCGCGCCCTAGGGCAGAGCCGTGTGTACGTAACTGTCAGGCCGGAGTCCAGCCCAGGCCTCTGCTCAGGGACGTTTACTAAAGGAATGATCAAAGGAATCGCTGAAGACAGATTGAAGCTTACAGGGATCAGTAACAACTACAAAGTGTAAAGAGTGCCTACTATGTGCCAGGTGTGATTAGAATGGGACCATGAAGCTACCAGCACCTCCCCTGTCCCTCTAGTTGCAGGAAACTGCGATCAGCCCCAGGAGCAATTCTCCAAGATGCCAGCTGGGCCCTGGGCCGCAGGGGGTAGGGGCAGCTGTCTGGGTACCACCGCCTGGCAGGCTGCCAGGGCCCACTCCCTGAGCGGCTGGGAGTCCAAACACCGAGCAGAAGGCCACAGACCCAATTAGCAAGGCGGGAGGCTCCTGACCTAACTCAGGCCCCCTCCCCTCTCTCACCGTGGCTTCTGGGCCCTGGGGACAGAGCCAAACCAGAAGCCAGATGCAGAGCCCGAGCCCAGAATGGAAAAGCAGGAACCGCCAAGGAGCCCCCAGGGATGTGCAGCCACCCAGGAAATCTCAGGGTCCTCCCCACTGCCCCCCCCCCCCACTGCCGGTCTCCAGCCGCGTCTGCCTGCCACTCAGGGAGGGGGAGGAACCTTTCCCAGGACCCGTCACAAGGGGGGCACAGTCAAAGCACAGTCCAGCTGGAATACCAAGCCTTTAGGGTGCCCAGGAAAGGTGCTCCGGCCTCGAGACATCGCCGAGCTCAGATTCCAGTCACCTCGGAGGGCTGTGCTGTCACAGCCGAGCCCCGTCCCTGTCACAGATGCCCTGTCCCCGTTTCTCTCGTGCCTGCTTCAGGCCCTGCACTTCCGCAGGCGTCATCGGTTAGCCTTCCCCCCGCCCCAGAAGCCTTCACAGTCACCGTCAGCCCCTTCGGCCAGGAGGGGCCAAGGCTCCGACACCGGGTGGAGAGACCGGGGCCTGCTGGGCCCCACATCCACGCCCACTGCTCTCTCCCCAGACGCCCCACCACACGCCCACCACCGCTGCCACAGTCCCCAGCAACGACGGGCTCCTGGCACGCAGAGGCCGTGCGCAGGTGAGGGACAGTGCCGCCGAGGGGGCCCCGCCCCATCTTCTCGCCGGCAGAGCCCGCGGGCTGTCCTGGGCCTGTCCGCCTGTGGGGGTGCCCGGTGGCCTAGGCAGGACGCACGCTCAGGGCGTCTGGGACCTGGGTGTGACGTGTGAAGCTGACACTCGCTGTTTTTGTTGACAGCAGGAATGAGTGAATGCACACAGAGGTGGATAAATAGTTTAAAAGATGGGTGAACGAAGGTTGGAAAGGCAGAGGGCACAGCCAACCCAAGAGAGAGGCGATCGGGGCCAAGCCAGGAAGGCCGCCCTGCCGCCCACCCAGCCCTCATGTTACCCCTAACCTCGCACATGGCCGTCCACCCTCGTGTGGGTTCAAGACCCTCCACCGCCTGGTCCCTGCCAGCCCCGCCCCAGCCCCAAGCCCCTGCGCCCCCTCCTCCCCAGAGACCCCTCCAGGCCGCTGCGCAGCCTCTGCCGTGCTCGGGACTAAAATCCCAGCCCCATGTCCCCTCCCAAGGGAGCCGGGTGCTCCCGCCCACTGCGCTCTGGCAGAGCGCCTCTCCAGTGGGGTGGGAAGGCCCTGGCCTCACGCTTAGACCGGTTCTCCCGGCAGGAGGACAGCCTCGCGCTGGTGATCGCGACTCACAGCAGCGATGGTTCTCTCGTTACTGTTTCTAAGTGGATCTTCACATACGGCTGAGTGCAAAGAGCCTCCGTCCGGCGTGTCCAGTCCTTCCTCCCTGAAAACAGCCCTGGCCCTTAGCCCGGGTCGCGTAAGGAACAGCTCCAGCTGGAGCTGCTTCTGCGGGTCCTGCACCGAGCTTTTCCCCCCTAGAGACCCCTCTGCCCTGCCGCAGAGCCGCCTGCTGATTTTCTAACCTGTGCACATGCCAAGGTGTGGTGTAAAGTGTTGGCCCCACATCATGGCGATGGAGGGAAAGCATGGAGGCCGATCTCCAGGTAGGGGCTCTCAGGCGAGTCTGCTGTACTAACATGCCCAGCTGGGAGCAGCAGCATGGACCGGGAAGGTCTATGAAGGCAGGGACCGCCCTCTCCGTCCTTGAACATGCAGGGGGCTCGCTGCACAGGATGAAAGTGCCCGGAGTGTCTGTCGGCGGGCGAACGCAGCGTATGGGTGGATGGTCGTCGAATGTTCGCCGTGCATTGGGTGCCGCGCAAAGCCCTCTACGAGTATTTTCTTTCAGCTTGTATAAGACCATCAGGAAGGCTGCAGAATTCCCATTGTACAGACAGGAAATGGAGGTTCAGGGAGGTAAAATGACTTGCCCGAGGCCCTCTGGAAAGTAGGGGATGATAGAAGGCTGGCTGGACAGACTGGCTCCCACCGGGGAGGCGGGACCTGGCCTCGCGCTGGGCCCGTCCCTGCTCATCGGCCCCACAAGAGCCACGTAATCAGGACGCCAGAGCGGCCGACACGTTTACAAAGTAAAGATCTTTTGTGCTGGAGTGAAATGATCCTTTAAGCAATGATCACCAGCTCCACTCATTACTTCCGGAGACCAAGTCCTCGCCGATTTTTTTTTTTCCCTTTCTTTATCTCAAGTGCATTTAAATGTCAATTAAATTTGAAATATCTACATTTGTCAGCATTTCATTTTGGGCCAGCATGACGTGCTGCTGATTTGTCCACGCGATGTGACACATGGGGGAAAAAAAAAAAGAAAGAAAGAAAAGAAAAGAAAAGGAAAAAAAACTCTCGAGATGCAGATCTTTCTCATTAAAAAATAAGCCCGTGCGATCCCGGCGCGGCGCAGAGCCGCAGAGCGCATCCCCCGCTCCCTGACGCCGCCGCGTCTCTGACATGGCATTTAAAGAGGAGCCGCCGCGCCTGTCTCGACTGTCACACGCGCGCACGCCAACCGGCGACACGTGATGCCAGACGTTGGAAAGGGCCCGGGGAGTCGTCTGCCCGGGAGCTCCGCGCCGAGACGCAGCGGGGGCAGCCGGGGGGCGCGGCGGGGGCTGGCGGACAGCGGGCCTTCTGCGCTCGCCGGGACGCCGGCCGCCCTCGCCGGGCAGCCAGGTTCGCCGTGACCTGCCTGCTCACAGGCAGCTCTTTGTGTGCGTGACAGAACATCCAGGCAAGTGGTGGGTGGCAGACCGCAGGGTAGGAGCTGAATTGGGTTAATGAGGGAAGAGGTATCCTTTTCTTTCTTTCTTTTTTTTTTTTTTTATTCCGCCTTAAGCTAATAATAAAAAAAAAAATTAAGCCTGGGCATTTTCGACGGTTCATCCTTTATCTCTTGACAAATATCTGACTCTGTGTTTCACGGGAGAGCATGAGCCGCCGAATTTAAGTTTATTCTGAAATCTCACCTTTTCTTAAAATCGGAAGGGGAGGGAACACGCCGCCCCTCGTTTCATGGCTGTAGATCCGTGAAACCGAGGAGGCGGGATCACGGAGCGGTTTAGAGTCAGGAAAACGAGGGTCTCTGCCTCTGCGTTTAGCTGCTGTGTGACACTGGGCGCGTGACTCCCCGTCTCTGAGCCTTGGCGTCTTTATCTGAAAAACGAGGACGCGATGAGGACTTAACGAGAAGCTGCGCAGGCAGCGTTTAGCCCGGCACGCGTGAGTGCTGCCGGCGTCGTCATTGTCATCCACGCGGCCCGAAGCCCGGACCCGAAAGCACCCTGGTCTGACCAAACCACGTGGCCGAGCTCTCATGTGGGTGCTCCGTCCCTCTCAAGAGACAGACAGGGTGTCCCAGAGGCACCCAGGGCCTCTCGTTGAAGCCAGTGCCCAGCAGCCAGGCCTGGCCGGGAGAGCCTGACACGGAGCCCCCTCTCTTCCCCCTCCCAGCCCTGCTCCATGGTCGCACCAGTTGGGGGCAGGGAGGGGGGACTGGCTTTTGACAGTGGCGTGAGCTGACGGAGCCCAGGTCCAGCCCGGCACAAAGGCTCTTTGCTCTTTCTGTGAACGCAGAGGCTGCTGGCAGGTTTCGTGCCATTCAGCTCATGTGCCAAGCTGCGACCTCTGCTTTCTCGTCGAAGCCAGGGGAGGGGGCCATGCTTGGCCAGATGGTGGGAAAGCAGTCAAGATGGGTTTGAGGGCTCATTCGGTTTGACCCAAGCAGAGGCGTGCGTCCCCTCGCGTACATCTGTCACCAGCCTGGCTGACACACAGGTGAGGATCCCGGGCTGGGATCCCTGCTCATCGCATCCTGGCCGGGTCACCGGGTCCCATTTCTCTCCTTCGCCAGTGACTCCCAGTGCTCAGCCAGTACTGAGTCTGCTCACGACAGGCACTCAGGAAGCGCTTCTTGGTCAGATGTGTAGATGGACAGGCGGACGGATGGACTAATGACAGCCTCTTCCTTTAAGAAGTCGGTGCAGCGATGCCTTTCTGCTAGGCTGTTGGGAGGGATCATAAGGTAAAGAGCCTGGCACAGTGCCTCTGTGCGGATGGAGTTTTAAACATTTTTCTGAGACTCCCACCTTCCCCTGAATACCCTCACCCCCAAACGTGGTCCCATTCTACAGATCTCGGCACCTGGGAGGACAGATGAGGAACTCAGAGGCGGGACACTTTTGTACTGCGGCCACAAGCTGATGAGAGACACACATGCTGTGTCGGGGCTCCAGGAAGATGGCTGAAACGGGGCGCCCTGTCCCCGCAGCACGCCTCCTGCCATTCATTCGGTCAGCAAACCTCCATCGCGCCGATGCAGCGCTGTGCCCGGGGTGGGGCGTGAAGAGGAGCATGAGCCAGGCCGCTGCCCTTAAGGAGCCCAGCTCGGAAAGAGAATTGCAAGAGGCTAAATGGTATCAATGAAGCGCTAAAACTCCCAGCCCAGGAAGCTAACGAGCGAGAGGAGGCCCCAGCCGGGAGCTCCGGGAACACTTTCTAGGAGTGCGGTGTGGGCTGACTCTTCAGGACTGAAGAGCAGTCAGCGCACGATGCCAAGACAGCAGGCAGGTGGCGTGTTGGAGGAAGCAGGAGGAGGCCGCACAGGTGGACAGGGCCAGGTGTGCGGCTCCGCGTCTGGCCTGCTTGCAGCTCGGACGTGGCACTGCCGCTCCGCAGCCCTCACCCCCGCCCACCCAGTCAGTCCCGATGCAATCTGAACTGAACGTGATTCCTGTCGCTTTGCTCAGAGGATGTACTCGCCACACGACCAGTTGCTGCGGAATCTCAGCTGAGAGCAGGAGGTTTGCAGGTTGTTCAGTAGGCGTGACAAGGTCGGGTTTGACTCAGAACAGGGGTCCAGCGGCTGGGTGGAGAGTGGCCGTTCCGTCTTGTTTTATGTCCCGGTGGATGTGGAGGACCCGGGCAGCCTTGTCCCGAGGGCGGCCAGGGCACATTTCTGCCAGTGAAGCCTTCCTGCCCTCCCGACTCCAGAGGAAAATGCTTCACCTGGGCCAACACTGTCTCTGGGACTCGCCACCTTCCTGTGTGCAGCCCTGGGCAAGTATGAGGACAGGGCTGAGTTCCAGGGAGGATGCGAGGAAATGAGGAAACTCGGGTGCAGTGTGAAAGGGCTGGGAGCCCCGAGACCCTGGGAGCCCCGCGGCCCTGGGCGCCTGCTCTGGTTCCGCTTCTGAAAGAACAGCGTGTCCCTGGGTGACCGCTGGCGTAGCACCAGTGATGGCAGATGTAGCAGAGGCCGGGAACAATCCACTCTCCCAGTCCCCCAGGGACAGCGGCTGCCCCTCCAGGCGTGGTTTCCATGCGCTTTTTTGGGGGGGTATGTTGCTTTTTCCTAAAATAAAAGCTGAAGGGAATCACATCCTATAAAGCAGAGAAAGGAGACTGCTCTGGCTGGGGGTGGGGGGAGAGGAGATAACTCCTACCGGGTACCCCAGTGTCTCCTACTCACCCTGTCCCCAAACTTCACCATCGTCCCAGGGGACCCTTGGCATATGCCCAGATTGCCATACAAGGCACGTGCCTGATCAGTGGCCGCAGGGCCGGGATTTGAACCGAGGTCTGCCTGGTCCAGCTCCCCTCTGCAAGCGCAGGCCTCCGGGGGGCCCTGGTCGGTGGATAATTCATAGGAGTGCGTGGAGCTTCTCTGGGCTGTGTGTGTTTGTGTTTACAGAGGCAGAGCTCACGGGGGACTGACAAGGGAGATGTATTTTTTATGACGATGAATCTTTAATTTCCACATCGCGGATGAAAAAGACGCTCTGAAGAGGCATCTGAGGGAGACGCCGGGGCGCGGCCTCTCGTCAGAAAGGGGCCTCGTGCACATGTCTTCCACGTGCTCTCTTTCTCCCCGTATTTTTTATTTTTTTCCCGATTACTGAAATGGATATGCACGCTGTAGAAAACATAGAAAAATCAGAAAAATAAAAAGGGGCAAGGCGGGGAATCACCCATATGCACACGAGCGAGCATTGACGTTTAAGCATATACTTTTCCAGTCTTTTTCCTATGCACTTTTCCGTTAAGTAGATGAGAGAGAATGCGATACAATTGCAATTCCGCATCCTGATTTTTCCGTTTTCCTTTATAAACATTATAGTTAAGGGGAGGGTACTGTACTATAATTTACTCCACCGGCTTCCCACTGCTGGAAATTTGGGTCGCTTCCTGTTTTAATGTTATAAACACAGCAGCGATGAACGTCTACGTGCGTAATTCTTTGCTACGTTTAGGGTTATCTAAATGGAAGTGGAACTCCCAGGGCGTAGATGACTAGATCTCGTGTTTAAGGCTCTTGATGCATGCGGCAAAACCCACAGTTTCTTTCGTTTGGGACCAGCTCCTTGCCCCTGGGCCTTCCGCAGGGCGCCGCCACCCGCAGCTGGCGGCGGGAGGCCAGGGCCAGGCCCCGAGCCCGGAGGCCTCCTTCCGACCCCGCCGCGCGGCGTTCCGAGGGCGCCTCCTAACTGTCTCTTCTCTCTTGTCTTCCTCTCTGCCCCAGCCTGGTAAAGCCCTTGCGACACTATGCGGTCTTCCTCTCCGAAGACTCCTCTGACGATGAATGCCAGCGGGAAGAGGGCCCGAGCTCTGGCTTCACCGAAAGCCTTTTCTTCTCCGCTCCCTTTGAATGGTCACTCCTTCCTTCTTCCGTTTCTCTCAGCTGGGCTTGGTGACTCTCTGGGGCCGCTTGGGGGAAGAGGGTGGCCGGGGCTGCTTGCCCTTGTGTGGGGAGCGGGCCGGGGGTGGGGCATGTCTGGAGCTGCTGCTTTCTGGTGCCAACGTGCAGGGTGAACGCCACCTCTGGGTGCCTCTTCGCAGGATGTTCATTCTGCCAGCCCCACAGAGGCTGTAAAAGTGGAGTCAGGAGACAAGAGGGACATGGCCGTAAAGGTGTGAGATGGGCGCACGTTTCGGGGAAAAGGAACCTGATCGTTAATGCAGCCGATGGCTACAATTAGCCCAGCTGGCGATGCCCAAGTCCTGTGTCTCCGCACATCTTAGAAAGCCATGGAGTTGGAGGGTCAGGTGTTAAGTTTAAAAAAAAAAAAAAAGACATTATCGCTGTGGAACGTGCCTGTTAATGCTGGCATATCTGAATGTTTCACCGATCTGCCTGACTTGAAAGTAATTTTTATCATTATCATTTACAATCTCAGCCTCATACACATTATAAATTGGAATATAAAAAGTTCACCACAGCCCAGCCACTGCCGCCCCCCCAAAATTAAGCTTTTCTAGTTCCCCATTTTTGCTATTTCTTGCCACTCTGCCCCACAAGTTTTTCAGAGCCGGGATTGAGCAAAGGGACAAGGTTTGTCTGTCTATTTCTTACAAGGTTGTAATGTTTTTAATGGGAGCTTTTAAAGGAAGGGACCTGCCCTTTGCTGAACACCCAAGGGGCCCACAACACCCCCCACCCACACACCCCAGGAGTGAACTCGCAGCGTTTACAGGAGAGGTGCCTCTCCCCCTCCTTCTCCCTGTTCCCAGCCCCTCCTCCTGGTCTGGGCCGGCAGCTTCCTCGGGGCACCTGATAAACCCACAGCTCTGCTCCTGCCACTGTCCCCGCGGAGGAGGGTTCCGGCTCTTTCCGCCACCAGCTGCTCTCCCGTGGCCAGGGGCACGTCGATCCCCTCACTTAGCGATGGCCGGAGTCAGTGTTGCCCCAGCTTCGTAGTCCACCTTTCCTGTATGTTAAATCTTAATCTTTAGTGCTCGCTCCTTGAGCCACGACCTATGAAAAGTGTAGGCTTTCGTGTGTGTGTGTGTTTATAAAGGAAGGGCTCATCTTAACTCAGAACGAAATGGGTTCTTTTTAATGAATACTATTTCATTAAGTGTAAGAAGCCCACTGACTTCTTAATCTCCTTGAAACGTGGTTAAAGGGGCTTCGATCCCTCGTACAGATGGCTTAGTCAGCGAGTGAGGGACTCCTGAAGTCTCTCCTGCTTGGCTCCCATCTCCGCCTCTTGCCAGGCGCTGTGTGACATGGGGCAAGTTACATAGCCTCTCTGAGCTTCGGTCCCCTCATCCGTAAAGTAGGGGTGCGAGTCTGCTTCGCCGTTGCTTGCGTTGCCTTCGGCGAAATATCACAGGTCGGTGGAGTCCTTGCCACAAGTCCAGACTGGTCACTGAGCCCTCTCCCCCACCCCGCTGTCCGTCTCTGGCCAGGGTTCTGCAAGTGAGCCTTGGGGACCAGCAGGTGGCAGCCTTCCCCCACTCCAGCAGAGCCGTGGGCCGTCTCTGCCTGGCCCAGGGGCCCCAGCCAGCCCCAGCCTCGTGGTTAGAGGAGCGGGGATGCTTCTCCGGCCCAGACCCCACTAGGGGTCAGGCTTTATCCAACACCATTCTCCACGTGCACAGAGGTGCCCTGGGGCTCAGGCCCCGTGAGGAAGGGACGCGTTGTCACCCGCGCCCGGGTGGGCTGAGGTTTTGGTGCGTGGATGCACAGACTCCCTTTAGCCTCTGCGTGCCCACGGTGCACGACGCCCACCTCCACTGGCAAGGGACGTGTACTCTGGAAGCGGGGAGCAGCTGAGGCTCGGAGAGGTTAAGTGACTTGTCCAAGGTCCCACAGCAGGAAGGAGATGGCATGACCAGAGCTGGAACCAAGGTCGGCATAGGCTGAGGCCCAGACGGTTCCCCCTCGGATTCCGGGGTGTGCTGGGCAGCTGCCCAGGGGAGCTTCCCATGAGCCATTCCCAGGACCTGACGGCCACAAGGGCTGGGCTTAGAAATGGGTGCGCCCGTCTGCCTTTCCAGTCGGCTCTCATTCCTCATGCCCTGTCTGAATGGCTCGTGAGCCCACCAGCCAGGTGTCTGACGGGCCAAGTGGTGCAGCAGAACCCAAATGCAGCCCCAGGTCTGTCAGAGTGCCAGACTCCGGCGCTCGGGGACCCCAGGACACTCTCCCGTCCCCCAGGATCTCGGGGGTGGGGCTGCCCACTCCTCCCTCGGAGGCTCTGGGTGGGAGAATCCAGCCTGCTCTGCCTCCTCCCAGGCCGCAGCCGTATCGGACACTCAAGGAGTCAGACAGCGCGGAAGGTGACGAGGCAGAGAGCCCAGAGCAGCGAGCCCGGGAGCCCGCGGGCCCCGCTCCGGCCCCGCCTGACCGGGCGGCCAGCATCGACCTCCTGGAAGACGTCTTCGGCAACCTGGACGTGGAGGTCCCGCTGCAGCCGCTGGGCCAGGCCAAGAGCTTGGAGGACCTTCGGACGCCCAAAGACCTGAGGGAACAGCCAGGGACCTTTGACTATCAGGTATGGGGCGGGGTGGGGTAGGGTGAGGGCTGGGTGGACACCTGCTGGGGCTGGTGGGGCTTTCCACACGAGGCAGGTCCCCCCGTGTGACAGTGAAAGAGACCGAGGGACTTTTCCAAGGTCTTCAACCAACGCTGACCAGGTCAGTCCAACGGCAAACCCTGCCAGGCAGGCCAGCGGCCAGACCACCTCTCAGTGATCCCCGGAGAAGACACTACACCTGATGGGAACCTGCCCCCACTTCCATTTTGGCATCAGAGACAGGTGGACTGGTGCTCCAGGCCGCTCTCCCCACGACCTAGCCCAACCCCCGGGCAGGGCTTTGACCCCCGGTGGAACCAGGATTGCCCCCATCCCCACCAAGGAAGGCTCCTTGGAGAGACTGGGTCAAAATTCCACGGTTCTACATTATTTGTGTGTAACCACTGATCTCATATTGTGCCTTCCGGTCTACCACGTCCCCTCTCTCTGCCTGTTTCTTCACTTGCAGGTGGGGCTGCTGACTCTGCAAGTACTGGGTCACACTGCCCAGGGGCTCATGTGTGCCCCCCGCCCTAGGCCAAGAGAAGGGGGCGAGGCCCCGATCGTGGGCCTTGGGCGCGGCAGAGCGGGGACTTGAGCCCAGTCCTGTCTCCCCTGCCGTCAGCATGCCTCCACCCAGGCTCTGAGCCTCTCGGGCTCACAGGTGATGGAAAATGCCCACATACTGTGGCATCCCTTTCTGTCACAGTGAGAATAGCCTGGGCTGGGCGTCCAGACAGACCCGGGCTCTGCTGGTGACCTGGGCTGAGCCCCCAACTGCTCTGAGTCCCTGGGCGCTCATCAGCCCCCTGCCTGGGACCAAAATCCTGCCCGGGACACAGGAGGGGAGTGGGGATGGGGATCTGCTGCCTCCCAGTCTGTCCCAGGCCACTCTGTGGTCATCGTCTCTCTTGTTCCTTTCAACAGAGGCTGGACCTGGGCAGGAGCGAGCGGAGTCGGGGGATGCCGGCGGCCTTGAAGCTCGCCCACCCGTACAACAAGCTCTGGAGCCTGGGCCAAGATGACATGGCCATCTGCAGCAAGCCCTTGGCCACCTCTCCCGAGAAGCCCTCACTCCTGCTCGGGAACTCCCTGGCCTTCCCCCGCAAGCCTCAGAACCGGGACAGCATCCTAAAGTCCGGCGACAAGGAGGTGGCGCCCACTCCTGCTCTGGGCAGCATCACCATCCCCCGGCCCCAGGGCAGGAAGACCCCGGAGCTGGGCATCGTGCCCCCACCCCCCACCGCCCGCCCAGCCAAGCTTCCGGCCGCTGGTGCTGCCCTCGGCGACTTCTCATCAGAGTGGCTGCAGGCCGAGCAGGAAAGGCGCACCGCCCCGGGGTTCCCCCAAGGCCCCACCGAACTGCTCCAGCCGCTCGGCCTGACCCCGGGGACCGCGGCCACTGACAATGACGCCCTGCTGGCCCTCCTGGACCCACTTAACACAGCCTGGTCAGGCAGTACCCTCCCGCTGGGCCCTAGAGCCCCAAATGTGGCCACCCCATTCACCCCCCAGTTCAGCTTCGCCCCTGCAGGGACTCCCAGCCCATTTCCACAGCCGTCACTCAACCCCTTTGTCCCATCCATGCCAGCGGCACTGCCCGCCATGTCCCTGGTCTCTGCAGCAGCCGGGCCTTTCGGGGCCCCTCCTGCCTCCCTGGGGCCAGCTCTTGCCCCCAGCTTCCTGCTGTCCGGTTCTGGCTTCTGTGCCCCACATAGAGCTCAGCCCAGCCTGTCCGCCCTCTCCATGCCCAACCTCTTTGGCCAGATGCCCATGGGGGCCCACACCAGCCCCCTGCAGCCGCTGGGCCCCATGACAGTCGCCCCTTCGAGGATCCGAACGTTGCCTCTGGTTCGCTCAAGTGCCAGGGCTGCTGAGGCCAAACAGGGGCTGTCCCTGAGGCCGGGAGACCCCCAACTCCTTCCTCCCAAAACCCCTCAAGGCCTGGAGCCAGCACTGCAGCCCTCTGCTACTCAAGAGGCCAGAGACCCCTTTGAGGATTTGCTACGGAAAACCAAGCAAGACGTGAGCCCGGCCCCGGCCCCGGCCCTGGCCCCGGCCCCGGCCCCGGGCTCCGTGGAGCAGCTCAGGAAGCAGTGGGAGACCTTCGAGTGAGCCAGGCACTGAGGGCCGGGGAGGCCTCGGCCCAGCACGTGCTGCACACGCCGTGGCTCCCAGGCGGCCGCCCCGGCTCTGTTTCCGCCCAGGCTGTGCTGGTGGGAAGGGGCGGGACCCTCTCTTGCTGTCCCTCCTTCCCTCCACACTACCCATCTCCGAGGTCCGGCCACTGGAGAAGGGCACCAGTTCTGGTCTGGGCATCAACTCAGCTCCTGGGCGCCCATCCCACCCACCACCACCCTCCCCAGCTGCTCTGTTGGGTTTTGCACTAAAGAGGTAGGTCAGCTGGGCCAGTGACCACCCCCAACCAGTCCTACCTGCCTTCCCTCTGGAAGCCTCCTCAAGGCCTCTCCTGCCGAGCCCTGTTCTCCTCTCCTGTCTGTGGCCCGGCCCTGGACACCCCACCTCGATGGGCACAGGTGTCAGTGGTACCCTCAGCGTGAACACAAGGCACACATCATTTAGAGTTTGAAGTTAGGAACCTCCGCCCAGACCGGAGGATCGACCTGGCGGGGCATGTCCAACCCTTCCGAGCAATACGCACTTCTTGTTCTTGTGAGTCTTCGCCCCAACCCCAAACTTCAGCTGTTTCTGGTTTGGTGGGGATTTGGGGACTGAGGGGTCCCTGAGGTCCCTCCCTCGTGATAGCCAAACCCAGCCCCGGCCAGGCCTGCATGGCGGCTAGAGCACCAGCAACTCTGATTTGTAGAAGGCAAAATAGCAACAGGTAAATCTGAGGGTGAGGGTGTCAGAAGCTGGAGTCTTGTTGTCTGGCCCTCACCCTTGATCCTGGTCTTTCGTGTCTTTTTCAAATGGGACTCAGCCTCGGGTCGTGTGGGACTGCTGGGGCAGAGCCGAGCACCCGGCACCCAGGTTCCAACGACGAAGGCCAGGCTTCATGCCACAGGCTGACTGACCCAGGAGTCCCAGCCACCTGGGCTCCCGGCAGGCTGACTGACACAGGAGTCCCAGCCACCTGGGCTCCCGGGGTCAGGAAGAGCAGGGCGCCCAGCCCCTTCTCCAGGCCTCGAGTGAGCGGACAAGCTTCGCTTCTTACAGCCTGGAGGCAAAGGCCTGCGAGGAGCCACCCCCGCCCCCTCCCTGCCCAACTCTCATGATCTCCCCAGCAAAGAAATTCCTGAGGCCAACGTCACCAAAGCTAAATTGAAATGTTTTTGTTTCTTTTATCTTTCTTTTCCTCTTTATTGATTTGATGAATCTTAAAATTGACTAGTTTCAATAAACCGAGTTGAAATATGGCCCGACCATTTAAGAAAACAACCATCTGAGACATGCAGGAAATTGTGAGCATTTTGACCTGATTTCTCATTTCCTATTTGTGAATGGTCAGACACAGTCTCAGCGGTGTCTGTTGGGGCAAGGGTCCCTAGAGGTCCCAGAACCCCAGGGAGCCTTGGCAGTATCTGAGGAGCTGGGAGGCCACCCCCTCCCATGGGTCAGTAAGGCCTGGAGGGCTGGGACCCGGGTTCGAGGTTCGCTCTGACATGGGGTGTAGAGAGCTCCTGGCCCAGCACACAGCCTCTTCCTGAGTCTGTCATGGCCCCTCAGGCAAGTTGTCTCTCTAAACCGCAGGAGTGTTTTCTAGCTCACTTCCTGGGGAGAGGGGCCAGGAAGGCATGTGATTACTGAGCTACGTGGGTACCTCCGGGACACTCAGGTGTTTCCATACAGATTCCAGTCCTACCCATTCCGGCACACCCCTGAACCCTATGGGGGATGGGGCAGCCCAGCTGGTGGGCAGGGTATGTGTCAAGGGGTACTGGATGGCTGCAGGGAAGTGGGGCCCGCCCCATGGCCCCCCTGGCTGGGCCGGGGGCTGCGCTCCTTGCTCACGTGAGCGCTGTTCTCTCTTCACTTGCAGGAATTAATCTGCAAACCCAAGGATGAATTTTGTGTGTGCGTTCAATAAAATCTTCTTGGGGAGAAGGCTGTTATGACTGTGTCCTTGAGGAAGCTTTGCGAGGGGGGCGGCCTTAGCCATCTTTAGCAGCCCCTTCTGTAGAGTAAGAGGCTCCGAGCAGTCGGAGGGATTTGACCCCCGGCCCACACCCAAGCAAGGCCTGCAAGGCCTGAGTGTGCGCTGGTCACAGGCCTGCTGTATCCCTTGGAGCAGGGCCGCAGGTCGCCGATGGTATTTAGGGTGCCCAGGCTCCTGGCAGTTCAAGGGGACACCTGGACGTTCACCCCACAGATCGCGCATTAGCAAGGGCGGGGCCTCAACCTGCTCCTCTGTGCCGGGAGGGCAGCTCTGGACCAAGCACCCAGAGTGGATGTTGAAGTACAGCCACCATCTGGCCGTGTTCCTGCCTCCGGGGCTGCCCTTTAAAATGACAGGTGCCTTAGGAACAGGAGCGAAGGAGAACATGGGGCTCCCCCAAAAAGAATGGCCCAGCTTTTATATGTTGGGGTCCCACATAAACACAGAGTCTGCAAGGACAGAGGTCGGCCCAATCCGTGACTTAAACTAACCACGCACTGGCTGTGGCTAAGTTGTTGGTACCAGAAGTTGCCTCTCCCACTTTCCCAGGAGTCACAAAGAAAGCTGGGGGAAAGGCGGTCCCACCTCCTGCAGGGTAAGGACCAAGCCGGCCCCTTAACCTGGTGTTCAGGGCCCTTCCTAGCAGACTCTGCTCACCCGCCAGTCTCAGCCCCTCCCTCTCCCCTGCCCCCATCACCACAGGCTCCACCTCAAATAGGACTCCTGTGCCTCCAGGAGCTGGGAAAAGTCAACCTGCAACCCGAAGGTGTTAAAGGGGCTTCCTGACCTTGGCAAATTGGCACAGGAGGCACTGGCCTGGGAAACAGGAAGGGCGAAAGGCTACATCTCCAGGTCAGGGACAGGGACTGTGTGTAGCTCTGAGGAGGCCAGGCCCTCAGAGCCCCCGGTGTGATGGGACCACCAGGGGAGGGACTGGAAGCGAAGAAGAAGCGGCAAGTTCTTCCTGCATCTGTCTGTCCGCAGGACCAGCCCCGACACACAACCGAGGGCTTCCTGCGAGTCCTCCCCGGGAGTCCTCCCAACAGCCATTTAGAGAGGTGACCGATCTGCACGTGAAGGAGCAGGCAGCTTGGAGAGGAGAGGACGGCACTGGCTGGTGGCGTCTGAGGGGCTGGAGAACAGGGAGGTGCTGGGGAGGACTGGAGGGGGTGGGGGAAGGGTCGCTTCGTCCTCATCGCCCCCAGGGAGAACCCCTGCCCCACACTTTCCCTCAGCTCCGGCCGGGGGAGACAGCCGTTCCTGATGCCTTAGGAAGACACAGACAGCCCTTCGCAGCAGACCCGAATTTAACGACGTTGCGTTCTTTCCCGTTGTGGTCCCCACCGATCCTCACAACAGCCCTGTGAGGTAGGCAGGGCCTGCTTTCCCCATCCTACAGATGGCCAGCCCTGAGGCGGGGGCTGCACAGAGCCCGGACACCCCCGGACAGCCCGTCCTCTGCTCCTCAGGTCTGCACTGGCCATGGCCTGTGTTCCCAAGTGGGCCTGGCCCCGGTGCAAGGCAGAGACAGATCTGCCCCATGCAGCATTTGTCCTGGGGGCCAGGAGTCCACCTGCCTTCTGGCTACAGCCTGCCCCTGATTTTCCAGCTGCCTCCAGGGCAAGGGGCAGCCTCCAGAGATGGGAGAAGATTCCAGGGCTGGGGCTTTGGTCCCTGGGCGAGCCCCGGCGCCTGGCCTTCTGGAGAACGTGCAGCCTTGGGTTGCCCTGCCCCAGAGCTGTGACCGTTGGCCCCACATCCCGGCCTCCCCTCCGTGGGATGGCCTGCACCTACTACACAGTCACATGTACCCACAGCGAAGATGTAGACGTGGCCATGGGCCCCGTCCAGCACATTCACAGCAGTGTCTGCAGAACGACAGTCGCCAGGTACACACACACCTTGCACACACACACACCTTGTACACACACACACTCAATACACTCACGTGTGCCCCTGCGCTGCACAGCCACACTCCTGCCGAGGCAAAACCCAGCAGGTTCGGGGGAGTTGTCCGCCGCCTCGCCAGGCCCCTCTGCTGCCCTGAGTGCACCCCTTTTCCTCAGTCCACAATGGGGCAGAGGCAGGGTCTGCCAGCAAAGGGGACAGTTCCCAGCGGGCATCCTGTGCCCGCAGCAGCTCCCCAAGGCTCGGGAGGGATGGGCCACTTCCTCACAGGCTCCCGGAAGCGGCCTCCTTGGGTCTCCAGGCAGAAATCATTCATGACCTCGTGGGTATTGGAGCCAGCGGCCAGGCTGGCCTAAATGAGTCTCTCCTCAGGAGGCACCTTGAGGACGCTGTCCATCTCCAGCCGGGCCCCGGCCACCTCCTGCTGGCTCGGGCTGTAGGTGCCCTCTGACTGGCGGCGCTTCCTGGCTGCCAGGATCCCTGAGAGGAGGCCCACGAGGAGGAGGAGGAGGCAGGCGCAGGCCGCGGGCACCGCCACCTCCAGCAGCGGGAACGGCGGCGGCGGCGGCAGGCCCTTCTGCAAGAGAGGCGACCAGGAGGCCTCAGACTGGGCAGGAGGGAGGTGAGGAGCAAGGGGGCCCAGGACTTGCTCAGAGAAAGCGAGCTAGTAACAGGCCTCCCTGGGAGACCGGGCCCAGGGGGCATGCAAGCAGGGGTCACGAGCCACCATCAGGACCACTGCAGGGCGATTCCTATGTGACGGGGCGGGGGGGAGGGGGTCCGGCTAAGAGAGGAAACACACTCATGGAACACCTTCGTGTAAGCTAAGCACGGTGCCTGGGCTTTTTCATACACCCGACAGCGATGCGTGAGGCGGGAATGAGGACACTCGCTCCCTTCCAGAAGCACAGCAGTCCGGTCTGTTTTCTTCGCTCGTATTTCCCAAAGTGCCCAGAGCAGTGCCTGCGTGTCAGGCACTGGATAAGCAGTAGGTGAGGAAACAGCCTTTGCTCAGATCCCCCAGACACGTGACCAGCGGGTGGCGAGCCAGGGCTGGCACTTCTCCGTCTGCCCCCAACACCATCCCAGTGTCCTTTAGCTTCAAATTCCAGTCGGAGGCCCTTCGGTCACAGGCCAAGGTGAGTCTCAGTGCCCAGCCTTGCCATCTGGCCTCCTCCTCCCCACAATAAACTCATTCGGCCTGAGGCAACGGGGACTTGATCCCTCCCCATGCTGAAGGGTGACCTGGTGTTTTATAGTGTCTGTGGAGACCATGCTTAACCCCAAGGTGGGAGGCATCCCAGGCAGTAGCCAGAGGGGCTGAGCTGGCTGCTGATGAGCTCAGGACCCAGCAGGGCCTGCACCCCTACAAGGAGGCTCAGACCAGGCTTTGTTGGGGACTTCCTCTCTGTCTCCTCACACTCCCAGGATGTCCCCATCAAAGATTCTACAAGTTTGGAATTCTGAAGTCCCGGAATCACAGAATTCCAGGATTCCAGAGCCACAAGTCTCCCTCTGTCCTATGAGGCCTCTCAGCACACTGTGACCTGGGTCCCAAGCTCCAGCACCCAGCCCTGGAGAAGGGTCCCAAGGCTGTAGAGAAAAGTTGGTCCTAGCCCTGAGTGGACTGTCACCAGCCTCCACCCCGGGCACTTCTGGGGGAGCTGTAAAGCCATTTCCTCCCTCGGCCTGGGAGGAGGATGGGTGGGCTGTAAAAGTTCAACTTGAAAGGAAACATTCCCCAGAAGCAGAGGGGATTTGCAGGTTTATGACCCGAGCTGCCAGAGGCCTGTGGAGATCAAGGCTGCTGCCCAGGCTTCACTGCCTGCACCCCCTCCTGCCAGGGCCCACTGTGGGCTGCTGCCCTCTGGGCCTGCAGCAAGGCCTGCTCCAGCCCAGGTGGAGAGGGGACCAGCGGCTTGGGGGCCCTCTCCTCGGCTGAGACCCTGGGGTCAGGGGCTGCCTTCACAGCGGCCGAGCTCAGAATCCTGGCTTCTCAAATCTTCCAACTCGAGTATCCTGGCTCAGAAACCACTGGAGATTATACAGGCTCTTGTGTTCCAACCTAAATCCCAAAATTCCAAGATCCTGTGGGCCCTGAATCCTGTCCCAGATCGGACTTGGCTGAGCCCAACTGTTTCACTGCCAGTCCCCAGAGGGATGGGGCAGGCGGGGCCAGGCTCTCCCTAGAGTGAAAATGCCTCCTGCATGGGCAGCATGGAAGGGACTGAGTCACCCCACGACGGGGCTGGTTCAGAAACAGCTCCACAGATGCTGTCCACGCTCCACCCCCAACATCATCTAACGAAGCCCGAAACAGGGCCCCCCGCCCCCCGGCATGACTCACCGCCACTTCGCAGAACTGGCCGGAGAACCTCGTGCTGCAGGTGCATTCGTACACCCCACCGGCTGCCCGGCAGGTGCCCCCGTTCAAGCAGGGGTTGTCGTCACAGGAGGTCTGACACCTGGGAGGCAGAGACGAGGGCGGGGTGGAGAAAGCTGCTCCCTCCCATGCTTGTTCCCCGAGCTGCTTTATTGAGCTCCTCAGACCCGCCCCCCCCCCCTTCATCCACTGTCCCCACACACTACCCCTGCCCAGCTGGGCCCCGCCGGGTGACAGAAGCTGAACGTGATCTCCGTCACTCGCCACTCTGCTTCGCCCGGGCATTCATGACTGAGCATGACTCGCTCCACCAGAAGCACAAGGGGAGCCTGCGTCAAGGCCCGTGGGTGCTGAGCCCCCGCCTGGAGCAGGCGCAGGACCTGCTCCCGTACAGTCTCCCCAGGGGGTCCTGACGCAGGTGGGCTGCACGAGGGGCTCTAAGAACCACCACCAGGCAACCGCTTCCCCGCAGGCGCCTGCACAGCAGAGGATGGTCCCGGAAGTCCCCAAAGGAAAGAGCTCACGTGACAGAGATGGACTGACGGCCTGGCACTGTGACCACAGCGAGGCCCCAGAAGGTGAGCACCCCACTTCACCCGTCATGCCCAGCTCTCCACACTCACTGGCTCCCCGACCAGACCTCAGTCCCCGAACCCACCTCTCGCCAGCAGGGCGCTCCTGGCAGCTGCAGTTGGCACCCCGAGGCCCACCGTCACACGGGGTGCCGTTGAGGCAGGTGAGGTTCAGGCTGCATTCCTCGGGCAGGACAGGCAACCTAGGGAGAGAGCACCGAGGCTGGACTGGGGGCGGCACACCTGGGCCTCGCCCCCCCCCACCCGCCCTAGTGACTGCAGGCCACCTGAGCCTCTGCGTTTGTCATCTGTGTGATTCAGGGCCCACCTCGTGGAGACCCGGGTATCCGTCATGGAAGTGGTGTCCCAGGTGGAGAGGATGGGACTCAGGGCTGGCACTCTGCTGCTCCAGGCCCACCCCCGAGGGGCACGACCTCCAGACCCAGGCTGGGCCTTGTTCCCAACACTGAGGCCTTCGAGAAAGCCGACAAAATGGAAGGACTCCCCCCGCAACAAAAGCACGCTCCTCCTGAGCATAAAACTTGGGCCCGATGTTCCTTGCGGGGCAGACGGGGAAGGCGGGCCAGCCCTCCACAATCTTGGCTCCAAAGGGAGTAGGCATCGAAGACTGAATAGGGGACCATCTCACTCGCCCCGACCCATGGCACTAAGGGGGGTGAACACCAACGTGGGAGGCTGGGCAGGAAAGCCTCAGTCAGGATTTTTTTCTAAGCCCAGCTCTGGGTTCCCCACCCTCCGCCCCCAGACAAGGGCCCTGTTTATCTGGAATTCTCGTTTATCTGGGTGTCCTGTATTCTATGTGGCAAGTCTAGGGGACAGTGGTTCCCGTTTCACAGATGACGGCACAGAGACTCAGAGAGGAGAGGCGGCCGGCCTACAGACCCGGCGCACCTGCAGCCGGGCTCTGGGATTCCCTGCTCCACCCACCGCCCGAGAGGGTGGTCCTGCCCTCCCCTCCCCTGCCCTGCCCTGCCCTGCCCTGCCCTCCCCTCCCCTCCCCTCCCCTCCCCTCCCCTCCCGCCTCTCCAGCCCGCACCCCCACCCCTGCCACGGTCACCGACCGGCCGTCCGCACCTGCAGCGCGGGCCGGCGAAGCCTGGCGGGCAGCGGCAGTCGAAGCGGCCGTCGGGGCGCGGGTGACAGCGGCCGCGGACGCAGGGCGCTGAGCGACACGGGTCAGTGCGGGCCTCGCAGCGCGGGCCCTCCCAGCCCGGGCCGCAGGCGCAGGCGAAGGCGTCGAAGAGGTCGCGGCAGGCGCCGCCGTGCAGGCAGGGCGAGGGGACACACACGGGCGCGCCGGCGCAGCCGAGGCGCGCGGCCGGCTGTCCCGGCCGGGCCGGGAAGTGCTCTCGGGAGCCGGGGCCCGCGCCAGGCCGCGGGCGCGCCAGGGGCAGCAGGAGGCCGCCGAGCGCCACGCGGCCGAGGCAGCCGGTGAAGTTCTCGGCCAGCAGGATGTGCGCGGCGCCCGGCCCACGCAGGAAGGCCAGGTCGCCGGCCGCGCCGCGCAGCGCCACGGGAGTCGCCGCCCCGTCCAGCCACAGCAGCCAGCGGGACGCGGCGGCCTCGGGGCGCTCCATGGCCAGGCGCACGCGGTGCCAGGCGCCGTCGGCCACGCGAGGCCCGGGCGCGGGCAGCACGGCCCCGGGAGGGCCGCGCCCGCTGCGCACGCCGGCCGCCAGCGAGCCGTTGCGCACGGCCAGCCAGACCGCGGCGAGGGCGCCCGCGGCCGCGCGGAGCAGCCCTGCCTCGGGGTCGCGCGTGCGGAAGGCGAGGGAGACGCCGCTGAGCGCGGGCCCCGACGACGCGTTATGCCCCCCGAATGCGACTGGGGGGCCCTCTCGGAACGTGGCTTCGGCCACACCTGCGGGGAGAGGGGGCGTCAGTGGTGGCCCACCAGCACCCACTGCACCCCAGCCCCAGCACGCGGGCGACAGACACCACTTGCCGCCCCCACAGGCCCCGCTGGCATGGCTTCCGCCCCCTCTAGACCGTGCCCACCCTCCCCTCCAGGGCACAGACCAGGCAATAGTAACCGCTCAGAAAATCTGCCCTCTTCCCTCCTCGGTGAAGTGGCCTGGGGCCACCACGGAGGCTGCCTCTTCACTGCACTAAGTCATCTTTTTTAAATGCAGATTTTTAAGAGGTTGACCGTGCATTTTAATGAAATGAAGCCAGCTCTTTAAAATGCAAATCACATCCTCCAGCTTAAAACCCTCCCTCCTGCCCTTAGGAAAAAGCCCTGAGCTACCTGGCCTAGCATTTAGGGCAACCTCTCCGCCTCAAATACCTGCGCTTGTGTTTCAGTTGTTCTTATAAACCTCAGGGCCTTTGCACATGCTACTGCCCTTCCCTGAAATGTCCTCCCTAGCTGGGTCAGAGTCTTGTTTACCCTTGAAAACATAGCAAAAGCTTTCTTCCTCCAGAAAGCCTGCCCCTCACCACAGTGGGACGGAACTGGTGGCATCCTGGTCTACTATGAGCCTCGAGGCTAGGCATGGGACCTAACCCAGCTTGGGCGTCCAGCACCCAGCACGTGGGCTGTCCAGGGCCACACACTCACAGACAAAGCCATCAGGGACCTCCTCGCAGGTGGCGGGCGGGAGGCAGGGCTGGCCAGGACACCACAGCTGCTGGGAACACGTGGGCCCCGTGAAGTTGGTAGGGCAGGTGCAATGGAAGTCATTCCAAGTGACCAGGCAAGTCCCACCGTTGAGACAGGGGTCAGGCTGCAGGAGAATCAGGACAGGGATCGGCTCAGGCCTGGTAGCATCACCCGCCGGAACCGTCACCGCAGTGGTTCATCAAGGAGCACCTACTACAGACACATTACCTCCTCACAACTGAAGAGGAAGTCACTATCATCTCCATTTTACAGATGTGGAAACTGAGGCCCAAAGAGGAGAAGCCACTTGCCTGAGTCGCCCAGCCAGTAAATAGAGGGGCAGAGTTCACACCCAGGGTATCTGGTTCCAGGGCTGGTGCTTTGTTTGTGAGCAAGGAGGGGCCCTGTCCTCCAAACAGTACCTGCATAAAGGCTCAGACAGCCCTTGCCTGGGTCAGGGTGTCTCTCAGACAAGGACTGAGAGGAAGTATGGGGACCACCAGAGGGCAAGAGCGGCTGGGCCAGAGATGCACTGTCACTGTCACTCTCTAATGGTGGGACTTAGGGCAGGGCACTTTGCTCACCAGCACAGAGACATGCTAACGCTGGAGATGCAGGGTACAAAAGGGACCCACCCGTTTTCCAGAGCACTCACACTGCACACGTCCTCAGAGACGCAGCCCATGGTGAGGTTCCGGGACTGCCTGCTGCTCAGCTCGCTGGGCTGGCTTGAGTTCCCCAGCGGCAGTGGAGAGAAGGGGAGGTGGAGGCCATTGAGTCGCAGGTCCTGGAGGCAGCCTCGGAAAGGCCCACCCCAGGGCTGTGCATCGGCAGGGAGGAGCCTCCCACCCACGTGCACCTGCTGCCCCAAGCCCTGCAGCTGGTCAGGCCCAAAGCTGAGTGTCACCAGGTGGCGTAGCCCGTCATCCAGGCGCCCGGGAAGCCCCAGAGCGGGACTGCCCAGGACCTCGGCCCAGATCTGGCCGTCTCTCAGGAACACTGTCAGGCCAGCTGCTGAGTCGTTGGCAAGCTGGAGCAACAGGCCAGCAGGTTCCCGTGTGCGGAGGAGGAAGGACACGGTGAGGTTGGGGCCTGGCCGCTGCTGGAGCAGGAAGGAGGCAGAGCTCAGGGTGCCCCCCAAGCCAAAGGTGGCAGCAGGAGCCTCTGCAGGGAGAGAGGGTGCCAGGCGTGAGGCCCGGGGCCAGGGGGAAGACATGGCCTCTGCCCTGGGGCCCACCTGGCTCGCTCCTCACCATAAGCACACGTGGGACCACTGTAGGGCCGGGGGCAGTCACAATGGAAGTGAGTCCACAGGTCCACGCAGGCCCCTCTGTGGGCACAGGGCGGAGGCTGACACTGCTCGTGGCGCTCACAGCCCAGGAGGACATTCTCCCCAAGATCCTCGGGCAGCAAGAGGTGGCCATCCACATGCACGTCCTGGAGGCAGCCCGCAAAAGCCCCGCCACCCAGCTGGACGGAGCAGGACCCGGCAGGTGTCGGGGCCGTGGAAGCTGTAGGAGCCGGGGCCACAGGACTGGAGGCCACGCAGGACCTGGCCGGGCAGCCCTCATGCCAGAGCCGCAGCTCCAGGACCCCTAGGTGGAGCGTCGCCTCCGCTCGGTGCCAGTGCCCATCATTGAGGGCCAGGTCTGGCAGCCTCAGGACCAGGACAGTGCTGCCGGAGCTCCAGAGTGTGGCCTGAAGCGTGGCCCCCGCCAGCACCAGCTCCAAGCTGTCTTGGGCATCGGTGCGAGTAGCCAAGACACCAGCAGGGAGTGTGGTGCGAAATCTCAGTGCCAGAGCCAGGGGGCCACCAGCTGGCACTGACGCCCGCACAGGGCTCCCGGCCACCACGGAGAAGGTGGTGTTCTGGCCACAGAAAGATCCATGGGTGCCAGGTGGGCAGCGGCAGACGTAACCGTGGACCCCAGACTCAAAGGTGGGGACGCAGGTGGCCGCCAGTGGGCAGCTGTGGCCCTGGCAGCCGGTGAGCTGCACAGAACAGTCATGCCCACCCCAGGCCTCCGGGCACCGGCAGGTGTAGCCCGCCACGGTGTCGTCACAGGTCCCGCCGTGGAGGCAGGGCTCCGACAGGCATTCGTCCACGTCTTCCTGACACGTCGGGCCTTTGGGAGAGACCAGGTCAAGGCTCAGCACGCGAGGCCGGAAACCGCAGTCTCGACTCACAGCTTGCACGTCTCCTGGGACCAGGGACTTAGTACTTGCCAACAAAACCAATTCCCAATTCACAAAGGATTTCTCATGGTCCCCCGAGGTTCCCGGAGGCTGGAATCCGAGACACCCCCTTCTCTGCCATGTCTGGTGAGTCTCCATGCCCTGCGGATTCGATTCCCTAAATACTCTCCAATCGCCTTTTCTCCCCCCCCCCCCCACCCCTCCTGCCTCGCCAGCTCTTTGGGCCACAGTCTAGCATCCTCCAGTTCGCCTGACTTTGGAACCCCCTACTACCATTCGTCTCCACAAGCAGCCAGAAATCTATTTCTAAAGGGTCACCTGGCCAGGTTTCTATGCTGGTTAAGGTCCAAACACTCACCCTGGCGTTCGAGATCCCTCAAAGGCTGGGCCCTGCCAGGCACTCGGGTCTCAACCCTGCACCCTACAAACCTTGAATGCCTGTTCCTCCAAGCCAGAACTGTGTCTTGAAAGTATTTGTGTACTCAGCTGAGATCTCGAGGAGTCTGAGTATGTCACTGGTACCCATCAAAGGGCCTGGCATGGCTTTTGTGTACAGTGACGAAATGGAGGAGTGAGGGTAAGTGGAGGTATGCATCTGTGGCACTCCGAGTAGCCCCCAGGCTCTAATCCCCCAGTCCCTCTGCCCTAGAGTGGCCACACAGGCTGTAAAGGGGCCACCTCACCCTCCCCTTCGGAGGCTCCCACCGCAGGTGCTCTGGCCCCAGCTTGGGTCAAGAGGCCATGGCCCAACCCCAGCTCAGCCAAAGCCTCCACAAAACCACCAAGGCCAGCCTTGCCCCCTATCCCAGCTGGAGGAACCGAGGCCCAAAGAAGCCATCAAGATGAGTGCTGGCCCCAGCCAGCCCACAACCAGCAGAGTCACCTTCTGAGAAGAGCTAGCTCCACCTGCCCCTGCCCAGGCCACAGTGCCCCGTACCTGCCAGGAGCCACAGGCCCCACAGGAAGGTCCGCAGAGCACGCAGCCCCATTGCATTCCCCCAGACAGGCCGAGAGTGGAGGGCCGGCCCAGGGCTGGGGAGCAGAGCTTCCCGCCTGGCTGCCTCTTTCAGAGCCAGCTCAGGAATGCCAGGCACTGGCCTCCCCCATGCCCAGCACGACCCAAAGGGAGGACGGGGGGTGGACGGTGGCAAGGAGCCCAGCCTCACAGCCGGGGTTCTCCCTCCTGATCCCTGACCTTAGAGATCTGAACTCCCTGTTAGCCATCAGCTGGGCTCAGCTCCTGCTGACACTAGGGAACCCGAGGAAATGATGTCCCCCTCTCTAAAGCCTCCATTGCCTCATCTGTAAGATGGGAATTTAAACCTCTACCCCAGGGGGCTGCGGAGACGAGGTAATGAAATAGGGGGCTGAAGATGGGCTTTCGGGGCCCCCAGCATTGTCGGCCATCAGAGGGTGAAGACACTGAGCCTCAATGTCTTTGGGTGGGTGAGGGTGGAAACGACAGTGATGATCGCTACCTCCTTCCCCTGGCAGGGAGAGCCTGTGCCCAGGAACCCTGCCAGGGAGAGGAGGCAGTGTGCCTGAGCAGGAATGCGGGCAGTGAGGGGGAAGTGTCACAGGCATTCCAGAGGGGGCGGGGACACTCGGTGAGAGTGTGAAAAGTCCCTTGGGTTCACTCGTGGCCGTGTGGGAGGGTGTCTGTGTGTCTGTGCATCTGCTGTGCACGAGGCAGGGAGAGGCTTTCTGCACCCCCAACTCCTGCCCAACGGGCCGCAGTTCCCCAAAGTTCAAGCTCACCCTTCTGCAGACACTGCCCCCGACCGTCCATAACGCCCCTGGCCAAACCGCCTCTGTCCTCCCTGCAGGCCCCTCAGCCTCTGCCCAGCCCTCCGATGTCAGGTGTCTAGGTCTCTTCGCCCATCACTCCACACATCCTCCTGGACAACCTCAGCCACCTGTGGCCCCGGCTGCCAGGATGACACCCCTGGCTCCCAGTCTCTGACTCCAGCCCAGGCCCCTCTCCTGGACCCGACCCCAGTCCACCTGCTCCAATCCAGGCTCCTCCCTGGAGGTGCTCGACACGCTTGGACTCAGTGTGGAGAAGCCTGAAGCCATTGTCCTCCACCCAACATCACCCGGAACAAACTCACCTGGCATCCCTGACGCTTCCCACTCACCCGGATGACCCTCGGGACCTGCAGAGTGTCCCTCCTAAATATTTCCCAACCTGATTAGTTCTCATCTCCAAAGCCCAGGCCCCAGCTCAGTCCCTCTTAGCTGTCACCTGTTCCGTGCATCGTACCCACCTCCTCCCGAATTTCCTTGTCTCCCATCAATCCAGCCTCTGCACGTCAGCCAGAGGAAACTTCTCACCCCAGGCCCACCAACTCTGACCTTGTCCTGCCCCAGTGCCCACCCCGCCCCCAAGCACCTGTGTAGCCATTTGGACAGTGACACTGAAAGCCATTGGGCAGGTCCTGGCAGCGGCCCCCACTGAGGCAGGGCCCTGAGGCACACTCGTCGAAGTCCACGCTGCAGTCGGCTCCTGCAAGAGGCCCAGCTGTGGTTCCCACCTGTGCCCTCAGAGCCAGACTGGACCTGGAAGGGCCCATTTTACAGCTAGGGAGGCTGAGGCCCAAAGAGAGGCGCTTGAACCCAGCCCGGCATCCCTCCCAGTGCATTTGGACACTGGCGGACCTGCTGCCCTGGAAGTGGGTAGGACGCTCACCCTCAAAGCCAGGAGGGCAGCGGCACAGGAAGCCAGCAGCATGGCGGAAGCTGAAGGTACCCGGGAAGGTGGCCTGGTCGCCCCCGTAGAGGGTGGGGTCGGAGCGCTGGAGGCACTGGCCCCCGTGCTGGCAGGGGCCTGCCGCACACTCGTCCTCGTCCACCTCGCACTGCTCGCCGCTGTAGCCTGGGGGCACATACACGTGGGCATCAGGTCACACAGGGTCATGGGGCAAGCCCAGGGCCAGGCTGGGACAACAGCTCAGAATAGGGTCACGCATATCCTGAGGGAGGGACACAGGGAGAGGAACAGAAATGACCATGGCAGCCTTCACCAGCTCAGCATCATCTTAGTGTTATTACTAGTATGAGCGACCACTTCGAACGTGCCAAGCCGTGTGCCAAGACTTCATGAGCAGGTACGACGATTCGCCTATTTTGTAGTTCAGGAAACATGCTCAGAGAAGCTACGCGTGCGCGCACACGCACCCGGCCAACAAAGGCAGCGGAAGCTCCCGAGGCCCTCGAGGCACGACGCGTTGTGCGCGCAGGGCGCCGACGCGCACTCCAGCACCTCCTGCTCGCAGCGCGCGCCCTCGTAGCCCGTGTCTGCGCAGTCGCACCGGAACCTGGAACGAGGCGCGCTCAGCGGCAGCACCCCCTGCCTCCACCGCGTCGCCACCACCCAGCAGCCTCCCCGAGGGCGTTCGGGCAACCGGCCGCCCGCTCACCCATTGACCAGGTCGTGGCACACGCCCCCGTGAGCGCACGGCTGACTCTGGCATTCGTCCAGGTCCAGCTGGCAGCTGGCACCCCCGTAGCCCGGCGTGCACACGCAGCGGTAGGAGCCCACGCCGTCCAGGCACGAGCCCCCGTGCAGGCAGGGCGCTGAAGCACACTCGTCCACCTCCGCCTCGCAGGTCACGCCTGGACAGGGCCGGAAAAAGGCAGAGGGTCATCCAGGGAAAGAGGCCCAGCCAGGCCAATTCAAACCCGCTCCAGTTACAAAAAGCAGAAGGTGAGGATTCACAGAGAGAACCAGTACGTCCATTCATCCGGAGCAGGTGTTTCTCACACCAGCAATGGTAATGGAGTAGAAAGGAGACAGACGTCCTTGCCTCCTGGAGCTCACAGCCATCTAGTCCGGGAGACAGGCATTAGGTCAATGGCACCTGGAGGAGGACTGATTTTTTAATTTTGATAAGCTCAAAGATGAAGAAGTCCTGGATTCCATGAAAGCAAGAGCCAGGATCTTGACTCAGGGAAGGCTTCTTGGAAGAAGAGCCTTTTGAAGGGCAAGCGGTTATTCACTAGAATGGGATAGGGGACTGTGGGAGTAGTTGAATTCCAGAGGGACTGTTGGTCAAGACCTGGCAGGGCCAGCCGGATGCCCTTGGGCAGGGCACAGGGAGCTGGGGAGCTAAGGGGAGTGGAGGAGGAGAGGCAGGGGTGTGGGGTGTCCAGCCTTGGGGGCCGGGTAACACAACGTGGGCTTATTCTAAAAAGTTTAGAGCAGCCGAGGACACGGTGCTGTCTGCATCTTAGAAGACTCGCTGCTGGCTTTGAAGAAGGTGTAAGGACAGAGCCCAGAGAGGGGCATACCCTGGCAGGAGACGCTGGAGTAGGGTAAGCAACTCTTTCAGGTTTTCCCTGCCTTGTCTTGCTTTTAAAACTGAAAATCCAAGTCCTGGGAACCCCATCAGCCCTGGGCAATACCCAAATGGTTCGGTGGCCTTTGGTGGTGGGGACCGTGGAGATGAAGGGAGATGAGAATCTGAGTGTGGAAATGTACTGCTGAGTTCGTCCTGGAGCCCATATGTCGTTATAGACTCCAGTGGCCCTTCCCTTGCCCCCTAAGTGGGCACTGGGGGACAGGGGCCCAGCAGGCTCGAGTTGGAGCCTTACCCCCTTCCCAGCTCGGTGAGCACGAAACATGGCCCCTCCTTCCTGGGACACCCCTCCCCAGCCCTACTCCCACCTCTGTGCCAGGGGGAGCCAGGCCCAGGCTGCCTGGAATCCCAGCCTCCCCCGCCTGGCTGGGAACAGAAAGGAGGAGGAGGGGAGAAATGAGTCACGGCAGCCGCTGCCCCCACTCACATCCACAGCTCACCCAGAAAGCGTGACCCAAAGCGTCGGAGTGCCGCACATCCGGGCGCACACACACCTGCTGGCACTCACACACATATGTTTAGCACAGATGCGTTCAGTGAGCCCAGACACCCTCGGATACTGGCAGATGCATAGGCGCTTTGCGTGGCCTCGCTCACGCATGCACAACGAACACGTCCAGACACCAAGACTCTCGAATGATGAGAAAGACACGCGTAACCCGTTTCCAGAGTTCGTTTTCATCTGTGTGCCGAGATCCGTCTCGTCACTGTAAGTTCCCACCCCTAGGACCCAGGCCCCCACCCCAGTCTGTGTGCTTTGCTCGGGAGTGACCTCAGACCATGCTTTGTCTTCAGAGAGTTGTCTGGAGTCAGGGTTGAAGTAGAACCCAGAGTGACTCACCACAGGCTCCCAACTGCCCTGGACCCAGCCTCCTCCCAGACCTGTCCCCATCTGCCTGCTCCTTCCAGCGTCTAGGCAGTCACCCCGATGCCCTCGCCTTGGAGCTTGGGTGGGACAGGGACAGGGCCATACTCTGGAGGGAACTAGCATGTCCTCAGTGCCTGCACTGCCTCCCCCCCGCCCCCGCCACTTCCCACTGGAGAAGCAGGGGCACCTGGGGGTACACCTACATTACAGTTTGAACAAGGCCACCAGGGTCTCTGTGCTGGACCTTTGAGGGCTACATAGAGAGGAGGGGACCCACATTACAACCGGAACCAGGGGTGTTCATACTCTAGAACCATCAGGTGAACCAACAGTGTCTACAGTACAGCCTGCCACAAGTCCGGCATTGAGTAGATGCTAGAAATACTGTCTAGATATGTCTTCGTGAAAGCCAGACGGAGCGTATCTGCACTGCGGTCCCACCAGAGATGCCCGAGGACTGCCTCGACCCCTGGCACCAAACGGAACTCTAGGAGGAACTGAACTAACATTTGTCCGGTGCCTGTTATGTGCCAGGCACCAAGCCAGCACTTGCACGTTCATACCCTTATCCAGAGCTGCCAGGTAGCATCCAGTCTGTAACAAGACCCTAGAGGCGCCAGGATGTCCAGGGGGAGGGGGACGTGTCTACACTTAAGTCAAAGCCGAATTCGTGATTTCACACTGAGGCACCGATGGGACTGACATGACATCTCCAGGGATAGCCGGGGGCCGTTACCTGCATAGCCAAGGGGGCAGTGACACTCGTAGCGGTCGGCCAGGTTGCGGCAGGTGGCCCCGTGGCGGCAGGGCCGGGACGCACACTCATCGATGTCCAGCTCACAGTGCGGGCCTTGGAACCCGGGCACACAATAGCAGCGGAAGTCACTGGGCCCTGGACCCTGGGGCACACACAGAGCACCATGGCGGCAGGGCTGGGAGGCACAGCCATGGGGCTCCACGGGCCCACAGGTATAGCCGCCGCTCTCCGTGGCCTGGCATTTGGTCCCTGGAGCGCACGGGTCTGAGGCACAGGCACTCGAAGTCTCCACAGGCATGGTTCCTGTAGAGAGAGGAGACTGGCTGGGCAGGGTAGACAGACAGGGGACACAGGGACACTCCCCTCCCCACACTCACCCATCCCAGACCCTGGAGTCAGAAAGGAGCAGGGGTCTGTCTAACTCAGGACGAGGGAGGAGGGAAGGCCAGGGGCTCTACAAGCCGGGTCCCAACAGGCTGCACACATCCACACCCAGAATGGGGACTAGTTTCAGGACTCCTCCACGCAGAGAAATAGGACCTGGGATGCCTGGCTTTGGCCCAGGATTACTGAGCAGACACCCTGTGAGCTCTGCACCTCTCGTAGCACCCCTGCAGTGCTACTTTGAGGCAGCTTCTGTCATGCTCATTGTACAAGAGGGTAGATCTCAGGCTCGGGACAGAAAGCAGAAAGCGAGGACTTGCCTGAGGCCACACAGCAAGTTAGTGCTGGGACTGCCTTTCGGCTCCACCCTGCGGCCTGCTCCTTCCCAGAAGGACCAGCCCGGAGGCTCCTCCCACTGCCCCCTCCTCCGTTCCTGCTGGGGGTCTGGTAACTCCATCCATGCATGAAATCGGAGGTGGAGGACTTCAAAGGTCCCTCTTCCCCCACCACCACCCCCAGCCCCTCCTCCCTGCCCCGCCTGGCTGGCCTGGGAACTTCTCACAGAATCCTTGGCCCTCACTGTGCCCCCATCAGCAAATGCCTGAGCAGCCGGCCTGGCCAAGGTCACAGGGTCCAGGGCAGGTACTGAGACCTGCTGACCAAACACCTGGCTCTGGCCACTGTGTGCCTGCACGGAGCTGAGATCCCTCTGTGAGAGGGTCACCTCCTGATCTGGAAGCAGAGCTATGTAGAGAGCCAGCCTCCCTCCCTCCCAGCCTGTCTGTGTAATGCTGGGGTGAGAACTCAGCTCAGATCACAGCTCAGTCACTAGCTCTGAGGCTCTGGGAAGATCGTTTCTGCTGAGCTCCATTTCCCGGTCTGAAAAGGGGATGCTAATAGTCCTCACCTCTTAGGATGTGTTAGGATTCAAAGCCTCCCTCAGGTAGTGTTGTCAAGTGCCCTCTTGTAGGCACTCAGTAAGTGATGGGGGATAAGGAGCCGCCCACGAGCAGGAGGCACCCTCCACCTGGGGCTCTGAGAGGTGCCTCCTCCCCCTCAGGTTGTCATCCAGACACTAACCAGGCCCTGCACCTCCCCCTCTTCTGGCGAAGACCCCCAGATAAGGCTCTGCAGCCTCTCAGGCGTCATCCACATTCCACCAAGCAGGGCTGTCCACTGGCTGACCCCCACGCTTCCCAGCCAGGGCCAGGCAGGATAGGGGACAGGGAGATGGAGATACTGACCAGTGGACCCAGGGGAGAACTAGAATGTTAGCCCCACCCCAGAGCATGGAGAGCACCTGGTACAGCTCAACACAGGCTCACTCACTCCCTGACAGGGCCCCTAGCGCCCACCCAGGGTCAGGCATGAGGCTGAAACACTGTCAGGCCAAGATGACCTTCTAGGGCTCTGGGGTCCACAGACCTTCTCTCTCTGCCTTCCCCTCCCTAGCTCTGCACATTTCTCCCCAGCCCCTCCCCCACCACTGGTCATAGGGCGGGAGCATCTGGGCCTCTCTGAGGGGCTTATGGATGGCCCATCTTCTTTTTCCCACTCCAAGCCTCTGCGGCTGATCCGCTTAGAGCTGGGTCCCCCAGGGCTAGATACTCTGATGAGAGTGGGAAGATGGTCTGATGGGGTTGGGAGTGGGCCGAGCTTCCTTGAGAAAGGACACAGGTTTGGGCATCACATACACCCACTTCGTATCTGGGGTATAAATGATGCCCACCTGATAGGGAGCCCCCAAGGTGACATGAGTGAAGCCCTGGCACCCAGTGGGCCCTCAGTGAGGACTCTGGCCATGACGATCAGGGTCCCTCCACCCAGCCTGGCTTGCGAGGAGGAACATGGTAATCACAGCTCCCATAGCCGTGGCTGCTGGGTCCTGTGCCCTGCCCCAGGCTGGAGCTTTGCCCCCAGTCAGAGCCCTCCATTTCGGAGCAGACAACACATGGGGGGACAGGCTGAGGAGACAGTGCCCGAGGGGAGCAGGGAAGGTGCCGTATCCCCTTAGGAGCAGGTGGGCCTCGACCCCAAATGATGGAGCGCAGGAGACAGAGTCCAGCCCTCCAGGAGGAAGAGTTCCTCCAGTCAGATCCAGGGGTAGAGGGAGGAAGCCGCCTGTCCCGGGAAGCATGCAACAGCACCAGAAGCCTGCATGTGAGGGACAGTCGCCTCTCCTGTGCAATCTCAGTTAACCTTCATACTTGCCTGAGGAGGTGGACACTACTATTATGCCTGTTTTACAGATGAGGAAAGAGAGGCTCGGAGATGAAGCACAGTCCCACAGCCCATGAGGGCTGGAATTCAGACCTCCGCCTCACTGCTGCGGAGACGCCCAGGAGCCTATATTAAGAATACCCATTCCTGGGCCCACGGCCAGACCTAGAGATTCAGAACCGCTGGGCCTGGGGCCAGAGAATCTGTATTGTGACACACTCCCCGAAGACTCCTTTGCACGTTGAGGCTTGGGAACTGCTGACCTTGGGTTCTCTCTCCCAGGAGCAAGCCCTGGAGGCCAGGGCAGTCCGGCGCTGAGTGGAGAGGTGAGGGTGGCCGGCGGAGGAGGGGCTGTTTCCTGGGCCAGGCTAGAGGGGCGTGGCCTGTTGCCAGGGTGATGAGGGGCCTGTGCTTATCTTTACAAATCCCTCCTGACCTCTCGGGCTGCCCGGGAAGACCTGGCAGGGGAGGGATTAACCGACATCCGCCCCTCCCCTCCGACCTGACGCCCTAGGAAGGCCCGGAACCCCGGGGAAGGGAAAGCTCTCCCAGGAGCGACTACCATACCAGCGGCCGTTACTGGGCGCGCGCCGTGGGCTCCGGGCCGTGCTCCGCACCTTGCATCCGTTACTACATTCTTATATTATTGATTCAGACTGGAAGAGGTGGGTGCCGTTAAGAAAACTGTGTTTCTGACTAGGGCCATAAACTTGCCCAGGGGCATCCCACCAAAAAAAAAAAAAAAGCAGGTGCCTGTGCCTGTGAAATTCCCACTCGGCTAACTCCGAATCGCCACCCACGTACTGTCGTTGCGGTGCGTTCCAGCCCAGCCTCACCCAGGCACTGGAAAGAGCCTGTAAGGGCTTAGGCTTGCCCAGGAAGAGCAGAGGTTCCAGGGTCCGCCTGGGCAGAGCGCGCAATCTTCCCCGCCTATGCAGAGGCTGTCGGCGATGCCACCGGGCCTCGGGCCTCGCTCGGTGCTCAGTAACTCCTACTTGCAAGCGCTTCTAACCGGCTGAGTGAGAACTGCCAACAACTGATGGGAAGTGTTCACTGAGGGTGGATTTTGAGAAGCTTCTTGTCTTAACGCAAAAGAGAGAACATGTCTAAGAAGCAACCCAAGATCTCGGAAGATGTGGGGGGCTCCGAAGAAGGGGAAAACACTGTTCACCTAAAGTAGGCGGGACCTGCCTTCCCCCTCCCCCCACCCCCCCAAACGTAGGGCTGAGTAGCGCGGGACAAACACCACAGCGTTTATAACGCTGCCTCAGAGCCATCAGCAAGAGCTAAACTACTCTAACGAGGCAGGAAAGTTCGAAATCCTTACAAATGCTTACCCCACGCGGTGGAAAGGCATCACTTCGATAACAGTAATCACTACAGTAGCCGCCCAGGATGCGCCCCGACCCTGCGCCTGGCACTGGCACACCCCTGGGTGTTTCAAATCCACTCTGGGGCCAGGGAGGCCCCTCCCAGGGTGAGGGTAGAAGGGAGTGGGTGCGGCTCCGCCTGCCAAGCAAAGGGGCCACTTTTAACTATTTTATTTTTAACCATTAGTGGGCTTCTAGCTCTGCCTAAAATGTGAGACAGGATTTCCCACCATTGCATTTTCCCATCGAGTCCTTGTAACGGCCCTTAGAGTTAGCTGGTTTGTCCCCTTTAGACAGAGGCACAGAGAAGAAGTGTGACTGTTACACAGGCCAGTGCCATAGGCCCCTGCGGCATCCTAACCCTGCCACCTACTAGCTCTGTGACTCTAAGCAAGTTACTGACCCTCTCTAGGCCTCATTTTCCTCCTCTGTAAACTGGGGATATCAGAGCCAGCCGCGGAGGAGAATTAAATTCGATCATGTTGGTCCAGCAGCACAGTGCCTGCCACATGGTGGCCGATGGTATCAGTTATTCATTCATCAACAAATCTTTACTTGGGGCAAACACTGCCTATCCAACAAATCCTGACATCGGGTCACGTGTGTGTGGCTGTCCGCTCCCAGCCTCTGTCCTGCAAGCCCCCACCTAGCCCTGGTTGGAGGAGGGGCCAGACTTGGGGACTGGACTGCTGCCCCTTTGTCAGCCAGGCTCCCTGGGTATTCTGGGAGCAGGGAGGGGTATGAGAGCCCAACGTGGCCCATTGTACTTCAAGATGCTTGATCCTCTCCTAGCAACCAGCAGGGCCTTTGTGGCAGAGAACATTCAGGATGGAGGGGCCCAGCTCCCGGCCTGGTCGGGGTGGGCAGCAGAGTCAGGGGCCCAGGGCCTCCAGAACCCCTAGCCCCTCTGGGATGGAAATCGCATTTCACGTAACAGAATCCCTACCCCCTCTCCTCTGGGCAATCCGGTCTGGGGTACTGGCATCCAGAAATACTCGTGGCTGCAGTGCCCCCACCCCAGATTTGGAGGACCCCCCTGAAGGGGGCTCCCTATGTGCCAATCATAGGGGAAAGGCGCCCCCGGGAACCCTAGCATGGCTGTGTGGGGCGAATGTGTGTATCAGAGTCCATTCTCTTCCACAGCATCAACCTCCTTTGTGTTCGCTCTGCCTCGAAGTTCATGTGAACTGAGTGTGAACGGCCACCTGACACATGCGCGTGGGTGGGTGCAGGCGCACCTAGGGGTGTACGTGTAAGTGCACATGTGGTGGGTCTACATGTGCCTGCGGACACCTGCTCATGTGGTGATGTGTGCCGTTGTGCACGCCACACCAGTGTGCAGACTTGGTGTGCGTTGCATATATGTATGCACAGGTGTGATCTGTGTGGGTGCACGTGTGTATGTGTGTGCAGGTGCAGGAGGGCATTTATGTTCGTGCACATGCATGTATGTTTGTGTGCACTGTAGGGCAGGGGACGGCCGCCCAGTCCACAGACCTGGAGTTCGCGCCCCTGGTGCAGAGAGCAGGCCCCAGCTCCTCTCATGAGCCTCAGCTGTGTCTGGAGGGCCCATCTGTAAGCCCCCATCCCTCCCTGAGCTTTGGTTTCCTCCACTGCAAAATGAGGTCCTCATCTTCCCTAAGGGCCACGCGGAGAAGAGGAGATGGAGGCTTTGTGAAGTGGGCCCCAGGAGAGGTGGGAGGAAGGTGGAAAGCCCCAGGTAGGGGCCTAGGAGAGCTCGACCCCATCCCCTGGGAGCCTGACGAGGTAGGTGGGGGATCCTGCAGCCTCGGCAGAGCCCAGGCCACCCGCCTGCTTGGTTCCCTCCTCCAGCAGTGATGGCGGGGGCGGGGAACTTCCCAGGCCTGGCCCCGTAGGTATAGTGACCAAGACAGAGCGTCTCCCGGACCCCCCAGGAAGGAGTCCAGGCCCAAGTACACATGAATCCACTTGTACAAAAGCAAAACCTGCTTGGCGAATGGGGTCTGGCTTCAGGAAGCCCTTTCAACTTGGTCTGGGGATGCGGGGGAGGGGGCAGCAGTGGACACCATATTCCCAAGGGCCTAGCCACTCTCAGGACCCCAGAGCACCTGCAGCGCCCCCCCCCCACCGCCCCCCCCCCCCACTCCCGCCACTGCAGGCAGAGCTAAGGCGTAAGTGAAGGGGATGCGGGCAGACACCAGCTCCCTGGGTCTCCTTCCCTTTCTCCAGCCCAGTCCTCTAGGCTGGCGTCTGCTGCCCCCACCCCATGCCCCCGGGACACCGTGCAATCCACTTGATGACTTACACTCCACGACTGAAGCCGGGACACGGCCCGCCGCACCCAGCAAGCCTTAGACACAACTCAGGCTCACGCGGTACAGCTCACAACTTTATTACACTGCCACCTGCACCCCACAACCCAGCACGTGACCCACGACAGAGCTCACAACCTAGAACTCCAGTGCACCCAAACCCCCTCCCAAGACACTCGGCCCACACTGTAACCCAGATCACAGCACACCCACAAGCCCGCTCACAAAAGGCCGGAGTTCCAGACCCACTGGCCGCCACACAAGTTCCAGTGGCCCACAGCAGCACACTCCTCCGCACCCCACAACTCAGGCTTGTGCCCCAGACCCCATGTAGGGCCAGCACCCATAGGGCCAGCACCCATGCGGACAGCCCCAGGGCCTGGGGTGTCTGCTTCGGGAGACAGACCGTGCCACAGGCCGCCCCAGGGCTTGTGCCCCAACTCACCGGCCAGGAGCGGGAGGGCAGAGGCCCAGAGCAGCAGCAGGAGCAGCAGGAAAGGGGCTGGGACACGAGGGTCCTGGGTCCCAGGCCCGGCCAGCGCCATGGCAGCACGCTCTGCTCGGCGGCTATGGGAACAGGCGGCCGGGCTGGTTCCGCACCCCCTCTCCCTCCAACCAGCACTAATGCCGTGGACAGAGGCCCAGCCCTCCCTCCCGCCTCCCCCGCCTCCTCCTCCAGCCCAGGCCCTCCCAGGCTGCTCCACCTCCGGAGGGTTTTAGAGGAGGGGTCTGACTCACCCAGTCTCCCCAAGGCCCAGGGCTACAGACAGGCGTCCAGGGGCCCTGTGGGTCTGACCTCATCTCGGTGCCTACCATGCTCTCCCTCCAGACACCCCCCCACACACACCCCACCCCCCCTCTCCCGCCTCTCAGGTTGTGCTGCCTCAGCCTCCTCCAAGACGAGTCTGTTCCGCAGAGTGGTTCTCACCAGATGATGCTGGCGACTCCCAAGTCCTCAGTTATCTCACGCCGCTGGGCCATCCCCGTCTCCTCTCAGCCAGGGCCTCCCCTCCCCAGCCCCGGCCTCCTCATCTGCCCAGAAGCCCCAGCTCCTCCCACTCACCTTGTTCCTTCCCAGTTCCCTGACCTGAGCAAGGGACCCCTCACCCCAGCCCTATGCCACCTTCCCCGACACATTCAGTCAGCCACCAGCTCCTGGCCACTCTTCCCTCTCAGCGTCTCATCTCTGCTTCCTCGGTCCCAGCCAGCTACACGCAGCCCCTGTCACCTTGGCCCTCAGGAGAAGGCCCCCCCGTCTCCCTGCACCCTCACCAGCCAAACCGAATCTCTTCCATTTCCCACCTTTGGCCTAGATCTTTAGCTCCGCCGTTTGCAACTCCAGAAACCTCGCCAACCCAAGGCAGCCCCTGCTACTGAACAGCAGCTCTGACTAAGCGAGCGCGCCTGCTGGGAAGTCCTTCTTGTTGTCTGACCTCACAGTCTCCTGCTGCACTTGATGTCCGCCTGCTCCAGGCTGGAGAGGGCAAAGTTATTTGGGAGGAGGGGAGGGCTTCTTCAGGGGACCTGGACCCAGGGGTCCAGGGCATCCTGGAGGCACTACGACATCCCAAAACAGCCCATTCTTCCTCTGCCCTCAGCAGCAGGAAAGGACAAATCCCCTTGATAAAGGGACTTCCTAAACCAAGCCACCGGCCCCTGGCAGTGCACCCACATTGGAACCGAACCGGTAGCTATGAACTCAGGCCACCTGAGTCCCTGACATCCGGAGGGCACAGTCTGGAGGGACAGACCTGAGCAGCGGTTGAGGGTGCTCTAGGTCACACGTGAGGAATGGTCTCTGGAAGCGCATAGAAGGGAGCTGTGGGCATCAGCGCTGGGCCACACTGGTCCTTGAACCCGGGCTGAGTGCTCAGAAGGGGGCCCACAGGCATGAGTGGGCCCCCCATCCACATCCCTGCCCCATCTCCGCCTCTGAGTCTCATTCCCTCTGGGGTAAGGGTTGTCCCTCTTCCCAAATCACCTTTAATTCCCTGCCTCTCACTTACACCGGGAGCTCCCCACCACATGCACACATGCACGCACACGTGCACACACACACACACACACACGCACACACACACATGCACACATGAAGTCCCTCTTTGTTCTGTGGGGGAAACACAGGCCCTCCAGCTAAGTAGGTCCAGGTCTGAGCCACACTCCACCACTGATTACAGAGCGACCTCCACACAGGACTGACTGCCTTCTCCGGACCTCAGTCTCCTCACCTGTAAGATGGGAGTGGAAACAGCTCTCGCCATGGAAAGGTTTGCAGTCATCCTCCCTAAAGGTGCTTTTGTGTTCTGGAGCTTCAGTTAGCTATGGTCAACCGCAGTCTGGAAATGTTAAATGGAAAAGTCAAGAAATAAAGAATCCGTAAGTATTAAATTGCATGCTGCCCTGAGTACCTCGCTCCGTCTCCTCACCTCACCTCACATCATCACAGGAAGGGTGAGTAGTACAAGAAGATATTTTGAAAGAGAGAACCACATTCACGTAACTTTTATTACAGTATATTGTTATCATTGTTCCGTTGTCTTAGTTACTGTTATTAATCACTTTCTGGGCCTAATTTACAAGTTAAATGTTATTGTAGGTATCTCCATATAGGAAAACACAGTATATCCAGGGTTCGGTACAGTCCTCGGTTTCAAGCACCCACTGGGGGTCTTGGGCCGTGTGTCCCGTGGATAAGGTGGGACCACTGTAGCGACCTCAGGTGGCAGAGCACGTTCTCTTTGTTTGCTCCTCAGAGCTTCCCAAGAGATCCATGCAGCCCCCAGGCGGGAGGATGGGGAACAGGAGGATGGCAAGGCTCCCACAGCCCCATGGGTCTTTGGAGATGCAGACACCCCCCCCCCCCACACACACACACCCTTGAGCTTCCACAATGAGCCCAAGGGCAGAAGGGCACCAGGTCCAAGCCCATCGGAGCCCAGCCCGTCCTGCAGCACCATGCGCCACCTTATGGCCAACTGTAGCTAAACGTGGGACCTCCTTCAGCTTTGACCTCGCCGGGTCTCAGGTCTTCCCCACTGTCACCCACTCCCTCCAGGCTTCTCTCCCCTGGCGTCCCTCCTACCTTCCTGGCTGTTCTTTGCTCTCTTTCCTTCCAAAATGTTGGGGGGCGTCGAGGTCTGCTCCCAGCCCCCTGCCCTTCTCATTCGTCCCTCCTGGGGTGAGCACGTCCACACCCCCACACGAGCTCTCCACCCGTGGTTCTAAACCATTTCACCTTCCCCTTGGTAACAGATATCTTATATCACCCTCTGTTAGCCTGACATGAGATGACATACATATATGTGCATATCATTCCCCAAAGAAAACCATCCCAATACTCTAACTGAAGTATCAGAGCCATTGGTCAAATCCTGGCTTCTACACTCCTCAGCTGTGTGACCTTGGGTAAGTCGCTTAACCTCTCTGGGCGTCAGTTAGCTCCCCAATGAAAAAGGGATTTTTTTTTTTCTATGCAGCACTTTAGCACGTAGAGTCGTTTTGAGGATTGAACGAGTAATTGTTCATGAAGCTTTAGAACAGCGACTGGCACACTTTAAGAGCTAAGTGAGTTTTGGTTAAAGTAATAAAGTAATTTGAGATGATATATATTTCGAGTAGTAAACACTTTTTACTTGACTCCACCAGAAGACATGAGAAAATAATAAGAAGCGTGTGCCTATCCATAGAACCCTCTTGAACGCAACACCCATAATGTAGACTGATAAAGAGACTGTCAGTTTGGCAATTCAAATACCACAAGTAGCGTTGACATTAAGTACATAATTTTCCAGTGTGGTGACAACTCTGGGTAAGGTTCTGAACAAGATAAAGAGCGATCTTCCTTCAATTTACATGGAAGTTGCGTTTCTAGCAAATTCAGCGTATGTTAAAACTCAGAGCATCCGTGCAAAAAATGCTCTGTGTTTATGTGCAAGACTTGGGCTTGGCTCAGACACTTAGAAACGGGTCTTTTTTCCTCTACACGAACATCTGGCAGGATGGCATGTGGGACATCCTTCTTGGTGTGGACTGTCCTGTACCTTGCAGGGCGTCCAGCATCCCAGGCCCCACCTCTAAATGCCAGCAGCAGTCTCGCCGGTCACTATGAAAATGAAAGCACCTTCGCAAACCCCAAAACAGCACCCTGGGTCCTATATCAACTGCCAGAAGGACTTTTCCAAATCCTAAATTATGTTTCCTGCCTGTCTACTCCCAGTTACCCTCAGGCCAAGTCCAAATTCCTGAGCCCAATGCCCAAAGTCCTCCTAATCTGGCTGCCTGCTTCCTCCCTCACAGGACGGATGCACACCGTCTCCCCGCCCTCTCCCCTACCCACTGCACAGTCAGGCAGAGCAGATGATTAATAAACGTGAGGACCAGTCGGCCCTGGCCTTTGGGGAGCTCTCAGCGAGGGGAAAGACAGACACAGAGGCAATGCTGGGAGGAGCTTGCTCAGAGCCTGGTGGGGGCTCCAAAGACAGAGAGGCCAGCTGCCAGATGGCAGTTTCCCAGAGGAGATAGGGCCTTGGAGCGTGAATAGGAGTTTTCCAGGAAGAGCAGAGGCAGAAGGCAGACCTGCCGAAGGCTCAGCGTGGGCAAAGGTCAGGTGTGAGAGAGGGCATCGTGCCTTCAGGGACTGCAGACAGGGACCATCACCCGAGGTCAGGAAGTGGAGGGGCTGGTGCGTCAGCAGAGGACAGCTCACACAGGGCGTGTACAGTGCCGAGGAGATTGGGCTTTGTCCTGCGGGCACTGGGGAGCCATGGAAGGGGCTGGAGCAGGGGGAGGACACGACCAGGTTTGCATGTGGCGGAGTTCCCTCTGGGAGGAGGGTGAGGCCAAGAGTAGAAATATTCCAGGGAAAGGTCACGAGGTCTGGATTGGGCAGGGGCGAGGGCAGAGAGCAGGAGTGGGCATTTGTGGGGCAGAAACAGCAGAACTTGGTGTCTGCTGGGGCCGAGAAAGAGGGAGAAAACCAGAGTGTAGCCTGGCATCCCAGCTTGGTGAAGCCCCAGTGGCGAAATGACTTTGGCCCAGGCAAACCTGTCCTCCCCTGCCTAAAGGACAGGCTGCAGGCCCCTCTGGAAGCACTAGAGGGAGCTCCAGGATAGGCTAGGCTCCTCTCTTCCCCCAGCAGTCAGCCTCCACCAGCTTCCAGAGCGGGAGAGGATCCACCCCACCTCTCAGACGTCTTCCGCCAGGGCCAGGGCCAAGTGCAATGGCTCACAGTCTCAGACCACCTCATCCTCTAGCCACCAAATTTGTGGGACATGGGGTGGGAGTGGGGGGTCGTTTCCTGAGCTAGGAGTAAGTGGAGGCAGAGGCTGGGAACTGTGTAAGAAGTACTGACAGCTTCCTGTCTCACCCCGCCCCTCCTCCCATGGAGGGAAGGGGAGTAACCCACCTGGAGTCACACCACTGTAACTGGCGACACCAGTCCCAGCCAGAACCACTGCCCCTAGTCGGGGATAGAAACGGAGCAGCGCTCCCCAAGTTGGGGCAGCTAGCAAACTAGAGGAGCGTAAGCGACCTTTCCACACCCCCCTTCCTATAAAAACTTGAGGTTGGGGGAGGTTCCTGTGAGCCACCTGGGGGTGGGGGGGTGGGTGTAGATACAGAAGGGGCGTCCGCGGGCAAAGCCGGCGGGTGGGGGGAGGCTGGCAAGTTCAGGAAGTGGCAGGGGCAGTGTGGACAGAGTGCAGGAGGCATAGTGGCCTGAGGTGGTGGGTGGGGGGGACAGGGGCACCATTAGGGAGCGGGATGCCGCCAGACGGCAGAAGGGAGCATTGGCAGGCTCGCCACAGAGCGAGGGCCAGGACAGCTTGGCACTTGCAAAGGAGGGCTCCAGCTGCAGACAGGGGAGTGGCAGAATTACAGTTTTTGGAAAAGCGTTTGGCTTCGCTACTCGAGTCTAAATGGCACAATCTTTTAAATTTTTATGAAAACAAAACGAACAAAAAAAAATGAATAACAAATGGAGACACCGAAACAGGAAATCCATTTCCTTTTAAATCCGATGGAAAGAGCAAACCCAAGCCCAAAATAATGCCAGCAAGATGTTAATAACCTGTGACGAAACAGGCTCACCACCTCATCGGTGCTCACTTCAAGCCGCCGCCTCAGCTGAGCCCAGAGCCCTGAATCTGAGGCCCATTCGAACAGAGTCATCATTGCCCGCATGGGGAAACTGAGGCTTAACTGGGGGCGGGCTAACCCAAGGTCATATGGCAAAGACGGAACTGGAGCAGACTCCCGACTCCCAAGCTTGGGCTTCTCTCCGTCCGCTCCTGCTCGTCTGCACGCATTGTACACCAAATGCACACACCACACACTGCACACACATAGGCGCCACATACTACATATGTCACACACACAACACACACACGAGCACACCACACACGCACCACATACACACTCTACACATCACGCAGGAAATGCTCTCCAAACTCAGATACACAAATACCTGTATACAGACAAGATTCCACAGACTCGCAGATCAGCTAACGCACGCATACGCTTACCTGGAGAGAAGCAAGCAGACGTGCGGAAGTATGCAGACGTGTGCGCGACACGCCCCAGAGCACCTAAACACACACGCAGACGTAGTCACATATTCGCAGGTGCTCGCACACGTAAAAAGCTGATCACTCCAAATCTAAATACTCAGATAAATCCTGGCATGTACCCTGGACACACACACATGCAAATTTCTATAGATATCTACGGGATTTCAAAATACCCCTTTATACACGTCACAAACGTACCACTCACACACCGACAGACACATGGACACACACGTATAACACACCTCACAGGCCAACACTCTGGGTTAAACATCTCGTTGCTCACAGCCAGGCCATGCTGGCACCAAGGTCAAGGTGAATGTCCCAGAGACCCTACCATGCCCCTGCAAGGCCTGGAAATCTGGGACAGGCAGAGTGCCGCAACCTTTGGGAGGTCAAGGACACCAAACTCTATTGAAAGAGCCAGGGTTGATTCCTGGCAAGTGCTCAGAGGAACTGGGAGCCCAGCCCCCCACACTCTCCTCACCCTGCAGGAGTGGGTGAGGGGCACGTTCCAGCATGTGTCTTAAGGGGGTTGGCAGGGGTGATGTAAAGGAAGGCGACAGTTCATCTATATGGGTTAGGGTCCGTCCTTCCTTCCTCCCTCCCTCCTTCCCTCCCTCCCTGCCTTCCTTCCTTCTTTCCTTCCTTCCTTCCTTCCTCTGATATTAAATAAGGAACTTTTGTGAATCAGGCAGAACAAAGCCATAGCCTCTGGTCCCCAGCAGCACAGTCTGCGGGCGAGCAGGCACGCCAAGAGCTGAGCCGTTATATGACATGTCGTGACAGCAGCTAGAAGGCCTTGGAGAAACCTGGGTTCCATCTGGGGCTGTGGAACGTTGGACGATTCATGTCCTCCTCAATCTCAGTTTCCTCATCTGAGAAATAGGGATCACGCTCTCCCTGGTCACCTGTTGGGTTTGTTATTCAAATCAAATTCAATAATGGATTTGGGGTGAAAGGGAAAGTTTAAGTAAAATAAGAATCAGGTGTTTATCAGGTGCCAGATGTGCGCTAGACCCATGATATGGAAAATGCAGGCCCTAGAGTTGAGAGGTTTGGCTGGGTTCAAATCCCTGCTTTGCCAAGACTGGCTGTGTGAGCCCGAGCAAGTTACTTAACCTCTCTGAACTTCCGCTTTCTCATCTGCAATACAGGTATAATAATACCCACTTTACATGGGTGCTATGGGACAGTGATGTCAAGTTCCTGGCACAAGGCCTGCCACAAAGCAGATGCTCAGTTAATTTAGTTCCCGTTATTATTTATAAGCTTTCATTTATTCATTCAGCAAACACTAACCGAACGCCTACTGTGAGCCAGGCGTGATTCTAAGAACTCTCCAAATTGACTCACTTTAATCCTATCAACTCTCTAATTATCCCTGTTTTACCACTGAGGAAACTGAGGCGCAGAGGAGTCCTATCGCTTATTCGAGGTTGCAGAGCTGGTAGGACGCAGAGCTGGACTTGAAACCCAGGTCCATGAGCAAGACGTTAACTTTCCTCTTATGGTTCAAAGTCCTCCTCCCCTCTCCCCAGCAGCAGCCCCTGTTAAATAAATCATCCAGTAACGGTTTCTAATTCCCAGACTTGGTTGCAAATGAATTATTCACATTGTAAGGCCTGCAAACCGCTGGCTGGGCCCCATGACCCAAGAAGGGCCACCCGCCCACAAGATGCCACTCCCTCCGCTGAGCACGGGTCCTGGTGGGCTGGCCAGAGGCAGCCAGAGTTGGCAGGCGCTGAGCTCTGCCGCAGGAACCGAGAGGAGGGGTTTTCCTCCTCCTGTCGCCCGCCTTTGCTTTCCAATAAGCTCACAGCCTGGTGTTGTCAAGGGAACAGACGTTCTGAACTCAGCCAGTCCCGGGTTCCAGTTCCGGCTCTGCCCTGAACAAGCTCCGTGGCCTCAGGCAGCCTACCCTCTCTGGGGGAGGCTGACTGGCTGGCCCACACGGTGGGGCTCAGGGCCCCACTTCACACTCCTTCTTCCATTTATGGGACGAGGCTTGTGCTGCCCAGCCAGGCTCTGTGCTAGGGACAAAGACCCTGTCCAGTGGGGACGCCCCGTCTCCATGTCTCATCTCCTCCCAGGATCCAGCTGAGATCCTGGTCCAAGCCAGATCCCTGGGGCCAGTTGTAGGGGGTACTAGGTGCTCCAGAGTCCCTCTTCAGAGCCAGTTACCCATCCCATGGATAGCTCACTGGGTTCTGCCTTTGCCAGGGGCAGCCAGCGGCCAGCACACGACCACTGGGGTTACAAAGGCCCAGCTCCCTTGCTTCGACTGAGACAACTCTGAAGGGCCATCACAGCTCCAGACGTCTCCACGGGGGCCTCTGTTACAACCTCATCGTGGGTCAGCTTCTCCCTCTGCCCATTCCTGCCTTCCTACTTACTGGCAGGTGTATCTCCCGAGGGCACGCCCCAGTAAACCTGCATGCGATCCTCCAGCTCAGCATCTCTTTCCAGGAACCCAGTCTAAGGTATTTGTCACAGACGGAGGCCAATCTCAGCATTAATTGGGACCCAGTCCAGGTCACCAGTATTCAATACTGCTTGTAGGATGAGCCCTGACTCTAACCCTAGACCGGGTCCCCAATCCTGTTCCCATACTGAGCCCTGATCCCGGTTCCAGCCTGAGCCCAAGTATCCCATGGAAAGCAGAGTACCACTTAAGACAGAACTAAGGGATAATAAGTGGGAGGCAGTAGGGGATTGGTGTCCGGCATAGACTGAGAATAGGACCAGAGTAAACCTCACGGGAGCAGACTGCCAACCCAGTCAGCCAAGAAGTCAGAGGCACAGAATCCCCCTTCACAGAGAGGTCTTTTTCAAAAACAACTAAACAGGATCTTCTTTATGAGGAACCAGCTATTCAAACCCTGGACCATTCTGTGCTTCTATGGGATCCAGGCTCAAGCGGAGGCTAGTCTCCCAAAGAAAGCCTCCTGCGGGGCTTCTAGGCCCCATGGTTCACCTACACAAGCTGTCAGTGTCCTGAGGACTGATGGGTGGCCCATGGGTCTACGTACCTGTGACCCAGCCCAACCTCAGGCAGCCCACTGTTCCTCTCGGGACCATCCAGTCCATAGTATTTGACTCGCATGGCCGTTTGTTTGAGGCAGGCACCATTATTACAGGCATGACACGGATGATGAAACCGAGACTCAGAGAGGGGGGTCCTGCTTGCCCAGGCTTCCAGAGCTGGGACTCACCCAGCTGTTCCTACGTCTGGAAGAACGAAGACCACTGCTAACAGACTCAATGTTCGGGTTCCCTCCAGATTCACATGTTGAAAGCTAACCTTCCATGTGAGGGTATTTAGAGGTGGGGCGTTTGGGGGGTGATTAGGCCATATATGAGTGGAGCCCTCATATATGATGGCATCAGTGCCCCAGAGAGATTCTGGGCCCCTTCCGCCATGCGTGATTACAGCAAAAAGGTGGCTGTCTGTGAACCAGGCTGCAGACGCCGAATCTGCCAGCACCTTGATCTCGGCCTTCCCAGCCTCCAGACCGATGGGAGGTAAACTTCTGTTGCTTATAAGCCACGCAGTCTATCATATTTTGTGTGACAGCCTGAACAGAATGAGGCAGCCACTTCCCTCATCTGCTTCACACTGTCGGTTCTGCCTTTATTCCGCCCATCTGTCCATCCATCTGGCCGTCCGCCCGTCCATGCATCCCGCGTTCGATCCACACACCCATGCATGCATCCGTCCACAGCTGTGCAGTGAGCGTCCTCCATTACCAGGTCTGGGCTGGGTGCTGGGGAGAGAGCGGGCAGAGCCTACCGTTGTGGCATGTACAGGCTGGCAGAGGAGCCACATATTAAACAAACACACCCACAAAACCCGAACACATCACCGCTATGCTGAGCGCTGGGAAGAAGCAGCCCAGGATGTGAGTGGGTGGAGCAAGGACAGTCTCTCTTGAGACTGTTCTCTGGGCCCCAGGGAGCTAGTGGGCAGGAAACCTGCTGAGCTGCCCTCCCCACCCCCCGCCCCCCACCCCAGAGCTTGGCCTCAGGTGACAGAAGCTGTGAGAAAAGCATGAATAATGCCCCAGCTGAGCCAGCCCACCTGCCCCTCTCCAGCAAGTGGGGTCCTGGGGGCTTGCCTGCAGCAGGAGGTAAGTCAAGAGGTAAATGGGGCGGAGTCTTTTGCAAATCATGCAGATTCACTTTGTGAGCCACCCCAGCTGGGGCCTAAAGCCTCCAAGAACTGTAGCAGAGCTTCAGGAGACTCAAGAGAGGTTATTTCGGGAGGAGCATACGTGTAGAGGTGGGAGACAGCAGGCAGGTGCAGCAAGGTGCAGCCAGGAGAGAGAGGGAAGGAGAAACTGGGTCCTGGCCCTCAAGGATGCCACAGCACCCTTGGGGGCTCGACTCCCACTGCGCACCAGTGACAGTGATTATCGCCATTGGCGAAAGCTGGCTGCCCAACGGGGGTCACGCGAGATCTCGTTTCGGCCCCACTAGGTCCGTTGAGGGCGCCGCTGCTAGAAGTAAGACCGTTACAGACAGGAAAACCGAAGTCAGAAGAGGTGAAGCCCATCACCCGGGAGCACAGAGCTAGCAAGTAAAGGAGCAGGATACAGCCCCAGCCCGAGTTCCTAACACTCTCCTACTGTGCGCAGGAAACAAGGGGAGGAGGTCGGCGGGACCCATGACAGGTGACTGCAGCTGCGGTCTTCCCTGTCCCTGCCGCTGAACGGAGAGTTTACCCACGTCTGTCCCCGCACGCACGGCACTGGGCGCCGAATAGGTGCTAAGAGGATGTCGTGAATAAACAATCGTCTTAGGAGCAGACACTCGGAGTGCTGACCCTGTCACCAACAGCACCCCACGAGGTGGGCGCTCTTATCGCCCCCCATGTCACAGGGGCGATAAGAGCGCCCACCTCGCCACTGGGACACCGATAGTAAGTGGCGAAGCCGCGATTCGCCAGGCAGCAGGTGGATAAACGCACAAACGAACTGATGAGTAAACGAGCATGAGTAATGACAATGACGAAGGGGAGAAAAGGCGAGTCGGCAAGTGAGGGACCGGAGGGGGGACAGAGGGGGCGAAGGTGAGGCGTAGGTCTAGGTAGAGCGAAGAGGCGGAGGCTGCTCCCACTCGTTCCACCTCCAGCTTCCAGGAACAGGCTCCTTTTCTCTTCTCCCAAGGAGGCTTGACTTCTTCACCAGGCTGTTGCCTAGCAACGGTGCCCTGCATCCCCGGCCCCGCCCTACTTCAGTGGGCCCAGGCTGAGAGGTGTGCAGCCAGCCCCCCAACCCCGGGCCTGGCCCAGATAGGCAGGGAACTGGGGCGCCTGGGCTCTCAGGCTGGGGGGAGGAAGGTCAGAGGCCAGGCCTGAGTGGGCTCCAAGTCTGGGAGGAGAGAGAGGCCTGAGACCCGTGGCAGAGGGCCGTTCGGACCAGCCGTTGACGCCGAAGGCACCCTGCCCACAGAGAAGCAGGGGTGCTCACAACTACTCATCGCAGTGACCACAGGGCCTTGGGTCCTAAGTCCTGGGAGGCAGGAGATCTTGGATGCGTCAATTCCTTTCCAGAATCTGCTTCCTCACCTGCAGAATGGGGACATGGTGCAATGCCAACCCCCCCCCCCCCCACACACACACACATGGGGACCATGGGAGGGCTTGGTACTAGGAAGGGGAGAGCTATTTTTATAAGCAAGGAGTGTGCGTTCTGTCTCTAGAAGAGAAAGAATGTCAGGGCGAAGAACTCTCACAGTCCCCTCCAGGAATGGACGGAACGCCCTGCGTGGAGCACAGGCCCGGAGGGCTCCCTGAGGAGGTGGCCCCTGCAGGACTTCTCTCACTGGAGGTGGAGGTGGGGAGGAGGAGGAGAAAAACCCCGGCATAGACAACAGGACAACAGTCCGTGCAAAGGCCCAGAGGCAGCAGACCGGAACCCATCCTGTGACAGCTACTCTTTATTCACAGTCAGGTGTGTTCACATGTGATCTGCATAGCAGCTCCGTTAGGTTGGAAGTCATGTTCCTGTATCGTCGGACATGTTGGCTCAGAAAGATCGAGGGGCTTGTCGTGGTCACGCAGCTGGTGAGTGGCCCAGCTCACTTCCCCTGCCTCAGATGGGTGGAGAAAAGAGGCCCAGTGGCAAGACGTGCCACCGTGGAGGATGCCGGGTCCTCCCTGCACCACGGGGAAGGAGTCCGGACTGTGCAGAGGGCAGTGGTGGCCACTGACGGTTTCTGAGCTGGGAGAGAAGTGACCCAGGCTGGGCGGTCAGGTCCGTAGGTGCTATCCCGGGCCATCTGTCTCCACCGCCTACATCTCCCACCCTCTGCATCCATCCACCCCCACCGTTTCTCAACCACACCGAGAAACCATGTGTGACGGAGGAGAATGTAAAAATATATATGTAACCGAAAAACAACAACAGGCTGACAGAACACAGCTATAAATACTCTGACGGGTGCAGATTCGTTCCTCCGATCCTGCTTCCTGCTCCTGCTTCCTGAAGCCTGAGGAGTGACGGCACGGTGTGGACGGGCGGGCTGGGAACTCAGGGACGGGGAAGGGAAAGGGGACAGCCATGTGTGGCCCTACTGTGCGACATGCGCTTTGCAAACAGTATGTCTCTGAGTCTCCGCGGGAACCCTCTCAGAGAATCACTACTGTCATCCGCAGTTCACAGATAAGGAAACAGAAGCACAGAGAGGTAGGTCATCTGGCCCAGGTCACCCAGCAAAGAGGTAGTGGCGCTGGGATTCCAGAAACCTCGGCCATGGGCCAGCTTTCCAAAGAAAAGAGAGCCGGTTTCAGGCTCTGCCTCCCTCAATCCTTGGGTGGGGCCAGAGAGAGCTTCAGGCTGCGAGGCACTCCTCTGCTTACTGGCCTTCCTTGGTGGCTCCCCAGTGCCCTCCTGGTAAAGGCCAAACTCAGTGAGGCCTTCAAGGCCTTGTGATCTGGCCTCTGCCCACGTCCCACCACGGGCTGGGGTCTCGGAGACACACCATGCAGACCGTCTGCCAGGACCTCTCCAGAGCCAGGTGCCCTTGGCCTCTGCACCTCCGGTTCCCTTTGCCAATCAGGCTGTTCCCCGCTAGGTACATCTACGCACACGGGGGCCTCAGCTCGACCTCTCTGGCCTCCTCCACTGCCCCGGTCCTCCCTCTGCATTCCCCGCGAGGCCTGAAGCTCGGTTGTAACCACACGGTCATTATGTGTGGCGGGCGCCGCCAGTGAGGACGGACCAGGAATGGCTGCAGGCAGGGCCTGTCGTGCCGTCATGTAGATAAATGTTCCTCTCTGGAGGCATGAAATGGCACTGTAGGGGAGCTGGCCTCAGAAGGAAAGAAAATAGAGGAGAAGAAAAGTGAAAGTGACCCCCCCCCCCGCCGCCCCCATCTCCCTGCATGGTGTTGGGGGGCGGGGCAGGGCTGGGTAGTGACTGAGCAGAACCGGAAGCAAGTTGGCCCGGTCTTGTGGACCCTCGCTGTGTCCCAGATCAGCTTGCAGAGAGCGGTCTGAGCCTTTTTGCACCTCTGGCCAGTGTGAGGCGTGGAGGGAAGGCTGCCATTGGGGTCATTTGTTCGTTTTCAGATCTTCCCTGTAGACAGACCAGCGCTGCCCGCTAGAAATATAACACGAACCACTTATGTCATTTTTAATTTTGATTTTCAAGTAGCCACTTTTTAAAAAAACAAGCAGCTGAAGTGAATTTTAATGTTTTATTTAACCCAGTATGCCCCAAATATTACCTCTACATGTAGTCAAGGTAAAAACTTAATGAGATTTAAAAAATTTTTTTTGTACTAAGTGTTCAAAATCCAGTGTGTCTTTTACATTTCAGTTGAGACTAGCCACAGTTCTGGGGCTGAATAGCCACATGTAGCTATTGTATTGGACAACACGGCTGTGGCCTATAAACTTAAGGGGAATCAGTACCGTGGTTGTACCCACCATTATCATCTCCAGGGTCTGGCACGTAATAGGTACTCAGGAAATGTTTGTTGAATGACTGGCTGACTGACCGGCTCGATGGACAGATGAATGAATGAGTGAATAAATGAGTGAGTGAAGAAATGGTTTGAAGCCTTGTTAGACCAAAAGCCAGATTCCCAGTGTGGGCTATGGGGAGAGCCTAGAAATAAATTCTAGTCCCCCCTCTGCATCCAGTTCTCTGCATGACCCCTCTCTGGGCCTCAGTCTCCCCATCTAACTAATGGGGTTGGACTGTGTGATTTTTTTTTTCTAGGCTCTCACTAGAGTTTCTCAAGGAGAGCCCAACCTCCTCTCTGCAGCATCCTTCCCCTGAGTCAGGTCTGCAGAGAAGAAAAAGGGAAGCCGAGGGATGTGCAAAGACCAGAACCCACCTTTCTCCTATCCAACTTCAGCGCCCCAAATCCAGGCTCTGCTACTTCAAGCCCTGTGACCTTGGGCAAGATGCTTTGCCTCGACATTCTTATTTGTGAATGCGGAGGATGATAATACCAACCTCAGAGAGTCATTCCCATGAAATATGTGTGCGTAAATAAAGCACTTCGAAGTGTGCCCGGAACACTTTAAGTGCCATACAAGTGATAGATATTATCGGCCTCACTGAGCAGCTATTCTGCAGTTCACATGAGACAAGGGGCGTGACCAGGGTTTGCAAATTGTAAAGTCCTCTCTGGAGAGCCAAGCATTTTTTGACTGCAAAGGACGTTGCAAACTGTAAAATGCAGTATGACTTACAAAGCATTTTGTAAATGTTGCCGCATTAAGGAGGCTAGCGTAGATTAGCTTTCTATAATCCGAAAAGCACTTCAGAATCATGAATCCCTTTGGAGACCGTAGAGGTCTTTGTAAGGGCTTTCTAGACTGTCGAGTGCCTTTCAAAGACGTGAGCAAGAAGCAGGGTGGAGTGGGTAGAGAAAGAAACTGGAACCGAAGGCTTGAACTGCAGCCCGTTTCCCCTCGTTCTTGTCGCCGCCCATGCCAGCCGGTGCAGAGACATTCCAGCATATCTGCAGATTCCTGCGATTCTCTCTGAGGCCGAGGAGGCCTTGCTGCATTGCTGACTCAGCCAAACGGGATGCCATCAGCAGGAATTGGCCCCATCTTCCTTGCATTCATGCCTTGTTTTTTTTTTTTTTTTTTTCCTACCACAAAGGCAATGAACCTGACACCACTTAAAGATTTCCCTGTGGGTGGCCTCTGGGGCCTGGGAAGGTAGCCGGCTCCTGGGCTGCTGGATGACCTTGCTCTGAGGCTCACTTGAGCCTGCTCGGGAAACCCAGCCCAAAGCGCCTGCTGCCCCCATGTTGACAGAGTAGCAGAGGTTTAAGGGCTGAGGTCAGGTGGTAGCCACTGCCCTCTAACAGCTGTGGGGGTAGTGCAAAGGCCCCGGGCTCAGAAGTTCCTGGGTTCCAACCCTGGATCTGCTACTTTCTCATCTATGACCTCGGGCAGGTTCCCTTACTTCTCTGAGCCAGAGTCCCTCAGTGGTAACATGGACTGATAATGCTCATTCGTGTGTATGTCATTGGGTGGCCTGCTGCGCAAGCAAGTTCTGTTCCTTCTCCTATCCCCAGGCCTGTGGCCCTTCTAATAAGGAAGAAATAGAAGGAGCATGGGATTTCTAGTTAAAAAGACCCAGATCCATATCCCGGCTCAGCAGCATGTAGCTGTGTGTCTTCAGTCAAGTCACGTCACCTCTCTGAGCCTCTATGTCCCTTGGCTATAAAACGGGCACGATAGTAGTCGCTACTTCGTAAAAGGTTGGTGAGGATCTGAAGATGCGCTGTGCGCAGCACGCGTAGCGTAAAGTCTGGCACGTGAGAAAGAACTCCACCAACGGTGACTGCGAAGTCCCTGTCCCCGAACTATTTGGGCGCCCCGTTGTACTCCATAATGCCACGCACTTCTCCTTCGTGTGCCTCTTCACAGCTGGACTTCTTTTCGTAGCCCGCCCCCCTGCCCCCACCTCCTTCTTGTCCCTGGATTGCACAGTGTTGACCCCAAAGTGAGGCTCAGCTCCTCTTTGAGCCTCTCAACCCAAACCAGACACCCTTCGCTGTAGATGTCATAGACGAAGGAGGGTCCACAGAGGCAGTGCGGGCTCCCCGCCCTCTGCGCTTGTCCCAGGCTCTCTCCATCTTGCTGTTGTCTGACTCGCTCCCTCCTGGCCTGGCTCCTTCTCTTCCTGTCCTTCCTTTTCAGTAGCAAGACAGCAACATTTGTTTTCCTCCTGCAATATAACTCATTTCTCTGGACAAAGCCAGGAACTAGCGAATGCAAGTTTTCTTCATCTAGTTGCACCCCCTGGGCCACACGCTACTTCAGGGCCTGTACTGTGTCCCTGGTTCACGGCTGTACGCCCAGCACCCAGCCTACTATTTGGCCCCCAGTAGGCAGCTCATAACCATGCAATGAGTAAATGAATAAATGAGCAGACAAGAGCTACTGAGGCAGGGAGAGAAGAGAAGCTGCCCGCCATGGTCGTCCAGTGCCCTCAATTCTTGGAGATTCCCTCTGTGGCAAGTGGGCTGATTCAGGAAGAGGCTGAAGCTGATGGTGTCCTTTTCAGTCCCCAGAAACAACCTCATACCAACACATTCTTGGCTTCTTCGAGGGCTATTGTGAACATTAGCACTTGGGGGTCCCCCTTTAGTGTCTGATGCTTCCCTGTCAGCAACTGCCTCTTCTAAGGGGTCCAAGGGTGATAACGAAACGGGACAGTGGCTGCACATCAGAACCCCCCAGAAAATTTTTAAACACCAGAGCCATTTGGGCCTCGGTCCACCCGCTGCCCCTGCCCCTGAGATTCTAATTCAAATGATCTGATGTGGGGCCGGATGGTTTATTTTTTAAATATCTTAATCGATTCAAATACATACCACTGAGACGGAGAAAAGGGCTGGGTTTTTGAAACAGATGGATCTAAGAATGCATGTGGGGTTTCCACAGCAAGGCCCCATGGATCAGGCAGCTTATTGGCTGGTCATCCAGGGGAGGGCCTGGCCAGGTGGCAGAGAGGAAGGCACGTGGGCTTCGGAGTCATTGAGGCCTGGGTTTGAATCCCACAGCCCAGCTCTGTGGCCTTAGGCAAGTCACTTCACCCGTACGAGCATTAGTTTCCTCATCTGTTAACTGGCAATCAGAACAGTCAGTAAGAGAATGTCATAGCTAATTGCCTGGTTCGGGGCCCGGCCTGGAGTCGGTGCTCCATAGAGAGTGTTTCTGTTGTCTCTTGAGTAGGCTTCGTGGTGGGAGGGGAGGGTAAGCATGGCCTCAGCGCTGGCCTGTGCACCCGACGGGAGGAACAGTGCCCTGGGAGAAAGGAGGTGTGGGCCTGTCCCAGTTCTGCCCATCATGATGTGCGACTTCGACCAAGTCGCTCCCAGCTCTCAGCCTCAGAGACGCCATTCAGCTCAACCCCGAGAGGCAGTTAAGGGCTGAGCTGTGGAGGCAGGTCTACCTCCAATTCTCCAGCCAGTTCTCTGAGGCAAGTCACTCAACCTCTCTGAACCTCAGTTTCCTCATTTATAGATAGAGATCTCATCACAGCGCTGTGTCCAGTGAAGTCACTTTGGTAGCTTGAAGCTGGCCTCTGTGGGAGTATTTACACCAAGGAGAATGGCGGGCATGGCAAATCAGGAGTCCCCAGGCCCCCATAAAAGTCAGTTTACCAGCACGCTGCTGCAACTCAGATAGTGCCTTTCACCATGGTCGTTGGGACAGCCAGAGAGCTGTTGCCTATTAAGCACTTAGCATGGCGCCTGGGCACTAACTCATGCCAATTAAGCAACATAACATTCATCAGCCATCACTTTGTCTCTGGCCTGGTATAAGGAGATCACACGGAGGTTTAACAACTCCGGGAAATTTCTAGAGGAGGAAACTCAGGCTCAGGCAGGCTTGCTGACTTCAAATACAATTAAATCTTGCAAGCCTACTGTGTGCAAAGTTTATTCTTATTCATCCATCTCATTTCAGCCTCACAAACCCCCCTTTTCTTTCATTTCGGATGAGGACTCCAAGGCCCAGAATGGGCGAGTGACCCACCTAAGGTCAGCCTTGAGCCCAAGGCCTCGGTTTTGGTCTTGAACCTGCATGTGTCGGTCTCCTGGGCTTCCTCCCGCTACGTCCAGCTGCATTTCCTTCTGGATGAGGGCAAGCTTTGCTGATTTGATCTCTCTGGCCCTTTCCAGCTCTGACATCCTCAGTATTTAAATCAGCATATGAATATTTTACAAGCATCCCGGGCGAAAATAACCCCCTGCCTGGTTATGTCAGGCTGCAGCCGCAGTCGCCAGGCCCAGGCGCTTCTGCTATTTGCGAGACATGCAATTCTGCGAGGCCTCCCAGCAGCAGCAGCCAAGGAATCGATAGCCTTTAAATAAGTAATTAGAGGAGCTGAAGACGTCGGCACAGCCAGGAGTGAGCAGGGGAATATAAACGCATACTCTCCCAGGCTTACCGTGAAGGGCCCAGTTCTGTTTTTCGGTCAAGAAATGCGACAGGGCCTGGGGCAGGGTGAGAGATGGGGGAAGCACGGGGAAGAAGGAGATGAAAACAATAATAGTTGGTATTTACTGAGCACTTTCTGTGTGTCGGGCTTTGTCTCACTGTTGCCATACCCAATGTTCTCCTAAAAGCATTGAGGCTCAGAGAGGGGAAGTCAGTTGTCCAGGGCCACACAGCTGGAAAGTGGCAGAGGTCTCAGGCCTGTGTGACTTCAGAGCAGGGTTACTCAACCTTTGTGCTATTGATATTTTGGGTGGGTAATTTTCCCTAGGGGTAAGCAGAGAGGGAGACTGTCCTGCGCATTGTATAATGTTTATCAGGCCCGGTCTCTACCCTCCACATAGCATGTCCTCCTCATTTGTGACGACCAAAAATGTCTTCGGACATTGCCTAATGACCTCTGGAGGACAAAATCACTCCCAGTGGAGAGCCACTTCATTAGAGTCTGGATTCAGTTTGCTCCTTTTTTTCTTCTGTTCCTGGCGGCTTTGGAATAAGGCTCAAAATCTTTGTCCCGGCCTAGAGAGGCGGCTCTGGAGCCGAAGCTGGCTACGTGAGGGCACCGACTTGCCTACTCACTGGCCATGTTACCTTGGGCAAGTTCTCAACCTCTCTGTGTCTCAGTTTCTCTATTTGTAAAGTGCTCCTCACCCCCCAAAAAAGGTTATTAAGATTTAAATAAGTTAGTACATGCAAAGCATTTAGAGCAGTGCCTAATAAGGGTGAGCTATTGTTACAATCCACAGGCCCGTGTGACCAAGTTCCAGCCCAAGACTGCGGCCTCACAGGTATTGCTCTCCCTATAGGAGGGGGGAGGCGGGAGACCCTCTCAGCACCCGGGGAAGAAATCATCCCCAGTAACTTCTGCCATTCTTCTCTTCCTGCTGCACTCCCTCTCCCGCTGTCCCCGGAGGAGTGGGAGAAAACCTCAAGGATGACCAATGGATGGCCATTTAGTCCCACAAGATCACGAGGTAATAAGAGCCAAGCTGCCACTTCCTCTCTCCCTGCAGGGCTGTCTGTGCATGGCAAGGAGTATGGAGGCACTGTTCACCGCCTTGCAAAAGCATCCAATTAAAATGCAGTTCCTTTTATTACCCAGGAAGCTATAAAAATACATAGAAACAAACACATTTATTCACTGGAGTTGGTCGCCACATTTTATAGGTCTGTTGCATGTGTTTTTGTTACACTGACGTTTGTGAGAAACAAGATTCTGGAATGTTGTCCTCATTTGGGCGCTTGGGAGAAACAGTATCCAGAAAGGCATTCCAGGGCCTGTGCTTACAGAGCAGCTCCCAGTGCAGGAGTGTGTGTGTGTGTGTGTGTGTGTGTGTGTGTGTGTGTGCATGCATGAACGCGTGTGCACGTGTGTGCGTGCAGATAAATTCCTCCCTTCCCCCAGAAGGAAGGGTCCCTTGAGGTGACCTGGTCCAGCCTTCTCACAGAGTTGAGAAATCCGAGGCCTAGGACAGGGAGGTGCTTTGTCCAGCATCATAGTACAGCTTGGTTCGGCAACTGTTTTCTGAGTGTATGAGTGAGCCCTCGCTGCTGTAACGGGGAAGCCCCCAGTCTCAGTGGCACAGTGGAGTTGTCCTTCTTGCCCACATGGCAGGTGTTCCCGGCTGGTGGATGGGTCTTCCACATGGTGATTCAGGGACCCGGGCTCTCTCCTCATTGTGGCCACAGCCTCCCCTAGAGTATCATATTCACCTGTTTGCATCTGGATAGGGAGATATTCAGAGGATTGCAGATTTTTATGGAGGTTTTTTAGGTCACGTCTGGAAGTGGCCCATGTCACTTCCGTTCATATTTTATCAGCCCATTTTAAGTCACATTCTATACTTAACTGCAGGGGAGGTTGGGGACTGTAGCCTGGCTGTGTGCCCAAGAGGAAAAAGGCAGGTTGGTGAATAGCTGGCAGTGCCTTGGTGCCTAGCCCTAGGCCAGAAGCTGCATGGGCAGAGATGACAGATGGGAGACCTGCCCTCATGAAGCTCAGTCTAGTAGGGGCAGACACAGGCAGCTAATGTCCCCGACCAGAGGTTTGGCCCCTCTCCCACTGATCCCAGGAAGTACATTCACTTCTCTCTAGAGAGACCCCACCCCATGATGAGTCTAAGACTCCTGACACCCTTGCTCAGTCCAAAAGGAGTCAACAATCCTTGCTTCTAAAAGGTCGTGGAGAAGAAACGGAAGACCCGGTTCTTTTCCTGCAAGGCCCTCTGCCTCAGGCCCAGCAGCATTTCCTTTTGTGGGGAGCCTCTCTCCCCAGGGGTATGTGTCACTTTACACCACCACAGGCCAGGCTCTCCAGGCCCTGGAGGGATGACCTAGCTTCCCAGTTCACTTGCAGGCTCTCACACACACACCCCTAAAGTCAGCCAGAGCAGACATTTGCTGCTTTGGTTAACCAGGAACTATTTAGGGGATCCCTACATGGCAAAAGGACCCCGACCTCCCACCACAGAAGCTGGTCAGGCAGATATTCTGTACCCCCAGCAGCTAGAATGTGGACATGTGGCCTAAAGTGTGGCCAGTTGGACACACCCTCCAGAACTCTGAATCTTGAGAGTGACACAGAGGCATGGGCTCAGTCAGCAGCGGAATGGCAAGTAGGGATGTGTGACGCACCATCTCCATGGCAGAGGTGCCAGCAGGGGCCGCTGTGACCAGCCGGCAGGCGCAGCCTCCGATGGGGGCACCTTGGCTGGGCTTTAACCTGTCAAGCCTGTTTCTCTAGTCTTCCTGTCAATCATCTGTGCCACCTGATGCTTTGCCAGACAACTTCTTTGGGTTAATCAGAGTCAGTCTTTGCTAATGGCAGCCAAGAGCCCTGCCTTATGCACCCCTGGTGCTGCACCCGAGTCACCAACCTGCTCCCTCCAGGATTTGCTTTGCTGCCAGCTTCACCCCGGGCCACCTGAGACCTCAGGCGGCTGTAACCACCTCCATCCACCCCCAGGGGAAAGGCCAAGGTTAGCATCTTTTTCCTCCAGGAGATTTCTGAGCCAATTTCCAATTAACCTGTCTTTCCATACTCCTTGAACATTCAAAGTCCTCGGCAGGGCTGTGGACAGAACCAACAAAATTGCATCGTTTTTTAATCCTTGGTATTTTATGCATTTAAAACCATTATTCTGAGATGAGGTCCATAGAATTCATTTTATGCCAAAGGGGTCCCAGTCACCAAAAAGATTCCAGTCACCAGACGATCCCTCTGGACTGTCACCTCCAGATAACAGGTACCAAGACTCCTTCCTCTATGACATGGGCTCCTTTGCCTTGAGACCCCACTGATTTGAGGACCAACGCATCTTCTTTGTGCCTTTCCTTCTGGAAAGAGTTCCCTACTTCTGTTGGGGGCCAGCTCCTCTCCCCGTGCTGTGGAGGTACATGGTCCCAGCAGGAGCTGCCATGTTGTCACATGACCTCGCTCTCCAGCTTCAGCTATTGGTTAAGGAAGGCTGGGCTCCTGAGCCAAGCTAGACCCACCAGTTGTTTTTCTAAGCTGGCATTGTGAGTGGGGGACCAGTTATATTCTCCCCGGCGGAAACTCTGGCGGTAAGAGCCGTCATGTTTTCCACAAAGTAGGAGAAGCCAGTCTGCGGAGCGGAGGTTAGCCAACGCGAGATAGAGAGAGACAGAGACAGGAGGAGAGAGGAAGAGAGAAAAGAGGAGAGAGGAGGGGAGGGGAGGGGAGGGAGCTGGCTGCATCCTAGCCCAAGGCGCAGCCGCGACCCTGTCCCCCGGCAGTGTGGTTAGTCATCGCCTCCTTGAGTTTCCCCCTTTTTGCCTCAGCTCGTCAGAGTTTGTCACTGTCTGTCTTATTCCCACCTAATCCACAGGGTCTGCACAGAGCCTGGCTCATAGTAGGTGCACAGTCAATGTCTGAGAGTGAACGAATGAATGAATAAACACATGCAAAAGAAGAATGTACAAGGTACAGAGAGTTTAACTCTATGTGGGGAGATGTCAGAAACTGCCTGGGGTAGGAGGTGATATCCGCAGTGGGATCTGAAGGGTGAAGAGGAGTTTCCTGGGTGACGGTTATGGGGAAAGAGGCTAGAGAAGTCAGCAGGGACTAGGGTGAAAAACACTGAACTATCAGACTGATAATTAGATCTTTCACAGTTAGCGGCCGACCTAGGTCTAAGTCCTAGAGCCCCATCCTGAGTGTCATCCACGTAAGCTAATAGGTAGGTGTCCCAAAGCTCACCTCATGTCCCTGCTTCTAGAGATGCCGCGAATAGGAAAATGTTCTCCTCCCTCCGCACCCAATGACTGTCCTGAAACTGCCCTCACGAAGGTCCCCGATGAGCCCCTGTGGGCTACACCAGCAGACAGAGCCTCTTCGGTCCTGATCCTCCCTGACCTCTGGGCAGCTTTCCACATTCTGACCTTGACCCACACTGTTCCTCCCTGGGCGGCTCCTTCCCTGTCCCTTTCGTGATCTTGACTTCCTGGGCCCACAGCTGTTCCTTAAATGTCAGTGGCCTCCCAGTGCCTGTGCTGGGTCCTCCCCTCGCTCTACACTCACCCTCGAAAGCCTCATCCACTCCTGTGGTTTCCTGGACCACTTAGAGCGGTCCCAAATCTCCACCCCTCATCAGCTTCAGACCGCATTAGCCAGCGGCTGGTCCTCCTCCAGGCTACACCGTGGGCCCCTCAGACTCCAACACGTCCCCAGTCAGACCCATCGTCTTCCCGCTCCTCCTGCTGCTTGTCTCCTCGCCCTGATTGACACGACACTTTTCCGTTCCACCAGCCTGTCAGGAGCAGATTCCCGGCCCCATGGAGGAGAGAAGGAAACAGGCTTGAGAAGGGCAGGACGGGGCGCAGAGGCCAGTCAACCAGACTTGGGGCACACTGCTGGAGCAGGACTCCGGATGCGGCAGCATTTCTCACCTCTGACCCCCAGGCCTCCAGGGGCCGGGGCAGTAAATGTTGACCAGATCGATTTCCACCATGCTTGGAAGTCAGTGGTCAGCTGCTGACCACACTGTCAATTATTCAGGCTCCCTGGGATTCCACCAAGAGCGACTGTTTAACTACAACACGGCTCCGTTGTCCTCGCACACCCAACGTTTCCTTGGAAGCCTGGACGGGAGTGACCAGCCAGCCCAGGGCACCTCTCCAGGCTGATGTGCGCCCCGGCCCCTCCCTCACTCCCGCTCCCCAACCCATTCATCATCGGCCAGGATTGCCGGCTTCTTCGACCTCAGAGCTCTGAACAGTGTTCCTGGGCCAAGGAGGCCTGAGGCCTTGAGGGCAGAACTGGGACCCGAGGCATGCTTCAGTTCCATTCCATGGGACACAGGACTTTTTTTTTTATAACCAGAGATAGACACTCTGGCAGGCAGGGAGCCACCAGTCCCAGTAGGCGTGTGCTAGTCCGTAGCCAGCTGTCATAGGAGAGAGAGCTGTCTAGGGGGAGAAACAGCTAACATTTGACATGTGCTTGCAAATGTGCAGAGCTCTCAAGACATCCATCGTTATGTGACCTCAAATCTTTTTAGAGCCAGGTGGTATGTAAATAAAAATGTGCTCATTTGATAATCGTTCATTGAACGGGCCAGGCTCTTTGCTAGGTGGTACAGGATGACTGTCAACGTATCAGCTCAACCCCGCCCTCAAGTAATGGCATCACTAAATGCAACGATAAGGACTAAGATGTGTCAGGGAGGTTCAGAATCCTCGCTGCGCTTCAGAGCACACTTCCCTCACAAAGACCGACGAGGCACAGACAGGTGCACAGGCGTGCCCACGGTCACACGGCTTGTGTAAAGGATGGAGCCGGAATCTGAGCCCAAGCGCCTGTTCTCAGCCTCTCTGATCAAAGTCAAGCCGGGGCTTCAGTCGAGGTCAGGTAGATGATCGCATAAGTAATGATCTAATGACAGAGCTGCGGAGGAGAGAGATCAGAGCGAGTACAACAGGAAGATCTAATCTGTCTGGGTTAGGGGGAAGGGCTGACGAGTCAGGGAAGGCTTTCTAGAAGTCCTTCCAGAAGAGGGGTTTGAGGGGGACGAGAGTCCAGGGAAGGAGGGACATTCCGAGCAGGGCGCACAGCCAGCGTGAAGCCCCCGTGGCTGCAGCACCCCGGCCAGGACCCGCAGGGGGCCGCTGGCGCCCAGGGGAGCAGGCAGCGCGTCAGCCACCGCCTGGCTGCGCCCACTTCCTCTTTGTCAGCTGTATTTTTAGATCTCTTACTTTCCGATGACACTGATGTGCTAGCAGGACCCGGGCCTTCCTCGGCCAGGGTTTTTAGCCTCCCACCGTGGCGTCTCACAGTGCCTCCCCTTGGAGACCTCACTGCAGGATGATTGCAGGCCTGGGCTTTTTTTCTGATGCAGTGACCGACTGTTCCACCTGGGGCCCAACGGCTCACGGCCAAATGCCCGTGGACGCAGGTCTCTCCACCTCTTACCCACCCATCTGCTTTCTCTCTTTCTCGCCACCGGTTCAATTCCACTCTACTCCAAGACCCCTGTCTGGGCCAGACACTGCGCTGGGTGCTGGCAAGACAAACCTAAAACTGACATAGGCACCTTTAGCATCGTATGTGCCAGCGTCAGGGGAGCGTATGTGATTCACGGTGCAAACTGGAACATGTATGTAAATGAAAGGGATGCTATTAATAATTATGCCGAGACTACAGTGTACACCTAGGTTTTTTTTTGGGGGGGGGGGAGGTTTACAGTAGGGAGCCTGGAGAAAACTCATAAAAATGCCTTTCCCACCCTCAGGACCCTGCAGAGGGGTGGGGTGGAGTGGGGAGAGACGTGGTTCCCACCCCAGAGCTGAGAAATGGGAGCCCAATAGGAATGCATGTAAATTTGGGGGTGACTGCAAGAAGGGGAGACTTGACACGGCATTCCCTGGTTGGATGTCTGCTTAGCCCTGGGCTGCCACCTGCACCAGGGCTACTGGAGTGGGACATGGTGGCGCGGTCCCAGGGGAAGGCCCTTTGAGTTCTGGTGCTTGGAGGGGAGGCTGTAGGGGCGGGAGGGGGCGGAGGCTGCAGGCTCGCTGGCACCCTTGGCGCTGGAGGGACGTGGCCGAGATGCCAGCTGACAGGTAACTGAAAGCTGTAGGTTTGTCTGGGGAGGGACCACCAGTGCCTGGGGGACCCTCAGGGCCCCAACCTACTCCCACAAGGCTTTGAGCTCAATCCACCGCAGTGTGACTTACAAAAGGGGAACCGCGGCCTGGCCAGGTGTTACCAGGGGGACAGCTGTTTCCCTTTCTTCTACCCTAACCCCAGCCCGAGGAGTGACCCCAGAGAAGGGTGTGTGTGTGTGCGCGCATGCGTGTTTGTGAGACAGAAGGATCACTGTCTCCTCCCCAGCACTCCCCAAAACGCGCACACACGCACGCACACACACACACACACATGCACACACACATTGAGGCTCTAGAACTCCCCGCTTAGCTAACCTTGTGGCAGAGAAGAAAGTTTAGAGTCAAATCTGAGCCTGAAGTTTTGAAATGACCAGATCTTAACCAGAATGAAACCGCTTTTATAACCAAAGGCGTCTGAATATAGAAACTGGACCACGGTGCTGTCAGAGGTGCCTGACTCCAAACTGATGGAGGGCTTCACAGAACCCAGCTGGTCGCCGTTTTTCGAAAAAATAAAACTGTGCCACAATGGCAGTCCAATGAGCTGAGTCCTTAATAAGCTGTTTCCAAAGGAAACACTGAAAGGGGATGGGATCGGAAGGGGAACGATGGTTAGAATAAGGACGGAACAAGGCCGCGTCGAATGTACTGGGCAGAGGGACCCAGGAAGCTCCGACACCTGTCACTTCCCTTGCCTCTGTCTGCAGGGTCTGGGGAAGCCACATCTGCAGGAAACACAGGGTCACTGTGTTGTTGGTTGGGTTTGTGGCCCCCAACCCAATGCCCTCCCTAGGTCAGTTTGAGGCCCAAGGAGGCCTTTCCCTCCACAAACCCAAATCTCAGGATCCCATCAGCAAGCCAACCGGGACAGGCCTGAAACAGTGAGGTCACACAAATGACCCTCCCGGGAAGGAGTCAGGAGGGTACGCTTCCGACCCTTGCTTAGCCGCAGGGGCGGGTGGGAAGGTACTGGAGTGAGAGCATTCACATGAGATATGGAGACATGGCAAGGGCAGGATCGGATTCCTCCCGCTCCCCACCCACTGGCAGAGGTGGCTCCGTCAGGGGGAACCTGAGCCCCAAGGCCTAGGCCTCTCCTGGACAGGGCATAAGGAAAGGAAGGGGTGAAGAAAGGAGACGCCATGCCTAGGACCGCAGAGAGGAGTTCAGATCGGGGCCTCTGAATTTGAGGCGGGGTGTCTCAGGAAATGGAAATCTGGGAGTCATCGGGGTAAAGCTGATGCTACGAGAGACGGCAGCCAGGAGAAGGGAGCCTTGGGGAAGCCAACATTTAGGAAGGGAAGAAAAGCTGCAAGAATGCACCAAGAGCCCCGCAGCTACCAAATCCTGGCCATCCTCCGACTGACAAGATGGATCTCTCAGCTGCTCTGGGAAGCCTAATGGCCTTGAGTCTGTCTGCCCAGGTGGGCCGCAGGACTCGTGGACGGACCTCCCTGCTTCCTGCTTTGGCTGCTTCTCAGGGCAGCTTCGGAAGCGATGCCCTTAGGCCAACACCACCCTCCCACTCCGGGCCCAGTGTTCCAGACTTTCTCCTCATCAGAGTTTACCAGCCTGGTCTCATTCCGTCTCCCGAGTCCCTGGCCAAGTTCTACCTGGCTCTCTGCCCTCTCTTCTCCTCTCCTTACAGCAGGAGCCAGTTGGGGCCCATCTGCAGACATAGCCACAGGCCAGGCCCTGGGACCCTCCCCACCTAAGGCAGCAAAGCCAGCCCACTCCCCCTTAGAAGTTCATTTGTCCTCATGCCCAGTTCTGATAAGAGCGTTTATTATCTGAGTCAGAGATTGAGACCCAAGGATTCCAAGCCCCTCCATGCCAAACATAAACTAGAGTCTTGAACCTTAAACCCCAGCCCAAAGCTGGGAGCTGATATTTTCAGGGTTCGGGGCCTTTCTGGGTCTCAGTTTGCCATCTGTATGTAACCCATTTGTCAGCTGGGGCCTCCCATGCCTATGATTCCAAAAATATCAGTTCCTACTCCACACCCCGTGGAAATGCGAAGCTATCCCCAATGCTTTGCAGTGTTTTGGAATGGTTTGCATTTTCACACTCCTCTTTGCCTCAGAGCTGCTGCTTCTGCTAAATTCATTTAGCATCTGGATCGGATGGCTGACCTAGGCCTGCTGTTTTGTTTTTACACAGCTCTGACTGAAACGTGGCATGCAGCCGGCACCTTCCGCTATTTCCACCAGAAACCCACTGCAGAAGGTATTTGTGGGTTAGGCGAGTGGGGGTGGGGGTGGGAGGAGATTTAGAGAAGTCAGAGTGAGGCTTTCAAGTGCTACAATTAAACCAACATCAAGAGGACATTGGACAATCCTGTTCTTAAAAGTCTTTTGGTTCACCCACCTCTGGAAAGTTTTCATGGATTCCTTTACCTCACGTGGCTCCCCAGTCTCGTCCTGGATCTTTTCTTTATTTTATTTTATTTTTTTTTTGCAGCTCTCTTCTTTGTGAGGCAAAATAGTGCAGTAGTTAAGTGCAAGAGTTCTCCCAGATGGCCTGGCTCTGTATCTGACTGGCTGTGTGATCTTAGGAGAGTTGCCTAACCTCTCTGAACCTAAATTTCGTCTATAAATGAGGATAATAAAGCGTGAAGATAGTTGGACTAGTAGTGAGGATTTCATAAAGCAATCCCTGGGAAGCACTTAGCAGAGTGTAATGATGTTAGCTGTTACCATCATCATCACCGCCGTCATCTGCCCCTCCAAATTCTTCGTACTGCCTTAAGAGGAACGATTCAATCTACTCAGGCACCTGCCCAAATCCTGCCTATCTTTGCAAATTGAAGCCCAGGAAGGGCTCAGGCATAGAAAGGAGCATTCTTTAAACAGGACCGGCCCTCCTCGAAGGTGGTCAGTTGAGGTCACTTCATTGCCCGTGAATGGGCCTAACAGTGACCCCACATTGGTAGACACCAAATAAATGTTCTGGCTTCCTTGCTCATTCTTCCTATCTCCTACCACCATCAGGCTGCAAGTAAACACGTGTGACCAGCAGTAGCCAACTCCAGGCCTGATGGGAATCTGTGTCCAACTTCCCTGAGCTTGTGGGAAGGAGGAGCTGTCTTTCAAGGGGTTCTATACAGCCTGGCGTTGCTGGGGGCCATCTTTGCTACTTCGTGGAAAGTCCACCTAAGAACAAAGCCAATGCAAAGAAAAAGGCAGCTTCTTGGTGATGACATTTGAGATCCTCGGCCCCACCATACCTGGATTTGTCCCTTGAATTTTCCAATTATTGGAACCCAGATAGCTCCCTTTTCTTATTTAAGCTTCTGTCATGTAAAATTGAATGAATTTAGACTAACAGAGAATTTCAACTAAAAGAGGGGCATGTTATAAAACAAAGGGGGATGTCATGGAATCCACTGCAGGAAGTATAACCAGAAATCCCTGGAATGAAAAGCCTGCAATTCTGACTCCAATTCTCTCTGTTTTTCCGTCTGTCTCCCTCTCAGGCTGTAATCTCCCATTTCTGCTTTTTCTCTGCATAGCTGCTGCTTTTCCCTCCCCTCTACAGATCAGTATTTCTGCTGCCTCACTGGCTCATCTAGAAATGGTCCCAGGGCTAATTATCACTGGCCCAGATTGGGTCACGTGACTGCCCTGGACGGTTTACTGTGATTGGCCATTACCTCTGAATCCAAAGATTGGGGTCAGGCCCACTTAAACCAAATAGACTAAGAGAGGGTGAAGGATAGTTTGCAAAACAAAAAAAAAAAAAACAAACGAATGAACAGCAAAACCAGAATGCTGTTTTCAGAACAAGGGAGATGAATGCCAGATATGCAAAACAAACAAACAAATAAACAAAACCCTCAAACATGGAGTTAAGTGAATTTTGTTTTGCAAACCAACTGAGCCCTGTATGAGCTCAGGGCCAGCCCCTTGTCCCGGAGGAACAGCGCTAATGGCAACTTTCACCTGCGACAACAGCTTCTGGAGAGCTGGGTTTGCTTAGGCTTTCTTTAATCTCTTTACAAATCGTACCACGTGCCAGAAGGAACTGATTCTGACTCTGGCCCCAGCACAGGCCCTTCCATGGCAACCTTTGAGCTTCAATGCCCCATCACACGGAACCATTATGGGGTTGTGGGAGAGTTCCAAGGAGAGAAGCCAGGAAGTAAGGAAGGAATCATGGAAGAGGCGGCCTCTGAGCCGGGCCCTTCAAGGATGCGCAGTAACTTCTCGGGGCTGTAATCAGGAAGACAAATGATGACAAGTGCTGGCGAAGATGCGGAAAACTCGGAGTCCTCGTGCATTGACGATGGGAGTGTAAAATGGTGCAGCTGCTTTGGAAACAGTCTAGCAAGGCCTCAAAAAGTTGAATGCGGAGCTGCTACAAGCATTCCTTGGAGATACTGTGGGTTGTGTTTCGGACCACTGCAATAAAGCGAGTATTGCAATAAAGCGGGTTATAATCTTTTCGCTGGCGGAGGGTCTTGCCTTCCATTTGTCAAAAACATCTATGCAACATCCATGAAGTACAATAAAGCAAAGTGCAATAAAATGAGGCGCACCTGTGTATGACCCAGCAATTCCCCTCCTAGCTGTATCCTCAAGAGAAAACGTACGTCCACTCAAAAACTTGTAAACGAATCTTCATAACAACATTCATTATTCATGATTGCCAAAAAGTAGAAATGAGCCAAACACTCATCAACTGATGAATGGATAAAGTGAGGTATATCCACATAACGGAATATTATTCCACTATAAGAGGGAATAAAGTATTGATACCTGCTACAAGGTAGATGTACTTTGAAAATCTAAAGTGAAGGAAGCCAGTCCCAAAAGACCATGCAGTGTATGATTCTGTTTATGTGAAATGTCCAACGTAGGCAAATAGAGATAGAAAGTAGATTAGGGGTCACCTATACCTGGGGGTGGGAGAGGAGAGCGCTAATGGAGCTTTGGGGGGATGTCAAAAATTGATTGGGGTGATGTGTTCCATCACTGTGAATACACTAAAAGACATTGAATTGTACATTTGGAATGGCTGGCTGGATTGTACGGTATATGAATTACATCTCGTTAAAGTCATTACCAAGAAAGAAAAGAACAAAGAATATATGAGGAGGTAGGAGAGGGGCTGTTTTTCGAGGTCCTGAGGTGGCAGGAAGCACCACAAGGAAGACAAGTGTCAGGGTGACTGGAACCAGCCCGAGTCACTGGCTCAGGTGTTGGGGCGAGAGTTGGTGGCACAGTGCAGCGTTCTGACGTGTGCCCGTTTCCTCGGTGTGAAGGACCTGTGGTCAGCACCATTAGTGGTGTCTGCCTGGCTCTCCAGGATCCCCTCCGCCCTTGCCCACTCCCTGTCTACAGAAGTAGGCTCCGGGCAGTCACGTTTGTGCAGTGTGGCCCTCAGCTATAGCCGATCGTCCCAGTATGGACCTCCAACCCACACTGATTCAGTCTCGGTCCTTTCTCTGGAATTGGGATCTTGACAGAAGAAGAGGGATTTTCTCTAAAGGGCTGGGACATGTGAGTTAGGGGGCTGAGGACAGCCACACTCCCCTTCCCCCAACTCTCTGAAGACAGGGCTGAAAATAAGAGGAAGCTAGTTCCTCAGCCCTGTGGAATGTTTCGAGTTCCCCGTGGAAGATGTAGCTTGAAAGTGAAAGCACCTGGGAATCCTTAGGGACCCTACAGAAGACGTGTGAGCCTTTGGGGAGAGCCCTGAGCCACCAGAGCAGCAGAGGTGAAGCAGGTAAGCAGGTATAGAGATATCTAGACAAAGCAGAAAAGCAGGTACGGAGATTTCTAGATGAAGCAGCACTAATGCAGAAAGCAGTGGGGAGGCTGGGTGTCCCAGCAACTTCTCCGGAGAGGGTCTGGGAATCAAAGACCAAGGCTGTTGGGAACCCCTGCCCTTGGCCAACAAGCTCCAGGGAAGCAAAACTTCCACAAATAGCGACATAATGGCCTTGTTAATGTTATCAATAATTAATATTTTGTGCCAGTACAGCCCATTATGCTTTTTCAAAGCATGCCCACCTCCACAATCTCATTTGATTTGCTCCTTCCCCATCTGTATTGGAGAGAGATATTCGATGCTGTGAGAGCTGCCATGCACACAACCCCTTCTAGAATATAGGTACCCTGTGACCCACCACCCCTTGCACACTGGATTAAGGGTGTGCGCCTGACACAAAGGCAGCCACCCTGCAGGTGGCCCAGCAGCTTCAGAGGCAGCACAGCAGGGCACTAGTACCCAGCACAGATAACTGACCGACTGAGCCGGCACAGTCTCTCTCTTGGGGTTTGAGTGAGCCTCTGGAGAGAACCCGAACTCTGTTGTTGCAAGGGCAGATGCCAAGAGACACAGAGAAGGCAGTGAGCAGAAGCCAAGAATAAGAAGTGGCAGAGGCAGCCAGGAGGTGGGGGGAAGGTAGGAGAGAGACGTTAGTGAGCAGTGAAGGAGCAGGATGGTCGAGAGGAAGGAGCCAGGGGAGGGGCCCTAGGGCAGAGAGCAGCTTTGGCAGGTGGCACTCCCTAGCCTGGACACTAGACCAGCACTGGACTCTGAAGGGTTTTCTTTGCCCCACACACCCTCCCTCTCGCCACAGTATATGGTCAGGTGGCTTAGATTCTTGTCTTCCTTATTGTCACAGGTATCCTCAATAGGAACCACCTGAGTCGTCTCTTACTCCTTCATTCAGCCAGACAACACTCCCCCATTTCCAGGCATACCTCGTTTTACTGTACCTCGCCTTATTTTACCTCACAGATTTGAGTTTTCTTTTACAAATTGAGGTCACGATTTTCCACCAGCAAAAAAAGATTATGACTCACTTTATTGTGATCCTTGCTTTATTGGGGTGGTCTGCAACTAAAAATACTCAGTGTCTCTGAGATGATGCTTCCTGGTCCATGTTGGCATATCTCAGCAGGGTCCTTCTTCCCGTCTGCCCCTGGACCCTCTCCTCCCCAGAGGGATCCTTGGCAAGGCGTCACCTGCCTTCAGCCTGGACAGTTCAGGGATATGTCTCAGGAAAGGTGACCAACAAACACCTTGGTTAGGAGATTACCAATACAATCAATGATACATGAATTCTTTCTCCTTTCCCCCCATTTTCCCTCCGTCCCTCCCTCCCATTGTCCCTTCTTCTCTCCCTTCCTTTGTTTCCTTAAGCAAACTTGACTCTCAAATGTGTCGTTTGCTGACTCAGGCCCTCAGCAGAGTCTGACTGGTGTCTCTGTCCCAATTCTAAATCCAATCTGATTGGCCCAGTGTGGGTCAGGTGACCATCTCTGATCCAATCAACTGTGGCCAAGGGAACAGTGCTATGCAGTGTTAATATGGCTGCTGTGTGTGGCTCAGCCCTGGTGCTGCGGCTTCTCAGAGGAAAGGGCAACACGATTTCGACTCACCCCTAACATGTGTTTAAGAAACAGAGAAAGTCGGGGGACAGAAATTGACTTTTTTTTTTTTAAATTGACATATCTTGAGTGCTCTAGAAATGGTACATATATTTTCTTATTTATTTCGATTCCAACAGCAACTCTGTGAGATAAATATTAATAACCTCATTTTGCAAACGAGAGAAATTACACTTGGGAAATTAAGGCGCTTATCCAAGACATTGGGTCTAGTAAGGGGTGCAGCTGGATGTAAATCCGGAATGGGCTAACTCCAGGATTATGCTCTTTCTTTTATCACTCTTCCTGGCTTGACCTTGAAGTGATGTCTCTGTCCTTGCTTTGCTAGTCTCAAGACTCCACCAACTCAGCCTCACCGATAGGCCTTTGAAGCTTTCTAGCTCATATTCATCAACATATAGATGAGGATATGGAGTCCAGTGAGGGTTAATGACTAGCCTACAATCACACAGGGATTCCAAGGCAGAAAGGGGACAAGCAGCCAGGTCTCATCTGTCCCAGGCTGGAGCTCTCCCTTGAATAGCATGCTGCCTTGTGGGTGTCCCAAGAGCCTGTTTCATGCCTTCTTTTCTCCCTGCAGAGATGCCCCATGCTGCTTCCTGTTCTCTGACTTTGCTTCCTTTCCCTCTGCTCATTCTCTAAATGCAATACTGGTGCTACCAGTCTTTGAGCAGTTACAAATGTGCCAGCAAGTGAGCTGAGCACAGGCTTGAGTGCATTAACAGGCCTTGGGAACAGGGCTGATCTGTTGGTGAGTCTGAGCTGGTGTAAATCCTACCTATCAGGGAAATGAGCATCCCTGACATAGGAGGCTATCTGAAGAAAAGTCAGAGAGGGGATCAGAAAGTGTGTCCATCTGTGGCTACCTGATGTCAGGTTCTCAAGAGCAGGAAGCTTGGACCTTCTCACCACATAACCCTCTGTATCCCACAGGAAACCTCAAAGATGTTAAGCAAGAGAACGTCATACCTAATTGGTGGAAAACAGATTGGATAGAGACAGAAGGAGAACCAGACACATAAACAGGAGACTGGGACCATCATCTAGAAGTGAGGTGAGTGAGAGAGTTTACGCTCCAGTAGGGAAGATGGGCAATGTATTAGAGTTCTCCTAAAAACAGAACAAATAAGATATATCTCTATAGCTAGAGATTTAGTATAAGGAATTGGCTTATGGCATGATGGAGGCTAAGAAAGTTCTAAGATCTGCATTTGGCAAGCTGGAGACCCAGGAAGGTCAGTGATACAGTTCCAGTCTGAGTTCAAAGACCCAAAAACGAGGAGCCAAGGATTTAAGTTCTAGTCCAAGGACAGAGAAAAAAACCAATGTCCCAGCTTAATCAGTCAGGAAGGCAAAGTTCTCTCTTCCTTCGTGTTTTTGTTCTATTCAGCACCTGGACTGATTGGATGAGGGCCACCCACATTAGGGAGAGCAATCTGCTTTATCCAATCTATTGATTCATCCAAAAGCAGTTAATCTCATCCAAAAGCAGTCTCACAGACACACCCAGAATTATATTCGACCAAATGTGTCTAGTCACTCCTGAGGCCCAGTCCAATTGACACACAAGATTAATCATCACAGGCAATAAGCAAGTAAATAAATACACTTATATGTTTGGGGAACAATAAGAACGTTTAAAAAAATGAAGCAGGGTCAGGGACTAGAGAATATTGGGGACAGAAAGACAGGCAAAGAGAATGTCTAAATATTTGTTAAATGAATGGCAGGGTCCTTGCAGTTCTATAAATACTACTTTTTCCTTTATGTCCCAAATTACTTTGCTTTATGTTAGGTTTTAACTGTAGTGAATGCTATTGTTTCTGGGAACTAAGGTATTTGTGTGTGTGTGTGTGTGTGTGTGTGTGTGTGTGTGTGTGTAAATAAAAGAATCAGCTTGAAAGATACCGTGTTCACACATTCTTCAGAAATGTCCCATTTGATATGGCCACTGGACACGCTTGACTCCTTTATTTATGATTTCTGGCGCTTTTCCTTTGAGGCCGCTCAGAATAGCTTCTGATCCTGCTCACTCACAGAAACGGTGAAATCAAATCTTCCTGCACTAACCCTGATCATAAGCAACTTTGCTTATGTAAGCTCTCCCGTCCTCGGCGAGTAACAGGATGGTTAGAGCAGAGCCCTGTACAGATTTCAGCTGTGGCTCTCTCTACATAAACATCCTTGGCTTGCACACTGTTCTTCTGGTAAAGTACATTTGTTTCCAGAAATCTCGTTTCAATCAATAAAAGTTGTGTGCACACTACTGAAGGCTAAGTTTCAGCCTTTCGCTCTTCACTAACCTCTTTATACCCCTTTAAATGTTTTTGGTCTATCCCTTGGTAATATTCAAATCAATGTTCTGACTTATTCATTCTTTGGAAGTCTCATTTATCTCTCTCAGCATCATGCCACTTTTGTTTGATTGCTTTTGCTGAACTTCTGCACTCTGGGCAAAGCAGCGGGCTCAAAGAAGTATTTGTTGTGTGGGTGCTGATGTGTGTATGTGTGAATGATTTGGCATGAGCGTGAATGTGTGTAGCCAAATATAGTTGAAAAACCTCTGAATCTGAAGTCAAACAGATCTAGGTCAGAGGGACAGTTCTTCCACATTCTAACTGCTAACCTAGGGCAAATCACCCTGTGGGGCCTCAGTTTCCATATCTGTAAAAGAGAAATATAGGTATGTACCCAGGAGAAATGAAAATGTATGTTAACATAAAAGCTTGTACACAAATGTTTATAGCAGCATTTTTTATAATAGCAAATGAAACCCAAATGTCTGACCGATGAATGCATAAATGAAATATGATCTATTTATACAATAGAATGCATATAATAGAATAGTATTTGGTCATAAAAAGGAACGATGATTTACCTGGTCCATGCTACAACATGGATGAACCTTGAAAACCTTGAACCTTGAAGAGCGAAAGGCTGAAACTTAGCCTTCAGTAGTGTGCACAAAAGATGATGTGTATTAGTTTGCCACCATGGCAGAGTACCACAACCTGGGGGACTCAAACAACAGAAATTTATTGTCTCACATCTGAAATCAAAGTGTTGGCAAGGTCAGTTCCTTCTGGCGGGGTGAGGGGCGGGGATGTGTTTCAGCCGTCTTGCCCAGCTTCAGATGGTTTGCTGGCAATCTTTTGGTATTCCTTGGTTTGTAGACACATCACTTTGGTCTCTGCCTTCATCTTCATATGGCTTTCTCCTTGCGTTTGAATTTCTTCTTTGTATAAGGACACCAGTTATTGAATCAGCGCCCCCCCCCAAATGATGTCATCTTAACTATTACATCTGCAAGGCTATTTACAAGTCAGGTCACATTCTGAGGTACTGGGGCTTAGGGCTTCAACATATAAATTTTGATGAGATAGAATTCAACCCATAACACTGCATATTGTATGATTCCATTTATACGAAATGTCTAAAATAGGTAAATCCATAGAGACAGAAAGTAGACTAGCGGTTGCCAGGGCCTAGGAGGAGAAGGAATTTGGAATGTGTGCTAATGGGTGTAGGGCTTATTTTTGAAAATGCTCTGAAATTAGTGATGATGGTTTCACAACTCTGAATATACTAACGACCAATGACTTGAGCACTTCAAGTAGGTGAACTGTATGGCATGTGAGATATCTCCAAAAAGTGTTTTTAACAAGTAAAAAATAAGAATAACCAATGTACTGTATGTATCCTTGAAACTAATAATAAAACACTTTAAAAAAAAAAGTATAATATTGGCCACTCTTTTGCCATATTAGGTTTATGCAGGTCATGTGACATATGGAAGTGAGTGTGTTTGGAAAACTGAAGAAAACAGGTGTAACCTTTGCTCTTTAGTTTTTAAATACCTTCAATGTTTGTTGTGTCTGCCATGCTAACTGCGTGGTGAATTCCGTATTAATTCCGAACCTTTCTTATAAGGAAAATTTGAGCTCTCTTTCATAGCTAACTTCAACAGTCACTGCAAGCTCACTCTCATATTACTCAGAAAAACATTTTTCCTAAACCTGCCCTGTGATTCCCACGACATGGTCATCCTTTCTAAACGAACATCTCTCTTTTACCACTGAATTGATCTCAGTGCAATCTCCGGAAAGCACCTTCGAGCCTTAGCACTTTAAGAGACAAGTTATTTTTTCCCCCTGCATCTGTGCTTTTGTCCTGTTGGATCACAGCTAATTCTTTCCCTAGAGGCTCAATAAAAGTTCAGGAAACAGTCAGGATTTCAGTGGCTAACAAAATCTTATCTCTTTGTCCTCTGAGATGCCTCTGGGCATCTCTGCCCATCCCTTATCCCCTGGCGGTGCTGCACAGAGCCTTTGTATTCCTTAAGCATCATCCTTAGGGGCTACTATGTTTGTGGCCAGTCTGTTCAGCTGCCTCTGGCTGCGGGAGCAATGGGTGTCCTCCCCTTGCTCAGGATCTTGGCTGGGTGCCTCCCACCTGCCTCAGGTAGCCTGTCTCCTGTTCGTTGGTGTGTGAGATCCCTGGGTAGAGACTGCACAAGAGCAATAGATCAAGTTCAGTTGCTGAACTTGACAATCCCTCCAGTGGCCTCTTCTACCTACCTACCTGCTGGAATGTATGCTTTTGTATGATCAGATTGGGTCCCCATCCTGGCTTTCCAGTTGCTTGCTGTTTGTCTTTGGCCGAGTTGCTTAACCTCCCTGGGCCTCAGTTACTTTTTCTCATGAGGCTGTGATGAGGATGGAATGAGATTAGTTTGGTACCTGCTGAGAGCCCGACTTAATGTTGGCTCTCTCTCTCCTACTCTCCCCCAGCCCTCAATGAATCTGACCTGATCTCATCTTAAATGAGAAGAACTAAGAGACAGTGGAAAGAGCCCTGCCTCCGGGATCAGGCACACCAGCTGGAGTCCCAGCTCTGACGGCGACCTTGGGCGGACTCGTCTAACCCCTACCTTCCCATGTCATCAAGGTTGGGGCCAAAGTAAGGAACACATGGGATCACGGACAAGAAACAGCTTAGAAACCTGTCGGGGGCTGTGTGTCTGGGAGTCTGTCTTCTCGACTGCCCTCCTGGCGATCATGTGACCTGATGCCCTTCACACCCCTGACACCCAGGCTGCTCCTCACAGGGCCCCACAATCAGTTCCTCTAAAACTCCGCGTCTGAGACCCGGTCAGGTTCCTGGCTCTCAGGGGGCAGGCCCCAGGCCCTGCTCTGCGGCTCTGTTTGTTTTCCTTTCTCCCCATCCTCCCACTAGACCTTTTCCTTGCCTGAGGCGGCTTCCAGGAGCCCTAGGCCAGCTGATGGTCATCCCACCTCACCCTGCTCCTTAGGGGCCTGGCAGGGACCTCTCAATCATTCCTCCCTCAGCCACTTAGAGCTGTGGGACCTCGGGCAGATCCCTTAAGTCCTCTGTGTTTTGGATGCCTCCTCTGTAAGTTAGGGATCACAGTAGCATCCCCATAAGTGGCTGTGGAGATTGAATAAGTCATCACGCTTAAAGAATTTAGATCAGAGTCTGGCGCACAGTAAGCGTTCAATAAATATTTGATATTATTGTTGCTTATTCATTCATTTATTCTATCACTGAACACCTTCTCCCTGCTGGGTGCTAGGGACGCAGATGAGCTAGATGGAGACCCTCATGGAGCTCTCAGCCCAGAGAGGCAGGCAGACAAGGTCCCAGGTCATTACAGAGTGTGGTTATACTGCGGTGGCTGCTATGGGAGCTACTGTATCAAGTGATAAGAGAAGGTAGGTCCGGGGGGTAGGGCAGGTGGAGAGAGGCACCAACTCCTCCAGGGTGGGTCAGGAGAAGCCTCCCTGAGAGACACCATTTGGTTGGGCCATGAAGGGGGCGTAGGTGGGAAAGAGGGCAGTTAGGGATTGGGACATCACGAGCAATGGCATGGAGGCTGGGAGAAGAGAGCTCACATTTGGAAACGAGACTGAGCAGTCGAGCAGCTCTTATTCCTGCCCACCCCATCCTCTCCTCGCTGGGAACCTGCCCGTGGCTCCTGCTGCGAGGAGCTGTGGCTCCCAGACTGTGGGCCTCCTGTCAGCCCAGCCAGGAGCAGACCTCAGGTGCCCAGGAGTAAATACTCAGGGAGATGCCCTCAACCAAAACCAATGGGAGGTGGCAGAGAAATACGCCAGCATCCTTGTCCCTCGGGATAGAACAACTCTAAGTGGCATTTCACCCCACTTCCCAGAAGTCCCCAGCAAAACGGAGGCCCAGTTGCTTGGAATGGCACCTGCCCACATCAGTGCCTCCCAGTTAGACCCCCAGCCTTTCTCAGAGTCTGCTTCCTGGGGAACCCAGCCTGAGACAGCAAGCTTTGTAAGAGCCGACCAGACAGGTTACTTGTCCCGAATCCTCTGTTATTCACTGTGCTGGGCACTCGATTAGTTCTGGCAATTACTAAATATCCAATCCAATGCCAGCACTGGGCTAGACACTGAGGGAGATTCAAAGAAGTGGAGAAAATAGTCCCTCGAAGAACTATTTGAGGAAGCGAGCCATATCTGTGGAAAAGAGTGAAAACAAAAACCGGAAAGGCGAAGTTCACTTAGGGAAGAGTGAGAAGTTGGGTTGGTGCCTTCGATCCCAGGCGGGTGCCCTGGAGAGGGGTGGGAATGCAGGCAGAGCGGACGTGGCCAGCACGTGGACGCGGCGGCCTGGAATGCCTGGGCTGGATGCTTCTCTAAACTCTAGGTGGGGTGGGGGGGCGGTGCGGAAGGATTCTGAGCAGTGGAGGGTGAGGCGGTCTCTGTGTTCGAAGGATCCCTAGGGCTCGAATGCAAGAAGGCATGGAGGGGGCGAGGCTGGAGTCAGGGAGGCCCAGGAGGAGGCCATCGGAGCGGTGTAGGCTGGGCCTGGCTGTGCTTCGGACGCCAGCTCAGTCCTGTCTCAATCGGCCCAGGCTCCCCCAGGACCTCCTCCAAACTGGGGAGGGACATCTTTTCCTACAAGCTCAGAAAGCTTCCTGCCTTCCCACCCTTCCTTTCAGACCTGTTTCCTGCTTGGCCTCCAAACCTATTTCCATTCCTCCTACCTTCTCCCGTTATCTCTGACTCCAGAATGTTTGCTTTGGCTCCCACCACCTCCTGCCCGCTCTCCCCTGCAGCTAGTGGGGGATACTCAGCAAAATCGGCCCCTCCTGCAAGCCGCCCAGACTCATCGGGGCAGGGATTGTCTCCTCTCTACTTTAAGTAAACGGAATTGGAGCAACCTTGGCCTTGGGAGACAGACTTTGTCTTCTAACGACTTTCCTTCAAAACCACAAATGCATTTTGTCTGGATTTGAGGTGGTGCTCGCCTCTCAATTCAGCAACCTCAGGGTGAGTGTGAAGCGGCATCTGGCAGCCTTAAGATTTCACAGCGGATGCTGTGCTTTTGTGAGAAGTCGGTTTCTCTGCAAACCAGCAGAGAGGGCAAAGATAGCACAATTCTCTGTCCATTCAGTAAATGCTTATGAGCCAGGCCTTGGGCTGGAAGTCAGTAGGTAAGACATCTATCTGCTCCCCCAGAACCCCGAGGCCTGGTGGGGAGGATAGACAGTGAGGCTGGTCATGCGAAAAGGTGGTACCCAGTACCGTGGGGGCTCAGGGGACGCACGTGCCGTCCACACTGACCTTGCACATGCACGGCACCGTTGCTCTGCGACCTTGGCCAGGTTATTGAGCCTCCCTGTGCCTCAGTTACCTCTTCTACACAATAGGGATAATGCGAGTTCTTCCCGTTAGGGTTGTCACGGGGATCGGATGAGGGAATACGTAGGAGTTTAGCACAGAGCTTGGAGGATTAAGCACCAAGTAACTGCTAGCTTTTCTTTTTTTATTTTCACACCATGAAATTCTCCCTTTTAAAGTGTATCATTTTAATATATTCACAAGGTTGGGCGCTCGTCACCACTATCTCCTGAACTTTTTCGTCACCCCAAAAGACACCCTGTACCCATTAGCGATCACTCTCCCGACTTCCCCCGCCCTAGGCCATGACTCACCTACGCTCTAGTCTATGGATTTGCCTGTTCTGGATAGTTCGCATGAATGGAACCATCCATATGTGTGGCATGATGTTTTCAGGGTTCATCCATGTCGTGGCATGTAAGCGGTACTTGATTCTTTTTTATGGCTGAATAGTATTCCACCGTCGTGAGCAGGTTTTGCTTATTCGTTCATCGGCTGATGGACATTTGGGTTCTTTCCGCTCTGGGGCTGCGTGAACGACGCTCTGCGAACACGCGTGTCCACGCGTTTCTGTGGACGCGCACTTCCGCTTCTCTGGGGCGTTCCCCTAGGAGCGCACTAGCTGGGTCCCACGGTGACGCTCTGTTTAGCCTTCTGAGGAGCCGCTGGACTTTTCCAGAGCGGCGGCGCCAGCTGTTCTCGACTCTGGTTCTCAAAACGCTTTCCCACGTGCCGCCACGCCACAGCCCCGGAGGGAGCCGTCACCGCACCAGGAGGGAAAGCGGTGTGCCTGACGTCCCCGGGGAAATGAGTGGCGGAGCCAGGACTGGAGCCGAACACTTCGGGGTCCAGATTCGCCGTGTCGCCTGGGCACCCGGGCTTGACCCCCTGGATTTTAGTTTGCTCCCCGTGGAGGAGAGGCGGCAGAAGCACTGCTTTGGCTCATGGCAGCTCACTTTCTGCCTGGCGAACTGTGACGGCCCTGGCTTATCTGAGCCTCCCAGACACCAGCAGGCCCTGAGCCCCCACCTCCACCCCTCTCAGCAGACACACCCTTACCTGGTCCCTGCGCCCGAGGCCGAGAGGAACAGCGGCAGGTATGATGTAGGAGTGGCTGTGCTGTACCAGACAGGTAGGTGTGTTTCCGGGGTAGAGGGGAGCCCTGGGAAGCTTCTCTACCCAGCTTTCATTTTTCCTGCCAGGGCTGGAGCCCAGCCCTGGATCTCTGCCTTCCTGGTGGGGACCCGAGCCCCATTCCTCACCCACACCAGACTCTCCTCTTTTGTGACCCTTCTATTCATCCAGTGCCTCACCCAGACCAGCATCCGCCCATAGCTGAGCTCCCAGGCCCCTCTGATGTTCTGCTGAAATGACCTTGAACCATGCCTTAACCTTGCTGAAATTTGGTTTTCTCGTCTTTCACATCTATCCCGTAGGGTGGTTGTAGAAACAGCCTCAGGTACCAGTTAAGAGGATGAGGTTGGTACTCAGACAAGGATTGGTTTGAGAGGAGGCACCATCCCTTCCTTAGTAGCTCTGCGACCTTGGAGAACTCACCTTACCCCTCTGAGCCTCTCTTTCAGACTTTGGAGAATGGAGATGCATGTAAGAGATGAGTAAGAACTCAGCAAAGGATGGCTGTGGTTATTATTATGCAGATGAAAGTGGACTGGCATGCGAAACACCTAGCAGAGTGCCTAGCACATAACAGATGTTTCCTAGATGACAACTTAATCATCCCCGGCTTCGTGCGGATGATTGGTGAAGGGCTTAAAGACCAGATGGAAGGTGGCCTTGCTTATTACCCAGACACGAATGCAAACAGAGGGTGGTCTCCAGGGCACAAGCAGATCAGTGGTCAAAGTTAGGTGAGCCCACAGCATGCTGGGAGCTTTGGGATAGAGCCAAGGGATTATTAGTGAGCTGAGCATGGAGAACTGAGTGAGACTGGTTGAGTGGAGAGTCTCCCATGAAAGCCAGAGGCAGAGGCTTTGAAGGCTGCTGGGCTAGTAGGCACCCATATATTTGCTGTGTAAGTCCCCACATTATTTAAAGGATCAGAAACCAAGTTGCCCCTTTGGAGATGTCTTATGCTTCCTGGGCTGATAAGCAGCATCCCAGGATGCTTTGGCAGCATTACATGACACAGTGACAGAAAGCTGAGTGTGAGCTAGGGAGCTCAGAAGCCAGGAGAGATCACGGCAGGCTTCCTGGAGGAGCTGGCCTTGCAGAATACGCAGGGTTTGTGGAGAGTGGAGAGGGCAGAGATCTGGGAGGGAAGAAGGCACAAAGGCAGGACCACAAAAGTTGCTTCTGGAGGAAGACCAAGGAGCTAAATCTCCTTTTAAAAATGTAATACGATTGTGTTTTATTCAAAGAGATGAACTTTCATTGTGAGACATTTAGCAGGCGGTGGCATTGGGAAAATACAATTAAGTAAAGGAGGCAACGAGGCAATGAAAAGAACTTCAGTAGTCTCTCTCCCCAGAGGAACCAGTACAGCATTTTGGTGTGCTTTCTTCCACCTTTTTTCTATGCACATATATATTACATATATTATTTTTCAAGCAAAAATGAACTCATATACTGCATACCGTTTGTGACCTACTTTTAAAACTGCATCATGAACCGTGTTCCCTGTCATTAAATATTCTTCTTCACCAATAGTTAATGCCTTTAGTGTACTCTCTCATACGAATGGAACATAATTTATTTAAGTAATTTTCTATTTTCGGATATTTAAGTGGTTTCCAATTTTTCAATATCATAAGCATCTTCTAAATGAACACGCCTGTGGCTGAAACTCTGTGCACGTCCTTAATTATGTCCTTGGGATACATTTCTAGAAAAGAAATTGCTAGGATATAGGGATGCAGATTTTAAAGAACTGTAATATGCATTGTCAAATCACTCCCCAGAAGCCTCGTACCAATTTACCCTCCTACTAGCACAGAATAGAGAGCTCATTTTCTAGTGCTTCCACCAACACTAGGTATGATTTTTTCTCTTTGTCAGTTTGGTAAGTTCAAAACCAGGATCCAAGTTTCCTGAGATATAAATCGGAGCTGATAATAATGATCTCTATCTTAGGTTAATTGTGACAATCAAAACACATAGTGGGTATGATGTGCTTAAAAAGACAGTGCAATTTGCAGTTGTTGGTAATTATTCTAATTCAGTTATCCCCGGAATGAGGAAACCCTGTGAGTCAAGGTTGGAAAGATCACTGGAAGCCACCTTGGCAAAGAGCTTTATCTTCCCTAAAACTGCAAAATTGATATATCCTTGTAAAAGTGGAAACAACCCACAGCTTTGATTGTAAAAATTCTCTCCCTCACAATTCTCTCCCCAGAGATTAGGTGTGTATCTTACTAGATCTTTCCTCATACCTTTATAAAATCTCTGTGTATATACATCTATGTATAATTTGTTGTTTTGCAAAATATAATCCTACACAGGATTTCACTGTCATCTCATAGCATGCAGATCTACCTTATTCTTTGTAACATCTGCTTGGATTTTACAGCTGGATAAAGCGTAATTTGCTTATTCTTTCCCCAAAATGCAATAAGAGCTCATCCTCACACACGTACACCCTCATACACTCGAGCTGGTATTTCTACAGTCTGGGTTCTTAGAAATGGGATGCAAGGTCAAAGTGGTTGGACGTTGTCATACTGTCAAATCGCTCTCTGAAGACATCGTATCAATTAATTTGTGCCGCCACCATCACTGCAGGAGCGTGCGGAGGACTGGGAATGCCAGACGCGGGGGAATTAGGGCAGCCCGTTGGGTTGCCTGGTCTGGGTCAGAAACAGCACCTGTCTCCTCTACCCTGTTAACTCTAAATGTTCTCAAAGAAACCTGAAGCAAAGCCAGAATCTGTTTCCAGCCTGGCTTCTTGCTGTCTTCTGCTGTGAAGCAAACCACAGAGGATTCTTTTTCTTGTTAATTAACTGGGGTTTTATTAAACACCTTAGCAGCTAGCCAACTGCTCTGACCTAGCTGTTCCTGGGAGACATTTTGATGAGAAGTGTTGCGTTTTAACTTATGTATCTTCAATGACAGCTTTTGTGTCAAAGCATGTGCTCAATTATCTGAGAGACACACCTCTAGAACAAGCATGTATGAAGCCCTTTCTCTCTGCCCGGCACTAGTCACTAGTCTGGGCGCTGGGGAGGTGGGTGTGAGTTCTCGCTGCTAAAGATGCAGAGTAGTGGAGGAGCTGGGAACTCACGCAGTGACAAAGAGGCGTGAACATGGTGTTATGAGGGCACAGGGATGGGACCAAAGCTCTTTTTCTTTGGAGAATTGGGAAAGTGGACATTAAGCTGACCTCGAGGGCTTCGGAGGCCTTTCCCAGGTGAAGAAGGCAGAAGGGATTCCAGACACAGAGAACAGTCTGGGTAAATACCTTACGTTTGAATGGAAAACAGCAAGTAGAAGTCTGTGGGTTTATTACTCTGTGATATATGAAAGCAAAAAAATGGGAGGACCTTAATGTCTAAATTTGGGCAATCATTGAGTAATTTATGGTACAACTACATATTACACATATTAAAATGTGTTTTTAAAACAATACCTAATAGCATAAGAAAATTACTTCTCTACAAAACATTTTAAAACAGTATATAAAGCTATATAGAATATGATCCTATTTTGTTTTTGTTTCTAACCCTCTCTATCTGGGAAAAAATTCACAATATTGTTAACTATGGGTATCTGACTAAATTTTATTTTCTTTTTTACATTTATTATTTTCTAAATTTTCTGCAGTGAGGATGTAGTGTTTTAATAGTTATAAAAAGCAATGAAATTATTTTTTACATTAAAAAAGGGCAGAAGAAATTAATGAAAGTAGAAATGATGTACATGCTAATAAACATGAAAAATATTCGACCTTGCTAATTATTAAAAATGCAAATTTAAAGCAGCATTGTGATATTGTGTTTTAACTGAGCAACTTTAGAAGAAAAGCCTACTAGGTTACAATACGTATTGGCAACAGTGTGGTTAAGAGAACACTTGTATACTGCAAATTTGAATATAATTCCGTTCGGCCTTTCTGAAGAGCAATTTGGCGATATGTGTCTAAATCCTTAAAATGCGTAATTTCTCAACGTTGATTTTAAAGATGTGTAATTGTATTCCTTGGATATATTGAGGAAATAATTGAGGGATTGTGTACAGGCGTATGAGCATGAAAACCTATTACAGGACCTTTTTTTTTAATACAGTAGTAATGAGTTGTTCAAAATAATGTTATAGAGCTATATGGACATGGAAACATGTGTATAATATATTGTTAAATTTTAAAATATAGATAGAAACCTGTACGTGGTGTGATCTCTTAAATATATATATATATATATTTAGGCATAGAAAGGGTCTGGAAAAATATACACCTGTTAAACAAAAAAAAATTAGCTTCCATGGCTAAAAGTCTTTTAAAAAGAATTTATTAGGCCACTGCTAACAAGAGAAAAGATCGGTCTTGGGCCATGGAGTCGAAAACACCAACGGCGTGGCCAGGTAGGAAAGAGGACATGTCCCTCGTCCAGGAAATTTGCAAGCATTTTAATACATCAAATAGTGGGGAGAGAGATGTAAGCCTTTCTGAAAGGATTTTCATTAGCTATGGACAGAGGGGGTGGGAGAAGGTGAGGTGGGGCTAGTTCTGGGACAGGCGCAGAGTCCAAGGAGGAGGTGTCCACCCCTGTGGATTAGCTGTGGATGGCGGACTGGAAAGTTCACGTGTACATAAGAAGCAGAGGCTCCTGGGGTTCCATGGCACTTGGCTATTCTGGCTATTCTCTTTTTTGGACGATCGCAGAAATAGCCACATGGAAATTAATCCTAAATTCCAACAGAGGTACAGGAATGTGAGAAGTCTTTTGCCAGAGCAGGTCCACAGCTATTAACAGACTAACTGTTCTCTCACTCTCTGGCCGCTGTAATTTTAATTTGGAACATCTCAGAATTCTTTTCTTGTCACAGCTAAATGCTGATATGGGTCATATCTGGGTAGGTGGGATTATTGCTATTTTTAACTACCTTCAAAAAAATAATTTCAAAACCTATTTTTAAAGTCTTTACAGATTTTAAAATACAGATTAAAAAAATTAAAACCTACCGGTTCACAGGCGGGCCGAGCGCTCCCACAGCTTCTGCAGGGTTAGCCTCTAGAAATAGTCTACAGCAGCCTCCCTGTGTGAGGGAGGGCCCTGCTCCCTTGGTCGATAAAAACAACACTCGCTTCTATACGCTTCTATACGCCTTCATCCTGGGGACCAGTCTGACCTGTAGCAGGATGGGGAGGCTGGGAGAGGCCTAGGCAGCAAGACCGCCTAGGGCAGGCTCACAGTAATCTGACCCCTTGGAACTGCTTCCATCCCCTTTTCTCTGCTCCCCGCTTCAAGTCCCAATCCTGCACTCCAGCAGTTCAGAGCTTCTTTCAATATCTCGGCTGAAATTTGCTTTTTCTTTCCATAGCGGGAAGGGTTCCTTTTCCCGGAAATATTCTTCCCTTCTCACTCCCCCATGACCTGGCAACTTCTGCTTCACATTTCAACTTAAAAGTCACTACTTACTTTTGGAGATGATAGTTGTGATTATTATTATCTTGATTGTGGTGATGGTTTATGGGTGTAATATACATGAAAATACATCAAACTGCACACTTTCAATATATGTGCATTTTAATGTATATTAATTACACTTCAACCAAGCTGTAAAAAAAAAAAAAGTCACTTCCCCAGTGAGAGGGGTCTTGGACTCACTCTGTCCTCACCTCTAGTCCCCCCAGACTGTATTAGCGTTCTCTAGCATGTACCATCAGTATGAGTTAATGATTCATGTTCTGCATGGTGATGAATGAATGAGTGAGAGCCAAGGAGGTTCAGCAGAGTCTCCAGGAGTGAGGAGGGGGCTAGCCAGCAGGGAATCTGGAGATGGCATCAGAACAAGTCTAGAGAGGTACTCAGAAGTTGGAGATCAAGCCAGAATCTGGATGTCCCATCATGTGGAGGAGGCAAGTACTCTGCCTCAGTTCCCCTCATCTGAAAATTGAGAATAAGAATGATATTAATAGCTCTTGTATTGTTGAAGATTATTGTTCTGGAGGATCAAATGAGTTAATCCATATACAGGGCTTAGAACAATGCCTGACCTATTGGAGGTGCTAAGTGTTCATATCGAATAGCCCTGGTGATCAATAAGTCTGGGAGCCCTTGGCACAAGCCTTTGGTTAATCTGGATTCAGGTTGACAGCAGGTGGCCTCAGGGGTTGTCAGGACCAGTTTTATCCCCTGTCCCCTTTCCCCCAGGTGCTGGACAGCCTCCATGCCTTCAACCTTCCTTGCCCTGCTTGGAACCCCTGCCAGCTTCTCTCCATTATTTTGCAAAGCTGTCTTTCTAAAGCCTCCTCTCCCTGAACGACAGGGAGGCACATATGTCACAGCTTATGCTTCTATTTAGAGTTAGAAATTTGAAAAGAGAGTGTGTGTACACGCAGATAAGCATTTGTGTGCATGCTACTGTGGGCTTACGGTTGTGAACATGTGTGTGCCTGGCCGCATGTATGTGTTTGCACGAACCCTCAAGGTTGTGCATTTACACAGTTTGTGGGCATGTGAGCTTCTGAATGACTGCCTGAGCATGTTGATGTGTTTGGATGACATTTTACACACATGCCCATGACCATGTGTGTTTGTGTGTGTCTGATGTGGTTTTTCACGTGCATCTAGGTTTGTGTGCATGTTTTCAGATGATGCTTTTGTGTTTCTTGTGCATATGGTATGAGTTTGCCTCTCCTCACACCCCAGGAGGCACCAAAGCAAGTACAAACTACAAGGAACAAAGGAATAATCTGCATAATTTAGCCTTTGATCTCTGCCACCCCAGAAACATCCCTTGCTCTCACTCCAGCTGCCAAGCTGTTTCTCCATCCCTGTGGACTCAGTCTTTGAGCTTTGTCTTTCAGAAGCCTCAGCTTCTCTTTGCCACCCCAAGAGGGGAACAGGGCTAGAGAAGAATAATGAGCATTTATTGAGCACCTGGTACCTGGACCAGGTGCTTGACATACATTCTCAAATATTCACAGCAATCCCACAAAGTATAACCATTGTTCCCACTTGACATTTGAGGAAGCTGAGGATCAGGAGAATTAAACCACTTGTCTAAGTGACGGAGATAGAAATCAAACTCAGGACCCCAAAGCCAACACTCTCTCCACTCCACCAAGTTGTCTTCCTAGAGCATCTAGGTACTGAAAAGTGAAAGCCGCAGCCAGAATTCCAGAGGAGCTGTCCTGGGAGACACAGACAGTCTGACGTAGGATGCGGGAAGGGGGTATGAGCAGGGAATTAGTCAGGTCCCCAAAGGATACCACTTACTCAGTTTTTATAAGGAGGGAAGCATGGAGAAATGCCAGGTGGCAGAGTGGTCCAGGGATGGAGTGGGGAGAGCAAGGGATAGACCAATAATAGAAGCAGCAAAGATGAAATAAAAAGCATCGTTTTCGCCACCCCTATCTTTAGGACCCTGGACAGGTGACATCAAGTCTCTCAGTGTTCTCATCTGTTCAATGTGTGGGGGAGATGGGTTATAGAGAGTTTTTGCAAGTTCTTGTTAAAACTAGCATTTGTTGCTCTCTTGCTGTGCCAACTCACGCAACCTCACAATCATTCTATAGGATAGTTACTATTATTGTCCTCCTTTTACAGATGAGGACACTGGGGCTCAGAGAGGTTACATTGCTTGCCTAAGTGGCAGAGCAGAACACAAGCCTGGGAGGTGTCTGGCCCCCCAAACCCCTATTCGGCTTCCCTGTTTAAAAATTTCAAACAAATAGTATATAACATATGAGAAACAGTAGGGACTCAACAAATGGTAGCAGATGATGATGATGATGATGATGATGATGCTGATGATGGCTACAATGATGATGAAATTGTGCTTTTCTGAGTGTTGAAATGGCATTAACTTCCTCAAGTGTCAAAAGTTCTGGAAAACCCCACACTGTGAGTGATTGTTTTTAGAACAAAGATTGCTTTCCTCAGGTTGAGCAGTGATGTCTGTTCCCGTGACAGCCAGACCAGACTCAAAGTCCAGGCACCACTTCTTAGCTGTGTGGCTCTGAGCAACCTAACCTCTCTGGGCATCATTTCCTTAACCAGAACGTAAGGATAATAATAGCCTACCCTGTTCCTCAAAAGGTTAGATACAGAGTTACCATATGACCCATTAATTCCACTCTTAGGTGTTTACCCAAGAGAAATGAAAACGGATGTCCACACACACACAAACACTTGTACACAAGCTTTCATAGTAGCATTATTTATAACAGCTGTAAAGTGGAAATAACCCAAATCTCCATCAGCTGATGAATGGATAAACAAAATACAATGAACTTTTATGTTGCAACAAAAGAGTATAGTACTGATATGTGCTACAACATGGATGACCCTTGAAAATACTATGCAAAATGAAAGAAGCCAGTCATAAAAGACTACATATTGTATGATTCCATTTTCAGAATAGGCAAATCCATAGGCAAATGCCACTCCAGAATAGGCAAATCCACAGAGACAGAAAGTAGATTTGTGATTGCCTGAGGAAGGAATAGATAGTGGATATTGGATTTCTTTTGGGTGATGGAAATGTTCTAGAATTAGGCAGTGGTCATGGGTACACAACTTTGTGACTATACTGAAAAACACTGACTCGTACACTTGAAAAGAATGAATGTTATGGCATGTGAATTATATCTCAATAAAAACAGCTTGATCTTGTAGGGCTGGGAAGTTTAAATGAAGTAATTTATGTAAATCTCCTAGCACAGAGCCGGCCTTGTAGTAAGCACTCATTAAATGCTAAACAATTCAAATAAATACTATTATCATCATTATTATTCTAGCTGGTGATTTTAGTTCCTAACTTCCCCAGAGCTTCAGACTCCTGACCTGTAAGTAGGAATAATGATACTTCAATTAGTTAGGGTTTCTTAGTCACAAGCAACAGAGACCCACCCTGGCTCATGAATGAAAAGGGAATTTATTAGAAGGCTGCATTGCAGATGACTGGCTTAGAGGGAAGGACATAGATCCAGGCTCAGAAAGAAAAGTTCCAGGGGATAGAACCTAAGGAAGACTATAACTGAGAAGCTATGCAGTTACTGGTGATGCGTGTGGTCACGGAGTTGGGCCGTCTGGGTTTGGCTCTCACTCTGCTCGTAAAGGCTGTGTGGCCTTGTGCTGTTGCCTCAGATTGCTCATCTGCCAGGTAGAGAAGGTAGGGAGTGTATCAGAGGCTACTTTATAGGACTGTTGCAAGGATTAAATGAATTCATATCTGTACAACACTTATCACAGTGCCTTGCAGTCTAAACTCTCATAGAATATTATTATTATTGACAGGGCCTTGTCCCTGGGAGGATGATTCAATTCTACCCAATTTTTCTGACTGTGCCTGGGTCTGTTCAAAGTTTGTATCCCTAGGGAGTGTGATGGGCCTACCTAGGGTCACTCTCCTACTCCTTGGCCAGGGGAAGGTGGGGCATCTTGATTGACAACCTAACCAAGACTTCAAGCTACAAAACCAAGGTGATACCCAAAGAAGAATCCAGAAGAAAGAGGAGAGGGCTTAATAGCAAAACCAACTCACATCCCTTGCAAATATCCTCACACAGGTTTTTAGGAGGCTCAGAGATAATACGTGTGAAGTCCTTGGCACAGAGTGGGCCACCAGTTATTAGAATTCTTCTTAGCTGATGACTGTTCTTTACCTGGGGCTCTGAATTTTTCGTTACCATTGCAATATAGGTTTGGGACGGATTGTGAAAGGCATTGAACACCATGTTAAGGTATCAGCACTTTATTCTGAGGAATAAGCAAGGAGGACCATCTCTTGACAATCCCACAACATGCTCAGAGTCCCCATGGACTGTAGTCACATGCCCCAAGCCTCCCTGCTGGGCAACTGACTTAACATCTCCAGCCCTCAGCTCCCCTGTGCATGCATAAAAAGATGGTCATGTTTCAGATTGGTGGGGCTTAAATGAGATAGTATTTGCAATGTATTTAGAACAGTGTCTGGCCCAAGGTAAATGCTCAATAAATCGTAGCAGTCATTAAACTTTAAGTGAAGTTAAAGAGCTCCACCTCACCAGGTTGATGGGAGGATCAATGGGGATCAAAGAGGCTATGGCACTTTGCACACGCACGGAGCTCTCTCCGGGAACGATGTTTTCTTGCTTGCGATCAGCACCGACAGAAAGACATACTTTTAATCTAATTACTGTTTTTTCTTTTTCATGAAATAAAGTAACATTAAATGGACACATTTAATAATAAGATGGAGCCTGATTTCAGAAACATTTAAATAGGAGAGGAGTGTCTCTTAGAGTTGCGGAAATAAAGTATTGATAGTTTCGAATAACTAAAGAATGTTCTCATAGAGTCTATTACCAATTTCCCAAAACTTAGAACATAATATTGCTTACTTAATGCTAAAAGGGCACTGAGTATAATTTAATCTTTCCTTGAAGCTTTTGAATTTCCTTGAAGGCAAGATCAGCAATTTTAAAATACACTTTTAGATCCTCTGGCTCAATGGTTCTCAACCCTGACCACACATTAGCATCCCCCCTGGGAGCTTTTCAAAAATACTGTTGCCTCGGTCCCATTTCAGACCAATTAAATCTGAGTCTTAGGGAAGAGCCTCAGCACTGGAATTTTTTCAAGGCTCCCCAAGTAATTCTGATGCACAGAGAGTCTGAGAACTGCTCTTCCCAGCAGGGACCTACCCTGCAGAGGGTGTCATCTGCACGTGGCTGAAGAGGTCCTCAGAGGCTGGATCATGGAGGGCTGCATATACTGCCACACAGAGGTTTGACGTCATCCTGGAAGATAGGGAGCTGCTGAAGACTTTTCACGAGACTGTTAATCCAGCGTGAGTTCAAGACAGACTGCCCGCTCTGGTGACCTGTGGAGTGGAGTTGGAGGAAGGGAATCTAGAGTGGAAGCCCCTGTGGCCATCCAGGCGGTATCAGTCATCTGTTGCTATATAACAAAACAGCCCCCAAATCTAGTGGCTTAAAGCAATGATTTGTTTCTCTTGATTCTTGCCTATGTTCCTTCATGCAGCTGCATTCAGTTGGAGGGCTGGCTGAGGGCTAGGCTAGCTGGAACAGCTGGACCTCTCTCCGCATGGTCTTACACCCTTGAATTCTTCTCAGCATGAGAAGAGTTCTTCTCTGCAAGAGAGTGGTGGTAGAAACTGCAAGATCGCTTAAGGCTTAGCCTGGGAAGTCATATAATGTTACTTCCCCCTCATTCCATTGGCCAAAGCAATTCACAAGGCCAGCACAGAGTCAAGGGGTGGGGAAATAGGCTCCACCTCCTGATACGTGGCATGGTAAAGTCCCATTGCAAGGGAGTATGCATCTGATAGGAGGAATTGTAGCCATATTTTGCAGTCTGCCACACAGATGGAAGACCATGAAGCCTGGCCGAAGGCAGGGGCACTAGAGAGAAGTGAACTCATCCATTCAGTCAGGGAGATAGTCATTTATTCAATAATTTATTGAACACTTCTTGTATACCAGGCACTTTCCTAGGCACTGGGGATAAAGCTGTAACTGACAATGGCAGAGTAGCATTGCTTTTGTGGAGCTTACAGTCCAGGGGGTAGGGAGGCGTACAGTAAAAAAGCAAATCAATATACCATATAATGTGAAATTCGAAAGTGCTATGAGGAAACATAATGTGGGATAAGGGATTAGAGAGGGCTATTTTAGGCCCCTTTGAATAAATAAAGGCTGAACGAAGCGAGGAAGTGAACCATGTGAATGTTTGCAGGGTGAAAAACGGCAGGTGCAAAGGCCCTGAGGCAGGAGCATATTTCATCTGTTTGAGTCCAGCGTGGCTGGGGCAGAGTGAGTGGGTGAGAGGGTGAGAGATGATGATGGAGAAGAGGCAGGCAGGGATCAGAGCGTGCGGGACTTTGTAGAGCAGGATAAAGACCTGGGATTTTATTTCAAGTTGTAAAGGGAGAAGCCATTGGCAGGCTGTGTGCAAGACTGAGCATGCTCCTGTGTTTCAAAAGACTCATTCTAGCTGCTAGGTTGAAAAAGATTGAAGGACCAAAGATTGGAGACCAATTAAGAGGACATGGTTTCAACAATTGTTGTAGGAAGAAAGTGGTGAACGAGTGTCAGATTCTAGGTATATTTTGAAGGCAGAGCCAATAGAATGTACTGAAATATTGCATATGGGTATGGGAAGACAGATTAAGAAGAAGTCCAAAGCTTGTGGCTTGAGTAACTAGGTGAATTTTGGTGCTTTTTACTGAGATATGGGGGACCCTGAGAAAGAAACAGATGAGTTGGAGGGAATCACGAGTTTGGTTTTGAATACGAGATGCCTTTTTGATCTTCAAGTGAAGATGCCGGGTAGGTAGAGAGCCATTGAGTCTGGAGTCCAGGTTGGGGTTGCAGACAGAAATCTGGGTGTTTGTTTGTTTGTTTGTTGTTGTTGTTGTTTTAAATCAAGGACTACATCAAACCTTGACACTGGATGGATCACTTCGGGAGTGAGTCTGATAGTGGGAACTGAAGACTGAGCTCTGGGGCACTTCCAACATTGAGAGGTAGGTTGAGCCCAAGGAGATTGAGAAGGAGTGACCAGTGAGGCAGAAAGATGAGGAAGGGGTGTAGAATCCTGGAAGCCAAAGAAGAAAGGGTTTCCAAAAGGATGAGATCACTGGTTTTGAATGGCACCAAGCAGTCAGGTAAGTCAAGGCAGAGAAAGAACTGATCATTTGGGTTTGGCAATGCGGAAGTCACTGGTGATTTTAGGATTAAATGGAGCAGAGTGGAGTGGGTTGAGGAGAGAATAGGATAATAGCAGAGAAATGAGGCTGTGTGTGTGTGTGTTGACAAAAAGTACAGAGTACTTACTTGTATGTCAGTGGAAATAATTTACTCGAAAGGGAAAATAATCACCGATGCAGGAGAAAGAGGGACAAAGGGCACATGATCTGGTGGACACAGGGAGCAGCTGGCCTTGGGTAGTGGGGAGAACAGTTCTTCCATTGTATCCAGGGGAAGGCAGAGCATATGGGCTCAGTCGCAGGTAGATTGAAAGATCTGGCATTAGGAAGGTGTGGAAAGAGTCAGAAGGTATTTGGAAGTGGAGGCGCGGGGGGAATGAAAGGATTTAAAGCTCTCTCAGTGACACCATCTCTTATCAACAACCTCTCCCAACATCTCATCTGTGCCAGGCACAGGGGCTCACAGATGATTCACGCAGTGTCCCAGCTGATGAGAAGTTCACGCTCTAAGAAGGGACACAGACCTGTAATCTGACAGCTTTAATACAACGTGCTAATAACAAAGACGTGTACAAACTGTTCTGAGAACAAAGAGGGTGTGAGGAACTCTGCCTGAAGGGGCCAGAAAAGGCTTTGGGGAGGTGAAATTTAAATTAGGCTTCAAGGAGGACAAGCACATTATCAGGCAGGCTAGAGGAGGAAGGGCATTCAAGATGGAGAGAATGGCATGTGAAAGCCACAGAGATGAGAAGGATCCTTTTATTGCTTTTCTCACTGCTCCACCTTTTTTCTTACCCCTCCTCATTCCCAAGCTTCAAGAGGAAATTTTTCTCTTTGGAAAGTTTAATAAACTTCTGTGCAGCCTGTACTGAGTCATGACAAAGGTGTGTTTCACACTTAAACAAACGTCTCAGATGTTATTTTTTGCACTTGAAGAACAAGCTATTTTTAAAGAAATCCAAACTCGCTGGGACTCAGCAAGGACGATGTCTGTGACCTCTTTTTAAGAAGTGAGCTTTGGAAAGGAACATAGTGACCAGCGGTGGCAGAATCAGAGGACCTGGCAATTCTTTCCTTTAAATGTTTCAGTGAGTCAGTAAGTAGTCTCACCTTACTAAGTTGCACATTTTATCTTGGCTCTCTGGTCTTCTGGAAAACTCTCAGGCAGCATGCGACAATTATCCAGGAACAGAATGAGGGATGCTGAGGCCGCCACTCTCTCAGAGGCAGACTAAGATAATGGTGGAAAGGATGGAGAGAAAGGGGTGAATATGAGTGGGGTTTAAACGGTACTGTGAACAGGGGGAAAGCCATGTCCCCATGCTTCAGAAGTGTCACTGTACCCATCTACGTAGCTTGTCTCCTCCCTGTATGGACCATCAGTTCCTTTTCTCCCTGGACAGGCACAGCACTCCTCTGTGGGGCTTATTCCTCCATCCCCTTGAATCTGGCTGGCCTGTGTCTACTTTGACTAGTTGAACACAAGGAAAGTGATGCAGGCCAGTCCTTGGACTAGTCTTTAAGAGTCTTTGAAAGCTATTGCTATGAGAAGCCCACAACATATGAAGATGCTACGTATATGTAGCCTCGCTGACGTTTCAACTGAGCTCCCCGGCCAGCGACTGGTATGAGTGCACCATCTAGGAGGTTTAGCCCACTGGGCCTTCAGATAAATCCAGCCCCCGCTGCAACTGCATGAGAGACCCTGAGCGACAAGCACCCAGTTAAGCCCCTTCAACCTCCAGGATCATGAGAAATAATAATAAATTGTTTCAAGCCAGCAAGTTCTAGGGTGGTTTTGTTACACAGCGATAACCAGAATGTCGTCCATTTTCATCGATCTTCGCTAAGACCAGGCGCTGAGCTAGGTAGGTACTTCTCATTTTGATGCTCACGCCGACTTGAAGATGAATAGTATTCTTTTCCCTTCGGAAGATGAAACGACGTCGAGAGGTGTTCCAGAACTGACCACGCACCGCTCCAGCACATGTCCCATAGGTGCTACAGCTGGACGTGCATATATTACACAACTCGTTTCATTTCTCCCAACCTTACCCCTCCCCTTGAGCACGCTAGCTCGGTGAGCGGCGCCATGCCACCCAGGCTTATAGCCTGAAACACCGGGCACTGTCTTTGTCCGCTTTGTGGAAATGGAAGCAGTTGGGTCTCAGCTCTGCCACTCGGTCGCTGTATCACTTTAGGCAACTCGCCTCCCCTCTCTGGGCTTTAGTTTACTTTTCTGAGAATAAGGGAATTGGGCTAGACCACTGCTTCTCCCACTGCTTCTCAAACTTGAATAATATATTAATTCCTCCATTTAACAATCTTTTATTATGAAATTTTCCAAACTTACCCAGCCGTGGAGAGTACAGTGGAACTTCATGCCCCCTTCAACTAGTTTCAACAATCATTTCCATTTGGCTGTACTTTAATTTATGGTCTCCCCTTTTTTTGCTTCCCGAATATGACATCGTATCATCTCACTCCTAAGGACTGCCAGATTCAGCAAATGAAAATACAGAACGCTAAGTTAAATTTGATAACTATAAGTAATTTTTAGTATAAGTACATCCCATGCAACCTCGTATTTTATCATGCAACCCCACTCTAAATACTTCAGTGTGCAGCTTTAAAAAAGAAACTTTTATCACATAACTAGAAGGCCATTGCGACACCTAACATCATTAACAATAATTTCTTCATAGCATCTACCATGTAGTACATATCCAAATTTCCATGACTGTTCAAAAAATGTCTTTTTACTAGTAGTTTGTTCAAATGGAGATATAAGGATGTCAATTATTTGGCTCTTAAAGCTCTTAAAGTTACTTTTAGTCTAGAATAGTCCTTTCTTCTCCTCTCAACTCTACTTTTCTTTTTCATCCTTTTTACTGATCGAAGTCGCTGGGTCAGTTGTCCTGGAGAAGATTCCATATTCTGAATTGGGCTGATTGCTTCCTTTAGGTGTCATTTTTACAGGTACCTCTAGCCTCTATAGTTCCTGTAGATGATAAGTTTTATTTAAAGGCTTTATTGGATTCAAGTTAAACCTTTTTGTTCAGGGTAGAGGTGCTGGGTACTTTAGACTGCATCTCATCAGGAGGCATAGAATGTCTGTTCATTTCACTTTTAGGTATGCTAACAGTTATCAAAGACCTTAGGTGGTGACATTCTTATTTCTTCATTGAAAAGTTTCCTATCAGCCCTTTGCTCAAAGGTTTTACTGTCTATTGATAATTTTTGCCTTAATCAGATATATTATTAGGGTCTGCAAAATGGTGATGATCTAATTTTAGTAGTCTTTCTGATTTATTAGTTGAAATTCTTCTGTATAACTTTTCCTTATCCTCTAGGGATACTTAATTCCCCTGAAATATAGATCATAATGGAAGGTGGAATAAATGCTTAATATTTTTTAAAGAAAACCCTCCAGTTTTTATGAAATTTCTAGCAATGTCGAGAGTTCTAATTTGAATTTAAGATTATGTTTTTTACTCAACTTCTTTAATGTTATATTTGTATCTCTTTTGTCTTGAAACTCTTAGGTCCTAACAACTTTGATGTTAAAACATTTTATCCCATGGCAGACATTTTTTTCATATAGCAGCAGTACTATCATTACTAATAGGACTATTGAGAGAAGTTTAAGGTGTCTTTGTGTGTGTGTGTTTTTCTCCTTTATCCTTAGGATATATTTCATTGAAGATATGTGGTCAAAATACTTTGTTTTAATGTCAATTGGAATAATTACTTTTTTCTGTGTGGTCATGTTACCAACCTCACATAAAGTTATGTTCCTGTTCTGGCTTGTTTTTTTTCTAAATTTATGGATTATTGTAAATTAACATGATTTACTGCTTTAAATATTTACAGGAATCATTTACAAGATTTCTAAGTCGAAGCTATCTAACAAAGCTTCTTTCGAGAAGCCTCACTTCCAATCCTTTCTCCTCTACTCTGTTCTCTTTCCCCACATAGAAATACTGTTAAAGCGTGGTTTCTCAACCCCAGCAGTATTGGCATTTTGGGCCAGATGATCCCTTGTTATGGGGGCGGGGAGGTGTCCTGTATATTGTAGGATGTTTAACTACCCACTAGATGCTAGTTACAACTAAAAATGTCTCCAGATATCACTAAATGTCCTGGGTTGGGGGCTGGAAAAAATGACCTGTAGTTGACAGAGAGTGTTTTAAGGGAAACAATCTCTTGCTGGCTTAAAACTTTGACCCCTAGTCTTAGCATCTGCATTTCAGCTACACCCATCACTTCAGGCAATTGCTTTGCACCAACATGAGCACTGCATTTTGGTCACCAGGAATCATTTACAAGGTGGCCGTCTTAGTAATCCAGAATATGCTTATGTTATTATTATTTGTAGATTGTAACTGAAACCAAGATACATGTTTAGAAACCCGTGGATCTTGAAAGTGTGTTTGTCCACTCAGAGATCCAGATACCTCATGACTTTCCCTGCTTTGCAGAATACTAGGGCTGGGTGATTTCTTAGAGCCCTCCTGCTGTCTGAGGCTTTCTCGTTTAAAAAGTCTAGAAGCTGGCTTTTCAAACTGGGGGGGATAGCACAGTGATTGTGAGCACTGAGTTGGGTCCCAGGTCTTCGACTCATCTCTCTGTGATGTAGTGCAAGTTACTTACCTTCTCAAAGCCTTCGTATCCTTGCCTATAAATTAAGATGAAACTTGTATCTACTTCATGGGATTGTTTTGAGGATTAAAGACATAATGCATGTTAAGTGCATAATACACTACATGGCATACAGTAAGTGCTCAGTAAATACTGGCTGTTAGTACAGTTACCACCGAAGCTAGTTAGTGGTGTGCTAGGAAATACTAGGATAAGGAAATCTTCCTAGAGTGTGAGATTCTACTTGAAGAGTTAGAAAAATAGGCTTTGAATTTTTCTCCTAAAGGGAAGTCATTAAAAACATTATTTTCTTGTTAAAACAAACATGGGAATAAACGGTGAAGTTTGCATGGAATTTAAAGATAAAATGTGAGACTTCAAAGAGATTTTATGCGCAAGGATGATGGAATTTGGGCCTCAGTCCCAGGCCTCCAGGGAGGCTATCTCAGTCTCCTCTGCTTGAGAGAACTTTGGTGGGACAGTTTTAGAAGTACCTCTGGGCTGTTTTGTATCTTGGACTGATAGAAGTATCAAGGATATTAGAAGAAATTCTGTAAGAAGTGGGGACTTCCTGACCAGGAACCCCTGTTCTTGTCAATTCCTTTCCTTCTACATTGCATTGGGTTTGTTACCTGAGAAACGAGAATGGGGAAATCTGCTGGGTATTCATGCAATAAATATTTATTAAGTGACTCTTACATGCTTGGCACCATATTAAGGAATACAAAGAAAACAAAACAAACACATTCTGCCCACATGAGCATTCAATATCTGTAGATATCACAGCTTCAGTAAGAGAACTGAAATGAGAAACAGTTTGGGAAATGGGTTTGGGGTTTAGAGGAAAGATCTGGCAGTTAATAGGCAGTTGAGTAGCATGTGAAACATCCAAACAGAAATCCTGAGTAGGCCGTTGAATGAGAGTCTAGGGCCATAGTTTCCACTTGGGGCTTTTGGACATTTGTGGTGGAGTTTGGGTAGTCATAATGGCATTTATTGGGGGGTAAGCCACAAACACTAGATGTCACATTGCTCATTTATGTTGATGAAAGTCCTGTATACAATTATCTGAGCCTAATGACTAAGTCCATTTTTCATATAAAAACAAAGTACATTCTAGCATGATTTTAATATTCCAGGGAGGCAAATACTATGCAAAGTGATTGACGATCATATCTTGTGTTCAGACGCTACCAAGAGTTTTTCCCCATTTCAGAACATCATGTCAGCTGCAGCAATTCTGTTATGGTATCTGAGTCTCCAGTTGGCTCCTGTAGCTGTTGATTTTAGGTCAGTGCTTCTCAAACTGTATGGTACATGTGATCACCTGGGTATCTTGTTTCTTCCTTCCCTCCTCCCTCCCCCTTCCCCTCTCCTTCCTTTCTTTCCTTTCTTTTCTCTTCTTTGCTTTCTTGAATGGAAGACTGGATAATAATAGAAAGAGAAGGAGAGGCTGACCATAATATAAAAGTTGCAGATTAAGGTGTGAAGTTGCTTAGATGGTAGAAAAGGAGGGTGTCCAGGCACAGTAAAAGCACCTGGCCTTTGTTGAGAAGAGCTGGATTTTGTAAAAGGAGGGAAGGAGGAGAGAATGGCTAGAGATGTAGGTACATTTAGAAACATGATGGCAGGAAGTTGAGAGATGTCACATCCCTTATGTCCTACCCCTCTCCCACAGCAAGACTAGCTAGCTAACTTTCTGTCTTTAGCTTCTTTCTATAAAGCTGGCTTTCTATAAAGCTGGTTGGGAAGGGGTAGAGGAATGAAGGGAGACCATATCAACATCTCTACTTCCCAGGAAAAGTGCTTTGGAAAATAATACAGTAAGGTATTACTACTATGACTACTCTATTATTATTATGTTCCTCTAGGTCAGCACTGGCCAAATGTTTTATATCAGAGCCATTCGATACAGCAGCTACTAGCCACATGTAGCTATGGAGCACTTAAAAAACATGCCTAATGCAACTGAGAAACTGAATTTAAAATTTAATTTAATTTAAATTTATATAGCCACATGTGGCTAGTGTAGTGCAGCTCTACATGTTTTCTGTCTGTCTCGATGTCATTCTTCAAAGATGAGCACCCTTTAAAAAGGGCAGTGTCATTTGGGACCAAGAGCGCTGGACTAGGAGTCAGACAAGAGTCCAGTTTCAGCTGTGCCCTTTCCCGATCTGGTAACTTTGGGCAATCACTTCCTTCTCTGTGCCTCAATATTCTTTGTTTTCTTCTCTCCAGTGGGAAGATAAGGTCAAAGAGCTAAGCATATGAAGGCACCGGGAACTGTGAAAGGCTGCACACCGTCATGCAGGAGAGCCAGTCTACGTCCCTTTACTAGCTGCCTTTTATAGGAATGGCACAGTGCTGTGCCAAGGATATGCTCCAAAGATGCCTCCTCAGAGAGCCTTTAAGGACCCTACCCTCCCCACTCCATTGGCTACTCCATTCTCTGCAGGCCATTCAAGGTTATTATATGATTAATGTACGTCTCTCCCACTGGCCTCTAGCCCCACAAAGGTAAGGGCTGTGTAGTTGTTTGCTTGCTTTTATATCCCTAGGGACTAGCACATAGTAGGCTCTCAGTAAATATTTGTGCAATGAAAGGATGAAAGAGGAACTGCTAGTATTTGAATTTAAGTGTGAGTTCAAAGCTCGCTGAGCTCTCTATTCTAGAACTTTACAGCATCCATTACCTTGCCCTGTTTGTAATGGTGCAAATACTAGAAAAGACCCAAATACCCAACATGGGGGCTTGGTTTAATGAAATGATTCTTAAGATACAACATTATGCAAAAGAATATTCAGTGACACCAAGAGGTATATTTACTTTATATCATTAAGTGAAATAAATCAAAACTGAAAGTATGTTATAATCTCACTTTGTGAAAGTTATTTATTATATGCATAGGGAGAGTTCGAAACAATAGATACAAATCTTAACAGTGATTAGTATCCCTGGGTGGGATTAGTATGATACTGTTATTCTTTTTTTTTTTTTTCCTAAAATATCTATTTGAAGGTGGTGGGGGGGAGGTAGATGGGGTAAAAGGGGTCAAATATGTGGTGACAGAAAGAAATCTAACTATGGGAGGTGAACACAATATAAATATATATATGCCTTACCATTAAAATGTACAGCTGAAACTTATCGGATTTTGTTAACCAATGTCACCATAAAAAATAAAATAATTAAAAAACTCATCTATTTGATCTTTTTAGAAAATGTATTTAACATATCCAGAAAAAAGAAAACATATAGAGACAGTAGATCAGTGGTTGCCTGTGGCTGGGGATAGGAATGGGGATTAACAGTAAATGGGATGAGGGATTTTATGGAGACTCTGTAGAATGTTCTAAAACTGATTTATATTGATGTTGCACTACTGGGTAAAGTTACTAAAAATTGTTGACTTGTACACATGAAATGTATGTATTTTATGATATGTAAATGTACCTCAGTAAAAATTTGAAAAATGAATTATATATATGTATTCTTTAAAAAATTAGAACAATACAGAAGTATTTAGTCCCCCATCCTACACCCAATTCTACTTTCCAGGAAGAACTCCTTTCTGACTATTTTTTATGCAGAATCCAGGTACTGCATATACATTATAGATATGCAATTTTCTGCAACATTCTTCTTTCTCTGGACATACATTGAAAAACTTAACACTAGCTGCCCTGGAAGGTGGTATTAAGGGTAGAGGGTGTTCAGTGTACGGTGAGGGTGGGGCAGCAAAGGAGAGGCACGCAAAAGAAAGTTTTACTTTCTTTACCTTTGTATCATTTGTATGTTTTTGTCAGGAATGTTTAGAGTTATAAACACAATAAAGATATTGGAATAAGAGGTACTATTGAATGCTTAATGCCATGCAGTCTTCCTGATTAAAAAACTTTTTTAATTTAACCAAGTGTCAGGCACCATACTGAGTGCCTGAGATATATTGTCTCATTGAATCCTTATAGCAATTCTACAAAGTATGCAATATTATAGTCTCACTTGACAGAGGAGTAAACTAAGACCTATAGGGAGACTGGCTTTCCAAGGTCCCACAGCTTGTCTGCACTGAACCCAGATCTTGATGCTTGCGGCATCTCTTCTCCCTCTAACAGATTCACGTTCTCCCTGTAAAGCCCATCTATAATGATCTCATCTCAAGTGCACATGTAGTCCCCCCTCCCTTACCCACTCAAGTAGGAAGATGCCCCTGTTCTCAAGATGCTTACAGTCCAGAGAGGAGACAGACAGCTAAACGATGACAGTGTAGTGCCATAAGCGCACAGGTTTAACAGGCTATGTGCAAAGCAGAGGGAGTTTAGACAATGTATCAGAGGTAGCCATGAAGCTCCTGAGAGAACAGGTCCTAAGCTGACCCATAAGAACCACAAGGAGTTTTTCAGGAGGCTTAAAGAAAGGTGTGGGTGGGTGGAGTTGGGGAGAGGGTGTAGAAAGGGATTTGGGTTCAGCAGTTGGCTCAGGAGGCTCAGAAGTGTTACAGACCTGGACATACTCTGGCAGCGACACTGAAGTTCAGTGTGGCTGCGGGGTCAAGTTGGCCTGAAGGAGGGGCAAAGGGAAAGAGGCGTGTACTTTGAAAATTAAGGCCAGTACATCACAGCTTTTTAAGCTGAGTTAGTGTTTATACTTTGCTCTGTGAATGAAGCAGAGCTGTTAAAATATTTGAGTCTGGTACGTTAGAAAGATGAGACAGGACCTGGAAGGGGCTGTTGTTGGAGATCCCTCCTGGACCCCAGCTCTCCCAACCCTAGGTGGTCAGGTTATTTCTGCCCCAGGCTGGGAATTCCTTAAGGGAAAGGACTTGTCTCCTTCGCTTGTGCATCCTAGCTCAGCACCTGGCATACAGTAGGTATTCAGTAAAGGCCACACTATTGGCAGAATGCTGGATGCCAAGAAGGTGCTGGCTAGTGACTCTGTAAAATAAAAAGCAAACTTTTATATATCTTCCCCAGCACCACCCAGGTAGGTGTTCAGCCAAAGTCTGACCCAACTACAAGGAGGTGAGAGAGGTCTGGCCCGAAACTCAATCCCAGGGAGGTCCATTAGAGGTGGGAGAAGAGGCGGTTTACTAAGGTGCAACTTCTGTTCAATGCCTCCTGTGAGCTAGAATTCACACGCATGGTCTTTCTTCGATCTGTCCAACAGCTCTTAAATCGGAATTATTGTCCCAGTTCCCTCGACCAGGAACCTGAGGATCAGAGTGGTTCTGTAATTGGTCAAGGTCACACAGCTGTTAAGTACAGTGGGAAGAGGCTGGGATCCAAACGTTTAACAAGTCAAAACCCACTGGCCTCCCCCTCCTCCTCCACCTGGGGAGGCACTGCGGCACTTACTCCGTTTGCGTAGCCGCTGGGGTTGGAGGGAACCCCACTCTGGGGCGTGGGGCTGAGGAGGCCGGCTCGCGGAGGCCGCGGGGAGCCGCTCCCAGATTCGGAAGTTACGGAGTTTCCGTTCATTTCGCTTGCTTCCCTGCGCAGCACGTCCCCACTCCGCAGCAGTTACGCCACTAGAGCAGCGGGGCTCAGGTGCTGCAGCGGGGCGGGGGCCTGGCGCCGGCAGGAAGGCGGGGACGCAGTTTACGTAAGCGTCCGTTCACAGGTGCATACGGCCGCCCCTAGCTTGGGCTCCCTGCGCGCTCCCAGGTGCGCAGTTGGCGCAGGCGGCGGCGCGGCGCGGTGGCGGCGGGCGCTGGCCGGAGCTCTCAGGTGCGGCAGATTGCGCGTGGAGGGGGCGCGCGGCGAGCGAGGGGGCGGGCTTTCCGTTCCCCAGCAGCCGCGGGGCCCGCCCCCTGGCTTGGCCAATAGGCGCGCTCGGCGGGGTCACGTGCCCGCCGCCGCCGCCGCCGAAGCGGAGACCGGAGCCGCGAGCGCCACCAGGGCAGCAGCCGCCGCAGCCGCCGCCGCTGGGCTGAGGAGCCAGAGACGCGGGCTGACGAGGTGGCGGCGGCGGCGGAGCGGGAGCGGGGACCGGGCGCGGGCCGAGCGCGGCGGTGCGGGTAGGCTGCGGCGGCGGGGCAGGCGCCTGCGCGGCGGGCCGTCCCGGGCGGGCGGCGGTTGAGGCGGCGGTTGAGGCGGTTGGCGGAGCCGGCCCGGGCCCCGCATTGTTTGTTGTGCGTCCTTAGCAGCGGCGGCAGCCGGGGCGGAGAGCGGGGAGCAATCCCGGGCCCCGGGGCTCTGGCATTGTGGCCGCCGCCGCCGCGGTGCCCCGGCCGCTTCGGGCAAGGGCAGCCTTCCTCACCTTCGAGGAGACGGGGTCCGGCCGCGAGCGAGGGGAGGGCGTGGACAGTGTGGGGGGGACCGGCGCTGGGGAGTCTCGGTAAGCTAGAGGGCGAGGGGTTCTGGGCAGGTGTTGGAGGACGTTGGGGGCACGGGCTGTGGGAGAGTCTTCGGGGGGCAGGCAGAGGGCGTGGACAGATTTGGGGGAGAATGAAGGGTGGAGGGATCCGGCCCAGGGGAGGGTGAGGGCCTTCGGGCAGGTTCGGGGGGCGGCTGGGGGACCAGGGCGAGTGCGAGAGGGACGGGGGACATTCAGGAGGGTGGGGGGTAGTATACGGGGCTTCTGGGGGATGCGAGGGAGGTTTTGGGGAGCGCAGAGGCGAGTGTGATGGGAATGGAAGAAGACTGGGGAGGAATGGAAGAAGCAGATGTCCCGGTTGGGGCGGTGTGTGAGGGGCAGGGAGTGGGGGCAGGTATAAGAAGGCCACTGGACGAACGTGAGCAGAAACGTAGGGGGAAATGTGACAGGGTGTGTATGAAAAGGGAGAGGAGGGGAAGGAGGCTGTCTAGGGGTCTCTCCAGTGGCGGTGAGGGAAATGGAGGGTGTCAGGGCAGGAGGTGTGTGCGCGCCTAGGCCCAGAGGCTTCAGGGCACCCGTGAGGGATGTGAGGACAGCGTCTGGCAGGAGGCGTGTAGGGGAGACAGGAGGGAGGCAGGGGGGTTGTTGAGGCGGGACAGATGGGGCACGTGGGGAATAACATGTGGGGGGAGAAGGCAGGTCTCAGTCTGGTAGTGGTGCTGGGGAGATGAGTGTAAGGCGCAAGGGGGGAAAGGAAGGGGGTTGGAGCAGGGCCTGAGTTTGAGGAGTTTGGGAGGCAAGTGGGGACAGTGGAGTTGGGCTTTGGGGATGGGGAGGAAGATGTCTGGGCAGGAGGTGTGTGGGGCGTTTAGCATGTAACAGGAGGAGTGAGTGAAATGGAGGGTGTTCATGCTGGCAGTATGGATGGAGTGGGGGAGCAGAAGGGAGGGAACTTTGGGTGGAGTGGAGTGTGCGTTGAGGTGGAGGGCCAAAGGAAGTCTTGGAGCTGTGGAGGCAGATGGAAGGAAACGTTTCTGAGCAGCAAGTGTGGAGGGAAGTTGGGGAGAAGGAAGGAGAGGACCGTGGTGTGTTTGTGAAGGGAAATCGGTGGAGGGAGGTAGTAGGGGATTGGTTGTTAGAGAAGGTATACAGGTCTGGAAGGAGGGAAGCACAGTTTGGGGGCGCTAGATTTTGTCCAGTAGAGAGAAGGGGGCAGGCAGGGAAAGGAGGGAAGGAAGCGGGGAAGACAGGATATTTTGGGGGAGAGGATGTGGAAGAAGGCATAGTTCCTAGAATGGGGTGGTCAGGGTGGGGATATGTGTGGGTGCATCCGTGACTAGAAGGGGATAGGTGTATATTGGATTGGGGTAGTGGGGGGAGTAGGATGCCCTTAGGTCAGGAATTGACTATTTTAGTGGAGAAAGTTAGGTAAAAGGTTGCTTAAAAGCCTGGAAGGATCAAGGTTCGGAAGTGTCGAGGGAGACTGGAAAACTGAGTCTTGAGAGTTTAAGGGGCCAAAATTTTTAGGTCACTGAAAGTATAGGAAGGGCAGAGTGCAGAAGTTGGAAAAAAGTACTAAAGGGAGGGGATTAAATTCCAGATTTAGAGAAACTGAAGAGTGTGTGGGGGAGTGCGTGTGGATCATGGAATGATGTTAATGGAAAATGGAGGACATTAAGCTCTGTACTGTATCTCAAAGTTCATGCTTCTAGGATCAGAGAGATCATGAAGCTTGATTTTAGTTCCAGAACCCAGTGAATGGGGAAGGCATAAGGGAGGGCTGAGTACACATTCCTAAGTTTGGAGGCGATATGTGATGGGGTATCGACCTAGCACATTGGTCTGATGAGGGGACAGATAGAAGGGTCATACACGGTCATGAAGAGTACACCAAGAGTGAGTAGAAATAAGATTACAGCAGGTGCAGGGCAGATGTCTTAGTGAAGATACTGTAAGAGAGCAGGGCTCTGCGTCAGTAGCGTTGAAGGGCTGTGTATTAGGGCGGAAGGGATACCTTGGTGCAGTGTCTAAGATACCCTGGTGCTTTCTGGGTAATGGGGCAGTTTTCAGACATTGAGTGATGTAATATCTGAATCTGTGCTAGAGGCAGACAGAGGTAATGTACATCCAGCACCTAAAAGTGACAGGAATGGAGCTCTTCGACTCTCTTTCAGGGTGTAAAAACTGATCCTGGGATGTTGGCTTTTTCTCTCAAATAGTTCAAGTAAAATTTAGTTCAAGGCTTTTGGATTTTCTAGTATTTTGATTTGAGTCAGAGTGTAGTGTTAGCTTTATTGAGGAAAGACTTCTGGGGTTGTATGGACATATGGCCATCAGCTTGCCAAACACATAGGAAATAAACTAGCGCGCTGAGTACGGATATTTTTCAGTGCAGGTCTCATGCAGTGTTCTGTAGCTTGTGTTAGATTCTTTGAGGCTTGAAAGGATTAAGAAAACTGCTTTGAGACTGCCTCAATATGTAGGGTTTTCTAAAATCTTGGAAAACATTTTCTCTTTTGAATGTTGGAAATTTAGTCTTGTCAGATTTTGCAAAAAAAATTTCACCATGTTGCAGAAATAACTTCAATTATTGCTTTGTGGGCTTCATGTAGTTTATAATGTGGTACCTAGTATTTCAAATAAAAGTCCACTTTGGTACCTTGGGAAGCTTTCTGGGTTGATCAGTTTTCTTCTGTCAATTTGGGAAGTATCTTCATGTAGCAATTATAAGTTCAAATAATAAGTTTGAGTGGAAGTGGGAATCTTGCCTAAACATAATAAAGGCTGAGCAGAATACCACATTTTAAGCTATTTGAATCTGTAAATATAAATATTTAAAAATAAACTGGAAGCAAATCATTTTAAAATCCAAATTTGAAGCCTGTCACGAAGGTAATAAAATAATGCTCTGAAGGCATGCTATAAGGTTTTATTTTTGGAGGGAAAGGTTTTTAGAGTATAATATGCCTGTGGTTGAAACTCTTAGCAGCATTTTGAGATTTAATTTATGTAAAGAAAACAATTATAAGGATAATGTCTGCCTCTCTGGCTCCCTGGCAGAGAGTTTGAGCAGTAGGGTATAAGATGAATAGAGTGACCTTCGAAAATACTCTCCAATATGGCCATTGTTTCCTCTTGCATTTTTGAAGTCCATTGTGTTAGTTCATTTTATTGATTTGGGGGAAGCAGTATTTATTTGCTCAAAATACTCAATTCTGACATAGTGTCCTGATCATATGTATTGTTCTGTGAAGTTCTGTGGTTTGGGATATTTTGTAGGCACTTGAAAATATTATCCTAAGTTTATGAACCAAGGAAAGAAGGTGATTTAGACTTTGTAGGCTAAATAATTGGGTCTGGTTTTATTTTCACTGGGGCTTGCTGGACAAGAAACTTAATCCCTTTGTGCTTGTTTCTTCTCCAGAAACCTGACTCTTTATCTACCTCCTATGAGAATTGAGATGGTTTATATAAAACAAGTTTAAGTCTTTCAGGAAGATTAGGCCTATGTAAATATGGGGAATGTTAGTTCTTTAGTTCGTTTTTTCCATTTAGCCTCGTCAGATAATAATTAGTATTTCAGATTTTGGGATTAAGTGGGTTAATTTGTAGTGAGAAACATGGATAGAGATGAAACCTCTGTGAATATCAGAGATGTCTGCAAACTGAAGTTTGTTCATTCTTTGCTCCAGTGTCTGCTTCTGTTTCTTGTTTCATTTCTGCCGCTGAGTGTTGGTGTCTGTTTGAATTCTTGAGTGGAGCAGAAGCTTATGAGAAGTATTCTGAGTTCTAGCTATAGCCCAAGATTGTTTCTGAGCCTGAATTTCCAGAACAGGGTACTTCTGTCACTCAGTGAATTCAGTTCTTAAATTGGGAATAGTAAACATAATATATTTTCATATGTATTTTGCAGAAAATTGTATTTAATATGTTTTTTTGCAGACTAATTCTAAGTGACTTAAACATAAAAAGAGCTACCACTTTCCTGAAAAAGGAAAATTTATCCTTTTTCAAATTTATTGAATACTTTTTCATTTTTTCAATTAATTCCCCATCCATTTGTCATTTCCAAGCCCATTGACAAGTTATGCTCTATTTAAGGGGGAATGATTTTTAAGTGCTTTTAAATATTGTGTTTGGTTTATTAGTTGTAAAAAGCCTCCAGATGCTGGTTATGATCGATATTGCAAAAATGTAAATAGTAAGTTGCTTTATTCGACATTAATTTGCTTGAGCTCGGTAATACCCAGCCATGATAGTAGTCTTTCTGTGCTAGCTGATCTACTCTTAATAGCTTACTCTCTTATATAATGTGTTTGGATACCATTACTCTTCTTACTGCTCTTCTGTTTTTCATTCCCTTTATTGGAAAATTGGTTGTTTAAAAAAAATTTGTTTAGCTGTAGAAAAACTGTTTCTGACAGGTAATTATGAGAGGCTTCATAATCCAGTCTAATTTTAGAAAACTGTTTACTGAGAGATGTAAGTTAAATTTCTATGTCAGTCAATATACAAAGGAATAAGGTATGAGGCCAGATTAATGGTGAGCCTAGAAGATCTGCAAATCTTTAACTCTTAGGTCTTGCGTTGAATAGTGAGGTGACTTAATGACTTCATTTGTTACTTTCATATCTAATTTGAGTTATTTCTTGTCCTAAGAGTTCTTTAAGTGTATTATTTTTGAGAAGTATGGTTTCTGTCACACAAAAGATATTCCATATACATGTGTTGTTGATGAATGAATCAATCTTAGATTTTTGTTATTTCATATTCACATTCTCTTAACTTCTGACATAACTGACACTATGTAGAATGTCTGCTTTCTTTAGTTAACTTTAGCACAATTCAAAAAGGTACAGTTGATTATATCAGTAATAAAATCACAGCCTTGCATTGTGTGACTTCATGGTTGATTTCCATTTGAAAAGTGAGAATTCTGCAGCAGGTTGTGTAATAAATTCTGAGGCATTTCTGGGTCATGGATAAGATATAGTTTCTTACTGCACCTGCAGAATTTCCTGTTTTTTGCAGTTTTCCAGGTGCCAGGGCATTTCACAATATCCTATTGAGCAGATCAGCATTTTGTTTATGAGCTGAAGTTAACCATATTAATACTATTGACATAAAGCAAATAGTTATTGTTCTAAAAGATGCTGTCTAGATTTTTTTAAGTATGTCTTTTGACCTGTTTTGCCAGTTTAATTCAGCAAACATGCATTGTCTTTAGGTTCAAAGGCATGTTTTGTGCTGGACCTAAGATAGTTGGTGCTAAATAATATTTTTTTGAGTAAAGAATAGATCATTCTCTAAATAGATTTATCGACCCTTAGGGTGAATATGGAGTCTATAACTTTGGTTACCTGTGTTCAGTCAGCCTCACTGAAAATCAATACACTTTAAGACAGCTAGGCAGCGACCTGATAAGGAAGTGGTTTGTTTTTAAGGTAAGATAGAGGCAGTTTATTCTTATGATGTTTCTAATTCCAAGTAAATCTGAAACTCCTCAAACATTGCACCTAATCATAGACTTTTGTACAACTTAGGCAGCCTACATTTTAATCTAATGAAGTATTGGGTACTGGTTACCTCTTGACTTAAGTGACTCTGGACAACTTGGTTTTAGTTAGCAAAGCTAGTGAACTAGAGGGGAAGGATATTGTAATTTTGATAATGTTGGTTAGCAGCTGGAGAGAATAAACATCTGGAGCCTGTAGTATGCATATTTTCAGTTGTTTTTGAAGTAAGCTTTAAATAAGCTTATAATGTCAAGGTTAGCATGAAAGAATAGATATCAAACATTAGTGATGAGGCTTTTAAAAATATGATATCTTAAAAATAAGTATTAGCTGTGATGCTTTCTGATAAGCTAGCTCTGTGGTAAATGTGGAACTATACAAAATTGGCTTTTGAAATTGGTCAGTATTGTTTAGTAGTATCCTTTATTTCTAGAGCTCAGGGTTTACATACTTGGACTTTGGTTCCTATGATAGCTGTGTAATGTAGGTGAATAACAGTATTACATTTGGAGAAACGGAAGCACCAAGAGTTGACTCTAGAACAGAGAGATAGGTACCCTTTCAGATGCTGTATCTCAAGTTGCTCTTAGTCCCCGGATTTGGCAAGGAAGTTGATGGCTGGGCAAATTTAAAACCTGCCTCTTTTAGTCCAGCCCTTCAGTACAAGTCTTTTCAAGGGCTGCCTGGAATAATGCTTGTCCTTCCTAGGAAGCTCAGTCCTGGGATTATATGACAGTAATGAGTCTGAGGAAAAGATCTAGCCCTCAGTGGAATCTCTTCATAGGTATGCCCAGGATGACTGTATACTCCCTCGGTTACTGTATTGGGTACTAGAATCATGTTTTTGACACTGGAAGACTTGGTTTGGAGATCTGATCCTGCTATTTACTGCTTGTAGATCTCTCTCCTCAAGTGTAAAATTTGAATAAAACCCCTAATTTGCAGAACAGAGTCACAGTGAAGATTAAAGATAAGGAAATTGTAAGCCTTGAAGAACATAACATTTTTTTGAAGGGAGGATTGAGCAGAATTTAAGGGTAGGCTTTGGAGTAATAAGAAAATTTGACTGGAAGGACCTGAGTTTTTATTTTTTATCATGGCACTTTAAAATGTACATAAAAGAAAAGTACTGTGAACTTTCACATACCCGTCAACCAGCTTCAACAATTACCAGCATTGGCTGCTTGTGTTTTATCTGTCCCTCACTCACAATGACTTTTTGTTGTTGGTTTTGCTGGTGTATTTACAGCAAATCTTGAGCACCATATACTTTCATCCAAAAAGTACTTCACTATGTATTTCTAACAGATGAGAACTAAAGGAAATATAACCACAAAACTTTTAATCCCCTAAAGTAACAGTTTCTTATCTCATGCTCAGAAGGAGCTACATTGAAACATAGCTGTACCACTCACCAGCTTTGTGCATTAATCAACTTACTAGCGCTCTCTGAGCTCTGGTTCCTTAACTGTAACAAAGATAATACCTTATGAAGTTATTTTGAACTTAAGTGAAATAATATATAAAATGCCTAACACGAAAGTTCTCAGTAAATGACCCAGCATCTCTTCTGAGCTTCCTATGGCATGTGAATTAGAATTTTGGGTTGTCATCCACCCTTCTTTAGTATTACAAAGAGTAACAGTACTCTGGAATTATTGCCCACTAACCTGGTGAAATTTCTTTTCATTAGACTGTTTGACTCCTCTAGTGAAATTCTATAGCAGTTGAAATGATATTCGTTCTCCCCCTCTCTCTTGCAATATCATTTTTCTCCTGTCTGCTGGCTCATTTCAGTCAGCATACATCTATATTTTTAAAATAATCCTTTATTGACCGTACTTTCTCTTCCAGCTATAACCCAATTTCTCAACTTCTTGAAAAAGTTGCTTCTACACATCTCTAGTTCTCCTGTTCTCACCTGAACCTACTCTAACGAGACTTTCAACCCCATCACTCTACTGAGACTACTTTTGTCAAAACCACCAAGTTTAATTCTTACTTAACCTTTTAGCAGCATTTGGTGCAGTGGATGCATCCTTCCTTGAAATACTTTCTGTGCTGGTTTCTAGGACACCACACTCTGCTGTTTTTCATTCTGCCTCCTTGGCTTCTCAGTCTCCTTTGTTGCTTCTTCCTCATTACTCTTACGTTTTAATACTAGACTACCCCATGGGACCTCTGCTCTTTATTCTCATTCCCTTGGTGATCTTATCTACTCTCATGGTTTCAATACCATGTATGTGTGGAGTACTAAATTTTTTAAAAATTAAAATTATTGGGTGACATTGATTAATAAAACCAAATAAGTTTTAAGTGTTCAACACTATACCATGTATATTGCATTCTGTGTTCACCATTCAAAGTTAAATTTCCTTCTTTCACTAAATAGTTGACTCTCTTTACCCCTATCTACCTCTTCACTCCCCCCTTCCCTCTTGGAACCACTAATCCACTGTCTGTGTCCATGAGTCTCTGTCTATTTGTCATGTTGGTTTGTTGCTTTTAGTTTTATATCCCACATATGAGTGAAATCATATGGTTCTCACGATTCCTAAATTTTTATCTCTGAAACTCCAGGTTCGTATAGCCTATTGTCTACTTTGACACTTCAAATTTTATTGGCATCTCAAATTGAACTTGTTCCAAACCAAACTCCTGAGCTTTATTGTATCCTTTCTCATCTTCCCTTTGTGTCCTTGTTGTCTTACATGTCATGATAAATAGCATCTTCCTCCATCTTTTGCTCAGGCCAAAATTTAGAATCATCTTTGACTTTTTTTCTCACATACCACATCTGACCCAACAGGAAATCTGGCAAGTTCTATTGTCAGAATATATCCAGGCTCTGACCACTTTCATCACCTTTACTGATTAAAGTCTGCATCACCTCTTCTGAATTATTGTAGTAGCCCTTTTGTTGTTGTTGTCCTTGGCCCCCCCCCCCACCTTTAGTCTGTTCTCAATACTGTAGCAGGAATGTTCCTTTCAAAAAGGTAAGTCAGATTTTGTATCCTTCTGGTCAGAACCCTCCAGTGATACCCCATCTTGTTTAGAGTAAAAGGCCAAGTCCTATCAAAGGCTTTATGTGCTTGGATCCCTTCTTTTTTCCTCTCTGACCTCATTTCTTTTTTTTCCCGCTTACTCCATTCTGGCCACAATAGCCTTCTTGCTGTTTCTTTAACATGCCGGGCACATTTCCTGTCTCAGGTCTTTTACATTTGATGTTTGCCCTGCTTAAGAATGCTGTTTTTCAGATATGTATGGCTGCATCTTTTCCAGGTCTTATGCGTCTCTCCCCTTTCCAGTGAGACCATCCCTTAACGCCCTTCGAAATGGCAGCTCCTCTGTTTCTGGCCGTCCCTGTGCTCCCTTTTCTGCCCTGTTGTTCTTCATATCACTTAAACCATTTAGCTTTTATATATTTTGCTATTTTATTTGTTTATTGCCTTTTTCTCTTCTTAAGCTCCATTAAGGCAAGGATTAATGTTGGTCCTGTATTTTGTAGATTCTAAGCATCTAGAACAGTGCCTGGCAGTGCCACTAAATAGGCACTTGCATATTTGTTGAATGAATTGTTCATTTATTAGTTGTAGCCTATTACTTTGTAAAGGATATTATATCTGTAGTGTTTTAGTTGGAATTTTGGTTTTTCCTATGGAATACTCTGCACCTCGAAGTCTTTCTGATGTATTCCTGTTTCTCTTCTTCATGAGCATCCTTTCTCAAGACTGATAAGAGGTTTTATTATTAATTAATTCATCACAATTTTGAGTCATTATTATGTGTATAATCTGTGTTGCATTGGGGGATACAGATAAAGTATACATAGACTTTGACCTTTAAGAGCTTATAGTTTATTGGGAGTGTGTGTGTGATAGTATGATATATATATATATATGTCATATAGATATATATTTTTAAAGGTAAGTATTAAGAGGAAAAAATGGCCCAGGAAATCAGAAGAGCAAGAAATTATTTTCAGCTAAAGAAAATAAGGGAGAGACTTCAGAGAGGATGTGGTTTGTGATATCTTTGCTGAGCCAGGAAAAACAAGTAGGATTAGATAATGAGGAAATGGGGAAGAGAATTCCATATGGAGGGAATTGCATTAGCAAAAAATGTGCTCAATATTTTTATGGGAAAGAACAAGTGGCTCACTTGGTTAAAGAGAAGGGAATATGAAAAGAATGGGTAGAATATAAGTTTAGAGGGGGATGTTGGAGCCACTGATAGAAGGCCTTGAAGGTAAAGATTGAGTAATTCAAACTTTAGTCTGTCAACAGTGAGCCTTCATGAAATGAAGTGTTTTTGAGCAAGAGTGGAAGGATGACATTACTAGGGCTGTCTTTATGAATTGGACAACTTTATGTGAAAAGAGGGACTTAAACAACTATACTAATTAAGATGCTGTTGTAGTAGTTTGAGAAAAAAAGTGATAAAGATAGTGGAAATGGGTATAGAAAGGATGCCTTAGAACTAATGAAACAATAACTGAATGTGAGGGCTGAGCGACAAATATACAAGGTTTTAAGCCTAGTTGACCAGGTGCATGGGGTACCCTGAAGAGATGAGATCAGGAGGTAAGTTTAGTTTTGGTGTTGAGTTTGCAAGTATGGTGACATCCAGGTGATGATTCTGATTAAAAGAAAATCAGGGTGTGCATCTATGGCTTTATGCCTTCATTTTGATACAACTAACTGCCAGAAAGAGAAGCGAGACTTAATTGCTCAATCTGTTCCTGAGGTCTGAATCTAGATAATTGATTTGGGACACTTCTATCTAATAAAGCATCCAAACTTTTCGTTTGATTTGTAAATGGCTCCACTTGTTTCACTAAGTTGGTTAGATAAGTTGCTCTGGGTTGTAAAGCACTTCATGTATTCCCAACTTGATAAAACTTAAATGTTATCCTTTGAGCTTTCCTTTGCTGCTTCATTGGTTATAGATCTCTAAGCTGTATCTCTCTTAACTCCTTTGAAAACAGCAGATGAGAATTCCTAACTAGTCACCTTCATCACTGTTGAGGTCACTTTCATCATGCCACACCTCTTTTTTTTTCCTTTAGGACTTAGACAAGCCTTATGCCTTAATTAATGGTAGTTAAGGTGTTAGTTGCCAAAACATTTCATTAACAACTTGCTTGACAAAATACCAAAAGATATCAAAGGATTTAGCCTCTATTCCAGACAAACTCAAGAACAGAATAAGGTTCTTTTAGATTTATATCCTTCTTAGAGCCTGGTAGCAGGAGTTTTCAACCCGAAGGTTTTTTAAAGGACGAGAATTGTTTGCAAAATAATATTGATTATATAATTCTTATTTATAGGCTACCTAATGCTGTATGATATGTGTTTTTATATTTAATGCATTTTTAAATAGTTGAATAAAAAAGACATTATTGGGTTAAAAACTTGAAGTTTTTACCATCTTGGTTTAGAATGGTGATCTTGAGCTTCCCCATAATTCTCTGAATTATGTCTTTTCTTTTGTGCTTAGATCATGTTGGTCAATATGATTTTGGCACTGACATTATAGAGTCTATTTTTGTTTACCAGTAAATAGGAGTTGTTAGGACCCAGTTACCCTAAATGAGAAAATTTTCCCATTTAGGACAGCATATTTTTGGCTCACTGGAGGTGTGGTAACTTTTTGATTGTCAGATTTAGCATATATTGTAGTTAAAAAATTCTTTTTCGTCTAGGTGATCTTATTTCCACATAAGTTAGTTTGCCAGGAATACAAAGTATAACATCTTAAACTTGTGAGAAACCTGTAAGATCCTTTTAACTCAGCTTTGGTCTTTGATAGGTGTAGAACTTAAGATATATCCAGAGTGGTTAAGGAACTTGTCTAAAATCACACACCTAACTAGTGGCAGAGTTGGGGTGAGAGATGGATTTTCTGACCTACAAGCTGGGGCTCCTTCCGCCATGTCAGGCTGCTGCTTTAGCGATGTGGACCAGAAAACCTTGAATAAACTTAGTTTAACTGGTCACCTAATGATGTTTAACAGGAACAATTAGGGTATTTTTTTTCCTTATTTCCTCTGAAAATTAATTTTTTTAGACGATTTTAAATTGAACAGTCTAATTGCATTTAGTACATTTGCAATGTTGAACAACCACGACCCTAGCTAGTTCCAAAACATTTCCTTTCCTCCAAAGTAAAACCCCTGGCCCATTAAGCAATTTGCAGAATTTTAAAGCAATTAAAAATCTTTATTATGACAAGGTCGATGACAGCAGGTTTGTATTAGAGGTCACCCCTAGTGCTTTGCCACCCATCTCTGATTTGCCAGTGAGAAATATAGAGAATCTCTTTTGTTATTTAGTAGCAGATGTATTACCTTACAAACAATGACAGCATTGAAGAAGAAAGCGTCAGGGACATAATGACTAACAATATTAATAACAGATATGTATTATGTATTATCTATAGTATTTGCACTAGCCTTTCAGAATGGTGGTTATATTTCAGATAAGAAAACTAAGGCTTGTTCAGTAAGGTCCAGAATCACTTACCTGGTAAACTGTGCACCTGGGGTTTCAGTCCACGTCTATTTGGTTCCAAAAGTTGGGCATTCTCTTCATTGAATCTGGGAGTAGACAGGCACAAAAGCAGCAGATAGAAGGGATCATCTTGTATAGGTCCTGGGTTAGCAGGACAGTATGTAGGGGAAGGGGAGTTTGAGTTTGCCGGTCCTGGTGGTATCTACAGTAGTAGCCACTTCTTCTGACCGGTTGTGATCCGCATTCCATAGGGGAAAAATTTAATAGGAAGTAACCTTTGGAACCTTTGGAGCTGTCTAATGGACACAATGAAAGGAAATGCAGTGTAGCTTCTGCAATTTGTTCTTAAAAATACTCTATTTCTTCTTTTCGTTTATTTTTAGTTAATTTTTTGATTTTAAAATCAGACATTGATTTGCTTGAGTAGTTAATGATGTCTTAACAGTATTGGAACTTGGTTGATTTGCCATTTTGAGATACTGTTAAAAAGGGGTGGTTCACTTCTATGAAGAATAGTAACTCAAATTGCAAGTGTTGAAGGGTTTTGTAATTACACCTTTGTCCCTATTAAAATCTCATTTTAGCTTTTTTAAAGTTTGAAAGAACTTTTAATAGGTCAGTTTTCAGTCATTTCTCTAAAAGTGGACAGTAAGTCACCTCCTAAACCTTGTCTTTTTTTCTACTGTGTTTTGAATGACTCAACTTTCTCTTCTCCTGAATAATAGCCGCTAGAGTAATTTGCTTCAGAATCCTGGGTTTTGGGTAAAAAGGATAGTAATCATGTAAAAGACAGCTTCCTGGCTACTTTTTACAAAATAGGTCTTTGTGGGTGATCTGAGCATAATGAGAATATAAGCTATAACAATAGCAGCCATTTCAAATGTCCTGAGTTTAAGTGTATTGATAATTATCCAAAGAAGTATATAGATTTTGGCAGTGACCTTGTGACTTTTGCTAATATCTAAACAGTAGATACTTCCATAAATGGATTCCAAACTTTGAAAAACTTTAATATTTAAAAAATACCCTTGTAACTTGGCTCAAATATTACACATTATTTTTCTGTTTTGACCTAGGAATGAGGTTTTCATTCTTTCTGGAACCAGAAAAAAGTGTCGTGAAGAATACAGGCTTTGGAATTGGTCAGATTAGTTTTCAGATCCTTTCTTTGCCTTGTAATATCTGTAAGACCTTCTTTCACCTTTTAAAATGAATATAATACCTCAGAACTCTGCAGAGGAGGATTAAAGGGTGATGTCTGTCTATACAGGGCTCAGCACAGCGTCTGGCACATACTAAATCATGTTCAAATTGTAGCTGTTGTAGGAAGAAGTCTAAATTTTGGTAACCTAGACAAATATCAACATATTGTAAATACAGTAAAACCTCATCATATAATATATATAATGCATACAATCAATACATTTCTCTTGGATATTTTTTTCTGTGTGTTGAAGTGCCATGTGTCAGTTTTCACCATTTCCTGTAGCTTGCCCTTCTTTTCTTGGAAATGCTTGGCAAATATTTCCATTGATTATTGTATTATTACCTTAAAGAATAGATGGTGCTTCCTATACAAGCTAATGATGAGGCATTTGCTCCCCTTAGCAATCCTTCAGTTAGGTATTCCTGTGTTGCATGCTAACAGGTCTTACCACCTTCAGAAATGTCTGCTGGCTGAATGCCCAAGCTGTGTCAAAGAAGGAAGCTCTGGTTGCCTGGCATGAAAGAAGTACACAATGCCTGCTTTTCGTTTATAGTATGTTTTATGATAATTGTTAATATTAGAGTATGAAAAGCTACATACTAGTCTATTAATTTTACTCATTACTTCCCCATCACTTCACTTGTTCTGTTTAGAAAAGTATACAGAAGGCCTTTTACTCTAAAACTGTAGGGTTGAAGTCGTGATGAATCCTAATCCAAGAATATCAGCTATGAAGGGGACTTTGGAGATCAGCTAGACTAACCCTCTTATCTAGTAAATGAGAAAACTGGCCGAGAGGAGTTAGGACTTGCTCAAGGACACAGAAGTGACAGGTCTGATTTCCAGTCTAGTGTTAAGGTAATCTGGTAGAATGGAGAGAGCTCTGGACTTTGGAGTCACACAGTCCTGATTTTGAGTCCCAATTTTACCATTTATTGATTGTGTGACCTTTGACAAGTATATCTTGCTTTTTTTTTTTGTTTTCAGTGTTGTGAGGATTATGAGATAATATAAGGAAAGCACAGTGCCTGACATGTGCTATGGGCTCAATAAATGCTGTTTGTCATGTTGTACCAATTTTCTTGATTACTTAAAACAGGTCATATGGCTAAATGATTATTCTTTATGAAATGGGAATCAATGAGAATAGTTGTTTTTGCCAGATTCTTTCACTGAAAATCTAAGTGATTGTTCATTATAGGAGGACTCTTACTGCAAAATGAGTGCAAAATATTCATTAGGACTTTGTGAATACAGTGCCAAGTTGTACAGTGTTGACATGATTTCTTCTTGGGAAATTTCTGCATTTCCCAAGTGAAGTGGACATGGTATGGGGAACCCCAGTCAACTGCATTTAGTTAGGCCAACAGTTCTCAAACTTTTAAACTCAGGACTCCTTTACACCTGTGAAAATACTGAAGACCCTAGAGAGCTCTTATTTATGTGAGATATCTGTTGATATTTATATTATTAGAAATTATATCTGATAAAGTTTACACATTCATTTAAAAATAATAATTCATATGTTAACACAAGCTATATACATATGTGTATAAATATATATTTTAAGATTTTATTTTTAAATTTTTGTTTCCAATTATAAAAGTAATACATATTAATTAAAATAATATAAAATCAAAGTAAAAAATGAAATGATTTCACTTTTTTTCATATGCATACTCCAACCCTTGCAGTCAAGAGTTTAGTGTGTATTTTTCCAGAACTATTTCTGTGCAATTATAAATTCATATTCCCTCTATCTCACTCTCTCTCTCTCTCTCTCTCTCTCCCCCCACCCCCATGTTGTTCGGTAACTTTTTAAAAAATAAAAATTGTATATATTTAAGATGCCCAACATGATGTTATGATATACACATACACATGATGTTATGATATACACAAATAATCACTTAGTGAAGTGATTATTTGAGCTAATTAACATGCCTCTCTCTCATATAGTTACCTTTTTTATTGTGGCAAGAGCACCTGAAGTCTACTCTCTTACCAAATTTCTAGTATCCAGTACAGCATTATTAATTGTAATCATTATGCTTTATAATAGGTTACTAGGCTTATTCATCCTACATAACTACAATTTTGTACCGTTTGACCAGTATCTGTCTACGCATGTCCCCCACTTGCCCCAAATGATTTAATGAAAAATAGTCATTTACCAAAACAAAAAAACAGTGAGAAGAATGATCATTGCTTTACATTTTGCAAATCTCATTAATGTGTAGCTTAATAGAAGACTGGGTTCTGATAGCTGCCTCTGCATTTAGTCTCTTGTGATATATTGTTCTCGTTAAAAGTATATAAAGAAGAAAATTTGGCTTCACACAGATTTAAAGTTGGAGAAGGGAAGGAGTATTTTAATAGCTTTTTTTCAGGTAATTGTGGATTTTCTTCTTTGATACTCCACCAAAACTTGATAAATGGTAGTTTCTTAATGGAATCCACCAGAACCAGATCAGTGAACTTTTCCTATTCTGTTATATTAAAATCCTTTGGTTGCATTTTGGGTGGATCTTTTATCTACACACGATTTTATATCATCATGCATTGGTCATTTGGAAAATGTTGGTTCACTGAAATTATGTTGAGCTTCCAATGTGACACATTTAAATTACATAACATCTCCACACATTATGTAGCCTCTGGAAAACTCTCCACTTGTGAGAGAATGAGAGTTAAGACATTTAATGCTTTAGTACTACTGTGAAAATCCTTTTGGCCTTGTAGACAGACTCCTGAGACAGTCTTGAAGACTTCCAGGGATCCCTGGACCACAGAGAACCATATACTTAGACAAATTGGGTAATCTGAAGGTAGTGACCAGGTTTGCAAACTGCAGCTTTAATAATGGATAATATGGAAATTATAATGGAATGGTCATTGTATAAGCCTTAGTCTTATACACCATCTCATTCTTTGAATTAAAAAGTGGCCTAATTTTGAAATGCAGTGAATTGATTATTGAGTATCTGAGTGCTTTTTATAGATGAGACATTGTTTTAAAGTGCTACTAAAGATATGTATTATGAAAAAGGATTCCTTCTCTCCAGTTTAGAGTTTAGCTGGAGAGGTAAGCCATAATTTCATGAAAAGGTAACTAATGTTCTCTATGACAAGTGTGACATGCAGTGCTGGGCAGGATGAGTTTTAAATAGGTGGGGAGAGAGGAGGCCATTGTCTTTATGGGGGAAAAAATGCAGTACTTGTTCAGATAGGACGTTAATTATGTTAGGCTAGACTGGAGAATTCATAGAGGATAATTAAGCTAGGCTTGCAAAATTAAGTTGCAGTTTACATTTTTATTCTCACTGTTGTTACCCAATGTGTGTAGGATCGTATGGTTTCCAATATTTTTTACAGGTTCCTATTTGCCTTTGCAAAAACAAAACAAAAAAATCTAATTCACTGTAGTGTGGGTAGGAATAGTTATCTATTAAACATCTATCAAAATATTATCACTATTTGATGAGAAAACAAGATTGAGTAAAATCTGCCAAGAACACATAGATAAGAATAATGTTATCTGTACATGTTAGAATATATAAAGTCTCAGAACAGAGTAAAAAATATCCAGATCCTCTTTTTTGGGGAAAAATAATACATATACAGAGTAAAACTCTCCACTCAAGACTTTGTAAAAATATTTTAATGTTTCCTAAAGTACCTTGTGTATACCTTGTGTTTGGTTGTTTTCTGAATTGTTAGAATGATTTTTTAAAAAGTTTACAAAGTGCCTAACGGAAGAAATTACTCATATGGCAGCTATCATTGTTTTTATTGTTATAGCCGCCTTAACTGAGAGTTACCTCTAATATACTAGTTACATAGACATACAATGTCTCAGCATTTTGAATATGTTGACCTGTCCATTTGTTGAATGTAGTTAGTTATTCAGCTGTTCTGGCCTCCGTTAATGGAGTGTTTGTTACTGTGTTTCAGGCACTGTATTAAGCACTTTACCTACATTGTCTCAAGATCTTACTACAGTTTCACTGTGAGGTGAATGATGGTGTTTTCATTTTATAAATGAGAGAAATGAGGCCTGGAATGGTTAGTTGCTCAAGGCACTTGCTAGCTAAGAAGTATTATAGTTAGGATTTGAACCCTCATCTGTCTCCAAGGTGTCTTTGACCTTTCCATTTTGCGATTTTTCAAGAAAAGCTCTGTGTGTGTGTGTGTGTGTGTGTGTGTGTGTGTGTGTGTGTGTGGGGTGGGGGGTGGGGAGGGAGTTGGGTGGCTATTTTCCCCTTTAAATGCATTGATTTGTATTTGGATTCCAAAGCTTATTTTATTATCGAGGTGTTTAATTGCTTGATAAAATTATAATATAAATTGTAATGAATTAAAAATTTCCAGATCTCTTTTTCCAAGGTGACATTTTACTGTATCAGTGAAGAACAGTTTATGGGCTTTTATAGCTTGTTTTAGGCCAAGAATTGACTTACCTTTGCTGTCTAATACATTGCTCTTTGATTGAATAATATGGTTATAGTCTTTTGAAAGAATATTGTGGCTTACAAAGCTTGTTTAAGAGAAAAAAAAATTCATTTGTACTGGCAGTCAGCCAATATTTTATAAGCTACAATTTTCTTTTGAATAGCTGGTGGTTTGTAGCTCCATAATTTGTGGTTCTTCTGAACTTGTAAAAAGATTACACATATTTAAAAATGACCTTATCACTTTAATATTTTAAGCAACATACGACTGTCGAATTCTTTTAATGCTAGTGTTCTTGTTTTCTTTAGTTAATTTCCCTGGGCTGAGACTCTTAAATTAATAATTTATAGAGTGTAATTGCGCCACCCATTCCCCCAAATAAACCTCTAAACAAACCTAAAACCAAAAACTATTTTGGTAATGTAACAGGCCCGGTTAAAGTCAAAGAAACTGTGAATCTCTCTATATCAGTCAGCTTGCCAAACAAATCCTAGCAGTATCCATGTTATTCCATTCCTTAGCCACTGCTGCCTGGATATGTTGAATTATGTGGTATGTGGGTTTGTTTGGGTGTGTTTAGTGTTCCTGCATAACATTTAGTTTTAAATCAGGTGATTTTTTTTTTTTTTTTTGATGCTGCCACTGCTGCTGTTTCGCATGCAGGTGGAAAGGAGCACTTCATTTGAAATGCTTCGTGTTCCGTACCTCGTTCTCGTGGTTTGTGTGTAGGTAGTTAAATTTGTAAAAGTTGTGAGATTATTTTAAATCCTTTCTTTTGATTTTAGGTTAAATTTTAAATGGAATATGGTAACCTTTTTGCTTGAAAGATTTTGGAAAGCCAGATTAATAGTTACATTTTTATATACATAGAAGTTTCATAGATAAAAGTGAACCTAACATTTAACTTCAGTAATAATCCATTCTATATAATTTAGTCATTTTAAGAATGTTATATAAATGGAATTATATAGTATGTAACCTTCTTTCACTTAGTGTGATTCCATTGAGATCCATCCAAGTTGTTGTGTGTATCAATAGTTTGTTCTTTTTTTTTATAGCTGAGTCGTGTTCCATGGTAGGTAGGTATGTCACAGTTTATTTAATCCTCACCTGATGAAGGACATTTGTATTGTTTCCAGTTTTTGGCTGTTAGCCATAAAGCTGATGTGAACATTCATATACAAGCTTTTGTATGGTCATAAGTCTTCATTCCTCTGGGATTAATGCCCAAGAGTGCAACTGCTGGGTATGTATGGTAAATGGATTTTTAGTTTTGTAAGACATTATCATACTTCTTCAGAGAGGCTTTAGCATTTTACATTCACACTAGCAATGTATGAATGGTTCAGTTTCTTCACATCTTCACCAGCATTTGATGTTATTACTTTTTAAAGAAAAATTAGTAGACTTTATTATTTAGAGCTTTATAGAAAATCAGATAATACAGAGTTCTCTATATACTGTCCTCCTTTGTTAGCTTCCCCTTTTATTAACATCTTGTATTAGTATGGTACATTTGTTCAAATTGATGGACCAATATTGATACATTATTATTAGCTAAATTCCATCGTTTACATTTGTGTTTTACAGTTTATGAGTTTTGACAAGTGCATATGTATCTACCATTAGGTATCATGCAGAATAGTTTCACTGCCCTAAAAAACTCTGTGCTCCATCTATTCATCCTTCCCGCACCTCCAGTCCCTTGTCACCATTGATCTTTTTCCTGTCTCTACAATTTGCCTTTTCCAGTATGTCACATGTAGCCTTTTCAGGTTGGTTCTTTCACTTAGCAGTATACATTAAAGGTTCCTCCACATTTTTTGATGGTCAATAATACATTTTTTAAAGTTGCCGAATAATATTCTGCTATATGGATATATCACAGTTTATTCACCTATTGAAAGACAACTTGGTTACTTTGAATTTGGGGAAATTATGAATAAAAGCTGCTATAACCATTTGTGCATGGGTATTTTGTGGACATAAGTTTTCTTCTCATTTGGGTAGATAATCTAGGCATGAGATTCCTGGATTGTATGTTTAACTTTGGAAGAAACTGCCAAGTGGTTTTCCAAAATGGCTGTACTATTTTGCATTCCCACCACCAATGAATTATTTTTTTATTTTAGCCATTCCCATAAATGTGTAGTGATATCTCCTTGTGGTGTTAATTTGTATTTCTCTGATGGCTAATAATGTTGAACATCTTTTCATGTGCTTATTTGCCATCTATATATCCTTTTCAATGAAATGTTTGTTCATGTCTTTTGCTCATTTTCTAACTGAATTGCTTGTATTTTTTTTTTATACTGTTCATTTGTGAGAATTCTTTATGTAGTCTAGATAGAAGTCCTTTATTAGATATGTGTTTTGCGGACATTTTCTCCCAGTATTCAGCTTTTGATCTTCTTAATTGGGTCTTTCATAGGACAAAAGCTTTTAATTTTGATGAAGTCTATTTTATCAGGTTTTCTCTTTATGGATCTTGCTTTTGGTGTCAGATCTAAGAACTCTTGACCTAGCTTTTCTCCTATGATTTTTTTTCTCCTAAAAGTTTATTATAGTTTTACACTTAAGTGTATGATCTCTTTTAATTTAGTTTTTGTATAAGTTATAGGGTTTAGATCAACGTTCGTTCTTCTTTATTGCCCTATAGATGTCTAATCTTCAGCATCATTCGTTGAAAAGGCTAATTTTTGCCCATTGAATTGCTTTGTACCTTTGTCAAAATTCAGTTGGGCATGTTTGTGTGGATCCATTTCTGGATTCTCTTTTCTGTTCCATTGATCTATGTGTCTGTCCTTCTGCCAACACCACGTGGTCTTGATTACTGTAGCTATATAATGTCTCTAAATTGGATGGAGTGACTCCTTTTTCTTCTTTTTCAGAATTGTTTTTAGCAATTCTAGATCTTGTGCCTTTCTGTATAAATTTTAGAATAAGTTTGTGTCTAATAAACCTTGGTATGAATTTCATAGATCTATAGATCAATTTTGAAAGAATTGACAACTGTGGTGCAGCTTCACCTTTGTATTTTAATAGTTTGGAATGAGATTAGAGAGAAGTATTTCTGTAGGGAAAGGACTCAAAACTACTTAAATTGGATAGACATTTGTTTATAACTAGCAAAATGTTTACTTTTTAAGCCCCCCCCCCAAAAAAAACGCCATTAATAGAGCAATGGAAATGGGAGCAATTGTTCATTTATTTACAAATGTATTCACTCAGTATCCTTATGAGTATCTGTTGCAGGCCAGACACTGTTGTAGGCACTGGAATACAGAGGTGAATAAGGCAGGCAAGTCCCTGCTCTCACTGATCTTGTGTTCTTGTGGGGAAATGATAAACAAATAATCAAATATATCAGTTAAGTGCTATGCAGAGAATTAAAATAGTAGGTGGATGTTAAAATAGGAGAGCGGCCACTTGATTGAATTACTAGAGAAGGCTTCTGAAAAGATTGCATTAGTGGTTAGATTTGAATGTTAAGAAAGAGTCAGTCTTGGGAAGAAAAGGGAAAAGACATTCCAGTCAGAGGGAGCAGTTAGTGCAGTGGTGCAGTACAGGGACACAACTGGTATGTGGGACAGAGAGCAAGGAGGGAGGGATGAATAGACAGACAGACAGACAGACAGACAGATAGATGTAGGTAGATACAGATGAGTTCAGTGAGTAGCGGGGGCCAGATCAGCTGGGACTTTGGTAAGTGGGGTGAGGGGCATGAATTTTATTATGAGGATGATGAGAAGCCATTGGAAGACTTTGAATAGGGGAGTGAAAAGGTTTGATGTTTTAAATGATGACTCAGTTGTTTTATGGAGAAAAGATTGTATGTAGGGGCCAGAATAAAAGCAGGAACGTGAATTAGGAGGCTGTTTCAGCTCAGGTGAAAGATGATGCTAGGATAGGATTCAGGTTGTACTTTAGAGGTAGTGTTGATAGGATATGTTAACAGTCTGTATGTCAGGGCTGAACTTTTTCCTTTTAGAGCTTGGGTGGATGGTTATTGGTTTTTAGTGAAATGGGTAAGACTTAGAGGAGTAGGTTTGGGGAAAAAATTTATAGTCCTCTTTTGATTTCTTTACTTTCATTGATGTCAGTCATCAATTGGATAGGCAAATATAGAGTCCAGGTAAAAAATAGGATTGTAGATATAATAACCATATTATATATCTGAATATAGGCATTATTTAGAGTCACAAAACTGGGATGGGCCGCTTAGAAGAAAACGTGATCAAAAAGAGAGGGAGGCTTAGGACACAACCTGGAGCACTGGAGCTTTGTGAGGTCTGGAAGTGGAGGCAGAGCCAGCAAAGACTAAGAAGCTTTAGTCATCGGTGGTGCTGTCTCTTTTTAGTTTGCCCCCTTGAATTTGTAGAGTTGATAACAGAGAAAATGACAGTACCTCTAGATTTTGGTGTGGTGTGGAAACAGTACTTAGAATTTTTATGTATAACATTAAGAATAGTTTAAGAAAATTGAGTACTCTGGGCCTAGCGTAGTACTAAAATTGGGGGAGGTAATAAAAGAAGTGTGGAACATAGATCTTGCTTTCATTGAATTTTGGTGAAGAGAGAAGTAAAAAAGAATAGTAAAATATAAACTATGTGGATGTCAACTATTTATAAATACATGTGCATATGTGGGATGCTAGGATGTCTCTTTTTGTTTTGGAAAACAGTGCCATCAGAGTCAGCCTGTTCTGAAATTGAGTTGTCTTAATACAATGCACTGTTCTCTCTTGGTCAGTGTCATAGTTTGTAAATAGCTGGATCCTGCTTCTTTTATGCAGCTGTCTTTCTTGGTTACTGAAAGTTAGATGTTTTTAATTTTCTGTTAAGGGAATGTAGGTTTAATTGCATATCTTCTGGATATTTTCCCCACCACCTAGTTTATTGAGAATTTTTGATAGCATTCCTGTTGTCTTCCTTATTGATACATGATCACCTCAGTGAAATTGTGCAGTATTTTGATGAATTTTAGAATTTTAATAATAAAAGCTAACATTTACTGAGTACTTTTTTGCCATGCACTTTGCTAAACAGATTTAAAACATAGAATTTTTTTCTCATTTAAATGTTCCCAACAACTCAATGAGGTGCATACTGCTTTTATTCCCACTTTACATGTGAGACAGGTTAATTTCCTATCCCAAGGTTACACACTTATTAGCAAGTGGTGGAGCAGGAATTTGAACCCAGGCAGTTTGATTTTAGGGCCTTTTCTCTTATCCACTGTGCTTTACAATCTTCTCGGATAATCTCTTTCTGGGAAACTGTCATATTGGGAATTTTATTTTGCCTTTTATTTGTTACCTTGTGTGAGAGCATTGGAAGCTTATTCAGTTCTTATTAGGGATTTTGTAGTTGCACTCATCACGTTGTGTGAGGGGCTGGCTAATGTATCAGTTAAGTAACCCTAGCTATTGAACTAGAGCCCAGAGATACATTGGCTAAAACCCTAAAATGCAGTGCATAATAGCCCAGAGCAGGTGTCCACATCAGTATGTGGCTGTCCTTCTTGTAAACATGTAGGGACCTCAGGCATTTGGGCTGATGGGGAGCCTATCTTCAATGCATGGTGTCCAAGGTTGTTTTGTTGGAAGTGCAGGGTGAGAGATTTTTCTTTTAAGCAGGTGAGATGAAATTTGCAAATATAATTTCTGCTCGTATCTATTGATGAAGGTTTAGTTTCATTGCGTTGCAGAGAGATTGGGTAATGTACTGTCCTTTCTCTTTGCTAACTCTAGGAGGTAAGGTCATTCTGTAGTGTTCTGAGTATTTCATCAACATTAAAATGTTCTTGGGAATGCATTTTTTGGCTACAGAATGTGAAGGTAGGGATCCTCATCTGAGCTGCAACTCTCTTACTTTGGAAGAAACAGGGTGGATTTGGGTGGATAGTTAGCAGTTTCTGGAGTGTTATAATGCTATAGATTTCAGTAGGAATGCTAGAACAACCCAGTGCTGTGTTTACAGAGAATGATCACACACATTCAACTCTTGATTCTTGTAACAGTCCCTTGAGGTAGGTACATAAAGCAAGTAGTGATATTCCCATTGTAGATGAGAGAACTGAGATTGGGTGATTGATTAAACATCGAAGGAAACCAGCTAGGAAGTTGTAGAACTGAGACTTAACATCCAGATGGCATGGCTTCAAAATCAGTCCAGTTCATATAACACATCATATATGTGGGCCAGAAAATTCTGTCCAACAATTTTTATGCTTACTTGTCATCACTTTTCATATCTTAACAGTATGTCCCAATATATCGTCATCGATGTCCAATATAATATAGTGACAGATTATTGATGTAATTTGGTCTTATTTTGAAAATTTAGAAAGTACTTTAAGAACTTACTTTGCTTCATAGTCATCATTATATTCATAAATAACATACTTTAGACATGCCAGTTAATGGAATACCAGGCAACAGGGATTTTACCCTCTTTAGAAGTTTCATTTTCTAACCCTCTTCCGGTAGGGAAAATACTGTGTAAAATGAGCAAAGGATGTAAAAAACAGAAATAAAATAATTGCAGCAGTTATGTTTCTCTTAGTAAATATATTTCTTATGAAACTAAGTGCTTATCTATGTAATTTCATAGATAATTTTGCTGCATTTGCTATGGAAAAACCATTTCAGTACATGCTACTCAAGAATTTGGAAACATTTTCTGCTTTATAATACCTGGAAGAATCCCTGCTGACATACTAGGAGGTAAGGTACCATTTCTTAGTATTTTGAGTATTTCACCAGTATTGAAGTATTCTTGGTGAAGTGCATTTTCAGCAGCAGAGTTTGTGGTAATCTGATTTAGGGGTTGGAAGCTGTGGACTACGGCAGAATGTTAAATATTTGTACAGATGGATTATTAATCAGAAAGTAAGTGGAGACTTCTGCAATTCCCGTGTTAATATAACAAAGGCATCAAGCTCATTCTGGTTGACTTATTTTTGATTTTCTTTTTTTGAAATTCTATCTTGTTGAGCACTCTATTCTTAAATTATTTCAGAAGAGGTATCTTTAGTACCATTGGATTTTAATAGATAGAAGTAGAGTGGTTTAAATTTATTTTCCACATAAAAATATCCTTTTGACATTCCTCACAGCTTTAGTTTTGCCATGAAAACGACAAAAGTCAGACAAAGAAATACCATTCTGTTTGTATCTGGTTGGTGACCTATATATATAGCTCTCTGGGATAACACTGTATTTTGCTGAAGTTGTACCTTAAATGATCCAGTCTTTTAAATTTTTTGTTGTCTGACAAGATATCAATAGAAATACAGTAGTGCATCAGAAATTCACTAAAGCCTAATTAGATCTTTATACAACACAGACTAGCATTCTTTGAATGCTTTTGCAAGAATATAATTATCCACATCTTTGGTAATCCATTATGTTAGCATATACACTCTGAATTTAAAAATAGACTAAAAAGTAGACTGAATGAAAAAAAAGTTTTACCTTCCAACGTCCTTAGCTTTGAGTTATTTATTCACTTTTGGGAAGAATACTTGTTAAACTTTGACCTTCTACCACAGAGAAGAAATGCAGGCTAGTTTACTGCTGAAAGTCTGAGCCTCTTTATTTGTCTAAAACGATGGGACAGCACTTTCAGGCCATTTTAATGTAGTTCAGTTACAGTGAGTTATAAAATATGTCATTTGAACTCTAGTCATAATATGATTCTTGTATTCACTTGTATTTATAACTCGAATGCTTAGTACCACAATATTGAACCAGTTGGACAAACACAAAATATTTAAGCTGAGATGAGGCACGCCACATAATATTACTCTTCAGCAAAACAAAACAGAATTACAAAGGAGGATGGAAAGAGCGCTGAGCACTTTCAGTCATGAGCGCAGGGTTTGAGTCTGAGACTTGCTAAGAGTAGTTTGATGACCTTGGGCAAGATACTTCCCTCTTTGGGTCTTAGTTTTCTCTTTTAGAAATAAGGATCTTGTAGTATCAGTGTTTTTGACCAGTTTTAGCAGTCTGTGATTCTATGATTCTTATCTCCTAATTCTTATTCTCCTAATGTATTTTTCTTTCTTGTCAAGAAAAGGTTAACTGTGTAGCTCCCAGCTCTTTTTATTTTGCCTCGATTGTCTTGATAATAGAATACATGGTCTGAATTATTCTAACTTTAATACATTTTCTAAAACTAGTTTTAAAGGAGGCATGAAATTGGAAGTATTTAATTTACATTTTAATCGTACCTCACTGCTGTCACTATAAAACAGGCTTGTGAACTGGGAAGACAGACAAAACACTTTGAAAACCTAATTAGTGAAAAGGCAATCACCTAAGTACCTGTCGTACCTATTAATGTCCTTTGAATTTCTATTTCAAGGCAGAGGCAATAAAGTCAGTTAATAAGTATGTTGCATATAGACTTTTTACAGAGGAGACAGTGCAATTGCTGTTATAGTCTTCTCTTAGCATTTTATTTAAAAAATTTAAACATACAAAAGAGTTAAAAGAACTGTACAGCAAACACCAACATATTCTACAAGTAGCTCAACCTAAACAACTGACATTCTCTTTTGTTGCTTTATCACATATCTTTCCATCAATTCATTCCCCTATTCATCTATCAAGCCATCTTATTTTTTATGTATTTCAAAATAAGATGCAGACATCCTTACAATTCACCCCTAAACACTTTGACATGCAAGTAGCTAGAGTTAGATACTTGTTTACACTTATTTAAAGTTAAAATTTACATGTGTAAAATGCACAGCTCTTCAGTGTGCCGTGGATGGCAGTCATTAATTGGCACTTGCCATTTTCCAGGGTCTGTGGTAGTCCGCCAGATAGATGAAGACACAGCTTCTGCCTTCATGGTGTTAATAGGGTACTTAGATATGTGTGTAATGAAGTAAATTCGGTATTGTACTTGGACTTTCTAGTTGCAGATAATAGAAACCAGTGGTATCTGAAGATCAAGTCTTATTTTCAGAAACCAAGGAATGGAATTCAGAGGGGCTTTAAGAAGGACTGGAACCAAGAACTGGAAAGCCCACAGGACTGTCTCCTCTTACCACTGTTTCCCTCAGCTCATCTATTCATTCTTTTCTCTATTCGAAGATCTGCTTTATCCTCTTTTTTAGTAATATGGTAGAATATGGCTGTCCTCACAGCCTTTCGTTTAAAATGAACAGTTCTCAGCCACACAGACACCAATTTTCTTTTTTAAATTTTTATTACAAATTTCTGGGAGGTAGAATCTGGTTGGCCCAGACCTGGTTCAGCTGTGGCTGAGGGCAGGGTTTTGAAATACATGTCTCCTGTTGGAAACCTAGTTTTTTAAAAATTATTTATTGGGGTAACATTGGTTAATATGATTACATAATTTTCAGGTGTACATTATAATTTGACATCTGTATATTATGTTTATCACCCAAAGTCCAGTTTCCTTTGGCTACCAAGGAAACTTACTTTTGTGGGTGGAACGAAGTAGTGGGGCTAGAACAGACAGTTCCCAGAGCAAGTATGGGGCTGTTGTAAGTGCGGCTGACACTGGAAAATGTTTCTAACTACAAGTGTGGTAAATAATTCTATAGATAAGAACAGGATACAGAAATAGCATAGAGGGAGAGTCGATCACTATTTAGGGATGGAGTGGGGTGGCTGGGGACAGCTTCCTGGAGAAATTCATGGCTGAGTTGGGTTTTGAGATAAATTCAAGTATAGCAGTGGTAAGGAAGGAAATGCCCTACAGAAAAGCAGCAGTAGAAAGAGGAAATGTCACTGTGTGATTGTAAGCTTAGGTGATTGTAAGCATGTTAGTACATTTGTAGTATAATTTTTAAAGTGGGCAGGTTTGTTAGAGGGGAGACAGGGAGGGGAGGAGTGATACATATCAGGGCCAGTTCATAGAGAGCCTTACCTTGCTAAGATATGGGAAGGCAGAAAGAGAAGGTGACAGATTTGTTTAAGAAATCATTTCATTGGATGAACTGGAGGCAGTTTCCTCCTATTGAGATCCTGGACTAAGAAAATGGCAATGAAAAAGAAGAGGGACGATATATAGCCAGTAAAATCTTCAGTACTTGGGATTTATTAGCTGTATGGGGAGAAGGAGAAATTTTAAAATGATACCTACCCTGATCTTCTGACCTGGGTGACTAGATGAATTGGGACACCAGCCAAGGTAAGAAATATAGGAGAATGAGGTACTGTTAGCTATAGTAGTTGTTCTGGCCGATGCCTGTAATTACAACAGCACTTTTTAGGACCATTAAATTGGGCTTCTATGCATTTTATACATTTTTCTGTATGTAAGCTATATTTTACAATATCTCAAATGTTAAGGAACAAAGGAAACAGGAGAAAATACATTTGAGAAAATATACTGACTTTAGGATTGAACATTTGTATTTGGGGTGTTCATGCGACCCTCCAGCTGGAGAAGTGTTGAAGGCAGTAGGATATGAAATCTGAAGTACGGGAGAGATGGATGGGCTGCTGATACAGATAAAAGGATTAAATTAGGTCTGTAGTTCTCAAGTCTGGCTATGTGTTAGAATTTTCTGGAGGTTTTAAAAAAATACTGATAACCTAGATCCCACCCCAGGCCAATTAACTTGGTTTCTGGGGACGTGAGGGCACATCTAGCTTAAAAAGGCCCCTGTGCCTCTTATTCCAATGCACTGAGATGAGAACCACTGGTTACAGGAAGATCACTTATTACCTATATTCTGTGACTGAGAGGTGAGTTGTGCCAAGAGTATTTTGTAATTGCATGAGAACTCAATATAGGTTTCTCTCTTTTGGACATAATTCTTATGCCTTTTGTGTATTCCCCCATTAATAATGGAAATTTTTAAAAAGTATGCTTTTTGTTAAAATAATGACGTACATGTGTTCTTGAAGAAAATATATGGAAGGTACAAATTGTTTTAGTTAAAACAATTTTAAAACAGAAGCTTCCCTTTGATGAAATGGCTGTATCTTCTCTAATTTCAATTGCTAATAGTGTATAGTCTTTGCAGCCAAACATAGAAAATTGCCTCACCAGCTGCAGTGTCTTTGAATAGTAAATATGAAGGACAGTGATTGGTAAATTAATTGTGTGTGTATTGTAGTCTGAAAGGCAGACAGCTGTAAATGGTGAGAAATTGTCTCAGATGTTTGTGATAGGGAAAGGACAATTGCTCACTTATCTGTCTTTTCATTCCCTCACTGCATGGATTTATAACTCATCAGGGTCCTGTATCCATCAATAAGTATTTATTAACACCTGGAATATGCCCAGGAGTATATTTGGAAATTTATATGTTACTAAATAAATAGGTAAAATAAATAAATAAAAATGCATGGACCCTGCAGTAGGGATGCCAATGTTTGAGTGGAGGAGGGAGTATAAATGACAGCTGAATGCAAAATCATTTGATAATTATAAGAATCCATTTTTCTGTTTAGAAACTGGAATGATTTCTTGAGCTTGAACATTTATGGATGACTTCCACGTAGATGATTGTTCTAACACACTAGCCTCTGGTTACTTGAACTCTCGTCCTCTGGTGATCTTGTGTTTCATGGATGCCAGTTAGACTGTGGACCTCAGATCTATTGCCACTTTTTCACTATTTTTTATCTTCTTGATGTTCTCACTCTCTCACCCAACTTAAATTCCATGGTTGGTCATTATACAAATTCCTCTGGATATATCCTCAACTCCCATGCTCTTCTTGCTTTATCAAATTTACTTGGCAAAACTTACAACCTGGTTAAATCTGACATTCCTACTCTGTACTTGTATCCGTGCATCTGAACATAGCTGTAAAACACATGCAGGCACATGCTTGCATGTGCACATGTGTACACACACACACACACACACACACCATGCTGACTGATCGTATTTTTAAATTTTTAAATTAAGGACCCTCAAGTAGGTCCTTCATGTTGCCAGGCAGTCATAATACATAGTCTATTCACTCTGTTACTCTCCTAGACAGCTCTTGCACACCTTTCTCTTTAAACCTATAACACCTTCTCTTCCATTCAGCTGATGACCTTGCTTCCTACTTCACTAAGAAAACCGAGGCAGTCGGTACCCATGCATTCTGACCTCACTCCTGGTATCAAAGATGTACTGCCTGTGCGTCTATGAAAGACAGTCCTTCATTTGTGTACTAGTCGCCATCCCTTCTCACTACTTACAGACACTGCTCCAAGAATCGTCCCACTCCAGTTTTCCTACATTACAGTTTTGTTTTCTGCTGGATCATTCATCAGCATATAAACTTGTTATTTTTTCCACTTTAAAAATACTTTCTCTTTGCCCCACTTTCACCGCTAGGTACTGTCTCATTTATTTACCCTCCTTTGTAGCAAAATGTCTAGAAATAGTTGTCTGTATCCAACTGTTCTAATTTTTTTCCTCTCATTCTCTTTATTGAGATAGAATTCACATACCATAAAATTCACCGTTTAAAGTGTACAATTCAGTTTTTAGTATCTTTACAAAGTTGTGCATCCATTGCCACTATCTAAATAGCACATTTTCACCATCCCATAAGAAACCCTATATTCCTTAGCAGTCACTCACTGTTTCTTTCATCCCTAATTTCATGGCAACCAGTAATTCTGTTTTCTGTCTCTATGGATCTACCTATTTTGGACATTTCATACTAATGGAATCATACAATACATGACGTTTTAGTATAACATTTCCAGGGTTCATCCATGTTGTAGCGTATATCAGTACTTCATTCCTTTTCATGGTTGAATACTATTTCAGTGCTGGACATGTACCGGAATTTTTTTTTTTTTTATCCATCAGTTAATGTACATTTGGGTCGTTTCCACTTGATGGCTATTACGAAATGCACTGCTATGAACATGCATATTCAGGTTTTTCTGTGAACCTATGTTTGCAGTTCTCTTGGGTGCATACCTAGGGGTAGAATTGCTGGGTCCTATGGTAAGCTTATGCTTAACGTTTTGAGGAACTATCAAACTTTTCCAAAAGTGATGGCATTTTATATTACCATCAGCAATGTATAAGGGTTCCAGTTTCTCCAACTCATTCTTTCTTAAGCCAGCTTTATTCAAGCTTTTTTCCTGCCCTCAGCTGAAACTGCCCTTGGCAAGGTCATTAGTAGCATCAAAGTACCTACATTCAACAATCAATTCTCAATCCTCATTGTGTTTGATTTATAAATAGCATTTGACACAGTTGATTACTCATTCCTTCTTGGCACACTTTTTTCACTCTTGGCTTCTAGAACACCACACATTCTCCTCCTTCTCCCCTCCCCCCATTTTATTGATCAATACCTATCAGTTTTCTTTGTTGTTTCTTCCTTTCTCCCTACTTTTTAAAAGTAAAGTTCTCATTGGGGATCTTATCTAACTTACACATCTTTTAATGTTCTTCATACACCAGTTCCCAAGTTGATATCTCTAGCTAAGATTTCTTTTTTTTGTTACTTTAGAGTCATGTATTCAACTGCCTACTGAACTGGGATGTTTAATAGACATCTTAATAGAACATGTCTGAAACCAAGCCCTTTTCTTTTCTTCATAATATGCTCCAGCTACAGGTCTCCCCATCTTTGATGAAGACAATTTCATCCTCCAGTTGTTCAGGCCAAAAACTTTGGCATTAACCTTCACTCCCTTCTCACATCCCACAAGATAGTCCTGTTTGCCTTATGTTCATAGTATATGCAGTGTCATAACACTACATTTACTCTTGCCATCATCTTGGTCTGATCATCTTCTACCTGAATCTTCATGAGATCCTACTCACAGCCCCTGCTGTATATATATATGTATGTACCCTTGCCTCCAGCAGGCTAGCTCAACACAATAGCTGGAATAATCCTTGAGGAATATATCAGATCACATTCTTTGTCTGCCCCAACCCTGCATCAGCTCCCCTTTTCACTCCAGTAATGGTCAAATAAGCCCCCGTTTCATCTGATTGCATTACTTCTCTGACCTCATCGCTGGCATTCTCACCTGGTTCACTTCATTTGCCTCCTTGCTATTTCTTTAATGGGCTAGGCATGCTTTAGACCCAGGGCCTTTGCATTTGCTGTTCCTTCTGCTTGAAATGTTCTTTACCTCTTTCAGAGCTGCTCAAAACTTGTGAATGAAACTTACTCTAATTATCTTTAGTTCTGCAACCTTCTCTTCCCACACTCTGGGTTCCTCTTTGCTCTTTTTTTTTTTTTTGTATTGTTCTTAACTTTTAACATTGACTGAATTATTGACTTATTTATGATATATTGCTTTTCCTCCCAAAGCCCTGCTAGGCTGACGCTCCATAAGGGCAAGGATTTTTGTTTTGTTCACTGATGTGTCTTAAGTGTTTAGAATGGTGGATGCCACATAGTAGCCATTCAAGAAATTTTTGTGGAATGAGCAAATGAATAGATGGCTATATGATAGAGGTGGTGTCTGAAGCAGGCCTTGAAAATTTCGATAACCATAGTTTTGAGAAGGAAAGAACATTTTGGAATCCCCCCCCGCCCCCCCCCCCCACACACACTCCCCTCTTCTCTGTGCCTTTAGCCCAATCTCTTTATCCTTCAAGGCATGGGTATTTGAATTAGGACCTGAGTTTGAATCAGCTTCTTAACTGGATATATTGCCTTCAGTAAGATTTTTGGCCTCTCTTAAGCCTTTTTAAAAGCCATTTTTATTGATGTGTACTTTACATAGAGTAAAATTAATCCTTTATGGGTACACAGTTCTGTGAATTTTGACAGACTTATTTAATCATGTAATCACTACCACAGTCAAGATGTAAAATACTTCCATCGTTACAAGAGGATCTATTGGGTTCCTTTGTAGTTAGTCCTCTCTCTTCACCTTCCATCCCTGGCAATCACTGATCTAATTTTTATCCCTATAGTTTCACTTTTTCCAAAATGTCATAATATGTAGTCGTTGACTATGACTCCTTTTGAGTCAGACCCCTTTCACTTAGCCTAATGCTCTTGAGAGTCATACATGTTGTTCCATGTATCGGGAGTTGATATCTTTTTATTGCTGAGTATATCCAGTGTATGGATATAGTACAATTTATTTACCAGTTGGTGGATTTTTGGATTGTTTCTAGTTTTGGGCCATCATGAGTAAAGCTGCTACAAACATTTTCATGCATCATATATGAAATATATTAAAATATGTTTTGGAGTGTGGACACATCTATATTTCACTTGGGTAAATTTCTAGGAGTGAGATTGCTGGGTGAATGGTAAGTGAATTTAACTTTATAAAAAACTGCCTAACTTTTTCAATGTGTAGTGAGTCTTTGTTTATTTTTTACATTTATCAAATAGGGAATTAGGACTATTTGTTGCAAGCAACAGAAATTGACTATGGCAAGGAACTCATACATAGGATGTTTTTAGGTGGCTCACAGAATCTCTTTAAGGGCCAGCGAGACATACTCAGGAGTTCTGTCCCTAGGGACATGATGCTAGCAGACACTGGAGTTTGAACTGCCAGCACTGTCAAGGGATGCTAGACACTGTAAGTAGAACTGCTGTCTCCGGAAACCAAGTGAAGCTGCTGTGCTGCTAGCACTTTCCAGAATGGATGGATTCTCCAAGGACCCAGCTTCTTCGAGTCATTACTTTTGAATCACACTTTGGAGGTGGGCTCCGCCTGCTCTGCCTCACACGGCTGGGGAGTCCCCAAAATAAAGCAGGTTCAGATAAAACAATTTTCATGTGTTTAGAACTTTCTAGGTGCTTCCTACTTAGTAGGATGTAAATGCTAGTTTACTCTCCTGTCTACCTTTTTTTTCATCTGTTTTTTTAAAGTAATTTTTTATTGAAGTATAATAAAACGAAGTAAATAAATCATAAGTGTATACAGCTTGGTGCATTTTCACGAGGTGAATTCATCCTTTTAACCAATACTCAGAAGAAGAAATAGAACATTATTAGCACCCCGGGAAATCTCTCTCATGTCCCTTTCCTAGTCACTGCTCACTACCCCCTCTGCCAGTAACCATTATTCTGACTTTGACTAGTTTTGCCTGTTCTTAAACAATGTGCTGTGTGTTATGTTTTGTGTATTTTTTTCCCCAATATTTGTGAGCTTCATTCATGTTCTTGTGTGTTGCAGGAGTTACTTGATTTCACATTGTTCCATTGTATGATTATGATGGACGTATAGGTAGGTTATTTCCAATTTTTGACCAATACAAATAAGTGCTGCTATGAATATTCTTGCACTTGTCTTTGGTTTACACATGCACACACTTCTATGGGTACATAACATGGAATAAAATTACTGGGGTGTGGAATATGTGTATGTTCAGTTTTAGGAGAGAATGCTAAAAAGTGTTCTAAAGTAGTTTTCCTACTTTACACTCCTATCAGCAACACACGTGAATTCTAGTTGGTCACATTCTGTCTTTTGACATCTTTGTCCTACCTGTGTAATATTTGTTTGACTCTACCTAATCAGTTGTATCTTTCAGTTATATTAACTCTTTGACATGAGAGTCCATGTTTTATTTATTTCTGTCCTCTTAGTATTAATTACAGAACATAGGATACACATAGTAAATGCTCAGTGATAGTTACATGAAAAAAAGAATTAAGAACATAATCTTGGCATTATTTCTGGAGAGAAGACTCAGTGATCCGACTGGAATTGGAAGTGAATGGTATATTGGAAACAATGGTGTAGGTGTAGAGTTTGTTCTTTGTGTGTCAGAAATAAAAATTATAACATAAAGTATCTTGAACCTTCTTGCCCCTGAAAGCTTATACCACAAAGAGATGTTAAACTTCCCTTGATAATTTTTGTTAACTATAAAGCACATAAATATGAATTAATGTTATTAAGAATCAAGAGTTTTAGTGAAAAAGAAATAAAAGCAAGAAGAAAAAATCTTGTAACATAAAATCTGAGTTGGAATTATCAGTATGAACTTGTGATTTTAACCTATTTACTTGTTCTGTCTGCCAAAAGGACCTAGAAGCAATGACATCCAGCAGAGATGAGCACATCTAAATGCCCAGATAGATAATGGGATTTTCAATACCATTTTCAACACCACTAAAGGAAACCTTGGAGAAATGGCTGGTACCTAGTGTGGGGCAGGAAAAGTGCCAAGCCTGGGACATCTTGTGTTGAAAAGCAAGGGACTATCAAAGACTAGCAGTTCGTGTCCAAAGCATACAGGGACTCACTTGTCAAGGCTACCATTTGCTAAATTTGAGACAGCTTGAGCATGACAAAAAGTGATGGTAATAGGCATTGAACTCAATAATCTTACCAGTCCATAATGAGAGGAGGCATGGGGGGAAAGGAGAAAGAAGGAGGGAGGGAGAAAGGCAAGTCTCTCTCTCTCTTTTTTTTTTTTTTTGCAGAAGACTGCCAGGAAATAAATGTAGAAGGGATGACATAATTAGAAAATCACTTTTTTGCATACCCCAATGTAATAATTTGGTTCAGGCAAGGATCATCAGTGGATGCTAAAACTGTTAAGTGTTGAGATAAAGGATATTCACACAGGCTCAAAGTATCTCATCACAGATTACTACTTACAAAAGGAAATAATTTTATACTGTGGAAATCTGACATTCCTGCTTAACCAGGTGATTAAGATTAGGATCACTAAGCTGATGACAGGTATTCCTTGACTTGATGCAGAAAAAACTATATAACATCACTTCTGGTTGTATTATTGCCAGAAATGAGGAAACAATCAGAGAAATCATGATGTGGGGCATTTCATAAGAGAGTTGACCTGACATGAAACAGGCTGACATGAAAAACAAAAACAAATGTGAGGAGTTTGGTCTAGACTAAAAGAGAGACTCAAATGAGAAAAATGCAGGGGGTGTGTCAATCTTGATTGGATCCTGGATTTAAAAATAAAATTAAGAAATTTTAGAAACAAGTAGAGGAAATTAAATATGGCCTATATTTTGGATATTGTTCAGTTGTTAATTTTCTTTGGTGTGATAATGGTATTGTGGTTAAGAGGGATAGTGATCTTATTCTTAGGAAATGCAGCAGGGTATTTAGAGGCAAAGTTACAATGCCTGCAACTTATTTTCATATAGTTCCACACATACACACAAATACAGCAAATGCAGCAAAATGTTAACTTGGTAAACCCATGTTAAGGGTACATAGATGTTAATTGTAATATTCTTTTAATTCTCCTGTAGGTTTTAAAGTTTTCGAAATAAAAGGTGCATTTAAAAAAATTTACCAGTTAATAAAATATGAGAGCCTGAAGGGTCTCAAGAAATCATTCAGTTCAACCCCTTCTTTTACAAATGGGGGAAATGAGGCCCAAGAAAAGGAAGAGACTTGTTCAAGGGCACACAGCTGGTTACCAAAAACGTTCATGTTCACTATTCTCCTGATCGCTGCCACCTGTTGCAGGGCGTAGGTGGAAGTGTGGTTGTGGTCGGAGGGTATAGAGTAACTTTGGGTGGAAAGACTTCGTGGAGCCATGGCAGGAAATGGGGGTCCCCTCAGTGGAGTCACGTTGTGGGTCACAGCCACAGTCCAGAGCGGCGGAGCTTCTAATGTGAAACACAGGCAGGCCCCGGAGACCCAGGACTGCACCCAGTTCAACTCCTTTTTCTCTCTCAAAATTCTCTTCCTTATTTTCTTCCTCCAACCTATTCTCTTCTCTCCATAGCTTTGCTTTTCTTTTTCTTTCCTTTCTTTCTTTTTCTTTTTTAAACTCACTCTTCATTACATTGTCACTTGATCATTTTGCTTTCTCCACCAAGAACATGACATCATGGAAATACACGTTTTGGAACTAGACAGACCTGCTTTCAACACCTGGCCCCGCCCAACTTGAGAGTCAACTTAACCCCACCAAGTCTTGGTTTCTTCATCTTTGCAAAGTTGCTGTTTCCCACCCTGAAAGGATGTCGCATTGTGCCAGTGTATTTTTTCATGCATCATTTTCTCCTAAGTCATCTGCCCACCTCTTAATTACTTGGGAATTTCTACAGCCTTTTTCAGTTCTTTTCGTGGTTTTCTTAAAAAATTCAATCAATACATCTTTGACTTATTAGAATCTATCGTTAATTGATACCATTACCCTTTATCCTGACAATATATGCATCTTTACCCTCATCTCAACTTATATGTTGTTATAGTTGCATACTTTTCTGTGCATTTAAACCCCATAACTCAATATTTTATTTTATATAATGTAATAACCATTAATATTCATTTGGATGTACCCATATATTTATCTCTTTATTTTCCTGTCTGGATCTCTTTTATATAATTTTTTCTGCTTGAAGAACAGCCATTAGAATTTCTTTTAGTACAGGTCTAAATTTAATTTAGAATAACCTTTAGAAATTCTTTTAGTACAGTTTGCTGGTGGCAAACTCAAATTTTGTTTTTCTGAAAGTGCATTTATTTTCAAAGGATATAATCCCTGGATTTAGAATTCTGTAATTGGCATTTATTTTCTTTAAGCACATTGAAGGTACCATTCCTCTGTTTTCTGGCTTCCGTTGTAAATATTGAGAACTGTCAGTTGTCTCTCCTTTGAAGGTAATCTCATTTAAATTTTATAACAACTCAGTGAGGTAGAGGTTTTATTTTTGTAAAGAAGAGAATAGAAACTCAGGACAACTTGTCATTGTCAAACAGGTAGCAAGTGGTAGATTAAAATTCAGGTTTATTGACATCAGCACCTATACTTTGTCAAAATACTTTGCCTTACTCTGTCTCACTAAGTAAAAGTACATATTCATCTGTTCAACAATATTTATGAAGCGCCTGTTATATGTATAACACTGTGCTGTGGACGAAGGTGGGTACCGGATTTTGAGGCACCATCCTGACCTTTTTTATAGTTTGGAGAAAAGCATGCCAAAATAATTCAAGTTGCAATATGAGGCAGTATATGCTTAATAACAAAAATGGTCATAGCTCGCAGTAATTACTGAGTTTATGCAAAGGGAATTTCACAGTTGGCTGGAAGTGTCAGAGAATGTCTTGTGAAGGAGGCGGAACTTTGAACTCTGGGGAGAATTTGAGGGTGGAGATTGTAGAGGCTGTTTTAGGAGACATAATGTGAAAAAAGGCATGGCGTACTGAATGAGGGGTTTGGGAGATGGCAGCAAGGTTGACTGAGCTCTAGCTGAAGTTTATAAATATTGTTGGACATAAGATTATATGTGACGTGGTACCTCAATAGGAACCATAAATTCCACTTCTCTATCTTTTAGGTCCCAGAGAGTCCTTGAAGAGTTGTTTGGGGGTGGAGTGATAACAGCGAAAGTGGAAAGTATTACTTAGAGGGTAAGAGTTTGGCTTGACTCCATATTGCAACTTAAATTTCAATTATGGCTTTGTCACTTCTTCACTTATACTATGACTAAGAGCTTTTTCAAAGCCTTATTTATGAATTTAAAATAATTGCACTTCATAGGGGATTAAAGGTGAGGATTAAATACATTGACATGTGCGGTGTACTTAGAATAGTGCCTGGAACATGGTAAGCACAATTTATATGTTAGATATCATTATATTATGATCGTTGTTATTATTAAATGAGAGCATGTATGTTAGTAACTAATGCCTGACACATGGATAATCAATTCTGGTCATTAATAAAATGTGTATAGGATAAATATTATTGACTAAATTATATTTTCATTCCTTTGCACCTAGGTATAGGGATTGTAAAATCTTTAAAGTTGTATTAATGTATAGACAAGCTATATAATTCACTTAGGTTATTTCCCTATTGTACCATTTTTATGATTACATATTATATATCATTCCTAATCTCCTCCTCAGTTAATTCATTTTATCAATAAAATAATAGTGAAGAGAACACTATGTTAAAAGTCTGTGGTTAGAAAAGAAGGAATGAGGTAAGTTAGTTAAATGAAATAGTGTATCATAGAAGGGAGCTGTAAATATGCCAGAGGAAAGTTGTAGGAATTGTGCCGTTTGCCAAATTTAGAAACATTATCTCTGGGCTCTCTTTAATTTGGTTTCTTCAGGAAATTGTGTGTAACCTGAGGATGCTAATTAAGCGTCCGCCATAAGTATAAAGAATAAAAAACTGTTTTCTCTGTTAGAATTTTATTCCAAGGGAAATTGTATAAAGCCATTGAAACATCAGGATTGACAGGCTAGAAATGCATTTAAGTGAAGTCTCATTAATCTTTCAGAAGTTGAAAAGCAAACGTGTCAGAGAAGCAGTGTGGATTTGGAATATTAAAATGCCAGTGTCTTTAAATATTGTCATAAAGGAGAATGAGAAATAAGAATGGACACCACTTATATATTTCTTTTAAAGTTAGAACAGTTAGAATAGCATTAAATCAGATACTTTAGTGACAATAACCTAACAAGTAGCTAATTGTAACTTTAAGTGAAGTTTAACTTTATCTAGTGACTTTATTAAAAATCATGTAGGTATGCATTGTAGTTGGAATGATTTCACTAGAGAAATTGCCTTTCAGTGCATGTGCTGTAGTAAATCTAGAGGAACTAAACACATGGTGCCGTTGCTTCAGTTTTATTTCAGATATTCTGTGGTCTAATCACTAATGATTTGAACCTTTTTGTTTTAATTGGCAACTTTTTAAAAAAAGAATTCCTGTAGATACTGTCACATTTTTCCTATTTTCCATATGCCGTGTGTTTCTCATGTATTGGCGAGGGAGTAATTTTGCATAAGGTCTGTTATTCTTGGAATGAGACTTTTTTCTCTCATCCCTTCTTTCTGGTCTGCTTTTCTAACCTTTAACCACCCTGTTAACAGATGGTCATTTTATTCTTCTACTCCATCATTTTGAATAACTGTTTTGAAAAAGGCCAACTTCTCATAATAACTTAAATTTTCTCACAACAATATCATTTAGGATTGTATAACTTTTATTCTTTACGGCAGTTTTGATTCTTGAAGTTCCTTTTATCTTCTGTGTTGAGTTTATAGTGGTATGTAATACTGAATGGAAAGCCTAACCTCACATTTTGAGTTATTGGATGATTGTCTCTTCCTGACCCCTTAGCTCAGTTTTTAGTTGATTAAGACCACCTTATGAAGCCGATAGGCAGGTATCTTTTACTTGAAGACTCTTTAGTATAGCACACAGGTTTTGGCACCTAACAGACTTGGGTTCAAATTATAGATTTGCTCTTATGGTACCTTTGGATAAGTTACTTAACCATCTGAGCCTCAGTTTCTCAATCTTAAAATGGAGACTGGTCATAAACTATTTACTTTGTAGGGTTGATGTAAATATTAAATTAGGGGATTAAAGTGTCATGTACCCGCTGTGGAACATGGGTAATCAAAAGGTGCACAGTAGCTGTGGTCATAGCACCTTGCCTAGAGCCTGGTAGAGAGATGGCTCTATGGCAAGACTGTTATGAATCTAGCTGTGTACAGCTATGGAGAATGATGAGGAGCTGCTCATACATCCCACCGGAAGTACCAAGACAGAGTCCTAATTGGGTCATCAGTCGTTTATTCATTTATTTATTCATTTGTTAAATATTTGAGTGCTTACCATCCAGGCACTGTGGTATATATTAGGAATATAGCAGAGAACAAAACAATATCTTCAAGGAATAGTATGTGGCTGTAGCACTAGTAAGTGCTGAAACATGAAGCCAACTAGTGCAGTGGGAGCATATGGGAGGGCTCATTAAATTCAGTTCAAGCTGGGCGAAGGGTTGAGGAGGTGTAGAGGTCAGGGGAGGCGCTGTCTAAGCTGAGTGTGTGGTCAGAGTAGAGCATTTAAGTTAAGGATGGTATTTGGAAAATGTCATTTCAAGGGTTAAGCATCTTATGTATGACCTGTTCTCCTGCTTGAATCTAATTTCCAGAAAAGGTGTGAAATCAGATTTCTTCCTTTCTTACCATTATTGGGGATGGCAGTGGGGGTTGGGGAGTAGACCTTAACTTTGTGCCCTGGAAGGACCAGAGTCTGGAATCTCACAAGGAAGCTAATGGCATTCTCTCTCATGGAATTATAGAATATTACCAACAGTGAATTTATTCAGCTTTTATAATTTTGTTACAATAAATATGTATTAACGGAATTGACATGGTTCTGGACCCTAATCCACTTCAACCTTAAGAATTGAGATCTGAGAGGCCAGATGAGCTATATATATGGTACTGGGCTTTGGAGTCAAGTGGCTGGCTTAGTTACGTAGGTTATTAAACCTGAATTCATATCTTGGCTCTGTGGTTTTGGGCAAATAATGTTTCTTTAAGCACTTTAAAGACATTCTTGTTTGGTTTCAAAACAAGTCTTGTTGAAGTAGATGATTCCTTAGGGATGAGGAACCCAAGACTCAGATAAGTTATATGCTTGCACTTTTGTACATATATGTGTGTATAAGTATGTGTATGTATGTGTATCTGCATGTATGCATTCATAATAATGTTAATAGATTTTCATGTTTGTTCATACTGCATAACATAGGTAGGAGGTAGGGAGAGGTGTCACCAGAGAGGACATGAAATGGTGCTTCGAAGGGAGAATTAGTTTTACACTTGGGTTGGCATGAAGGAAGGCTTCCTGAGAGGTAGCATTTGGGTGGGTGGGTTTTCTTTACAGCAGTGAGTTACGAAGAGCTCCAGCTCTATAGATAGGTGGTCTAGTGCGAATCCTGCTTCGTCCACTAACTAGATGCTTATTTCAGATAAGTTACTCCACTCCTCTAGGCTATTGTTTTCTTTGTAAAATTGATATACTTGTTTCTCCTACAAAGGACTTTTGAGGATATGGAGTAGTGCATGTAAAATACTTAGCTGAGCGCTTGCCATACTGCAGGCACTTGCCGTCATTACCGTGGCATCATTATCACTGGTAGGGGTTGGCGGAGACGCCTTTTCAGGCAGAGAGAATTTAGTCTGTTCTCTTCTTCTGTCTTATAAACTCTCACGTTTCGATTAAGTGAACCCAGTGGTTTTATTTTTCCATTTATGAATCACACATTGAATAATCGAGATTTAGAATTCTTTTTGAATTGCAGAATTTTTTGTAGGCTGAAAAAATAACAGTCACAAGATTGTGGTATTGTATTGCTGTCCCTTGAGTTCAGGACTCAGCTATCATTTGTTATGTTGGAAGACTAATCTCTCCCCATTTATCTAACACTGTACTTGTCAAAATACTTCATGACTGTTAGTTGATTCTTACAGTAGCCTTGCGAAGCACATAGGGTAGAAGATATTATTTTTCAGGATGCAGAATCCACAAGTTCAGGGGAATGGCTGTTAGTGGCCATTCTAATGATACAATTATAGCCCTGGTCCCCTGACTTCAATTTTTTTTTCTTTGGTTTTCTGTGAATAGGAGTCTGTCAGCAGACCTGAGTTCACATGTAATTGCTACCACTTACTAATTGAGTGATTTTATAAGAGTTGAGTTTGTTCTTCTATCTGTCAGATGTTGAGACTTTGAACTACACAGGATTGTCTGTGATGCTGAATTTACTTCGTGTAAATGCTTTATAAGAATTGCTTTGTATAATGTAGGGGTATGTGTATTAAGATACAAGTTCATTCACTAATTGGTGTCTTATCTGTTTAGTGATAATACAAATAGGAAATATTCCTAATTCTATACTGCCTTTAATTTTCTTATTCTGCTTATTTGAGGGTAATATTCTGGACGGTTGATGTGAAGTCTCTGACTTGGGAAAATATAGGAGATCTGAGAGTGTTCGACAGATAAATAATAACACAAATAATTGAATCCATTTTTCTTATTATTTCTTTCCCCTGTTTCTCTCACTCATTTTTTGGGGTGAGAAAGGTGAGAAGGGTGAGAAATTGTCCAGATGGTTGGACAATTTAAAGGTTTCTAGCTAATAAATACATCATTTCAGAAGTGTGAAATTTGTTTCCCACTGGAAATTCAGACAAGGGGACCCTTTTTACATATAATCATTCTTCATGTGTGTTTATGAGTTATTTATACTATATTGTTTTCCTCATGAACCTCTGTCGGAAGTAGGTGAATATATATTTTTATATATACCATATTAATTGGTATATATAAAATGCAGAAATTGAGTATAGCAAATTGTTTTTACAGTTATTTTTCCTGAAGTGTTTTGTATATACCATAGGCATTTATTTATTAAGTGGTTGAGTTAGTTGTTACGAAAACCCTAATTTTAAGTTTTCCAATAAGAAAATCGGCATTACGGAAGAAGTTTTGCGTTTTACTTGTTCTTTTTTGAACAGAAGTTTGGGCAAAAATACTGAGGTTGACTTTAAAGTGTCACTTATGAGTAAAAGGACTCTTCTAGTTTAAGGGTCAGGTGAGAAACAAATCATCTTGTAAAAAGGAAGGATATTTTCTTTGGGTCATGGAAGTTTCTGTTTGCTTTCTATTATGTAGCAAGCTAAGAGTACTTATTAAGTTGCAGTTTCATGAATAGTGTTGTAGTAGGTATACCATGAGGTAAATCACAGTATGTGACTTACATTCCAACATAATAACATTTAAGATACTGTATCAGCAATTTGTATTTTTTTATGTTACCCACATTAGGAAAATAATATAACAGTTGTTTATAGTCGATTAGATTTGACATAAAAAAAATATTCTCCAGGAAGACCAAAACTCAATTTAGTAAAAAATTTAACATAGGCTAAGACGCTTTTTAACAAATTGAATGTAATGTGTATAGAATTGGATAATGAATTAGCCATAATTTTTGTTTATAACATAATCTTATTGGCCCATGTGTAGCCAACTTTTATTTAATTTTAAAATGTTAATAAGCCCCCGTGAACCCACTCTCAGAACCAAAGGTAGGTAGGTCCTTGATAACCTACATCTGACTTCACAGGTCCCCCAGCCATCCTATCACCCTGTCTTCAGTCTGCAGCCCGAATTCAGCCTGAATTCTGTGATCATTATTCCCTTGCTTTCTGTTTTTGTATAGTGTTATCATATCTTTATGGATTTTTAGAAAGTATATTTTTTAATTTCGGTTTTAATTTTACAAAAAATATTCTATATGTTATCATTTAGGACTTAGTACTTTTACATAATATTTTATTGCTATTATTTATCCATATTGTTGCATGTAATTGTAGTTTCTTCAGTTTACTGATTAATAATCCATTATATTAATATAGCATAGTTTATTCATTTTCCTGAGAATGGACATTTTACATGTTTTCCAGGTTTTTGCTATTGTGAACAGTTTGCTGTGAACAGTCTAATATACATGTCTTTGTACACGTTTATGTTTCTCTTCATATATACTTAGGAGTAAAATCTCTGGGTAATAGAATATGGGATTATTCACTTTGTGGAAATTATGCCAAATATTTTTTTTCCCCAACATTAATCTATAAAAGACATTGTGGATCCATATCTTTCGAACACTTGGTGTTGTCAGACCAAATTTTTTTCAGCTTAATTGGATGTAAAATGATATTTCATTTTATTGTATTTTTCTGATAACTCTTGATATTAATGTTTTTTCATATTTTTATTGACCTTTTTTCCCCCACCCTGTGAAATGCTGATTTATGCCTTTTTTCCCCTCTTGGATTGCTTTGCTTTTTTTTGTTTGTTTGTTTTTTTAGATTTTAAGTCATCCTTATGTATTTTTGATACTTTTGGATGCATGTATTCCAAAAATCTTTTCAGTTTATAACTTGCCTTTCTGCATTCTTCAGGGTGTTTTTTGAAGACTAAATGTTTTTGATTTTAGTATACTGAAATATATTTTATTTTATAGTTATCATTTGTGTTTTTAAGGAATTGTTGCTTTTTCTCATTTTATATGCCAATGTCTGTTAACATTACAGCTGACATTTATTTAAAGGCCTGAGATTGCAGTGGTAGGATGAAAAGGAAGGAAGAGAGGATAGTTTAAGAAAATGAAAGCAGAATGAGAAGTATTTTAGAACATACCACTGTATATAACTACTCATCACTCTTCTCCAACCCCAATACGTCTTTGTTAAAAGCACATTTGTGCTTTAAACTCAGGTACCTAAGGTAAGGTTCACTGGTCTACTAGCATGACTTTTCCCTAAACTCTTACCAGCCTGTAGGTTTCTTGAGTGATTTACTCTTTCCCTGGATGGACGGACGGACGGACGGACTGATTTATTTATTTGTTTGTTTGTTTGTTTATATGGCTATTGGTGAGAAAATGGTCATGAGCTTTGTGATCCATTTAGACAAATATTCGCGGATGTTATTTATATTAGAAATTTTTCTAGTCTCGAACTTTAAAATAGTTGGATTAAAGCCATATATATGTTTAACCTAAAGAAATTTGTATTAACGTGTTCTGTAAGAAAACATTTTCAAAAATTATTTTTTTATATGCTGATTTTAAATTTGAAAAAAGTACTTCACTTAAATGCTATTCTGCTATTCATTCATCTTATCATCAGCATTTGTTTGGCAGTTACCCATATCTCCTACCACTTCTATATATGCAGTCTGTCCTCTAGCAGATTTGAATTCTGGAATCCCCCTACCCTCCAGAGTGCATAGCACGCACATGCACCATGTTCCTTCACAGCCACCCTTTTACATGTGGTTTCTGCTTGATAAGGGTGTGATTATAGCCATCACAAAATAACTTGGATTTATGTAGTGCTTTCTCAGGTGTTTTTATGTACATTTTCTCAACTTTAATCCTTACCTGAAACCTATGTGATATACAGGGCAGATTATAGTCCTACTTTAGGCTGAGCTAATGCTGAGGCTCAAAGACAAAGTCAGGACTTAACTGGTACAATAAGATGCCTCAGTAAGTATTTATTGGATGACTGGCTAGCTGGCTGGCTATTCTCACCATCCTGTCCTTTGGATTATACCATAGCTTCAGATTATCTATGCCCTAGCAGAGGTCTTGATATATAGTAGAAACTAGAATGTTTATTGACTGTTATTCTGTTTCTGGCTACAAAGGAGTAACTGGTTCTGCCATAGAAAACCATACAAGGCAGTTCTTTCAGGCTTTGGGCAAGAGGCCTGTGATCTCACAATTCATGAGATGAACCCTATGAATGCCTGTGCTTTCTGTCTGGGAACAATTTCTTGATATGCAGTCCCAAGCAGAGCATGGTGGCCTAACTGTGCTGAGCTCAAATTTTGGGATAGCAAAAATAGCTAGAAGCTTCTGGGTAGAACACCGGTGAAGAGGAAATTGTGTAGGAGGGGTTTCCAGATGTCTGTGTTTGGGCCCCTACTCATTCGTGGCAGAGGGTTGGGCTGTCCATGAAGGAGAAAGACTAGGAGGTTTATTAGAGTGGCTATCCCAGGCGTGGGAATGAACTGGAGGTTGTATAGCTGGAGGATATTGGAGTTCTGCCAGAGCCAGAATTGAGAGACCTGATCGACATCCCTAGCATCTGAGTGAAACACTAGAAAGACCATGAGTTAAAGCAGGGATTGGCAAACTATGTCTTTCAAGTTTTATTAAAACACATCCATACCCATTCGTTTACGTATTGTCTAGCTGCTTTCATCCCGTAATGTTGAAGTTCATTAGTTGCTGCAGAGACTTAGGGCCTGCAAGGCTCCAGTGTTTACTCTTTGGCCCTTTAAGAAAAAACCATCTGACTTCTCTCAAGTAAAGCCTTCTCTAGACTTTCCCATCACAAAGCCTATAGTCAAATCTTGACAAAATCTGCAGGAGAGACATTTTGGAGGTTGAGTTCTGCCAGGTTAGAGAGACTCGAGAAACATCTTGGGCTTTCCATAGACCTGCCCTAACAAAAGTATTACTTGACTTTTTACTTAAAATTAGGATGTTTCTGGACAGTATTACCTCCTGCAGTGGTTTGGGACCTTCATAACAGTGACAGTGACTTTAGCTTGCACTCTTAACGTTTTGAACATCTTTGGATGATTCTATGTCTCATTCTACTTAAGAACAAAAAACTTTACAGTTGTCTTTGATGGGGAAACTTTCTCGTGTCTTCTATCCGATATCAATATTTAGTTTACATCAGAAAATTTGCTAATCTCTGAAGGCTCAGACCAGGGCTAAAGTAGTTTGCTGCTTAAGAGGACCAAGGTTCCTTTTGTTTCTGAATATTTACACTTGTGGACATAATTTGAAATGTACTTTGAAATTATAAAGTGTTTCAGGCATATAGACAAAATAGAATACAATAAATAGCTTTATACTCACCACACACAGTTTTTTCACATGCTACTGTTTTGCCAAATTGGGTTCAGATTTTTTTTCCCTAAGAAACTGTAGTTCAGATATGGACCCTGTGTGTATCCCTCCCTGATCTGTCATATTCTTTCCCCGGTGATAACCACTCCTGAACTTTTTGTCATTGCCTTAGATGTTTTTATCCTAAAAGTATGTGTGTATCTATAAATTTTATGTAACATCTTTTTGTATTTTTAAACTTATAAAAACAGCATCACTCTGCACATATTATTCTGCACCTAGCTTTTTCACTCAACATTATTTTGAGTTTAGACAAAATGGAATGTATTACTATAGTTCATTAACTGCACAATTTATATCTCTATTCTCTTGTTGATGGACATTTAGGCTTCCAGTATTTTGTTAATATGAACAGTGCTGTAGTGCACATTGGTGTTGTTTGTCTTACTGTGTTTATGTATTGGGAGTTACTCTAGATAATGTAACAAGAAATAATATTATTGCCTGTAGCATATCCACATCTTTGACTATTAGTTATTACTAAATTGTTCCCCAAGATGCTTTTATCCTTTTATAATTTTACCTGCTTTGGTTTTGTACAGTTACATAATGGATTCTCTAAAGGAGAATGCACCTAAAGAAAACATGACATATGAAAATTTCATTTTACTACAGATAAATTGAAAGTTGGTTTGTTAGATTCTTATCAGTAAATTTGTTCTTTTTTTTTTTTTTTTAACCTTATGGAAATAATCAAATATGTACAAGTAGAAAGAACATCTGTTAAGTACAGAGAACCTCCTATCATCGATTTTCAATAAGTATCAGTGAATGGTCAATCTTATTTACTCTTCCTCATCCCCTCAAGTAGATTATTTTAAAGAAAACCCCAGATTTTTGTATAATTTCATCTGTAAATGATTTAGTATGTTTCTCTAAAAGATATGAACACCCCTCAAAAGAAACTCATTATCATCCTCCAGAAGCAATTCTATGTTATCAAAGAGTCAGTGTTCAAATTTCCCCAATTATCTGGCTTTTAGTTTTAGCTACAGTGTTTAAAATATGATTACATTGTAAAAACATACTTTAAAGAAATAAATTTAACATGTTTTACATAAAATGGACATGAAGATTTTTGGTTTATCATAGATTCATGTTTAAACAGGCAGTACCTAAAAAGTAATCTAGGTATAGTCTAACCATTTTGCTTTATAAATGAAGGAATTGAGGCTCAGAGAGTTTGAGATTTGTTGAAAATTGGCCAGCTCATTAGTAGCAGAGCTGGAATTAGAATGCAAATCTTCTGACCCTAAATCTATTACTTTTGCGCTAATTACATTGTCATGCCTATCTCATGTTTTTAAGGCCATTACCTCTATCACTTTTCTAAATCTTGTGTTTTTTTCCCAATGGCTTTTCATAAATATCAGTAATACTAATCTTGTGATTTCATCAGGGTATATTTTTAAAGGAGTTTGTGAAAGGGTTGAATTATAATATCAACACTTGTGCCAAAGATATTGAGCTATTCTGAAAAGCTATTTGTCTTTTCTGACCTAGATACACAGTTTCCAACTGTGGCAGAGGATGCCAGAAAGGGGAGAATGAACGTTGGCAAGAGTCTGGAAATTAAATTATTGTATTACTGAAGACTCTAATATATTTCTTAATATTTAGCCCTGTTGCATATGAAAAATTTTCTATATTGATGTAATACTTGGTGAATTTATGCATTTTCTGTGCAGTCGATACCTATTGTTTATTTTGCCAAAGTGAAACAAAATGACTTGTTTTAAAATCGGTGATTTTTAATATTATTGCTTGTTTATAACTAGGTTTTAGGTTCTGAGGTCATTTTGTAAACTTAAGTAAAAGAAATAATCGTGTCCATTCTATCTCCAGATAGGGTTTCTTTGCCATGCTCTATTCTGTAGAATGGCAACAAAAAGTCTTTTGAGAACCAGAGACACCTTCTGAAGCTTGTTTACCAAGGTGCTAGTTTACCCTTTGGTGTTAAGTGTGCTGCAGTGGGCACAGAGGACAGAGAATCCTTGAATACTTATCTGGTTTTTGTCACATTACCCTGTTTTCCTTTTGATCAGAATTGTCACAAGATCTGTACATTCTAAAGATGGCCTGATGACCTCTAACAGAGCCTTTTAGTGAAAAGAAAATAAATACTACTGAGGCATGTACAGTTCAGGTGCCAGTTCCAGTTTGTAATTTAAAGGACTAGATCTCAAGTTGAGCTTTTAAAGATCACTATGCAAAATTAAAAATACACCTGCTCTTTGATTTGCTTATGGAGACAATGATGTGAATTGTAAAAGATGCTAGAGACCCGACCCCAGTTCTAGAGATAGTCTGCCATGTGTGATCATGGACAAATCACTTAACAACTTTGTTATATTTGTGTTTTCATATTTTAAAAGATTATTAAAAACATTTATACCACTTATTCCTTTCCCACTACTTTTCAGGGATGTTGTGAGCATTGAATGTGACATGTAAGAAAATATTTTGAGAAATTCATTTGAGTTTCTCCTTTGTGCCAGGCATTGTTCTAGGTATATAAGACAAAGAGTAAGCAAAGATATCATGTTAGATCCTATGGAGAGAAATAGAACAAAATCAGAGGTATGCTAGAGGAGGGGTTGCTATTTTATATAGGATGATTAGGGATGGGATCACGATTAGGTGACATTTGAGCAGACACCTGAAGAAGTAACAAAAGGATTTATATGGATATCTGGGGTTAAACTAACAAGTATAAAGGCTCCAAAGTGAGGGGAGTATGAGTAAATTGTTTGAGAAATAGCCAGGCTACCAATGTGGATGGAACACAGTGAGATAGTAAAGAGATTAAGTGGGAGGACTTGTATCTAAAGGTACTTCAGCATTTAGAGGTTGTGGAGATAAGAAAGAAAATGGCAGAGTAATTTATGCAGTACAGGAACTAAGAGAGTGGTGTACTGGGTAGAAGCCAAGGGAAGTAAAATGTTTAAGTAGGGAGCAGTTGAACTATGTCACCTGTTGCTGAGAGGTCAACTGAGACGAGGATTGAGAATCGCTTACAGCATTAAACACGATGGAAATCCCAGGGGACCTTGACAAGAGCTGTTTCAATGGAGTATTGGGGTGAGAGGCTGATTGGGGTAAATTTAAGAAAGAATGGGAGGAGAATAAATGGAAACTCAAAAGAATTATGTATGCTCTAAATGGGGCGGAGAATCAGGCTGTAAGGAGGTCGTGGGAACTTAGATGAGAGAGAGGGGAGGGAGTGATTCCTGGAGTAGGCCAAAGGATTCGAGCTGAGAGATTTGAATTAGACAAGAGTTGGGACAATTTATTCATAATAACAGGAAGAAATGTAGAATGTATGGGAAAAGATGCATCACGGTTGGTATTTTGTTAGAAATAGAAAGCAGGATGATGTTTGAAGACTTAGGAGAAGATGTGAAATAATCATTAGGAAAATGGAAAAGTGAATGAATATTTATTTTTGTTTTTTTTTCCAATGGGACTCCTTGGACATTGCAGGATGTTTAGCATCCCAGGGAACCAGATGCCAAGATTACCCACCATGTAACAACTACAAAACTCTACCTCACATTTTTAAATCCCCCAGGATTGAAGTACTGCCACCATTTGAAAACTATTGATTATTGGGCCTTTTGAGTTTAGATCGTGAATTTAGGGAAAAGATCAATTAGCACAATTGTGTGATTCTTGCCTCCCGCCACCTTCTTCATTCAGTTGTCCAGGGTGACTGGTGTGGTGTAGCTAAGAGAATTGAATTTAACCATGGTTAATTTTCCAGGAGTAAGTAACAGGGAAATGCTGGTTTGAATGAGTGATGATAAATGATGGATTGTGTAATTTCAGTTGGATAAGGACAGAAGTGAGGGCATGAAAAGGGTGAGGGACTGAAAAGTAGTAGGATTAATAGGTTATGGGCCCTGGTGAGGAGTGGGTGTCCAAGGCAGGAAAGAATATGAGAACATTGGAGGAAAGGAATATAAGGAATGGAGGGGGCAGAATTTTAAAAGGGTCATTTATGTTGTTATTGAAATTACTAAGAATAATGCCAGGAGTAGAAGGGAATGTGTATTGGCAAGCTAAATAGTAAAGGCCTGAAGAGAATGAATTAATCCAAGATGGATAAAATAAGTCAAACAAAATAATGGAATTTGTGCTTATGGAGGAAAAGTCAGAAACTCCTTATAAGTCCCTGTATGATGACTGCCATGGAATTTTATGGGAGGAGATGGTGACCTTTCAGATGAATCTTCTTAGATTCTGCAGTTATGACACTCTCTAAAGAAAGATAAATTTAGAATTGAATTCAGATTTTTATTGAGCCTCTCCTAGTGCAGGGCATTGTACTAGGTGCTTTGGAGATAAAGATTAAGTCATTTTATTAAGGAGCTTATGATAAAAAGAACTAAAACTGAGTAATAGAAATGTCATAAAGGAAGTTGATAAAGTGCTGAATGGCTCAAAGAAGGAAGAAATTATATTAAAGTCAAGTATTAGGTAAAGCTTTCATGGAGGGGTAGATTTGAAATGGACATTTAATGAATAGAACAATGACAAATTATGGTCGAGGTTGTAGCGAAAGGTTAAACTTAAAACTTAGCAGTAGTACATTGTGAGGTGTTCCAAGGAAGAGTCATTTTCCCCATTTCGGTTGGAACTACTGTGGTCAGAGAAATGCCAGAGAAAATTACATTAGCATTGTATTATGGAAGACCTTGGTACCACACTTAATATCTGAGCAGAATGTCAGTTGCTTAAGGTAGTGAAGTCATTGAAGGTTTTTACTTGATGTTCTCAAGGTAAAGTTTTCTCCAAAGATGGGATGAAATGGGGATAGACTAGTATAGCAGAGGATAAATTTATGTAAATGAGTAAAACTACACAGTAATATACAAGACTTCCAAATATAGGTATCTTTGAATCATAAACATCCTTAGTAGGAAAACGCAGACCAAAACTCAGGATTTCCACTCTCATGCTGTATCTCGTTTCCTGTTTTTAATTCAGAGAGCTTGCCTCATGAGTTTTCTCCCTACCTCTCAGGCCACGCCTTGTGTGCCTGTCGTTGTGCCTTCGCTGCCCTTTCCCATTCATTGGTACACCTACTCCCTTGGTGGTCTTGTGGCTTTACATGCTGCCTATATTCTAAAAAGCACCAAAAGCACCAAATTTATATTCTAATCCAGATCTCCCTTCTAAACTATAGGCTTATCTAGTTATCTACTTGAATACCTAATAAATATCTCAAATTCAACGTGTCCAAAATAGAATTCCTGATCTTAATCCTAAAACCTGCTCTCCCCTCACTTTGCTGAACTCAGTTGCTCAGGCCAAAAAACCTTGAAGTCGCTCCTGTGGCCTCCAGTTTGCTCCCACTGCACATCCATTCTGTTAGGACATTGTGTCATCTTCAGAGTGCATCCAGAATCAGATCACTAAGCTTCCTAAGTGCTCTCTTTCCTTCTACCCTTGCTCTCTCTACTATGTATTTCAACATAAAAATCATAGTGACCTTTTAAAAATATTGTGGCTTCTCTGCTCAAAGCCCTTTAAGGCCTCCCCATCTTACCCAAAGTAAAAGCCAGTCCTTAAAGTGACCTGTTTTAGTTGACAATTATGGCCCGCCTATTTTTGTATGACATGTGGGCTGAGAATGGTTTTTACATTTTTAATTGGTTAAAAAAAATCAAATATTAACATTTTGTGACACGAATTTATATGAAATTGAAATTTCAGTGCCCATAAGTAAAGTTTTATTGGAACACAGCCACACCCATTTGTTCTTATATGGTCTGTGGCTACATTTGCACTAAGGAGGCAGAGCTGAATAGTAGAGACCTTATGCTTTGAAAAGCCTGAAGTGTTTAGTGTCTGATCCTTTAAAGAAAAAGGTTGCCAACCTCTGCCCTATTATGATCTGGCCCCTCGCTCCCACCCCTCTGTCCTCACTGTCCTTCTCTTCCGACCTCACCCTGCTCCAGCCATCCAACCACATTGGCCTCTGTGTTGTTCTTCCACGTAACCAGGCACTGTCTTCCTTCCCCTGCTAGGAATGCTCATTCCATAGATATCTACTTGGCTGACTCCCTCACCACATCAAATCTTTGCCAGGTGATACCTTCTTAGTGCACACTGACCATCTCTTTATAATTGCCTTCCCCCTCTGTATAGTACGTGAGTGTACTTGTGTTGGCACCTGCTAGCTCTCTCTTCCATATCACTCTACACCTTCAAACATGCTGTTTAATTTACATATTTTTATATCTATTTTTTTTTGGTTGTTTTTCCTCCACTGGACTTAAACCACAAGGGTAGGTATTCTTGTGTTTTGTTCGCTGATTTATCCCAAGTGCCTGGAACAATGACTGGCATATTACAGGTGCTCAACAAAGACTTGTAGAGATGCATTGCATTATTGGTTCTTTGACCATCAAAATGCCTGATACAGTTCTGTCACAAAGCTATCAAAGATTAGGAAGGGCTAGTGTCCCTTTATTTCAGTGAGGAGATGTATTTTCTTGCTACCACTTTCTATGATTGGGCATTGATAACATCCTTTCTGTTTTGCTCCCTGAAAGTAAGTATTCAGAAAGCATTCTGCTTCCACTTGTCTGGTTTGTACAATGCATTTTATGTTAGGATTACAGACATTGTATAACCTTCGTTTAAACTGTTAATCGAGAAAGAACCTTTTGACCGGAGTCCAGTGCTGTAAGGTTTTAGATGATATGGTGGGATTGAGCTTTTCTATCATTGTAGGTGTTTTGGGGTAGGGATGAATAGCTGGATTTTGGCATAGGTATGTGTAATCTATAGGTTTTTCAGTTGAGCCTTCCCCTGTGTGCCCCTTTTATATAGAAAATATAAGGAAATTTTTGGAGGAAAACACCAAAATTCAATTCTTTTCACATTAGTATTGTACAGAAACTGAATGCCACTGGGTAGAGAAAGTTTAATTTATTTGAAGGGATTTGTGGGGAGTACTGAATTTGTATGTAGTATTGGCTCTTCTCTTAGTATGTCTGAATTGATTCATCTTTGTATCCCCCGGACTACTAAGCATAGTACCAGGTACAGGATAGATAATTAGTAAGTATGTAGTTACTTGTAAATCTCACATAATTTATCTTAAAATGAGCCTCTTGTGATATCAGTGAGGTGTCTTTTTCTAATTTTATTTTGTTTTTCTTTAATATAGTGGACATGTGATTGTTCTTTCATAATGGAGAAATAAAGCCTGGATATTTTATTTTATATAGCTTCTTTTGGACAACTTGCATATGTTAGTATTGACAAAATTTAAAGTTTCCTATCGTTACTATTTTGAGAGTAAATAATTTCCTGAATTCTGTATCACACTGTTTGCAAAACATGACATGGAATCTCTCAAGAAAGTAAGTATATTAAGTTAATTTTTTACCTTAATTTAAAATATTTTCCCCCAATTGTATTTTAGAAAAATTCCTAAATATTTAACTAAGTTTTATAGCTTGAGTATAGAGGGCATAGCCATTCTTCAGTTTTGAGATTTGCTCCTAGGAAAAGGATCTAATGTTCACACATATAAAAACCTAATTTTGCAGTCTGGATATCCTGACATCTAAAGCCTTTCACCTTTAAAGGTCAGTTAAAAAAGAGATACAACACCACCAAAAGTATGATCCATGAAGGAAAAAGTCGATAACTTGGAATTCCTTAAAAACTAAAATTTCTCCTCTACAGAAGACAAAAGACACTATCAAGAGAATGAAAAGACAAGTCAGAGATAGAGAGAAATCTTTGCAAAACACATGTCTGATAAAGGACTGGTACCCAAAATATGCAAAGAACTTTTGAAACTAAATAACCCAATTAAAAACTGGGAAGAAGGTCTAAATAGACACCTCACTAAAGAAGATATACAGATGCAGATAAACATATGAAAAGATGCTTAATATCGTATGTGGTCAGAGGGTTTCAAATTAAAACAACAATGAGATGCCATTACACATCTATTAGAATGGCTAAAGTCCAAAACTTTGACATGACCAAATGATGATGAGAATGTGGAGCAACAGGAACTCTCATTCATTGCGGGTGGGAATGTAAAATGATACAGCCACTTTGGATGAAAGACAGTATGGAAATTTCTTATAAAGCTAAACATAGTCTTACCAAATGATCCCATGGTCATGCTCCTTAGTATTTACCCATATGGGTTGAAAATTTGTGTCCACACAAAAACCTGCACACAAATGTTAATAGCAGCTTTATTTATAATTGCCAAAGCTTGGAAGCAACCAAAATGTCTTTCAGTAGTGAAACAAACTTCGATACATCCGCACAGTGGAATATTATTCAGTGATAAAAAGAAATTACCTGGAGGAATTTTAAATGCATATTGCTGAGTGTAAAAGGCCAATTTGAAAAGACTAGATACTGTATGATTTTAACTATATGGCATTTGGAAGAGGGTGGGTAAATAGGTGGAGCAGCATGGGATTTTTTTAGGGCAGTGAAACTGTTCTGTATGATTCTGTAATGGTAGATGCATGTAATTATACGTTTATCCAAACCCATAGAATGTATAACCCAAAGAGTGAGTCCTAAAGTAAACTATAGACTTTAGTTAGTACTGTAATAACATTGGTTCATCAGTTGTAACAAAGGTACCACACTAATGCAAGATAGTAATAGGGGAAGGTATGTGTGTGGTGGGGAGAAAGGAAACATGGGATTCTCTCTACTTTCTACTTTTTTTTTTTTTTATAAACCTGAAACTTAAAAAATGTCTGTTGTCAACTCTAATTGGAAAATAAAAATTAAAAAAAATGTTTAAGACAAGTCTTATTGATAAAAAAGGTGATACACATGTACACCACATGGCTGTACATTTAAATCCACTTGCTCCATAGGATACTCTTAATAAGTAGAGCACAGCTAATATTTTTCTAAACTCTGTTTTTCAGAGAAATGTACACACACCTGATGTATAAACAAAACATTTTACTTGATATTTGAGGGTTTTTCCCTCCTGAGGCCATTTATCAAGTGTATGCTTTTTGGCAGATGCTTTTCAGTATTCTTATAACCTGTCTTATTTAGTTTGAAGTAGACACTGTCACCCTGTTGCACAGGGGAGAAAGCTCTGGTTCATGAGTGGAGTGGTAAAGTTGCTGAAACAGGCATACACCAGAGATAGTGCGGGTTCAGTTCCAGACCACCACAAGAAAGTGAGGATTGCAGTAAAGCGAGCTGTAATCTCTGTTGGTGGAGGGTCTTGTCTTCAATCTGTAAAAAAAAAAAAAAACCCATGACATCTTTGAAGAGCAGTAAAGCAGAGCACAATCAAACAAGGTATACCTGTACTTGATTCTAAGCCTATCTGACTCCAAAGCCTGTGTTCTTTTATATGGCCTTTGAAATTACATATTTTTTGAAATAGCTAAAGTTTATTCCGTAACATAAGTGTAAGTGCCTTTAGAGAAAAAAATATTATTGAAAGATACTGTCTAGGCTTGAATCTTGGCTCTGCTGTATACTTTTGCTTTGTGATTTTAATTAGGTTATATTCTTTATGCTCTAGATGCCTTGTTGTGTTAAATGGAGGCAATAATTGATGAGGTAGTATATGAAAAGCTCCTAGAACAGTGTCTGGTACAGAATTAGTTCCATTAAATGTTAGCTATTAGCAGTGGAATATTTTCTCATTTTATAGATAAAGGAAACAAAGACCCAAGGAAATTAAATGATTTTCTGATTCATATAATTTTCTAAGGTCACATAGCTATTAAATGGCAAAGTTGAGGGCTCTTTTTATTTTTTATTTATTTTTTGTTTTTTTATTTCAAGGCCAGAATTTTATCCACTAAGTTAACCGTTTTTAAAAAGAGAAACTCTTTAAAAATGTGTTGCAGTTTCTCCCTATCTGCTTACAGTCTACCATATGTAATTCAACTTTTTTTCTCAGATTGATACAGTAGGGGGAAAAGCCTAGGGATATGATTTAGGTTCTGGACCAGGCCTTGTCCCTGACTAGTTGTGACCTTAATATTTCTGATTGTAGTCCTTTTCTAAACTGAGGAGGTGGGTGGAATTGGGCCAGGTGATTTCAAAGTTCCTTTTATAGTACCAAAAAATAGGATTCTGAGATACACTGTTTCTATCATGAATTGCCTCACTATGATACTCGGAAGTTCCCAGAGCTTCTTGGTGTATGTGTAGGGATGGTTACACTGTGCTAGATGACTGAAAGGTGCTGTGCTTTTTATGTCGCTCATGTGCAGTTTCTCCACCACATCAGCTTTTCCTTAGCATTCTTCCTGCTTTTTCTGTTTTCAGGCTACTTTCTTAAAATAATTTATTTTATTGCCTTTACCTTTTTACAGAGTGAAATTTGTGGACTTTCAGTCCTCAACTGAACATATAGCAATCCTTTTTGGCTACTAGATTCGCAGCTAGTTACTGAATGGTTTAATTCCCTAGAATGGAGTAGGGTTGGGAATGAGAAATACCAAAGGCTAAATTAAATTGTGTGATATGATCTTTCTATAGAAGGTATAATTTTAGTGACAAAGGATCTTTGCAATGTCTCGTACTGTGGGATCATGCTTTAGTTTGTATCTTTATTGTATAAAAGGATCCTATGAGGTGTAGCGTGTTCATGATCCCTCTTTACTTTGATGTGATATGTGTAATAAAGTAAGTTCCATTAATTCAGTTACATAACTCATTTGTTTTAGTCAAGCTTCACTAGCTTATTTCAGGTGACTTTTTAAACCAGTGTCAGGGAAGTTGGTTATAGGATATGATTAGTTTTGTATATAGGTCACAGCTGAGTATCATTTGACTATAATCATGGGTCTTTTTTTTTTCATTTGCAATATTGGATAGAGTTAAATGTCATACCTGTAACTTTCATGGTCCCAAAAATTCAAAAAGGATTTTTTTCTTTAAGAGAGTATAGACCGTGTTAGGAAACTTATAGAGAAAGAATAAGGGGATTTCCTTATTTAAAGGGAATTAAAGAAAAGATGCTGAAATGAGGAGGAAACTGTTTCTTTGCGAGTTTATGTATTCTGTGGTGTGTAAATCACTCCTGATACCTACATAGTTAAAGCATGTGTTCTTTTGATGGTCACTCTCTAGTTTTTTATTTTTATTTTATTTTTACTTTATTTTATTTTATTTTTTATTTTTTTGTAGCTGGTCTTATATAAGGATTTCATCAGTGACTAGAGGAATTTACTTTTACCCTATCTGGAATAAAATCTCATAAAGGTGGAACAAAGGTGGAACAAAGGGGTGATGATACACTAGGATCCTGGCCATAGTCATCCATGGGTGATGAAGTCAGATCTAGGGAATATGCAGGCATCTGACATAACAGTGTATAATAGGTTGAGGGGGAGTAGGGTCTCAGGAGTTAGGGGATCAGAGCCAAAAAAGCATTCTGAATTTTAGGTCTAAAAATGATTAAAGAAGAAACATCCTGCCAACATGTGCCGTCTGTCTGATGGCAGTATCAAATGGTAAAGCCTCATGGTTACAGTCAGTGGTGATGTTATATTTTCAGGTGTCTTATCTGCTTTTTGGATAGGTCTGACTAATACTAATTTCAATAGCAGTATAACTTTTTAAGGTGGTACTTTTTTACTGAATCTGTGTTTGTTAATATATATTTATCTCACTGAGAGCGAGTTAGCCAGCTGCCACATTGTGGCTACTCAGGAGGGTTACTTTTCTGGCCATATCACTTAGGCTCTTTCTTGTGCCCAGACCTTTAAAGGATATGTTTGCCTTTTGTTAGAAATGAGGTAGTTTTCCTTTATAAAGATTGATACTTTTTAATCCACAGCATGTTTATAGGCTCCACACTCAGATACCAAACTAATTGTGAATAAGCATTTTTGAAAAGTTATTTTTCTTTTTCTCTTGTAGGTGTAATCCAGAGAACAGTCTTCAAACATTTTTGCTGTATTGACTCTAAGGTGTCAGGGGACTCAGGCTTATGAGGAGGTACTGTCACACAAAACAGTGTCTAGTGAAGACCACAAGGAAGAGGGGAAAGGATCGGAAAAAGAAGCTAAAACACTATAGAAAACCATGGTAGGTTATTATTTGTGTGTCTTAACTTACAAAAGATCTCAGTCATTTCAAATTGGAAGTGTTAACAGTGAGGTCAAGTGAAAAACAATGGTGTTAACTTTTGGCTCTAGTGCATCAAATAAAGATGGCACTCCATTGTTTAGGCGAAGCAGATGAGTTCAGATTTATATGAGCCCTTTAAACCACAAGATGGAGCCCCTTGAGCCTGCAGACCATAAATTATTAAATACAAAGGAGGGAATGCTCATAAATAATATTTTCTAATAAAACCAGCATTAGCAAACTGATACAAATGGTGACCTTGAACTTGAAATTGTGTGCTTTTCTTTAGTCTTCTACCTGAAGTTTAATTTTTCCCCATAGAAATTGAAAATCCTGAATCAGTCCTTAGTACTGTGAATGGCCATAGGAGTTTATGGCCATTAAATGTGTATTTAATTTGAAAAGCCACCTTTTCCCACATGCATTTGAAATAATAGGGTCAAATTGATGATTGTAGTGGGGGCAATGAACAAAAAGCAAGGAAACCTTGCTTTTTGTAGAAAATTCATACTTTGAATTTGAGATTTTAGATGAGGTCATAACCTGGTGCCTAGTTTTGTTTTGTTTTGTTTTGTTTTTTTTTAAATTGGTAAAATATACTGAATGTTTTTCTCTTAGTATTTTGGTTCTGGAGGATAATGTGTGATTTTTTTTCCCCTTAGTATAAGTGAGAAAAGGCTTAAAAAAGATATTATAAGTGGGAGAAAAAGCACAAAAATATTAATCATCAGTATGTTTGAAATATATTATTTTGTGAGTGATGGTGTTTCTTCTTGATTTTTAAAAAATTTATTCTAGGGATTGTAACAGTTTTCTCTTTAGAGAGAAAATTCTAATATTTTAGTTTTGGATGATGGGGAAAATTTTAACTTGAGATTTTCTCTGTCATTTAGTTTTATGGTGAGATATAAAAAAAATGACACTCACTTGTTCCCTCCCATGTGAATTATTTGTCTCTTTAGCTCATTTATCTATTACAGTATTGATATTCTTATAATTTAAAGAAAAGCTTTATACATATTATTGGTCATAGTTGATGAAAATTCCTTTCCTAGTTTACTTATGTTTAATTTAGCTCAGTTTTTTGGGTCTAGGAATTTTGTGTTTTTACATAATTTAATTGTTTGGTAGGCATTTTCCAATTTCTCCTATTCTTAGGTCTCAGATTCAAATGAGAACATTCTGTTTTTGCATAGTTCTTCCAATCTGATTTTTTAATACTTAAAAAAAAATTTATTTGGAGCTTATTTGGGTAAATAAGATCACCATCCATTTTTTTAAATATTGTTTATTGAGTTCTTTCATCATTGTTTTATGATGCTGTCACATCAAGTCAATTCTTGGATTTAACATTGGCAGTCAGTGTTATTTGTGAGAGAAACACATATCGCAACATGTAGCAACATGTAGTTTAATTATGGTGAGGCCAGTGTGCGGGGCTGAGTAATTTAGCTGACTAAGTAATTTAGTAACTCATCATAAAACTAAACGACAGGGGAAATTCCAAGTTAACATTTCCCCCTACCATTCAGAACTAAAATATTAGTAGAATTTCTTTTCTAAAGAGAAGCCAACTAAGAACAATCTACCATCTCTAATTCATTATATGGCTTTCTGGTTTTCTTGTTACTTGTTTTGAGATATGTGAGTAAATCTCATGAAGTGATCAAAGTTTGTTTCTTCGTGGCAAAAGACTCCAGCTGGGAGACTTGTTGTGAACTTGGAACAGGAAAGAAATCTAGACAGAGATGACTTTTATCTAAGAAAAAAGGAATTTTTGTGATTGTTTTTAGTCCTTTTATTATATAACAATTTAATAATTCAGGGTTTCAAAGAATTGCTTGCCTTTTTAGTTATAGTTTGCTCATTTTATAAGGAGCAGTAATACTGTGGTATTAATTTTTTAGTGTCCAAATTAATATGATTTTTAAAATACTGATATTCAAACAAAAACAGAGTAACACTGATAAAGAATCGTGAACATTTTGTGGTAAAGACTTTAAAACAAATATTTACCAGCTAGTAGCACATAATTTCATGTAAATGAAGACACTGTAGCCACCCTTTAGTTGGAATACTTTTTGGCTTTATGGAAACTCACAAAATTATCTTTGTTCATTTTGCTTTGTACTGGTATAAGTGTTGTCTTGGTATTTGTAAATTGGAAATATTCAAAGGTTTTGACATGTGACTCATGAGTGTAAAGGATCTACTCTATTAAATTTTCATGAAATTCATTCTATTTCTAGGCTCTAATCTGCTTCACTGACTTCTGAGCCAGCATGTAATTTTAATTACTGCTTTTTAAATTTTTGATATTTTGTTTTAGCATAATGATACCACTCATCCATCTTTGTATAATATTTCTTGATACTTTTATTGATTTTTGTCCCCCAGTGAGCTTTAAAATTATTTTTGTTGAGTATTGAGGGGATTTTGATTGAGACTGTGATACATTTGTAAATTAGTTTGGGAATTTGATTCTTCTGCAATATGTATTTTCCCTGTTCTGGAATTTTGAATGTCTCCTATTAATCTATTCTAAAAATTAAAGCCTCATGCCAAAGTTTTGCATGCCAAATAGTAAACAGTATTCTCATGTCCATAGTTTTTCTAGTGTTCATGCTTCATGCATAATGTTGTATTTTGTATTATTATTGTATTATGAAAGCTCAGTTTTTCCAGGTACAAAAATCTCCAACAGTTTAGAAAGGAGGACACTGAAGACTGGGTATCATGAGTCATCATCATGCATTTCCAGATACTCTATTCAAGCTAGAAAGTATCTGTTTCTCACAGATGATGTGTGATATGGGTGACCTTTTTGAAGTGATATTCAGAACACATAGATTCAGCTAAAAGGTAGTGTCTGCATATGCAATACCAAGTATGAACTGGGCGAACTTTGCCAAAACATGAATGAAAGATCTCTAATTTCCTGGTGTGTTTACCAGAATGGGGTTTACTTCCTATTCCTGAGTAATTTTTTACTGTCTCAATGTTAACTATTTCACAACAGTTTGACAATTAATGCTGTAACTTAAATATAGTTGTATGTCATCTTTTTCAGGTAACATTTTTTAAATTTTAAGTAATTGTTTTCTTTTTTCTTCCGACAGAGATCTATTAGATCCTTTGCCAATGATGATCGCCATGTTATGGTGAAACATTCAACAATCTATCCATCTCCAGAGGAACTTGAAGCTGTTCAGAATATGGTGTCTACTGTTGAATGTGCTCTTAAACATGTCTCAGATTGGCTGGATGAAACAAATAAAGGCACAAAAACAGAGAGCGAGACAGAAGTGAAGAAGGATGAAGCCACAGACACTTACTCCAAGTGAGTGTGACCTGACCTTCATGGCGCTTTACAGTAGCGCCCAGAAAAGTCCGAGGTCCCATACCACTGGGTTACATTTGGTGTATGGTATTCTTTGGGTTTTTCTCACTTATATGATTGTAAACAAGGAAGTAAATGTTTGTGGAATTTTTGAGTTAAATTTGGAAGGAAAACAAGAAAGGAATAATGATTAGACCAGAAAAAGATGGACTTGTGCAGGATGCCCTTGGAGAGTGCACCAAACCGTTTAAAATCTTGTCTTTCGGAGGTTGTGATATGTCATCTTTTTCATGTGTTGGTTCAGTCTCTAAATTTGGAAATAAATGGTGTTTTTCTGTTTCTGGGACAATCAAAATGTCATTTTACCAGGTATTTTAAAACACTGGTTTAGAAGAAAGAGTGCAGGAAAATGTGTTCTAAAGATATTTTTGACTGTTGTTTACCTTATTGATTCCCAGGATCCAGCTCACTCTCTTCCATATAGCGGAATGAAAGAAGGCCTAATGGTAGCCAGACCCTTCAACAGTTATAGCAGAGGAGTCTCAATGCTGTAACAATAGTAAGAGATTAGTGAGATGAAGCTGATGATAACTAGAGTCAGATCATGAAACTTTTTATGACATGCTACGCTTAGAGTTACTGTTTTGAGCAATGTCACTAGGATTAGAATAAGTGTATGATTCACTTTGAAAGATGAAGCTCATTTAACTGTGCTGTATTAATAGGATTGAGAACATTGGCTAAAACTTGTAAATTGAGGATAGAGGTTACAGAAGTTTTTTTCCAGCTTTAATTCTAAATCAGTGTGATACGTAGATAATAGTGGGAAAGTATTGACAAATTGATTTCTTCATAGAAAGATGGTGTACCCTTTTCATTTTCAGGTGAAAGATAATCAGTGTCAGTTTTCAGTTGAAGGACATAATTCTTTTACTTTGTTAACTATTTATAGGTAATATATGCATTGTATCTCATTGTAGTTTTGTCAGTTTCCAGGTCCTTAGCAGTAATTCAGTTTTTCTTCATATGACGGCTTTAAAAAGGATACTGTCAAATTTTGGAGTTGTTGTTAATTAACATTAGCAGCATTTTCCAGTAATCTTATTCTGTATATCCCAGTCCCCGTCCCGTGCAAGTAAAATAGTTATGTGCTCCGTATTTAAATTGTACTTTGGAATTGTTTATGCCCTTTTAAACTTCGTGTGTGTGTGTGTGATAAAATATATAACATAAAATTTGCCATTTTTATCATTTTTAAGAAGAGTTTCATTTTTCAGTGGAGTTCAGGCCTTTTTAATACATCGTCTGTTGTTTGTTCTCAAGGCTGGGCAGACTTTTGGAAAGGGCTCCAGTAGGCTTTTGCTTAACTGGTTCAGGTCACTGTGTTCTAAAGGTTTTTGTTTTAAAGGTTTCAAAAAGATAATGCACTGCACGTGTTTGTTTGGATTTTTAATTATAGCTCTATGTGTAGATGCTCTTGATTGTCTCTGTAAAGTCTTTCCAGTTTGTGGAACAGTCACAGGTTGAACGCTCATCTATGATTCTTCCCACGTGGTACATCTCAAGTTGTGCAGAACTGCGCCCTTACTCTGTATAAACCGGAGGCAGGCACATCTTCAAGAACAAAGCTGCATTTGATAATTGATGTGTATTGCACTCCTGGTATATGCCAAGTACCACAGAGGGCACAGAGAGGGGTGATGGCTAGTCGATATTTCTTAAGCACCTTCTATTGCCAGGCACTGTTAGGCAGGTTTTACCTGTGCACTCTTATTTTACCTTTTTATAAACTGACTCAAAAGTCAAAGTGCACAAGTTCCCACCATTTGTATTGTTAAGAATATTAAGACTCTGTTATGAATTTTAAGTAAATTATCCGTATTTGGATCGCTTGCTTTACAGTGCCTTCTATATTCAAATTCATTGTTGAAATATGGGAGTAAATCAGGACTTAGTTCCTTTGCTCAGTCATGCTGTCTTCTATATAAGACCAAGTATATCATAATTATACAGAATTTAATAAGTGAGCTAACAATGGCTACCATTGTTACTAGCTACCATTTCTTGAGTGCCCGCTACTGTACTAGATTACATTTCACATTATTGTATAATAAACCTAGTCTGTTATTATCCTCCTCCTCTGCCCCCATTTATGTATGAAATTTCCACTTCTTCAGATTTGCTTATGAAAAAAAAAAGTGACTCAGAATTACTAACAAACTTTAACTTGCTTAAGGTCACTGAGTGTGTGTGGTGGAGCCAGGATTTATATTCTAGTCTGTCGGACTTCAGGTCCAGTTTTCGTAGCATCTTTGTTTTAATTTCCCGTGACTAAAATGAAAGTACAGAGCAAGGAGATACGGTGGTTCTAGGGGTCAGAAAAAACTTTATGAAGGAGGTAGCATTTGTGGTAGGTTTAGAGGATGGGTTGGGGTTTGGCAGGAAGTGAAAGTAGAAGAAAAAATCTCAGCAAAGATCTAGGTGTGAGAAAGTATAGAGACCATTTGAAGTATTAATAGCTATTGTTTATTGAGCTATTAAAATATGCCAGATTCTGGGCCAAATTCATTACTTAAATGATAGTCTCAGTACCACTTAGAGATGAAAGTGTTATTACCTTTTTACAAATGAGAACATGGGGCTGAAAAAGTCAAGTAATTTGTCCAGTGTTGCACAGTAAGTAGCAGAGCCAGAATGTAAATGAGAAAGTCATGCTGCCCCCTAAATTGCCTCCCAAAATGCTAAGTATCTAAATGTGCAGTGGGGCACCAGGAAGATAATAGGCGGAGTGCCATCTGTGTGGTGCTTTTGAAGATTATTCTGGTTGCAGTATACTGTGTGCAGTAGATTAGAGATGGCAGAGGTTAGTTGATAAGGCCAATGAAAGGAGGTTATTGAGGTAGGTTAGGTGAGGGGTAATGTGAGCCTGAAAAGAAACCAGTTTGAAAGCAGTGGTTCAAGGGTGCTATGGATGGGGAATTTATGAACTATTATTAGATTTGGGAGAATGAGAAGATGAGAGGACAGGGATGCAGAAGAAAAAAAAAAAATCAAAGATGACTGACTGTATTCTTAATATCGAATAAGTCTCTACACTTGGGTCACTGCTTTAAAATGCTTTTTATTTCTTTCTATACTTTTACACCCTTATAGTTTTTTACTGATTTATGGTTTATTGAATCTCTGAGGTGTCCCAGGCACCTATCCAGTGACTAGATTTCCACAACCATAATTTGTTTCTCTCTTCTTTCTCTAGTTCATTCTCCATTCCACTGACTTCAGCCCAACTCTGTTGATTCTTTACCTCCAATTAGAATGACCTTTCTTCCTACTAAGCATTAAATCAAGGCTCTGCTGAAATCAGGCTTTCAGGTTGCTTTGCTTGACCTCTCTGCTTTTAACCTTTACCTCTTCTGAACTTGGGATGCAACCATAATAATGTAAAGAACCTGAGTTGTGGTCAAACCAACTAGAGTTTGAATCCAGACTTTGCCATTTTACTCGTGCTGTGAACTTGAACAATTAGCTTTTCTGAGATTCACTTTTTTTTTTTTTTTGGCCTTTCAAATGAAGGTTTATTGCGAGGTGTAAATGAGAATTGTGGCATGCAGTTTTTTTCAGATGTTACTTTCTCTTCCCTTTTTAAGTGGGTTACTGCTTAACTGCTGTGTAAGCCTCTGAAGCAGGAGATTGGATATCTTTTCTGTACTCAGACACTTGGTTACTTAACTGCTCAGCTGTTAATTTTCACTTGTAATTGAGGAAAATGAACCAATAAGAAACTTTTAGTATTGAAATTAAGGATAGATGTTAACATTATTCTTATGTACCACTCATGACTTGATGGCCTTTGAGTGTTTCTGTTCTTTTAGCTACTTCTGGATTTGGAATGCATATTCTGGCCAATTATCTTTGGTTTGTACCTTCTTTCCTCACCTCTTTGCTTTTATCACATTATTCTGCTTTCCCCATAAACTTTTGTGGACTTCTGGAATGATACAGCTGGAAGGGACAAGCCAGGGCACACCTAGCTGATTGCCATTTGACAGTTGTGGATACTGAATCAGCAGGCACCACCAGCAGTAGAGTCCAGGGCTTTTAGAGTTCCACCCCGATGTTCTTTGTCAGTATCCCATGGTGTTCATGTTTCTCACAAATTCTTTAATTACCAACAAAAAGATAATAAGAATTTTTTTACAAATTTGAAAAAATGTTTAAGGGATAAAGTATTTTTGGATTTTCCCAAGTAACACAGATGTAAGGAAAAACGAAAAGCTCTATAGTCTGAAATATGCTCCCTATTGATTTCTTGGGGAAGATACTTTTTGAGGCTTAAATCGGAGACTTAATTTTGTGGAATTTTGGATATCTGGATTTATGTATTTCCGTATCAGTTTGTAAGGATATCCAGATAGCCAAGTAATGATTAAGTTTTAGTTTTGGAAATAGGTTGTAAAAGTAATCATTCAGACTTTTATTTTTAGGGATCAAGGTGGTCGGACATTGTGTGGCGTAATGAGGATTGGCCTGGTTGCAAAAGGCTTGCTGATTAAAGATGATATGGACTTGGAGCTGGTTTTAATGTGCAAAGACAAACCCACAGAGACCCTGTTAAATACAGTCAAAGATAATCTTCCTGTTCAGATTCAGGTGAGTACAATTCAATTGCATCTCTAGGAAAATTTGTAAAAAGTGAAAATAGGTAGTTTCCTTGATGAATTCAATAACAGGAAATAGGTAATAGTAAAGGATAGATACAGACAAAAGGATTACCGGTACTCTGGGTAACTGACTCATCTGTCATATTTAAAGCAAATTTCTGGAGATTAATACTCAGGATATATTTACCGAATTAAGATGGCTGCCAAGGTACAGCCTTACCATTTTCAGGTGTATCTTGATGAGAGTCTTCATGTTTTCCAGGCTAGGTCTCTGAGCATTATAAAATACCTGGAAGGGTTGGTATAATGCAGAAAAGAATTGAATGATCAAAAAAAGCCTGGACAACTGGAGACTTTCATAGATGATAACTTTTAAAATTGAAGAAGCAGTTAATTTAACAATCACCCGTTCGTTTTGTTAATGGAAACTCACTTTAATTCCTTGTTTCCAAACCCTTTTCACATTGGGATGCATTTAGAAAAATTTAATATTGGCATGCTTCCTGGAGGATGTTGCTGAAGGCTGTGAGAACCTACCTCAGGGCTACAGGCAACCAGTTGCTCTAGGACTGTGGTCACCCTAGGACCTGCTCTGCCAGCTGCTCCGAGGGCCAATTTCATCGCAATTGGGAAGCTGTGATCATCTTTCAGTTTCAGATATCTTATCTCTGGTATAATTAGCTTATAGCTTTTTGATGATTTCATTTCAGTTAGCCCTTATATCCATGTCACATAAATAGATATTAGTCCACAAGGTCCAAACTTTGAGTTGAATGCACTCTTCTATTTTGTTGGTTTCTTTTATTCGTATTTCTTCGAAAAAGGTTCTTTTCCCCACTTCCAAGTAAAAGGAACTTTAAACTGTTTTTTAAATTAGTTTTGTTAGTAGATCATTTTCTTTTGTATTCAACTCATCTTTAAAGCCATCTTCCTGATTTTTTTATCTATCATTCTTGACAGTCAGATTTATGTTACTTGTTGACACAGTCCCCTGTTTTAATTTTTAGAGTACCTGTTTTATCAGTCTGCCTTAGATCTTAAGTTATTTTTTAAGTGAACAAATGAAGAAAATTTCCTGGACTTTCATAGGGTTGAATTTCTTAAAAATTTTAAAAAATACTTTCGCAATCATATGGGGAGGGAAAGTTGCAAAGCAGCATGGAGTACAATAAAGCTTAAGAAATGGAACACTTAGTAACCGGTTTCTGGCCAAGCATACTTCTGTTGTTTAGAATGTTAATAATATTCCTTTTGTTTTCATTATTTTTAAATTGCTTTAAAATTTAATCTCTATTTATATATTATAGTGAACATTGTTACTCTTAAATCTATAATAAAGTAATAATCAAACAGTTGGACATCTTAGAGGCTTTTTCAACCATTTCACCCCCCTTTCTGTTCTCTTTCATTAAGTCCTGTTTCTTATGAGTGGTCGTAGTCTTCATGGGCTGAGAACCAGTGGTGTAATAAATCGTTCTTATTCTGAAAGTCTGTCACATTTCTCCAGTATTAAATATGCAGGAGATTGGGCCAAGCTTTCTCTGTGCAGATCACAACTATGTGAATTCTGCACTTTTCCTCTCCTGAGTGAGGGTGTATTTCTGGGCACCACAGTTTTAAAATGCTCTTGTTGAGCTAGCAAGTGTTCAAGGGAAGGGTGCAGGAGAGAGTGCAGGCTGTGTAAACCATTTCAAATTTAAAGAGACTGGGGCCTTTTAGGCTAGAGAAGATTAAACCAGACACGGATATCTTTAGGTTTTTGAAGGGCTTCTTGGAGAAGGTTAAAGAGGCCTGAACTCTTAAGATAATGGAAATTATGAGAAACATGTTTCAATTTAATATAGCCAATATAATTATCCAACAGTAAAACCAACTGCCTTCTATGATGGTTAGATAGATCCATTACTAGAGGTATTTGGGTAAAGGTACCCAGATAAAATGAGGACATAATTGTACACCCATCTCAGATTAAATTGTAGACATATACCATATACAAACACATATGTCCACATACATACATGTAAGTTAACAAACTTATTATTACTAATAATATTTCAGAAAATTAGTTTAAGGGTGATTTCTGCCTTTACTCCCTGTTTACCCTTTGTTTTCTTGACATTTGTAGGGAAAACCAATCTCCGATGTGATATGATTTTATTTTCCAATGAGTTAAAAAAAATTTTTTTTTGTAAGCATTTACCAGAGCAAAACTTTCAGTTATCTAAGTACCTTAATTAATTGAAGTTGTACCATGCCTTTTCTCTACATATTCTTTTCAATTTTAGAACTTCCTTGAGCAAGGGAGGAGAAGGATGACCCAAACAAGAAATCACTTATAATTAGGCTAGCCCAAAACTCATACCATCTGTTTATTACTTTGGATGTTTCGTATGGTGATCTGCATGCATAATTGAAAATTTTAGTTTGACTCATTCTCTGATGGACATCTTTAATTTTCTTATAGTTATAAAACGAATTTGGGCAGTTGTCTGTTTTTTCTCTATATTCTGGTTCTGATTTTTCCAGTCATTGCGTATCCTTTCCTGTCCTTGGCTTCTTGTATTCACAATTAGATAACAAATTTTCTATTTTCTATCATTTTTGAAATGTTTAATTGTAAAGATTATTTTTATGTAAATGGCTCTGAATTCTTTTAATGCACACTAACGAACAGAGACCCCATAGAGTTTCCATTCAGCTATTTAAGTCAGGTAATAGATACTAAATTTCACCACCAAGAAAGACCCTGTAGAATTTATTAAACTATATATTCAATGTAGAATAATATATTAAATATAACTTATATGACTCTAATTGGTGATTGTGGATGGCCCTTAAATTATGTGTATAGTTGTGTGTTGAATGAAGCAATGCACCTTTCCCTGTGGGTGTCAGATGACTTTTCACATAAGGATAGATCTCACTGGAATGATCTCTGCATCCTATCATTAGAGAAGGGAAGTTATTTATGCACATTTTTTTTTTTTTGGCCGATGAGTGTGCAGAGATTCTTTTTTATTCATTTTTACTTGATTCTCTTTTTTAAAAAAATATACATAATCTTAAATTTGTAAGTCCTCAGTAAGTAGGAGTTCCTTTTTAGGCTGTCTTATCAAAAAAGGTGTTGGTTTAGAGTGCATTCCCAGTGATTTGTTTTTCTACAGTAGGTCTCTGTAATAATTTATCCTTTATCACATAATGATGTTGGTATTTTACTTTCAAATATTAGGAAAAAAGAATTTAAATACTGTTAATAATTGTATAAATAGTTGACATCGTGGCCACTTTTTGAAGGTTGGAGAAAGAGAATTTGCTGATAAGGTAGGAGGGGAGAGAAATGTTATCCCTAAACTGAAGAGCTGGTTAAGACCATTGATCTCCTGGTACAGTATAATTAGTAGTTAATAAGTTTGGAAAATAAGGGGTGATCATCCTTTTTTTTTTTTTTCTTTTTTCGATTTTAATCTAATTGGGTGTTTTTGAAATCTTGGTGACTTTCAGAAACTCACAGAAGAGAAATATCAAGTGGAACAGTGTGTAGATGAGGCATCTATTATAATTCGGAATACAAAAGAGCCAACACTAACTTTGAAGGTGATACTCACTTCTCCTCTAATTAGGGACGAATTGGAGAAGAAGGATGGAGGTATACACACACACATATATATATACATGTATTTGTTTTGTTTTTCTCGTAAAAGACTCTCTTGAGTGCTATGTTAACTATGTTTTATGGGTTTAAAAAATAACTATCTTTATTTGTTTTATGCCACTCATAGTATTTTAAACAGCTTATGTAAATCACAATATTTTGCAAAAATGTATACATTTGAAATATAAAATATGTTACTTCAAAAACCTGTGCTTATCATGTTGGTCTTAACTCTAATTTTTATACTATTCTCATGTTCTGATTTACTTTGTCTAGTATTCCATTATTATTGGTGTCATTCAACCTATTCTATATAGTTTGGCTTAGGTCTGATTTTAGGATTAAAAAAACAGTATTGTTTTCAAATTTATTCACTTATTTCAAATTATTCATTTGTACATTTCTCTTGACTTCTAATAACTAATCTTATAAGATTTATTCTTTAACTGCCTATGGGTAAATATGTTTTATAATGTAAGAGATATAAATTGGGGGATTGATTTTTTTAGAAGTAAATAATCTTTAGTACATTTTTTTCTAGGAGGTTTGTGATCCTGTGACCATTTTGAATATGATATATGTGGGAATCATGCCTTAAACTAACTCTCTTCTGAAGTTAAAAAGAATTCCTGTATGGCAGTGCCATCCTTGTAAAAGTAGAGTGAGAAATCTATTCAGTTTTGAGAAGTAATGATGGAACTGGGCTTCTTCTTCTAATGTTTTTATCCTGTCAATTTGCTTGTTTCTGCCTCTCAGCCCTGTCCCGAGAAACTTGGCATGTGATATTTCTCCTGTGTCAGACCTTTGACCAACTGGCCCTTCTCTGTCATGACAGTTTAGAGGCAGTGTGGCCCTTCTGGGCCAATGGAGACTCCCTGTTGCTGTTTTTCATCACTAGACATTTAACAAGTCCCATTGCTTTCCCCCCTACCTGAAATACCAGTGCAGTAAGAAATATTGGTCAGTTTCTTAGTTTATTTCAAGTCGATGGTAAAGGTTGAAAAAGACATATCTCCCAGTGACGTTAGAACTTCAAGTTTTGGCAAGGATGACTTGTTAGGATCTCTTAAAGTAAAAGTGATAGACTCCTTTTAAAAATGTTTTTTTTGGAGGATAACTAAAATCAGCTATACCAAACCTAAGAGATATAAACTAGATACATTTATGAATCATAGTTTAAAATTAAAATGCATCCAATCTATAATTGGGTTTATGCATGTACTTTTTTTTTGCTGTATACAGTATCTCTAACACCTCTGAAGAACCAATTTTAAATGGCTTAATTTCTTTAACAGCTTTTCAGTTCACCATTAACTGTAGAACTATAAAATGATTTCTGAAGTATCAAGATAATTCTGTTAATTCTGGTAAGCTGTATTCTACTTGACCCCCTGGTGTAAAACTAACCATTTCTAAGTGTAGTTATAAATATAGTTATTATTACAGATTATTTGAGTATAGAGAGATGAGAAAGACTGAAGTTGCCAAAGAGTAGATTAATTATATGCTTGCTTGTAGCCGTAGGCATCCTTTCCATTACTTCTTTGAAAGTATTAAAACATCGGGCTTCTTTTTCTCCATGGTTTTGTTTACTTACATGGGATTTTGTCAAGAGTTTTCAGTGATACCTTTAAGCTTAGTCTGTTGCCTTTATAACTTTAATTTCTGTTCAGAGAAACAGAAAACAGATCTTTACTAGAAGTCTAGTTATTATAGAATGGAATTGTGGTAAAGTTGGAGTCTGTTTGTTTGACGTGTTTGGGTTACTAAAGGATCCCAAGACCTCTTTACGAGCTGGATCTCATCAGCTGGTGTTAACATGATTCTGTGGGATCAGGTAAGGTGAAAGAATCAGTTGGGATCTAATGTTTTATACTTGTTACTACCTGTCCTTTTGAATGGCAGAAAGACTTGCTTTGCCATTGTCCTTAACCTCCCAGCCCTGTTGACTCTTTTTATCTCATGATTTGCTCATTTTGTCTAACCTGGGCTTTGTCAAAGACAGTTTTTTGATACGCGTTAGCATTTTTGCATATTTCTTGGCAAGTTTGAGGATCTAGCATAACTGAGTATTTGAGACCTGGGCTGAAGAATTTTGTAGGGCTTATTACCTCACACTGGACAGTTCCTACCTCCTTGATTCAGTTATTTTCAGCTGTATGAGGCGAAAGCACAAGATTGGTTAGGGTTCCAGGAATTTCTAAGATATCCTTTTTTTAAAAAAATCACTCATTTTCTTTCTCAAAGTTACAAAAAATACATTATAACTTTTTTCAAGGTGATATGTTTCTGTAGAATCTCAACTCTCCCCTCTTTACAAAACAGACTATTCACAAAATTTATACACCTTACATTGTTCTCTTCCCTGTCTTCACTTGCCACATACTTAGTTAAAATCTAAAAGAGGGGAAAAGGTGTTGTCGAGAGCAGAGAGTGCTGGAAGACTGGGGCACGTAAGGGCATCACACCCTCTTCTCGGGGTTGCCTCTGTGGAAGAGAATCTAAGTACTCACTTAAAATCACTATTTACATTTTCATTGGCCAGAGTACATAGTAAATCTCATTGGTATTGTTTACTGTTTCACAGGTCAGATTTCTCCTGTGCTGTCAGTCATCGCTCCACGTTCTGACCCTTCATCTATAGGCCCCCTGTAGGATAACACTTCCATGTTACCACATGCTTTCTGCTAACGAAGGCATAGGAGAAAAAGCACAGACCTTGGTGCCTGGCAGGCAGATGTTTGATTCTTAATTCCATTAGATACTATTGCTGTGTGACCTTGGACAGGTTTCTTTTTAAATGTGGGTAATAAATTCCTTAGAAAATTGTTTGAGGTTAAATGAGAGTTTATGTAGTGTGACCTATACAATACCCAGCACAACATAGTTTCTCAGTAAATAGTGGTAGTCACTCAGCTTATGAGAAGGATTCACAGAACAAACTTACCTACTCAAACCGCCTTGAGTTCACAGTGAGAACCGGTGTACATGACAGGTCTGGAGAACTAAACCTAAACACCCAGTGAAGTGTAGTGTTGGAATCAGGATTCTGTTTTTGATGCAGTGCTAATTTGTGGGCTGATTTGTTATATAGCTTATGATTCATTGAGGGCAGGTGTCTTGTTCCTTATGCCCATCCTTTTTCTTTAGCACCTGGAATGGTACCTAATACATAGCAGGCAATCCAAAAAAATCTGTTAAATGAATTTTTGTAGCCAGCTTATTGTTTGATTAAATAGGACTGGTCCGGTGTGTAAGAAGCATTAACAGCGGGTATCTCAGAATTCAAGCTGTTAGAGTATTTTATAACTTACTGTTTTATAAGCAGTTTCTTATACACGATTATTTTAAGCCTCACAACAGCCTTATGAGGTAGATAATTGCCCTGTTTTATAAATAAGGAAAGTATTACATTTTACCAAGTGCTGGATGGGTAGGAAAACTGCAGAGACTCTTGTGGCTTAGGCTAAGACAAACCTCTGTTCTCAGTACTGGGGGAGATTTTCAGGGGTTCACGAAGAAGTTGCCCAAGAGTTCCTTTTCATGTATATATTGGTGCCAGTACAAACTTCTGACACGTCTTGACAGAAGTTTCCTGGTGCGAATCCTGCTAGACGAAGGCATTCTCCCCTTGCAGAGATCACAGCTGGGATTGTAACAATGCTGCAGGCTTTGCTTTCCTGCCTTCCCCAGCTGCTAGGCCTATGCCATCTGGTGCAAACCTTCAGCCATTATCTTTCCAGTGGCCAGCTTGTCTAGTGAGCCATTGAAAAAGTCATACGAGTGACATTTCTACTGTAAATTAGAACAGTGCTCTTTTTGACTTACCTTACTGCTGCGTTCACCTGTGCACAATTGCCTGATGTTTTGCATGGACAGTGGCTTGTGGCATAATGCCTACTCTCCACAAAGCCCCCAGGAACTGAGAGAAGAGGCTGCCAGGAATTTTCAAGCTAACTAGAAAATTCTGTCAGCATGAACTCAGTAGCTCAGCTTCATCCAGATTGTCAAAGAGGCATTCATGATAACCCAGCTCAATTAGTTTACCTTCAAAGAGCCCAGGTTCCAGACATAACTGCTGTTTAACACAGTCATGTGCTGGCTTTCTCTACCCCATGTCCAGGCTAGTGTTTCTGCTAACAGGCAGAGAGTTGGAGTGCATGTAAGGAATTAAGAGAAACTGACCAACATTTCCTGTAGTACGGTGTGTTTCTGGTCACTGATCTAACCTCTAACCAAACAAAGTTAGGCATAATAGACTTCTTTCCCAGTGCTTCCATTGTTCAGAATGTTTTATGTACCTTCATGCCCTGATGCCAGGTGACTGAACATTAAATTTTTAACAGCTGTTTTTCTTTGCTTTTGGCATTTTTGTTATTCCCCAAGCCCATCCCTCATGCTATTTCTTATCTGTTTTACTGGTCACTGTTGAAAAAAAATGAAATGGCTCACAGCTTGATTCTAGTTTAAAGATTCCACAGTGCCTTTTTATCAGAAAAGTTTTGCTTCCTCACAAAATCGAAACACCTCCATTAAAGTTCATACAGAAATGTTTAACTTGAGATTCTGCTATGAGAAGTAACAATTCTATGATTGCCACATTAAGTAATTTTCTTAATGAAAATATATAAAACTGTATATTTTTAATATATAAAGGAAACAGGGAAGCAGGGCTTACCAACAGTACTGTAGTGCCATGTGAATTTACATTGTTTTAAAATAAGAAACTTTGAAGATTAAATGAGATGAATTATTCTATCTCCTGTGCTGTGTCCCACCTCATGAATACTGAAACATTCTGGATCTTTTGACTTCTTGACTATCAGCGCATGAAAAAACATTCTGAGGGCGATGTCAAGGGGAGTCCGGTGCAAGTCTGCTGTTCACCGTTGTCCCTTCCATCTCTCAGTAGAAGCTACTGTCTCCAAATGTTGACTGTCTGTAGCAAAGTGATGCCTCTATTATGCTTTTGAATAAGAGTTTGTGGTTATAAGAGTTTGGGGATGAAATAATTTAAATGCTTTTTCCATTGTCCCTCTTTAAAAAATACCTGTTACGGGGTGCGTAAGGTGTTATTTCTAAGCTCTGACCATTGGATAAAAGTACCAGAGGTTATGAAAGAGTTTTGGTTTGCCTTGTCTTTTCCTATCTAAGCCTCCTCTGCCTCACTCCTCTCTTCTATTGCCCCCTCTTCCCAAGACTCCTCCTTGGTAAGATGATAGAATAAAACTTAGCTTGCCTTACTCTTAAAGATTGAAATCTTAAAGGATAAATATGGTCCATATCTTTTCTTGGGATTATAGTACTTAGCAGTCAGTCAACCTTTGTCATGTCTAACTTTTAAAAGATTCTAATCATTTATAGTAATTTGTTTTATATGGTATGTGAGCTTTGCACAGATGCTTGTATTGACCACAGTTAAAACATTTTGACATAAAAACATTAAAATGAGTTAATTGTATGTTTCATGACATTATAAAGACAGAATTGAGCAAGTCCAGGAACTAGGTCGCCAATGAATTGAATATCCACAGTATATTTGTTCATATTTGTAAACCCACATTAATCATTCTTTTTGAGGCTTCTCATTTTATGAATACAAGGGGGTAAATGAGACCCTGTGTTGTGAATTTGTCGGCAGAGGTTAATGTGAAACAATGCAAATATCTGGTGTGGAGCTCGCCTGGTCAGAAAATAAGTGTGTAGCACTTTAGCCTTTAGCGCCGCAGCCAGTGAAGAGAACCTAGTTCTTCCTCTAATAGATCTGTTTTCTGTCAAGCATTATGTCTTCAGTTTTAGTTAATGGCAGTCTATGAATTAGAATTTACAGTAAACTTGCTGTAACAGAATCTTGTAGTAATTGAGGAAATCAAAAAGTATCAATTATCTCGTCTCTTATTTAAAAGCATTTGGATTACATCAGTTGGCCCACACAAACATACTACCAAGTCCGATTATCAAGATTGTACTAGGTAAGAAGGTTTGGTGGACCCTGACATTAAGAGTTCTTAAAAGAAAATGATGAACCTGACTTAATTGAATTAGAGAAAGAATTACTCCCCAAGAAACATTTGTATATGTTGTAGACATTTAAATAATAATGCACCAAGGCTTCACAGATTTTAAAATCTCACTTCCTAGTAGCTTAGAGGAAATAGATTTGGCTCTCTGAACTTGGATTTAGTATCATGTGACATCTTTTCAAATACGGATATTTTTTATTAATCACATGTTAATTTCTTAACTTTGCTGCCATAGGCCATCTAATCAACTTTAAAATGTTAAAGCAAGTCAAATAGCTGTAATTAGATACTATTCTTTGCTGCCTTTTTTTTTTAAAGGTATGTAAAACTTGAAATGTATTTTAATATGTTTTATATGTGTAGTTTTAATAATTTTGGTTTAGAAAAGAAATAATGAGGGAACTCCAAGGTGACACTTGAAGTGCTCTCATCAGTGGGGTAAAGTGTCTATTTAATGGTTATCTTATTACATAAATTTATTTTGTTATAAAAAATAAAATTGTCATGCTCAGTGTAGTCAGCACATCTCAAATTGATTACATTAGAGAACACTAATTTTTCTTAAAAATTGATTAGTGATTAAGATTCCTTCTATAAAGAATAATTATTATTGCTATTGGACCCAAATTTCCACTTTTTGCACCCTGCCAAAGGAAAAAGTGCTATGTACCTATTTTGTGCCCTTTGATGTTATATATATGCTTAATAAGATCCCAGATTGTATGTAGCAGTGGTCAGTGATTTGTTTACTGAGCAAATGCCTTGAAGCTCCTCATGCACTTGTGCACAGAAAGGCTCTGATGACTGCTTACTGAGTAATCAGAGTGCATGTCATTTTTTTAAAAAAACAACAAAGCTAAATCATGAAATCTTCTGGGAGTCTTATTAGTTCACTCAGATGCTTCTCTCCTTTTTATTTTTATTGTTTGGTGTTTGACAGGAATCCCTTGGTCAAATTGTATCTGTCTCTCTCTATCCCATTTTCCCATTAGAAAAGGTTGCGATGAAAGACCCTCCGGACTTATTGGACAGGCAGAAATGCCTGAACGCCTTGGCGTCTCTTCGACATGCCAAATGGTTTCAGGTTGGCTCTTCGTTATTATCTTACTGTTATTGTAGCCTTGTGCAGGTTTCATTTGGAACACCTGCCACTTAGTGTTTTCTTAATGTTTAAAATGGGGATACTCTCTGCCTTCCATGGTTATTGTAGGAGTAAATGAATTAATGTAGGTAAAATGCTTAGTATAGCTTCTACTATAGTTGATGTTTAATTATCATATAATCCCTTTTGGGTTTAGTATTCTGAATTTCAAATTATGGCTTACAAAATATAAATATGGGTGAGAAAAGTTAACTGTTAAGATAGTTGCCTGGAATGGGGCTGCCATGAGGCTCTATGAACAGTTTTAATAATATGCTTCATTTATTTTAAAACCTGCCTATCTTTACTGTTTTTAATAACTTGATTTTTTAGTTTGTTTGACAACTGATGACTGACTGGCTAATTAGTATTCACTTTAAAGAGCCTATCCATGATCAATATACTTTAAATGAAGAATAGATTTCAAAGGGATATTGGAATCATTTTGTTTGTTTTAGGCAAGGGCAAATGGATTAAAATCATGTGTAATTGTCCTTCGCATTCTTCGTGATTTGTGCAACAGAGTCCCCACATGGGCACCATTAAAAGGATGGGTAAGTACTTAAATACAGTTAAAAGCAAATTTTGAAGCTATAGTCAGAGGAAATCCTGTAGAAATTACATGTTACTGTGAAGCAGCTATATTTTAAGTTAGCTCAGGAGTGTATTGCCTATTTTTGTTCTGGAAAAAAACTATGCATCTTTTTATATGAATTCTTTTTACGCATATAACTTGTCTCTTCTGCCATATCACATTTATGTTACAGAGCTTGAGATATTTTTTCTGACAAAAAGATTCTATACCTGTTAGAAGTGAATGCCTTCCTGTACTTCATACTATTCGCCTGCTGCCATGAAAGCCTCCTTGACTGGCACATTTCTCTTTCAGTGCCACTTGCATTGAAAATACAAATTATCTAAAATGTCGATATAAGGCTCCTATACCTTCTTTTTCTTTCTATTTGAGTGTAGACATTTAAAAATAAATTTATGTTCGTAATTAAAGTCAGGCGAACAGCATACTTAACCTGATTATGGACATAGTTTATAATGTATTTTGCAAAACTTACTTAATTTGAAAATTATGTTTGACCTAATTAAGAACACAATTAAGAACATTATAAAACAAAGCTGTAAAGGGTTACTTTAAGTTAATTTAGCAATTTTTACTTTAATATAGTATCAGTTTTTAGTTTATTAAATATGGAGATTTGGTCCTTATTTATTCTAATTATAGTACTTGGGACAGGCTGTCTGAAAGGAAGTCTGGTTTGTGGTTTGAGTGCTTCCCAGATTAAGTGGGAGATAGGTGGGCTGGATTTGAACGTTGATTAGTTATTAGCTATTACTAACTTACATGAAGGCTTGCTAAATTTTATCAGGTCAATTAGATGACCACAGTTTCTTAAGTGAGCCTTTCAGGTTAACCGAAAAGAAAGTTTTTGTAACAAAATGTCTTATGAATATATTATCTCAAAAGAGGTTGATTTAAAAACTCTAGCTGAGGTAAAAGTTGATAATCAAAGGGGAAAATTAATTAGGCCTAAATGTTAAATTTACTTTAACCCTTTTGGCCCTCATGGTAGATAGAAATGTCAGCTCACATTTAACTGGAATCCCTTTAACACTTGATGCATGTACTAATTTGTAATTTAATATCTTCTAGCCACTAGAGCTTATATGTGAAAAGTCTATAGGTACATGTAATAGACCTTTGGGCGCTGGGGAGGCCTTGAGACGAGTAATGGAGTGTTTGGCATCTGGAATACTACTTCCTGGTAAGGGTTTCAAATTCTGGAGGCAGAAGAATCAGAAAAATCTCATTTTGGTTTATTTTCATAAATGTGTGTTAAATTTGTCCTCCGCACAGGAAAATGATGTGTTGGAGTTGTTTTACTTAGAATTTTAGCAACTAGGATGCTTGAATGTTGGAAAAGTGCTATAAAACTCTTTCAATAATTGTAATTTATATTTTATATATACTAACATAAAAGGTACTAATAAGATTGTGTCTTCTATGAATTTGCTTTATCTAGAGCTCTGAATTTGAAAATGCAGACGTTTAATTAAAATGTATGAAGTTCATTCTGTTTGCAGTCTGGTGTTTAATTTGGAAAAATTAAATTTGGTCTTATTTTCCATATGTAATCCCTTTAAAGATTTGGGATGATTTATTATGCTATTTCTTAATTCTCAGATTAAGACTCAATTTTGACCTTAGATATACAGGTGACTTCCAGTAAAATGAGGACATTTAAGTGCTAACATATGAAAAATGAGAGTGTCCTTTTTACTCCATTTAATTGAATATAGTTTCTTAGTGTTTTTCCTCTCTGTTCCCCTCCCTCCCTCCCTATATTCTTCCCTCCCTCCCTCCCCCCCTCCCTTCCTCCGTCCCTTCCTCCCTTCCCTCTCCTGTTAGATTATTGAATTCTAAACTCAGTTCTAAATGGCACTTGTGTTTTTCTTTTGCCTCTGCCAAAGGGGGACCTGGTCTTCATGATCCTTGTGAGCGAGACCCAACAGATGCTCTGAGCTACATGACCATCCAGCAAAAAGAAGATATTACACACAGTGCACAGGTAAAAGATGGAGCGCATGTCTCTGTGATCTAATAGAGGGATATCATTCCTTTATTTTCTGAATTGTTCTATTTAAACACTTTTTGCTTAGAGACTTTGGCCATCATAATCATAATATTAGCATTTAATGAATGTCTGTTTAGCTAGATGTTATAAAGGCTTTATGAATGAATGGCTATTGAGATTTGAATAAATATAATCTTTTGTTCTTCAGCATGCACTCAGGCTGTCGGCCTTTGGCCAGATTTATAAAGTGCTGGAGATGGACCCCCTTCCATCTAGTAAGCCTTTTCAGAAATATTCCTGGTCAGTTACAGATAAAGAAGGTGAGTGTGAAAGTTTTTTATTGGGGTTGGACATGAGGAGGGGTGGAGGTAATCATGGGATAGGGAACTTAGTAACTGTTACTCCGATGTTAAATAGACTTACTGTTATGATCATTTCAATATATACAAATATTGAATCATTATGTTATACTTCTGAGCCTAGTATAATGTTGTCTGTTATACCTCAATTTAAAAAAATTGTTAATCCAAGTCATCATATATAAGAAAATTTATTGCTTTCCTTCCTGACTTTATTCTCTTCTGTCCCATCAGTGACATCACCTTACTGTTGATTATTCTTAGTAGTGATGAACTCAAATGGCTATGTTGGGCAGACGCCATTATTGCATAGATATAGGGACCATACTTTGAGAACTCCTGGTCTAAGAGAGAGATAAGCCATAAGCTTGGAGGAGATGTTACCACTGTACTTGAAAGTGTTACATAATCAAGAAAGAGAATACAAAAATATGAAGGAGGAGAAAAGTATATTGGAAAATTCAGGACTATTTTCTATTTGTACTAATCCGTCAGAACTCAGTTTCAACAGAAAGAGCCCAGGCTTTGAGGTCAGTACGACCTGGATCCCAGTCATAGATAGCTCCACTATTTACTAGCTTTCAGACTTAAGCAAGTAGTTCATCTCTCTCCTAGGGCCGTGACCCCCACTGTTATCAGGTTAAAATCCCCTACTCGGTGCCTGAAATACAGCAGACTCAAACGCGAATCCACTCACTCTCCTCATTATGCCCCCCCACCTCCCAAATTTTTTTTGCCCCTTTATCTCTATTAGAAGGTGGGATGTTTAACACCAGTTATTCTTCATCTGGGACCTAACTCACCTCTCACAATTGATATTCTAATAATTTTTATTTGACAGAATAGTGCACTGACCCAGTCTATTTATTTAGACAACAGAAGTTGGGTCTAGAGACTTTTTAGGGAGTTCATAAGGTAATAAGTTTTATGATACTAAGGTATTTTTATTTTATTTTATTTCTTGCCTTAACTCTTTCTTGAGTATATAGATTTCCAGAGGCTACATATGACAGGTGATAGCATCATCACTTTGTTGGCTAATGGAATGTTTATATAGTCTTATGTAAAAAAAATTTGTTTAAATTTCTAATATGCTTAATATTGATAGACATTTTCCACAAATACAGCTCTTTGGATGCTCAGTAAGTTTTTTAAGAGGGTTGGTTCTAAGATTAAAAAGTTGAGAATCAGTGCCACTGTAAACTCTTCAGGGGTAATGAATCCTCCACATCCTACCATATCGTTATAACAAACCATTGCTCTGTAAATGTTTGTGAAATGAAAGCTGTTTTCTTCAAGAGGGTGCTCCCACAGTGTTGAAAGTTTTTTGAAAGGGGGTCACGTAGCCAGCCATTTGACAATTAGCACTGCCTGTGTGATGAATGGTTGAATAAAAAATTCAAATATATAGAGATTCTTAAGATTAGTAACAGAAAATTTTGTTTCAATCATTGAATTCATAGTGGCTCTTTCGGTTTTGTATTTCTTCTTTCATTAGATAGTAAAATTTATCTATTGTGTAACTTAAATTTTCTTTTAACGTAAAGGATTTTCGCCAAAGTTTGGGAACTACTGGGCTGTCACTCTGTAGCTTAAAATAGAACAGACCGTCGGTGTTCCATTCAGGCTCTCTCAGTTACTAGCTGCATGAACTGGGCTAGTCACTTAGCTATTCTATGCCTCGGCTATAAAATGAGGGAACCATAGGCCATTGCCTCCAGACTCTTAATACATACTTGCTCATATTTTCCTGTTTTAAGCACCTAGCTTCCTGACATTGGCATTTAAACATTATTCTTGCAATTCTTGATGATTTCAGTATGAAGTCAGATAATTTTTTTCAAAACTCTGACTTCTTCATTCCTGACTTCCTCTCCCGTAAATATTTTTTCTTCTACCTTACCTCAGGTACCTGTTCTGTGAACGTATCCTAGACCTTGTCTTTAATAACTGTACCCACTTCATAATCTCATTTTTAAGAATCCCACTTTCCAATCACCTCTTGTCATCATCTGTCTAGTACCCCTACTCCAATTATTGAACCTCGCTCAGCATTGATTCTATCCACTTTTGATAGCTTTTTACTTTCTTCATGTTCTCACTTCTTCTGTCCCTTCTCTACTTACATTCCATGAGGCATCTTTATGATCACTCCCTAGTATATCCCTTCACTTGATTCTCTTCCTGGTAGAATTCTAACTCTTGGTTGAAATCTAACTCTGTGCCTTTACCAGGTTATTGAACATTGTTGGAGAAAAAATATACACTCATCTTGACTGTTTTTCTTTTAAGTCTTAGAAATTAACCTCAAATTGACCATTTGTGTTGTCCGGCAATTCTCCTGTAAGTTCTAGAGTGCTCCAATTTTCCTAGATCACTGTTTCACATCTTCTCTCATTTTCATACTTCTTCCAGTCTCTCACTCTCATCTGATAACCTTTTTTGCTCAAAGAACTCATGTACTTTGCTTTCCCGTTCTTGACTGTGGGTAAACTATCTGGGCTCTTAAGTCCAACCTTTCTGCACTCCAATATATCACATCCCCTTTTGCCTACAGATAGACATTATTCCAGCAACTCTTTTCCTACCAGCAACAATTCCTCCTTTTCTAGTAGATCGTTCTCATCAGCATAAAAACCTGCTGTAATATCTGCTATTTAAGACAAAACCAGACTCTCCCTTGATTCTTCAGCTTCTCCCAACAGAGTCCCATTTGTCTTCTCCCATGTATAGCTATATTTTTGGGAAAAGTGGCCTATTCTTTTTTCTTTTCCTCAATTTCTTTTAAACTTATTCCTGTCAGTCTTTCTTCCTTACCACTCTGCCAATCTCTCTTGTGACCTTTGCTTTACTACATTCAGTGGTTAGTTTTCAGTCTTCATCTTAGCCAGCTTTCCAGCAACGTTTGACACAGATAACACTTTTTTCCTCCAATATTCATTTTGTTATGAGATATTGCACATACATAGAAAGTATAAAAAATGCACCATTTAAAAAATAATTTTAAAATTTCATGTGATCACCACTCTGGTTAAGACACATTGTTAGCTTGTCAGAAGCCATAGATTTATTCCTCTACGTCACCTCCCCGCCCGTGTACTACCATTTCTGACTTTTTGATAATCATTTCTTTGATTTTCTTTATAGCTTTCCTACCTGTGTATGTTTTTCTAAACAATTTAATTTGATGTTGCCTAGAACCCTATAGAAATGGAATTGTACTGAGTTCACTTTTTTTGTGACTGGCTTTTTTTTGCCCAGCATTATTTGGGATACATTTACATTGTCGCATATAGCTATCGTGTGTTCATTTTAATAGCTATATAGTATCCATTATAAACATACTACAACTTATTCATTCTACTTTTAAAGGACATTTGAGTTCTCTTCATTTTTTGGTGAACAACTATAATGTTGCTAAGAGCATCCTTATACATGCTACCTGGGATATATATCTAAGAGTTACTGTATGCCAGTATATGACGTAGCAAATAATTATATATACCAATTTACACTCCCATCAGCAGAGTGTGAAACTTCCTGTTGCTCTATATTCTCAACAACTTTTGGTATTGTCAGACACTTTTCTGACATGAAATACTACTTTTCATCTGACTTCTAGGTCATTACTTTCTCTTAATTCTTCTAGCCCCAGTGCCCTCTCCTCAAGTGCCTTTGTTTGTTCTTACCCATCTTCCTGACTTCTGCATATTAAAGGGTCCCAGACCATTTCTCTTTCTTTATACTGATTCTTTACAAGGTCTCATCTAGTCTCATGTTTTGAAATACCTGCTGTTTACTGAAGATTCCCAAATTTATATTTCTACTCCAGATTATGAGCCCTTGACCTCACACCCAGTTATCCAGTGGCTCCTTAGTGTCTCCACGTGGATGTCTAACAGACATCTCAAACCTAACATGTATAAAATCAAAACTCCTGTCCTTAACTCTACCTCCAGCCTATTCTTTCCACAGTTATCACCATCCCAGTCATTGGAAACTCTGTCTGTGTATGTGCTCAGGCCAAATCCCTTTACCCTTGAATCTTTTCTTTTCTTTCACCCATCTCCAAACCATCAGCATATCCTTTGTTTTACTTTCTAAGTTTGTCCAGAATTCAGCTATTTCTTTAAATTGTTCACTGCTACCATCCTGGCCTTAGCTGCCATCTTCTCTCACTTGGTGTTTTGCAGTAACTTCCCTCTCTGCTCTTCCTGCTTCTGACCTTGCACCTAATTGTCTATTCTTTCTTTCTTAACTTTTTATCTTAAGATGTAGACTCACAGAAAGTTGCCAAATTAGTACACAGAAGTCTCATGTACACTTCACCCAGTTTCTCCCACTAGTCAACATCTTACGTAACTATCGTACATTATCAAAAGCAGGAGATTGATATTGATACCATGTGTATGTATATACTTCATGTCGTTGTGTTGCATTTGTAGATTTGTGTAACCACCATCACAATCAAGATACAGACCTATTCCATCACCACAAAGGTCTTCCACATGCTGCCCTTTAATAGTCAGTCATACTGACTGCTCTCTTAACCATCCCTAAACCCTGGAAACCACTAATTTTTCTTTATGTCCATAATTTTGTCACTTCAAGGAATTATACAGTAAGTGATCTTTTGAGATCTCTCTTTCCACCCCCCAGCACAATGCCCTTGTGGCCCATCGAGTTCGTTGTATGTGTCAATAGATTTCTCCTTTTTATTGCTGAGTAGCATTCCATGGCATGGATGAGCCCAAGTTTGTTTAAACCATGCACCTGTTGTAGGACATTTTGTTTGTTTCCAGTTTTTGGCTTACACAAATAAAGCTGGTATGAACAATCTTTTGTAGGTACTTATGCGCAATTAACAGAAACACAGATATTTGTGTGTTAGATTGGCCAGCAATTTTTTTTTTTATTGTAATTTTGTCAAATTATGCCTCTGAGGTCATGCTGGCCTCATAAAGTGAGTTAGAAGTGTCTTTTCTCTTTTTTGTACCTTGGAAGAGTTCGTATAAGATTGATGTTATTTCTTCCTTAAATGTTTGGAGAATTTATCAGTGAAGCCATTTGGGCCTACAGTTTTCTTTGTGGGAAGGCTTTAAGTTATGGATCTAATTTACTTAATAGGCATTAAGACTATTATCCTCTTAAGAGAGTTTTGGTAAATTGTTATTTTCTAGGAATTTTTCATTTCATCTAAATTAAAAAATAGTTTTATAAATTTAAATAATCTTATAGATCCTCTTATCTTTTTTCTCTACAGTATCTATAGCGATGTTTTCTTTTACACTTTTTACCTCCTTTTTTCATTTCTTACGAGATCATTCTTAATAGAGGTTTATCAGTTTAATAATCTTTTTTTAAAAAGTCAACTTTTGGCTTTGTTGTCTTATCTGGTGTATGTATCCTGTTTCATTGATTTCTGCTTGTATCCTTTCTTTTCCTGCCATATTACTTTTTTGAGTTTAATTTGCTGTAATTCTTTTAGCTTTTTTGAGATAGATGAATACATTATTGATTTTTTTAGCCTCATATATTCTATTAAGACTGTTTTCCTTTAGGCTCAGAGTTATGCACATTATACACTTCATTATCATTTAGTTAAAACCATATTTTCCCTTGTTACCAGTTCTTTGACTCATGAGCCGTTTAGATGTTGTCATTGTTTAATTTCCAGACAGATGAAGATTTTCTAGTTACATCTTTTTCTTTTTTGAGTTCCTACTTTTCTGTAATCAGAGAATATACTTTGTATGATTTCTAGCTTTTGCTATTTCTTGAAACTTATTTAGTTTTTGTAAATGATTCGTGTCTGTAAAAGTATGTTTATTTTGCAGTTGGTGATCAGAATGTCTTTTACATGTCAAATCAGATTGGTTCATAGTATTGTTCAAAACTTATACACTTGTACTAATTTTTGTTGTTTATTAAAATTACTGAATGACATATGTCAATTTCCCTCTATTGTAGATTTTCTGTTTCCTCCTCCAGGTCTGCCAGTTTCTAATTTACATTATATTTTTTATTTCTAAGATTTTGGCTCTTTGTTTTAGATTTTCTGCCAGAAATAATTCTTGTTTTTATTTTTTACTTTTTATTTTTTTAGCATTTTAATAATTTGTTTTAATAAAGTTTGTTTTTGAAAGCTGCATCATCTGGGTCTCTTTATGGTCTGTTTCTATTGTCTGCTCCTCTGCATTTCAATCATAATATCTTGTCTTCTCATGTATCTGGTTATGAGTGCTGGAGATTTAAAATGAAAAATCGTAGAGAATTTAAAGTCTAGAGTAATGATATCTTCTGCCAGGGCAGATTTATATTTGTTTCTGGGAGATGGCTAGTAGAATTTTAATGCAATCACGGATTAAGATGATTTGAAGCTGACTTCAGTCCTTATGAGATCCCAATGGTATTTCCACTTCATCTTACCTTTAGTATATTGCATTGCAGAGGCCTAACCCACAGTGTGGGAGATTCTCCAGGGCTTCCCTACTTGGTGGTCCTCAAACTTTAGTTTTTGGTCCACTAATGCCTGGATGCCTGTTAAAAGTGCTCTGCTCAGTTCTTAGTGGCTGCTTCTGGATTTGCAAGATGCCCCTAGGGGAAATGTGGCCCCCAGTGCAGGGCTTCCTTCATCTCCCAGGTCTTGCTCATAGTCTTTATGGTCCTGGAACAGATATTTATTCTGTATTTTGTCCAGCTTTTCTAATTGTTTGCATCAGGAAGCCTTTTTAAAATTTATTTACTTTCTCATACTGTAAGTGGGACTTTGATATTTATAAAAGTTCCTATGGCTAATTAGTGGCAGCTGGGTTGAGGACTACCGCCTTGCCTCATTTTTATCTGCCGTCCACTCCTCACTCATGCCACTCCAGCCCACTCCAGCCCGCTCCACGCTCAGGCCTTTATGCTGTTTCTTAGCATGTTCCTGCTTGTGACCTTTGCTGTTTTCTTTGCATGAGGCTCGTTCCCCCAACAGTTGAATGGCTCACTCTTTTACTCTCTTTAGGTTTTTATCCAAAGGTCACCTTATCAGCAATACCTTTTTGACCGTTATGATGAGCACCACTGATAAAATAACAATACCTTCTCTCCCTTAAGCCTCTTATTTTATATTGTGCTCAAAACCATGTGACATTAGTTTCCACCACTGTGGTGGAAACTAATAAGTTCTTTGAAACATTGTTTTGTTCTCTATGTCCAGCACCTAAAATTGTCTTGCATGTAGAAAATGCTCAGTTAATGTTGCTGAATGAAATTATGAGGATGATAAAAGTTCAGGCTCCGTAGGGTGCTTGTGATGAGTAAGTTAACACATGTAAGATATTAACGTTGCCAGGCATATGGTAAGCACTTATATGTTATTTTAAAAAATAAGTGCTGCTCCCAATCAGGGAGCCCTGAAATATGTAAAGCAATTACTAACAGAACTAAAGGGAGAAACAGACCAAAACACTATTATAGTAGGGGACCTAAATGCCCCACTGTCAGATATGGACAGATCATCCAAACAGAAAATCAATAAGTTAATAACATCCTTAAATGACCAACATTAGACCAACTGGACATAATTGACATTTACAGAGCCTTCCATCCCAAAACAGCTGTTTATACATTCTTCTCTAATGCACATGAAACATTCTCAAGGATTGACCACATACTGGGACACAGAGATAGCTTCAACAAACATAAGAGGGTTGAAATCATACCAGCCATATTCTCTGATTATAATGCTTTGAAACTAGAGATCAACTGTAAAAATAAAATGGAAAGAACCACAAATAAATGGAGATTAAACAGCATGCTACTGAAAAATAAAAAACAATTGCCTCTCAAATGGTCACTTCTCATTTCTAGATATTGTAGAGGTTAAAAATGACTTGCTTTTTGTAAAGCAAGTCCATACCCCCCTCCCCTTTCCTCAGATTATTTTTATGATTAGCCCCAGTTTTTATAGCCCTTTTCCAGTGGCTGAGATGGTAGAGTGAAGCTTAATCCATGGGACTCTATATAGCTGGAGGATATAAGAGAATAGATCTCTGTGTTCAAGCCAGTTTGTGATTTGCATGTAATCAAGGAGCAGCTTTTAAGGTAATTTAATGAGTGGTTGAATGATTGAATAGACTTTGCTCCTTTTTAACTTGTATCTCTTAAAGACTGCATTCTGGGAGACTAGCACACTCAGTTTAATGTAATGCAAATGAAACCCAGTCCTGAACAGATATAAGCAGATAGTGCCTTCTGTTGAAGAGAACATTAAGATTGATTGACCTGAGGGGTAAGTATTGACTCAAGAAAATACCGAAGTCAGTGTTTACCCCAAGGGACAATACATTTTCATGATCAGAGAATATGTAGTTAATCTCAGTATTATTACAAGGTTCCTTGGAAGTATCTGGAAATCCTGTGGCATGAATCTCTTGAGTATAACTTTCCTATAGGAAAAACCCAACAACTGATTTTTAAGTTGAAAACAGTTCTTTAAAATGCTTGTACAAGTTGATGAGCTTTTCTCTGATTGCTTTTAACTTGGACAGCAGAGCTCCTGCCTTATGTTCGACAGCATTATTAAGTAGCTGCTTTAACCAAGAAATTGATTATCAGTTTCTTTAGTTTTTGTTTCATACCGATTATGTTGTTTCTAAGTCTTGTGTTTTTAAGATTTAGGACAAGGACAAACTGTCTTTGAACTTCATAGAGCACTAAGGAAACACAAGATCTCTGTATATAAAATAGGCAGTGACACAAGACAACATATGACACTATGTTTCTGATACCATAGAAACTCTAAGAAGATCGATATGAGAGAAAAGCGGAGGAAAACTTCATGGAGGAGATGAACTGTAAATAAAATCTTGAGTAGGATTTGAGTAGGCAGACAGAAGAATATTTTGTAGTGTGAGAAACAGATTCCCAAAAGCATAAGATTTAACATGTGGACTTAAAAAATTTATACAAGTAATAACTATTAAATTATAGAAATACTCAAAAAGACATAATTAAAAGTATGTCCTGCTAGGCAGAGGTAACCAACTACCTTTAACATTTTGATATATATATCTTTCCAGGCCTTTTTCTGTTCGTGCATATACAGATGTTAATATAGGCATGAATACATATATTTTTAAGTATGAATAAATGAGAAAATAAATATTTATAAAAAGGGATAATACTAGATTGTTTTATAAAGATTAACCTAAAATTTTTTTACTATTACAAGATTATAAATATGATAATTTCATTGAGCTGAGAGTGTCCAGAGGTTCCTGTGATTCCTAAGGTTTCCCTTCCTGACAATATTAGATACATTTGGTAAGGTAAGTAGAATCGTTGTTTTGATTGATAATGAATCTCTTATAATTCTTTAGGTGCTGGGTCTTCAGCTCTGAAGAGGCCATTTGAAGATGGATTAGGGGATGATAAAGATCCCAATAAGAAGATGAAACGAAACTTAAGGAAAAGTATATAAAATCTTTATTTTTTCTTTAAAGAAAAAAAAATCTTTAAATTCCGATCTAGGCATAAAATTCATTTATATATCATGGTTAAATTTATAAAAATATTAACACCGATGCTTCAACAGAAATCTATTAATATCCCTTAGAAAAATTATTTAAACAAACAACAGCAAAATCTTTATAGATACGAACTAGAAAGGATTTATAGTCTCAGGAAAATAAAAATTACAAAGTCGAAGAATTTGATTTGAATTGGAGTTTTCAGAATAGATCTTAACTGAGAAATTGATGATCAAATAACTTGTTTCCAGTCTTCATTCTAAGATGTATATTAATATTGACAAACTAAAATTAGTAAATAGATATCATAATGCATATTACTTTTACAGCAATGTTAGAATAGTAATTTAAGAAGTAATTTTAGAATTACTTATGAAGTTTATTTGTATATGTATTTTGAAAGTCTTGCTTTTTAAAAATCTGGTGAATTAACAGTGGTCACTAGGAACCTACAGATGTATAGATTAAAGCAAAATGGTTTAATTTCTGATCTCATTCTTCTTTAACAGTTCTGGATAGTAAAGCAATAGACCTTATGAATGCACTAATGAGGCTAAATCAGATCAGGCCTGGGCTTCAGTATAAGCTCTTATCTCAGTCTGGCCCTGTCCATGCCCCAGTCTTCACAATGTCTGTAGATGTGGATGGTACAACATATGAAGCCTCAGGACCATCCAAGAAAACAGCAAAACTTCATGTAGCAGTGAAGGTACTGTATGTCTTTTACTTATACTTAGCAGTGCTTTGTAGTTTTCTGTTTTAAATATGATGCTTATTTTCCTATAGTAAATTAACAGAATTTTTCAGGATTTTAATGACAATAACAGAGTTTTGTCATCTCTGGATCACATAGTTCTTTTTGGGTTATAAAATAGTATGTATTGATAATATAAAATTTGGAAATCATAGAAGAAGAGTAAAGAAAAATAAAATTTCAGTTGCATATCTCTGAGGTAGGTCATTAATATTTATGTATAGTATGTTGGTTTATTTCCTTCTAAATTTTTTTCTGTTTTGTTTCTTTTTTTTTAGATTGAGGTTATAGCGTAGATGTATTTTTATCCTCTGATTTTTTTTCCATTTAACATGTCATTAGTGGTTTTCCATTTTATTACAAGCTTCACAAATAAATTTTAATGGCTGTATGAGTAACATGATATGGATGTACTGTTACTTGTTTAAATATTTCCCTATCATTGGATATACTGCTGTTCGCAGATTTTTTTCTGTTCTAAATAAATTTGATTATTATCTTTATGTGCAGCGTCTTTTCTGTGTTTCAGAGTATTTCCATAGTAAGGTCCAGGATTGAACCAATCAATTATGCATGTAGACTTGTAGTAGAAAATTTATAAATATCGGAATCTCTTTATGAGTACATTTGACTTCTTGAAGATAAATGCGAAAATGTCAAAGATCATGTAGACTGAAGATCAGTTTTTACTTAAGACAAATTCTGTTTTGTGATAGTATGGCATAAGGTATAATTAGTTTGGTTTCATGATTATTGTATTATTAATGTAGATGCAAACATTATCCTAGATCCTAAGGATATAGCAGTGAACAAGGTCTTTGCCCTCTCAGATTTTGCATCCCAGTAAGATAGGATGGGGAGACAGACAACAAACACACAAGTGAATAAATTATATGTCAGGAAGCAAGAAGAATAATGCAGAAAAATAAGCCATTAAAGTATAAAACAATATATTATTAATGTTCTGTCTTATTTACAAAAGAATGATGAAAAATGAGTTTAAAACAAAGCAGAAAAAAACAAGAATAAAGCTAAAAATACATTTTGATAACTTAGCTATGATGAATGCTGAGAATGAGTCACAAATGCAGATCTAAGTTCTTTAGCATCTGACACAAAAAGCTTGTAAAATATCAATTCACTGTCTGTGACAGAAGAACAGACAGTTGATTGTGATAGTTACAGTTATTTTGGTGTAAAGGTCAGCTCAGGGATTCTCCTTCGGTGGGTCGTCATAACAAGGGATAGCAGTGATACCCTTTAAAGAGGTCTGTGATGCAGAGAGACAGTTCGTGGGTTGTTTCTTGTAATAACCTTTAATATAAATTAGAGCCTCATAACAGGTTGAAATTCAGTAAAGCTTGGGCAACTTAGTAGAGTAGCAAATTTTACAATATGACAAAATTTAGATGCTATGCTCATAATAACCATTTAACATTTCGGTATGTATTTTTTCAAATCCCCACCCCCTTTAACCTGCATTTTCAAAATTCAAAAAGTACTGAAAATGAGAAATATTTTCCTAAGTATGATGCAAACTCACTTTATGTGAAAACCTAACCTAAATTGATGTAGGGCTATTTTAAGGCTTTATTATTCCATGTAGTGCAAATATTTTACCTATTTCTTTATACAAACATGGGGTAGCACCTTAGGGTACCACTGGGGATTTGAAAAATACATGGTCAGTATATTATATATCTAAACTCTGAAAAATTATTAATTCTCAAAACAATCTGGCCTCAAGGGTTTCGGATGAAGAAATGATGGGACCTACAAAGTATATACTTAAAGCAGGGTCATGTTTTTTTGGTTCTTCTAAAAATATATTATTATGAGTTTTTTTATAGTTCCAAATACTGTTCTCATTTTTAGTGATGGCTTAATATTTTATTATTAGTCTACCATATTGTCACTTATTCTTTTATATTTAGATGCTTCAAGTTGATTGCTTTATGTCTTTCTGAACTAGTCTGATTATCTTTTAAGATATATTCTAGAAGTAGAATTACTAGCTCAAAAAAAAGCCTCTTTGAATGATCCATTAACTCATTAAACATGTCTTGTGATTTCTGTTATGTGTCAGGCATATATGGCCAAGTTGCCATCCATAAAGGTTATACCACATGTTATAGGTTCTGTATGAATTTGAGAGAGTTTTATATCCAACATGTGTTTATAAAAGTAGGTCCCACTTGATAAAAATCCTTGCTTTCCTTACGCAGTAGCTCGGTGTAGCGTTCTGTATCTGTTAAGACAAATCATATTAGTAAAGTCAGATGCAAACAAAACAAGAAATCAGTTTCCACCAAAAGAGCCTGGCTGGCCAGCAGCAGGCACTCTAATGTGATGGGGTTTAGTGGCCAGTCTTCCCTTTCCTCTTCTAATCCTCTTTCCTGAGAGTTCCTTACAAAGAACGGTTTTAGGGACATTATCAGCCATATTCCATGAAAATAATCTTAGTCTTTGTGGGGAAAAGATTAGCTAGAAGGGGACAGAGAGCGAAGGCCTTTTGGATAGGTGCTTGGAGCCCTCAGCTCTCTATCATACAGAAGCCATGAACATGACTTTTGAGTAGAGCACCATGCAATGTATTTTAATGTGTTTTCTTTTCACTCTTGGCCCCTGGTCTTTGAGGGTAATACATCTTTCACAGCTTTAGCCCCCTTTCAGGAGAAAAAAAGGCATGGATGGTTACACTGGATTTTCCAGTCACCTTTTTTCTAGGAATCATCCTGTGATTTTGTGTGTATTAAGTGTGTTAGGTTTGATTCATTTCCTAGACGTTTGAAACTCACTTTGCTTTAGCATAGCAGTTTCCTCTTGCCCCTCTTTAATTCCCACCCCCTTCCACCCCTGACATATAGATGTTGTTGTTTCCCCATAAGAACTGGATCTCTGAAGGTGGAGTGTCTCCCACACGCTCACGGCATGCACCCGGGGCGTGGCGTGCCACCCGGGGCCTGGCTCACCCGGGGCATGGTCTGTGGCTCCACCTGGGGCACAAACTCAGGATCTTCTGCATGTAAAGCAGACATGCTAACCACTACACTATGGAGCCACCCCTTGGCATAGCAGTTTTTTGGCCTTAATATTTATTCCAAACACATTTTGGTTCCAGAGGTCTGAGAACTCCTTTTCCTTTTGCTCTATACCATAAACTAGTTAATAATCTAAATATAAGTTCATAGAAAAATGGCCAGCTTTGGAATTTTTTGTCAGTTTACTGTATCCTTTGAGATTATCCATCAGTTATATAAACTATTTATAAATATATTGAAATATGTTGCTACAATAACAAATAAATGAATCTGATATGTGAGAAAAGGGCAGACAGAAGTGGCGCTAAATAATTCACATGAGACTGTGTTAAATTGGGGAAAGCTGCATGTCTCTAGTTTTTATTGGAATAAACATTTCAAGTTTATTTATGACTCTTGGCTTTTGACTTGCAGCTTGTTAGTTAGTGTTAATTCCAGACTGATCTTCTCTTAGAGATGAGATTTCTCAGGGAGAGTATATTTGCAGGACTCAGTGGAGAAGGTGTGTTCTTTATAAAATATTGACGAGGCTATAACCAAATGATGTTATTGTCTTTGTATAAAGTGCTACCTGACTACTTTCAGAACTCAAGATGTTAAAAAAGGGTTCTTGGCTTTACAATGAACAAAAGGAATTTATTCTATCTGAAACGTTCATCAGAGTGCTGTATTCTCCATATGAACTGGGCGAATTAATTTTAGTTCCCTTGATACAGAGTTCTACTTATACCTATTTTTTGTTTAAGGTAATATTATTTATACTGACAAGATGCCATTGTTTATAAAGGCTAGGCCACCTGGCTTCTCATTTGTGTGACTATCAGAATAGATTTGTTTATTTTTTTAAAAGCAAGTTTGTTGATTGAGGTATAATTTATATACAGTAAAATTAATTTTTTTTAGGTATATGGTTTTGTCAAATATTTATGATCATGTAACCATCACCTCAATCCAGATACAAAATATTTCTTTCTCCCAAAAAGTTCTCTTATGTCCCTTCGTAGTGAATCTCCTCACAGACCCCCAGCCCTTGACATCCTCTAAACAGGTTTCAGAGTAGTTTTTCTAGAAACCTGTTCGATATAGCAGGGATTGTAAAGAAGTAATGGCATTGCTTTTATACTCCAGCAACTTAAAACATCAGTCAAAAGCTGAAACAAATACAGTAATCTTTAGGAACCTATCTTATCAACCTGTTTAAAATAGGCTTATAAAGATGCTAGTGAACGTATTTTCTTGTAAGTTAAAAAGCAATATAATCTGGAAGGAGGTTTTAAAAGGCATGCCTGTGTGTGCACACACACAAACACACAGTTCTGAAAAACTTTTTAAAAAAATTTTTTCATTCAATTGCAGTTGACATACAATATTATATTAGTTTCAGGTGTACAGCACAACGGTTAGACATTTATGTAACTTGAGAAGCGATTCCCCCCGTAAGTCTAGTTACCTTCTGCCCTGACACCGTACATATTTATTACAGTATTATTGACTATATTTCCTATGTTGTAGTTTACATTCCTGTAACTATTTTGTAACTGCCAGTTTGTATTTCTTAATCTCTTTACCATTTTCATGCAGCTTCCCAAACACCCTCCCACCTGGCAACCATCAGTTAGTTCTCTGTATCTATGAATTTGTTCCTGTTTTGTTTATTTGGTTTTTTAGATTTTACATTTAAATGAAATCATATGATATTTGTCTTTCTTTATCGGACTTATTTCACTTAACATAATACCCTCTAGGTCCATCCATGTTGTCACAAATGGTAAGATTTCATTCTTTTTTATAGCCGAGTAATATTCCATTGCATATATGTACCACATCTTCTTTATTCAGTTGTCTGTTGATAGACACTGAGGTGGCCTCCATATCTTGACAGTTGTAAATAATACTGTAATGCAGATACCTTTTTGAATTAGTGTTTTAGATTTCTTTGGATAAATACCCAGAAGTGGAATTGCTGAGTCATAATGTAGTTGTTTCTGGCTCACTTAGTATAAAGCATAAACCTAGAGAATGAATCTTTTATTTCGAGCCTCAATTATGGTTTAAGGTAAAAGCAAAAGAGGTTGATAGTAGAAAGCTTCAGATGTTATTTTGTAATTGATGGACCAATTGGTTCCAAGGTAAAGAAAACTTAGTGGCCTTTCTGTGCTAATTTTTCCTAATGGATTAAGTCATAGAATTCAGAGCAGGGGTTCCCAGCCCTTGGGCTGTGGACCTGTACCTATACTGTACCTATACCGGTTCATGGTCTGTTAGGAACTGGGCTGCACAGCAGAAGATGAGCCGTGGGTGAGAGCGAAGCTTGCTTGCCTGCTTGCTTTGCTTTGCTTTGCTTTGCTTTGCTTTTCTCTTTTCTTTTCTTTTCTTTTCTTTTCTTTTCTTTTCTTTTCTTTCTTTTCTTTCTTTCCTTTTTTCTTCTTTTTTTTGCAGCCACTCCCCAGCGCCAGCATCCACCTCAGATCATCAGGCGTAAGATTCTCATAGGAGCAGTGGTCCCCTGGTGCCAAGGTTGGGGACCGCTGATATAGAGAAAAACTAATCAGCCCTCCTGTTCTGCAGGTTGGAAAATTGAGGACCAGAGGTGATATGGGGTTAGACCCTCACATCTCTTCCTTTCTGGTCCAGCGTACTCTCTCCAGTGTGCTCTTTTCCTTCTCCCCATACCTCTTTGGTTGAACTGGCTGTGCTATTTATTTCCTCTACCTTTTACCTTCAAATTAAATGGACCAGGAACAATCTCAGGTTTCCAATTCCATCATCCTTTATCTAAACCTAATTACTCCGAGGAAAATGTTTCCTTTTTTCTATAGTTGTACCCTGGTAGGTAAAACTTGCTTAACCAAGGATTTGTAGATTTAGTACCATCTTGCTCTTCCTACTGGTGTTTTATGGATTCAGATGTCATGGATTTGAAATTCTTGTTCTCACTATTTCTTCTGTTTTTGTGGTTTCTGGTGTTTGAATAAAAACAGAATTTTAATGTAATTTGTACAGGTGTTGCAGGCAATGGGATACCCAACAGGCTTTGATGCAGATATCGAATGTATGAGTTCCGATGAAAAATCAGATAATGAAGGCAAAAATGAAACAGTGTCTTCAAACTCAAGCAATAATACTGGAAATTCTACAACTGAAACCTCCAGTACCTTAGAGGTATGCTTACATATTTTTTCCTTAGAAAATAAGTAATCTGTTTCATTGTAGAAAATTTGAGAGATGGAAAAGTATAAACAAAAGCATATAAACCTGTATATTCCAGAGGCTGCCATTATTAATATTTTGATTTATTTCTATTCAACCTTTTTCTGAGTATTTTTATAAAAGCAGTCATTTTAATGTAGTTTTAGATCTCATTTTTTTCAGTTTAGTCTAAAAATATCTGTAAACATAACTGTTAACTGCACAACATATGAATGTACCCTAATTTAACTAGCATTTCCCTTTTGCTGGCCGTGAAAGCAGTATTTACAATTACATTATCAAGAGTATCAATAATAACTGAAGAGAAAAAAAACAAAAGATCTAGTAGAGGAAGTTTAGTATCATTTGAAGGCTGGCTCTGGGAAGGCACAGCTTGACCTCATATGTCTCTCACACCAAGTCAGTCCTGGCCTGTGGGCGTATTTCCAGAGACCATAGAGTGGGCCAGAATCCAAGTACTGAGTATTCACAACGTCCTTGGGGATTTGTGGAGCCCTTGTCTATCGCATTCTAGGTAAGGAAAATTGGCTTTAAAGTAACAGCAAGAGCTTACATGAACATTTGAAAAATATTTTGTCATTCGTAAGAATGAGTAATCAAGGCTTAGTGGACTATTAATGTTTTCAGTCTGTAAACCCCTTTTAGTACCTCCTTACTGCCAGATGCTGAAGAAATTGTGTCCAGAGCCTCCAGATGCCCTCAGGCTAGAAAGGCAAAAGAAAGGCGTGTTAATAACCAATTACAATGTAATGTAACAAGTGCTGTGATTGCAAAGTGAGCATCACAATGTAGCATCTCCAAGGAGGAGGTGATTGTGAAACTTACACACATGTAAAACCAGTAGGAGTAAAATGCGAGCTAGGTTTTAGATGATAAGTAGAATTTTTTTTAGGACAGGTAGAAAGAAGGCATTCTAGGTCAGGGGAATATTAGGTATAAAGGACTTGTGCAAGTAAATGTTAAGAAGTGCCAGGTGGAGGGGACTGATGGGGACTGAGGCTTGTAAAAACCATGCCTGACTCCTTGTGTGATGTTGTGGAGGATAGAAGACATGGCACCTGGCTTTTGAGAGACCAGCCATTCACAAGCAGTAGCCACAGGCAGGACAAGACGTTTTGCTGGCAGTGTTATAAATGCTAAGACGAAAAAGGGCTCATTAATTACGAGACTCAGACCGTTAAGTTCAAGAGAATTAGGAAGGGAGAGAGCAGTGTGGGCTGCACTGATAGTGGCCACATGAGTATGTGGAGGTTTTGGTAGTGAAAACATTTACGCTTTGTTTCTGTATGATGTAATAAAGGGGGGGCGGTGCCCTTATTCTTCATTTAAAATAGTAACTGATTAGAAATGCAAATATTTTTGTGTCTTGACTCATTTTTATGAAAGCGATTTTGGATTTGAAAAGCAGGGAATGATCACCATAGACCTAGTTTCAAAATTCACTCATTACCTTTTAAAGTTGGAGACTGGAAATTTGCCTAGCAATTTAAAAAAAAATGTAGATTATCAAGATTCTTCTAGAAGTGATGTTTATTACAAAAGACTCAGAAATGGTTATTAAATTTGTCTTTAATAATTGTCCAACGTTTCATTTCTACAGCATCAACCACTTATCAAATCAGAGGATCTTGTCATCCATTAGGTTTATAAACATAGTAATTCTTTTGGGCATTCATTTCTTTGTTCAGCATTTCTTGAACTATTACCGTGATGGAATTAAAGATATAATCTCTAACCTCAAAAAGTGCTCAATCTTTGGGTCTTTATTTTCTCACAATTTTAGTTGTAATATTTTGTGATTGGTTTGATTTTTGGTGCTAGCTTCTCTCTTCTTTTGAGCCTCACACTCTTACACAAATTACTTTTCTTTCTTCCCCCTACTCTTATCCTTCCTTAAGTCATTTCTTTCTACCATTCCTAAAGTAATTTTCTACAACACAGGTATAATCATGAACTTTTCCAGATTAAGGTCTTTCAGCGGTCCCCCCACTGCCCATGATAAAGTCACAGCTCGTGTGACTGGCATACAAAGTCCTTCATGATTGGGCTGTTTCTAATCAGATCCTCCCTTACTTTCCTCACCCCTTATAGCCAAACAAATGTTCTCTTAGACCTTTGCTGCTGCTTCTGTCCAAATGCCCTTCGCCTTTGTTTCCTCCTTATGATGGTCTGGTACTTCCCTTTTAAGGGTAGGTTCACATTGTCACTTCCAAAAACTATCCTGATGGCCTTAGAAAATGATTCCTTCTATTTCGTTTCCATAATTTCCATCTGTTCTATAATACACATTGTTTTACAGTGATTATATCTGTCCCTCTCACTACACTCTAGCTCCTTGAGGACAGGGAATGACTACTTTTATTGTTATTTTAAAATTTCAGAATCCATACTCTGTACTCCTAAATCTAAGGTGCCCTAAATCTCTTTAGAGAGACTGAGAGGTGTGAGGGGGCATCTTCTTCCTACCTCCTAAATTGAGAGTTACTGCTTTCTAACCCTGAAGATGAAAATAGTAAACACCCAGGTGTCAGGTGAATCTCAGCTGTTTGGTCCACTTTGTTAGTCATTTAGATTATTATTCTTAGACCACAGACACTATAGACCAGACCCTAGAGTGCCATATAATGGTAAGGCTACATTGCTCTTGAATACTCATCTGTTGAGACAGCCTTGCTTCAAAGGCATGCTGGCCAATGACTGACTGTGATGTTTATTGCTTGTACAGTTTCCATACCTTTAAAGATATTTTGTTATTTGTATATAGACATTATCATGCATCCTAGCCCCTAGGTGCTTTAAAGTACAATTTTTGAGCCTTTTTTTCCAATAGACACATAATATGATTTTATTAATAAGAAAATAGCCTAAAATCTTATTCAATTGACCCTCCTTTTAGGTAAGAACTCAGGGCCCTATCCTCACAGCAAGTGGCAAAAATCCTGTAATGGAGCTCAATGAAAAAAGAAGAGGGCTTAAGTATGAACTCATCTCGGAGACTGGTGGAAGCCATGACAAACGCTTTGTGATGGAGGTACCGAGACACAAGCCAACCTTTTTCTTCCCCTCAAAGACATAGGATATCCTGAGTTTATATGTAAAGAAGTTTTAGACTGAGTCAATTCTTGTTGCGCTATTTGACTTTGGTATTTCCTGTGTTACATAGAGGAATTGCATGAGATAACTGTGGAGTGTTGTTCTTGATTTTAGGTAGAAGTAGATGGACAGAAATTCAGAGGTGCAGGTCCAAATAAGAAAGTGGCAAAGGCAAGCGCAGCGTTAGCTGCCCTGGAGAAGCTGTTTTCTGGACCCAATGCAGCAAATAATAAGAAAAAGAAGATTATCCCTCAGGTATGAGTTAGGCATTAAACTTCTGTAATACTGTTGAAAAATATTACCAGAATTAAGTTTCCTTTTTCTGTCTTTATGCCATTTTTGCTTTTTCTGAAATTATTTATTTTTCTTGGATTTAGCAACCTTTTTTTGGGGTTTGGTCATGAATAATATAAATGTGTCAGTGGTTCCCTATTCTGTGGCCATTCTAGACAGATCATATATTAAAAAAAGACTATTAGCATTGTTTGGGAGTGTTAGGTCACTCTTGATGATGGCTGCTAAGGGATCAGCCTGTAATGAGGTGTCAGCATTTGTTCAGTTTAGGGAAGCTGTCAAGAGTGCTTGGAGCTTGCTTTTATCAGTCTGTGGAGGCTTTTCCATTTCTTTTTCAGTTTTGAACTTTTACTTTATTTATTTTGTGTTCTCTTGGGTTTTCTCTCGGGGCCGGCACCAAGACCCCGTGTTGCTTCCGTTCACTGAGAATGTTGCTGCTGTGGAAGGGTTGTAGCAAGGTGTTTAGAAGAGGTGGTTTTCTAGTTACATGCTGTGGGTAACAGATTCCTCCATCCGCTCATTTATGCATTCAGAAATATTTCCTGTACATATACCATGTGCATGATCGTGAGGGAAAAAGAGATACATAAATAAATATGAGACACATTCTCTCTCTCATGGAGACTCTGGTGTACTAAGTCTGAATATATTATATGATAGAAAGAAATCAATTAAAAATATTTTGACTAATAGAAGGAAACTTGGATGATTTAAGATTCTATGATAAAGTTTCTTTTATATATGCCAAGACCATTATAGGAGGGTAGAATCGATCTCAATTTATAGATTAGGAAACAAGGCCCAAAGAAATGCTAATTACTGCTAATGTAGTTAATTGATGGTAGAGATTCCCTTTAAAACTGGATTCTTCTCCTTTCGAAAACCAGGACATTCTATTGTTGCACATTAGAGCCATTTTAGAAATTCGCTTTGTTTTCATTTAAACTTCTGTATTTACTACGATAAACTCTAATTAAATTTTAGGATTGAAAATATAAACAAATAAAACTAACTTTTACTGAGATGAAATAAAAATGAAATGTTTAGATTGCAGAGGAAGACATGTAGAGAGAATAAGTAGATTTTCTTTTCCCAAAATCTTCTAGAATATGTTCTAAATTAGTTAGAAAGATAATTGTTGCTTTGTTTATTTTGGTATATTTTTCCTGTGGGTTACATCTTTTATTTGGTCAGTTAATTTTATGTTTAAAAAGCCTACATGCAGAGACTTATTAGGTAAGTTGGGTCCTAGTAGACATGAGCTCGATTTGTGTGAAGTCACTGTTGCCACCAGATTGTTACTTCCCGACTACTTTTGACTAAGCTGTGTTAAAAAAAAAAAAAAAGAAAGAAAAAAACTGCTTGAGGTTCACTCATTTTTAGAAATTTTCCATACTAGAAGCTATAAAACTCCTGTGCTCAGTGTGCTTGACAGCCAAGAAGCAGTCTATTTTGGATTTGTGGGTTGGATTTTTTTCAGCAAAAAAGAAAAATGGCAGTTCCCTGTGTTTGATACCTTCAACCTTGAAACTGACTTCTGCCCAGTCATACTAGCAGTAGAGGATAACCTAGGAGGAACAAAGGATGGCGATGTTTCAGTGTGAGAAAAACGAGTGTGTGCTTCGATTGTAGCGGCCTGAGGCACTGTTGACTTTGTCATACAATGAGTCTTGAGGCTTTGTTCCTCCTCCCCGTGCCTCACTTATAGTAGGGAATGTTAGGAGTTTCTCACTGGAGTTTTTGCTGCATCTTTATGTTAAAAAATAAGTAGAGTATTTAAAACTAGATAGCCTTTGATTTTTCTGCAAATTTTCGTTTGGAAAAGGATGTTTTAGCGACCCTGTGTATTGTTACTCCTTGACTTACCTAGGATGCTTTTCAAAGTTTTATATATGTTTTCTCAGTTGCTCTTTCTACTCTGAAGTAAGGAAAGCGAATTAGGTATCTTTATCCTCATTTTACAATTACTGGGGAGACTGTCCTAGAGAGATTATGTGACTTTACCAGAGTCCATGGCATTTTAGAGCAAGAAGGGACTTTAGAGTTGGTAATTTTTTAAATGATTCACACATACAGAGAAGAAATAGGCTCAAGGAAATCACATCACCTTCGTGAGGTCTCGGGAACTTAGAGCAGGAGCATCCATATCTTTGGTCTTCCTGTCTTAGTCCTTTTTTTTTTTTTTTAAAAAAAAAACAAAACAAAACCTATTCAGGTTCTCAGCTGATTCTAGGTGGTTTGTTGTTGCAGTATTTTTGTCCATGGGTGGCGAATTCAATAGATTTTGAAACTGGGTATCCAGTGTCTACAGTTATTTTAGTCAGGCCTAAATTGACCTCAGATGTAATTTGACTACTGAAATTTGTAAGTAGAAAGCGAACTCATCTTGGGTAACCCTCACACGAAAACAAGCAGTTATTTGCATACTTTTATGTGCCCAGCATATTCCCTAGAGCAACTCTGTAAGGTACATGTCATTTTCATTATACAGATGACAGAGTGAAGGTTTAAGGCGTAAGCGACTCATTGTCTCCTCTGAAGGCCCAAGGTTGTACGTGACAAAGAGTGATAGAATGGCAGTTCTTATTTTTCTCAGTGATGAAAATGTGTTGTTTTCACAGGCCAAGGGCATCGTGAACAGCGCTGTGTCTGCAGCAGTCCAGGCGGTTCGGGGCCGAGGAAGAGGAGCCCTGACTAGGGGAGCTTTTGTTGGGGCCACAGCTGCTCCTGGCTACATAGCTCCAGGTACAGTGCAGCAGGCCTGCCTCCTTGTCCGGGCCAAAGTATGACAAACAGCATCTCCTTTGCTTTCCAGGGTTGTACAAGGTCTCAGCAAACGTAACATGGGTGTAAGATGTGTGAGCACAGAAACCGAAAAGAAAGGAACCCACAGAATGTCATAGGTTTTCTCCTGAAATCTGAGTGACTAGAGGCTTCCTGGAGGGAGGCAACAGATAAGGAATATTGCACTTGGTTGAGGGGACATATTTTGACAATGAGGAAGTTAAAAGATATTTCACAGATTGAGGAGTTTGGACATCTGAGCAGGGTGTGTCCAGTGGGGATAGAGAAGACAGGTTGGGTGTAACAAGATAGAAAAATAGCTGATAGAGACTAATTGGGGTGAAGCATTTCTGTAACTCAGTGATTGGAAGCTACCAAAGACCAATAAGGTACAAAAAGAGAAAAGGGGGAACTTATTTACCCAGAGCCTAGTATGTGCCAGATACTTTCATATGAATGATTTCACTTAATTATTTCTAACCTTCACAGTGTTACCTCAAGTAGAAATTGTTTCCATCTTCCAGATGAAGAAACTGAAGTTTAGGGAGATAAGGCCCAGCGTGAGACATCTAGTCAACAGCAGAGCAGAGTTGAATGTAGACGTTTGCAGTTCGAAAATTTGTATTCTTTTCATTTTCCCACATGGCTTAAGGGAGATGGGAAAAGATGCCTCCTCTCTGCCTTCGGTTCTAATCCTTATGTCATTTTAGCAGTGGATATATAGCTGTCTCATTAAAATCAAGTTCTCTGCAATGTCAAAAGTATGAAACTTTTAACTTGTCAAGTAAACTGCTCATAGTTGTTGGTCAAGATGAAATTGTCTTAAAAGATTGAGCTTATCCAGTCATTATTTTTTAATGTAACACTCCTAAGAAGTTCACTTAGTTTGTGATTTTTTTTCCCCCTAAGAATTAGAATAGGCTATTTGGGAAGTTGTATGGATGGTGTGACTTTAGAGTTATAATTCTAAAAGTCAATCTCAGTAGGGGCATATCTCAAAGGTGTGTCTTATAAAGAAGACATTTGCTCTTTCACCAGACGTGGAATTTGCTCTCATTGCAGTTTATAGTCTAAAGGTGAGATATACTAATCAGATAGTCACAATTATAAACCAAGATGATGACGATGAAGGAGGACACGATACTGTGAGAGGATGTAGCAGAGGAACCAGATCTAGTCTGTTGAGTCCCTGAAGCCTTCTCCGAAGAGAAAACACTTGAACTGAGTTTTGAAGATTGAATAGGAGTTAACTCAGAGAAGAGTGGGGTGGAAGAGCATGTGCAGAGACCTTGTGGTGCTGGTGGTAGGGAACTTGGCTCATTTAAGAATTAGAAGGCCAAAATGGGACAATGAGGAAGTGGAGTGCTTTGGGGGTGGAGGGATCAGGAGCGATTTGAGCTAAAGTGGGATGCTCAGTCCCCATCTGGGAGGCTACGGTTTGGATTTTGGTCTTAGAATCATAAGTGTAATGGGGAAGTGTGAAGGATTCTAAGGAAAGACGTGACAAGGATTCTAAGGAGAGAAGTGACAAGATCAGAATTCATCAAGATTACTCTGTAGTATGAATAGATTTTAAGGACAAGTGAGCATGATGAGATAAGGTTTGTAAACTAGTAGCCCAGGCAAGAGACAATGAGGTGTCTCCAGTAGGTGTAGAGAATCAGATGGGGTGACAGCACCTGAACAGATTGGAGTCTTTCGGAAGCAAAATGGATAGATTTAATATGGAGAATTAAAAAGGGAGAATTAAAAAGAATTTCAAGGATTCTCTAGGATTTTTAGCTAGAGGAACTAGATTGGCTGATTGTGCCATTTAAGGGAACAGGGAACACTTAAATATGAGTGCTACAGGGGAAAGGTTAGTTATAGTTTGATACAGTTTATGCATCCAAAATTAAGACATTCTTCTGTGCACCTCATTGTTTCTACTAAAATTTAATTTTTTTTTTGCCTTATTTAATGCATTGTTTATAGGGAGCAGCTTTCACTTATTAATAATAGGCAAGTTATTGAGATGAGGTAGCCTTAGATGACGTGTTCTGTTGGGAGTCCATCTGTTTTTGTCTGTGGCTGCTTAGCCCGAGAACGCTCACCTCCTGCTCAAGAGGAACCAGCCGCTGCCCAGTGGCTATCACTGCGAAGGGAATCATCCGTGTCCACTTGTTGCCAGCCTCATCTGCTCTGTAATAGCTTCTCTCTTATGTCACCACATTGGCCTTTGTGAAAGGCCTATTTCCTGAAACTTTAAAACATGAATGTTTTTTATAGCCTAGAGAAGATTCAGGGGAGGTCGATTTAGATTATGAATCGGTCATATGCCATTTGTGGAGTGTGTTCCATGCAGCAAGGACTGTAGTTAAGTATTTTTACATATATTATTCAATTACATTCCCCCCTGCCAGCTCAATCACTGCAGAAGACTGTGAGGTTCGGAGAGGTTAAATAACAGGTACAATTCAAAGTCACCTTGCTAGTGAGAGGCGATGTCAATATTAGAGCCCCAGTATCCTGTTCAGCATCCAACTTAGTAGTTTATTTTCATTTCTTTCGAAGGAGGTTTTGGTAGAACCCTTGAAACTGGAGCCTTAGCCAACCAGCTACCTTTTCCTGGTTTTGGTGTACAATTTTTTTTTAAAACATTAATTTCTTTTTTGGCCTCTGCTACTACTTTCCCACTGCGTAGTTCCCACCATTTATTTCAGCTACATTGTATCCTCTTGAAATATACTACTGAGCATCAAAGACAGAATAAGACCAACACTAAGTTGTATATGACTTAAGTACAGACTAAAAAGTAATAATTTTTCATCTCTCAGGAAATGTTTCAGTTAGTCCCTAAACCAGTTTACTTGTTCAGCATGCATTTGAGTGTTTTGTCCCAAACAAGAACTGGGCGGTCAGAGATGGCCAGGACTGAGCATCTGCCCTGGTGGATGCTTGGGCTCAGGTGGGTAAGAGTGGACACTTGAGCAAACATCACGTAATACGATGCAAGCTGTAACATGGGTGGACAAAGGAGTAAGCAGCAAGTCTGGGAGACTTCACAGAGGAGGTGATATTTGGTCCCGGATCTAAAGGATGAGTTGTAGTTGGTCTGTTAGAGGCGGTGGGGAAAAAAATTCTGAGCAGGAGAAGTGATGAGAAACAAAAGGGTTGCAGTGTGGAAAAGCTTCTTTGTTTTGGGTTCAGCGCGAAGGACTTGTGTTGCTTTTGTGCCCTTCTTTTTTAGAAACCATTTTTTTCCTACAGTTTTACCCACGTGATTTAGTATTTATATTTTTAAAGTTGTTTTACTGAAAACTTAGAGTGTAGCTTCTCTTAACATAGTATTTCTAATCTCTACAATACTACAAAGTAGTTTGGAAGGTTTCCCGTTTTACAGATGAGAAAATGGCAACTTAGAAGTTATATGTCTCAGGACGTATAAGAAACTTGTGCCAGGACCAGCTGGTTCAAAATCTTCTGTTCTTTGTTGTTGTTGTTATTTATTTATTTATTTATTTGACAATATGAGCCTTTTTTCACAGGCACCAGATGCTAATGTCAATTTCACCAGTATTTACTGAGAGGCCCTGTTCTGAGTCCAGGAATTCGGGTATCAACAAGATAGGGACCCTGCCCTCGAGCCCACAATGACCTTTTGAGTGACAGTCGAGGCTTCAGCCTGCTCTGTCCCTGCTTTCTGAAAAGAGACTTGGAAAGTTCTGTTTTCCAGCCTTGAGGAATTGGTAATTTGAGTGATTCTAAGTATTCCTTTGTTCAACAAATTGTATTTAGCAAGCAGCTACTATAAGCCAGACATTCTGCTAGTTCAGGTGATCATGGATGTGTAAGAGTTGGTCTCTGCATGCTCGAGGGGAATACAGACAGGGAGTTGATTATTATAACATCGCGTGGTCAGCGAAATGGGGGAGAGAGACGGTGTGTTCTGGAAGGTCAGGGACCCTTGTCGGCTGTGGTGAAAAGCTTCCTCTCTAAGCAGACCCGGAGGGATCGGTAGGCTCACCAGCATTGTAAGATCCCTCGGGACCTGGGGTCCCAGGTCCACTGGTACTTGTGAATTGGGCCAGTGCCAGCTGTCCTTCGACCTGGACTGATTGCTTTCTTCTTCTTTGCACCAGGCTATGGGACACCATATGGTTACAGCACGGCTGCCCCTGCCTATGGTACGTACAGTGTCTTACCGCTTTCCCTATGAGTGACTGTCACAGCAACCCCAAGCACAGCTTGTATCTAGGGTTTCTTTATATGAATTGGAGGCTCTCAGACCTATTCATTCTAGTGACCCAACTTAAATTCCCTTTGAAAACGCCACAACCTTGTGGTTCTTGGTTTGGTTGGAGTTGCTCTTCTCTCCGCTTTGCCTGATTGAAGGACTGCTTGTTCTAATTGCCTGTTTCTGACCGTACTGAAATTAAGTATTTTAAGTAGTTCTTCTTACAGCCAACTTATACTCCATTCAAAGGCTACTGAAGGGCCATACGCAGTTTCTAGCTTGGCTGCCTGCCAGTTATGCAGTTACTTTTAAGTTCCTGGTTTGAAACTGTGTGAACTGTGGCTGATTTAAGTTAGAGATAGGAAATGCTCACCTCAAATTTGTAACCGTCACTCTTTTCCATAAATTTTGCTCTAGAGGTGGAGTAAACAGGCCCTAGAGAGCTGGTCGGGGGCAGTGTTACCTCAGCACTCACTGAGGAGGTCTGTAGCACATGTCAGAAAACCATGGAGTGTCTCTTCTCCCTCCTAAAATAAAAAATAAAGCAGATGCAGAAGCGAACCTCAGTGGCCCTTTGGATAACTTTTGAATGAGGTTTATGTGGCAATGGAGGCAATAGGTTTGGAGTCAGTGATATGCTCTTGTAGACATTTCTCCTAACTCAGGTGCTACATATTATAGAATCGGCCATCTGCAGGATGTTTGTCTTTGAGAGAAGAGAGCAAGTGTGTGCGCGTGCGTGAGGGAGTGTGCGTGCGTGTGATTCAGAGCGACCCCGGGCTGGGCCTGCATGTGCACGGAGAGGAAGCCCGAGTGCGTTGCTGCTGTGGCGTCAGCCCTCCCCCTGAGCTGCAAGACTTCTCATTATGCTTTTTCTCTTCATGCATCAGCTTTTCCATTTTTGTTTGGATGAAAATCATGGGTCCTTAAGACACTGCTAAACTGAAGCTTCTTCTGATTGTATAGCAGCAGAAATAAGTAGAAAGTGAACAATTTGATCACCTTCCCTGTTAAGATAGACAACTTATTATATTCTGGAGGGATGTGGAGAAGCAGATAGGGTCCAATATTTGGGTGAGTTTCCTGGAGTTGCACCCTCTACCCGAATGTCTCCTCTGGCACGCTCTGGTTTGGTCAGGGTTTGCTCAGTCTCCCCATGTTCTCAGATACGAGGTGATTAGGAGCTGGGGACTCACGCAAGAGTATGCTTTCACCCAGAATGTCCTCTAAATTCAAGTTTGCTAGCTCCTTTTGATTCGGCCTTTGGCTTTTACCATTCAGCCAACTTCCGGATATCCTGACCACCTCATCCTTCCTGTGAATTAGGTCTGCTTAGTTTGTTCAAATCCATTTGACTCAGTAAATTAGTCGTAATATGTCTATGCGAGCACCAGAGCATTGGCCTTCCGGGGTAGTTCTTACATTTCTTCAGTGTTTTTCTTTCAGGCATAGTAAGTCGCATTTTCTTCAGTACAGGTTTGCTAGAGCTTTATTTTTCCCTTTAAAACACTTCTCTGCCTAGGTTCTAAGCTACATTCACTTTTTCCCTCAGTCTTTTTAATTTTTCGCTCTTGTTCCGCCCTCTCCTCTAACATCATACTTTCACCCTGCGGCCTCTGAGCCCCCACTTCAGAAGGCCCCTCTCTTCCATGTGCCATATAACTGACTTCCAAAGCTGGTGAAATTTGGTGCCCCCATTTTTCACATAAAAGATTTGGTTTTTAAATGTTACTGTGATGCCAATCTACTAAAACGATGCTTTATTTTGGCTGTAAGGTAAATATGTCTTTTGGCCTTCGTAAAGCTGTTGCATGTGGGGTAATTTCCCTCTGATCATCTGGTGCTCTTGAATACCTGCTGTTGCTGCTTTGTGATTTCTCCGTAGGTTAAAGATTAGAATAGAAATAGAAGCAGATTTCAAATCCTACTTGAGTATGCAGAAGTCTGTGAGGCCACAAGAACTCATTAATTACAAAATTAAGGAAGTAATTAATCTTTCCAGATTTGCCATGCCAATATTGGCAGTAGCCATTTACAAGATATGCGCCCGGTCACCGCTCCACTTGGAGCTGTCTTTCTGGGGAGCTGAGGTCTGCACAGAAAGATGTGCTTTGGATCTTGAAAGTCCCTGTTTCTCCTGTAACACGTCATGTGCCAAATTGAGAACCAATGTGGATTTCTAGAGTCACTGTAGGATATGAATCAGTAGCGTGGCTTTTGCTCTTTTAGAATTCATGGCAGCTCACTTGATATTGCTTTCTGAATATCATTTTTCTTGTGATGTAGCCATCTTAATTTTCAGTGGAAAAAAAAATCAAATATTAAGAGCAATTTCTAAATTGGAGGTCTGTGAGTGATTTGTGGGCCTCTTCCAAAATGGTACATGTTGACTGACTAATCTGGAAAAGGTTAATGATAATTATTGTAAGATTTTTTTTTACCTGAAATTTTTATTGGATTATCAAACTTATTTGGAGTCCTCTCCGTTTCTTTTCTCTGTAGGTTTACCCAAGAGAATGGTTCTGTTACCCGTTATGAAATTCCCAACATATCCTGTTCCCCACTACTCATTCTTTTAGCAAATGACAGAAGCTAATTCCTATTGAACAACAATACAGTACAATACAGAATGTTAGAGAAAAAGCCTTTTTATCCTGCTTTCTTTGAACACATACTTGATCAAAATTATTTGTAAAGAACATCTTTCCTACTTTTTGATTTTAAAAAATGCAAATTTAGTTCTCTAAAACTTGAAAACAAACAAAAAAGAAACTAGTTCTGTGAAACGGTACCTCATTTCTGGAAAATAACTTATACCAGCCCTTCTGTTGTAGGGAAAATAAGTCTAGCAGTTCAAAGTTTAAGAGGAGTATCAGATTATGTAAAATTAAATTTGTGAAGGATGTATAGAGTCTCAAACACTGATCACAAATAAACTGCTTTGTTGTAACAGAGTACTGCCTGGTTCCTGACGCAGCCACCGATTCTTAGCTGATTGACATGTGTTTGCCCCAGGGCACTTTAACTCGGGCTGTAGTTATTTTTTTTTTTAATACAATAGAGACTTTTCATTTAAACTTTAACTTTGTAAATATTGAAGTGTGTAATTAAAGCCAATAAAATATGGGTTTGAATATTGTTTTAGCTTATTATTTTTGATATGTTTTGGTATCAAATTACAAGGAATTGAAAACTAATGATAATTTTGCCCTAGAAACCCATTCATTTGTAAGCCAAGTGCTAAAAGCAAGCAAAGGCGGTTGTTAGTCTGAGCCAGTCTACTCTGTAAGCCCTTTGTGCTCCTGCTGTACGAGGGCCTCCCCACGATCAAGGTATATTCTGTTGTCCGAGCATCGCTTATTAAAATGATGACACTACCCAGAGATGGGAAAGGAGGAATGTGATTATTTTAGTTTCCGAATTTCCAAGTTTTCAAAAATAATAAATTAATCAATCACCCTCTCTTGTTCTTGTGGCCTTCTTCACTCTGTAAGATACTATGTTCACTCCCTGGCTTTTTTCATGCAGATAGAAGATTAGTAATTTTTCTGGGATTCATTGAAGGGTCTTTTTTTCCTCTTCAACTATATCAGAATCTAAAGCAGCAACAGGGTCCCCATAAAAACTTGCTCTTCGATTGTCCCAGTTCTTGTTGAGTGCTGCTGTGAAAAGTGACAGGTTTCAGCCATGGGTCAGCATTTATTTTTAAGACACCTGAGTAAGCTGGTGAACAGTGATGGGTCGGTAACATTGTGCTGTTCTGTAAAGGGCGCACACCTGAGTCTTCCACCTGCGCTCTCACCTCGTGCGGAAAGCCTATGATGTTACTAGAAGGTAATGGTTTTATTAAGGTGCTCACCCCCACGAAAGCGACAGCGTGGTCCCGTTGATACTCCCAAGTTACTGTATTTTTAAAATGTCTTGTTTTCAGCATGAATTAACTTTCTTCTTCCCTCTTAAATTCTGTTTTCAGAGCTGAGCATTGCCCATCGTCAGTGAGTGGGCTTCACAAAGTATGGCAAATTTATGTAGCAGATTTCTTTGGGACCACTAAATGAGAATGAAATAGGCAATTTGGAACAAATGTTAGTGTCACTTCTCAGATGTGCATTTATTACACAATGGTTGGTTTGTTACTTGTGCCCCCTGACCTTTTGTCTTTATAAGTGGTGGGTGATAACTTTAATAAAACCTCATCATTTGCTAGAAATAGCTGTGAACTTATCATTCTCATCCTGTGCATTAATGGCTAGACACAAACGAGGCCCCATTTCAGCTGGGAGTTTTCATGTTTCATTGATTCGTTCTGCTGACCTATGGATGAAACAGAGCCATCACTGAGAAGAAAAAGCATGGCTGATAGTGTCCAGTTTTTATTAATTAAATATTTACAACAGTCCTCTTTGTTTTTGGAATACTACTAATTGGCAGCTGCAGCTGTATTGTATTTGAAATTGATCGTCAAATTTGCATTCCAAGTTGGAATCTCTCTGGAGATTTCTCTTTAGAAAATTCTTTTAAAGTAGCTGACTCAGCGTCATAGCTCAACCCCTCCTAATGGCGAAAAAGGGAGCTGTGCTGTTTTCCAACATGATGGCAGTCATTTCAAATGGTTTCTACCAAGTCCTTTTTTTTTTTTTTTTAATTTTGTTGTTTGTTGGAAGTTACTAACCATGTTGTAAACCTGCCCAGTTGCTGCAAACTTTTACATTTCTCTGCTTTACTTAAAATAATTGAGCTGTCAGTCCTTTGTTAGAAGTGGTAACCATGCAAGTTCAACTGTTTAAATTTTGTAATGAATTAAGTGCCCCCCCACCCGCCCTTCCCACCCCTCCATTTTGTAATGAAAATTCCACTTACAGCTGAAAGAGCAGAGAAATATAAATGAAGCTCTTGGCTTCACCAAATTCTGTGAAATTAACATAAAGTTTTGCTTCTCTGCTCTTTTCCCCACTGTAGGTGGTTTTTTCATTGACAGCCCCTATTGCCAGCCTCTGAGCGTCGCACCATTTATTATTCACTTGGGCCCTCAAGATTTCTTCTCTGACTTCTAGAACCATCAGGTTGTCTGGCTTGAAATGGCAATTTCTATGTCTTGGTCTTAAGAGCATTGTGACCCCCTGAGGCTTTCCAGCTTTCAAATACACCACTCTGACACCTTCTTTTGGAAAGCAATGACTGAACATTTTAAAGAAGAGCAATACTTTACTCAAAGCCACGGTGTCTGTTTTAAAACATTTCCTTTGGAAACCTAGCAATATCTGTACTTAACCCTTCCCAACGTAGTCTCTTGTCAGGGAGTTTACAGACCAATGTAGAACTTAGAATTAGTGTGTGAGTTATGCTATCTTCTGACAGTTTTTAAACTTTTTTAGCACACAAATTGAATAGTTGCATTCCTGACTGCGTCAGTTAGCGCTATTATAATTTCTCAGAGATAGGGGTCCTCCTTGAAGCCATATTCTTTGCATGGGAGCTGGCACCCAGCCAGGGATGTGGCCTGCAGCCTGTTTCTTCAGGTTTCAGGAGCACCCCGTCTCTCGTGCAAGGCCATTGGTCCAGTAGATTCCCAACATACCTCATGCCGACTAGATGCAGTGCGCGGTGCGGTGAAGTGAGGGGTCCTGAAGTCACTTGTAGTTGCTCAGATTGTTAACCTGGGGGATAAAACACTGGTAGATTTTGCTGGTATTAGCCTTTTCTTCTTTTTTAAAAATTTGGGTGAATGTTTGAAAATCATGAGTCAGTCACCGTTATTAATTGAAGAGCTGGGAATACCTCGTTAATGTATTTTTAAAACTGGTGTTGGACCCTCTGTGTATTTCAGGTTAATACTTTTAAGCAGTTTTCAGCACGTTTATCTCACTTTATTCTCGTTCTCCTCGGACCTTCGTAGCCATATCACTTGTATAAAATAGGCTGAGATATAGTGACTGTAAGCTGTGGTCTCAGTATACAAAGGTAAGCTCTTTTATTTTCTGATTAAAGAGAAAAGTAATTAAAAATCAATGAACACAGCATGCATATATGACAATCATATATGATGTATTTGATCTCTTAGGTCTTATGTCATCACATTACCTTAAAAATTTTTATGATCTAAATGTAAAATATTTTCAGCATTTGCTTTAATACCCTTGTGATTACTATTCAAGAGAGACATTTCACTTTGCTGAGCTGAGAGAGAGAGAGAGAGAGAGAGAGAGAGAGAGAGAGTGTGTGTGTGTGTGTGTGTGCGTGTGTTGAAACTTATGATATAACATATATGTGAATTATACACATGTACCTGTTTAAATAAAAGAATTCGGTGGTGGAAAGCGTTCACCTAAGAAAGTTTAATGTCAGGGCACTGTTGTGGCCAAAGCGCTAGAATTTCTTAAGCAGTGAGTGTGGTGACAGTGCTGGTGGGATCCATTTACGTGTAGCTGTTACACAGGCTGAGGATCGAAGTGCCAATTTCTCAAGGAGAGAAACTTCTCTGAGAAATGAAAATCTCTGATCTGTGTTGTATGCCCCAATACAACAGCAGTAAGAAGCCATAAAAAAAAAAAAAAGCAATAGAAAATGAAAAACCAAAATATTAAGGTAACTATGGTAAAATACATAATTGAGTTAAGCTAACTATTCGCAGAACCAACTTTGGCAAGACTCAGAATGGTGAATACCTAGTCTGCACAGAGACCAAATAGACTTAAGGCAACTCATCTGTCTTTCCTAGGTTGGGTAGCTGGATGATTTATTTGCCACCATCATGATGTTCATTTCAAAGATGCAAGGGTTAGGCCAAATATTTTAATAAGGCTTTGCTGCATTTAGTGTGTCCCATATATGCACTTCACATGTGTTAGCTGGTCTGTGCTAAGGCTGTATTTTATATATATAGATTAAAATGAGTTTTATGTTTTATATTTGTCTCTAAGTAGCAGTTTTCTTTTTATTACTAACTTTGAAAGTTGCTGGAACAACTTTCTTTCCCATACAGAATCTGTATGTGTGTTCAATGTGGCTTTGGCATCTATAAAGGTTGTATGAGGTCTAGCTAACTAGTACCAAGTACATTCCAAACAGCTGAGTGCCTGTTATGTGCCGGGCCCTCCCCTGGGTATTAGCAAAGCAGAGACGCTACCCAGTGGGAGCACTTTAAGTCTGAGAGTGATCTCGTGGGTTGAATTGGGCCTATTATAAATATCCTAGGTTGGAGACAAATAATATGTTAGCAGTGTCAAAATATAATTAACTTATTTAAAATTTATTCATGAATTATTTAATAATACGGACCTTCTGACATTGCTGAAATGGGCATTAGTTGGAAATTCACTCATTTTAAGTATTTCCCTGGCAGTTTTGACAGCCTGAAACCAACTCCGGTTTATGTTCATGGTCTTCTGTCCAAGTCAGTGAACCAAATGAAACGAAGAACGAACACTCCAGTCCTTTTAAAGCCATTTTTGTAGTGTAGAAAAGAATAAACTGGTTAATTTAAATACCGACCACTTTTTTTTTTAATGACAAATGAAGGGAATTTTACTCTTATAATCAGTCATTCATCATAACATCCCCGTTTCTTAGCTCTCATTAATAACTGCAGTAGAGGTGAGTTTCTAGTACTTAGGGGAATGAACTAAGAGGTTCCCCCCGCCAGCAGTTAGATTTCTGGTGGTCTGGAATCCCCTAACCCAGGGACATTAAGAGTGGTTAAAGCCGAACACCACGTGCTCTGTGAACAGTCTCCCCAGTGAGCCTAAGCCTGTGCCCACTTGGTGGGGATGCAGGGGAGTCTGTCTGAAGTCATCAGAATAAGAAAGTGTTTTATTCACACTCACACCCTGTAAACGGTCTGATGCCATGCCACCAGTGACCATAGATTTCCCAGTGTTACCAGGAGGCCTGGAAGGGAGACGAGCAGTACGTGAATAGCAGCCACAGACCAAGAAACTGTCTCCCGCTGAGGTGAGTTCCAATATTGATGTGTTTCTCTCTAGCAGTTACTTACAGAGCATACAGCTCATACTTCTTACATGAGTCCCTTCCTTTCCCAATAGCGTCTTCCAGAAAGACAGTTTTGAGTCAGGAATTCAAGTTGAGTTAGTTGTAAGAATAGAATTATCATGTTAGGTGATAACTAACAGCTTCCATTGATGCTTGAAGTGGTGATCTTTGGAGATTTTTAAAAATAGCACCATAATGCAAATTCAGTTATGTAAAGCCTTGCAGCATGGCTAGAAATAGGGAATAAAAACCATGTGGGAATCTGGGCCAAAGAATTTCTCCCCCTCCAGCAAATTCCCATGGGGCTTGGGAATTAGATGAGTTAACACGGTCATGTGCTTTGAATAGTACCTAGCACATAGTAAGTACTGTTGACTGTGCTCACCCTGGTTGGCTGAGGTGACAGAGTACGAGAGGAGACCAGGCTGTGCCGGCAGGTCGTTGGGAAGCAGACGTGTGGCCTGCTCATGGGGCAGCTGCAGTGCTTCCTTAGTGCTGACAGGTTCGGGGTGCTCCCAGGCTTTGGGAGAGGCCTGTCCTAGCATCTGGGGATTAGACAGGCAACACAAAGCACACACTTGGTGAAGACTAGAGTGGGGAGGTCACTGCAGATTCATGCTGAAGGAAAATGCTCACTCTTCTGCTGTGGTGGTGAAATCACTGGCCAGTCTGCTGCCAGAGCTTCATAAATACTTTCTTTGGAGTTTAAGTATGCTTAGAACTTCAGAACAGCTGAGCTTAGAATATCCACCTGCCGATTCCAAGTTTCCTCCCAGTGTGTTAATAAGAAAAAAGTGTGTGTTTGATTACGGCTAGTGCCGGAACCCAACATTCAGAGCTCACCAGTGTTTGGCAGGTAGAAAGGAAGGTGTTATAAACTGCAGAGAGGAGGAGACTGGGGCATGCTCAGAAAGCTGTTGACGTGGATGCTTCTCTGAACAGCGTTCCTGTGGCTCCTGTCTGCCCGCCTGCTTCAGCACTCGGGGTTGGGAGTCTGCACTCATCATACAAGGCCTCCCTCTGCCTGTTAATTTTAGAAAAAATCTTTCTGTCCATCCATTCCTCTGTCCGTCTGTCCATTTATCTAGACATGGCAAGTTGCTTTCAGCAAAAGGAAAACTGAGTAGATGGTGAAATTGACGCTGTTGGCTTGAATAACAGTTATACATCTTCCTGTCCATTTCTGGCCAGCATGTGTCTGTGTGGACTTGAGAAGCCTAAGAGGCTTTTCTTAAACCTAAGAATCATTTGTATAACTAATGACCTGGCACAAGTTACTCCATCAGCTGTGGCTGTTGGGTGGAATCATTGCCTCACTGAGCACCGGTTGAGGGCGGGCCCTTTTTTACCTCGACCAGTCAGTTGTTAGTGTCTTAGTTACTTGGTCCTTCTCAGGAAGGACTTGGTTTTTCTTGGCAGAACTTTGCCATTTCTACAAACAAACTGCTGCGTCTGCTAGTGGGTAATGTGGAGATTGCCACCATCAGCCCAGACAGCTTGAGCAAGTCCAATTAGCATATCCTAGCTGGAGATGTGTGGTCCTGAGTCATCTTTTTTGCCACTTAAGGCCTGCAGGAGGTAACGGGATTAGCCTGGCTGCTGAGAGGTCATTCTCTCAGCACTGCCTAGGAACCCAGTGTCTCTCTGTTTCAGTTTCTCCTGCCTTGATCCTTTTATACAGTTTGGATAAATGTCTCTGCATTCAAATGTCAGCTAAATGTCTCAGGTAATTGACAGTGGCCTTCAGTTTGTCATTTTGGGCTGTGCGCAGCAGTAGATGGAAGAAGCAGGAATGGAGGAAAGGAAAGAAAGATGCTAAAATTGACATCTTGTGTGTGCCAGGCACTTGGACAGCCCTATTAATTCGCAAACAACCTCCTGTAGGTGATATTATCCCTATTTTACAAAAGAGAAAAATGAGGCTCAGAGTTAAGTGCTGGAGTCAAGAATGAAACCCAGCTCGGTTTAGTGCCAAAGCCTCTTTCCACTATACCACGTTATGGAATAAAAGTCTAGAACTGAAGGCGAGGGGCACCTCGGTGACAGGAAGGACGTGTGCTGGCAGAGGGATGAGACACGAAGCCGTAAGGGTCTGAACAAGCAGCCAGGGGCCCTGCAGGCTTACAAACGGGGCCTGGATTCCTGTGCTGTAATCTGGGCTCTCTGTCTTAAGGTCATTTCAGACCCGTATCTTAATTACTTGGTCCTTCTCAGGAAGGTACTGGCCTAAATATACTGGCCTAAAATAGGGCTATTTTCTTTCAGACCAATTGAAAAAGATTGTTTAACAAACTAGCAAGATAGACTGGAAGACTAAGGTGTGGTTGTATAAACAGAGGAAGCGTTTGTATTTGACACTTGTTTTTTTTGTTTGAAGATCAGTGAGAGAAATTGAGGTATGTTTTCATTTAGCTAATGCTTTCTGAGTGTACTCGTCTGACCTGGGGTTGGTGATGGGGATGTCGTAAAAGATTTGAGCTAGACTCTGAAGGCAGGCTGGTGAGGCTTTGTCTCATTGGGTGAAAGGGAGAGGGGCGTGGAGGGGTGCACACGGACGGACGCTGTCCCCAGGCCAGCACTAGTGGAGGTGAGGGAGGACGGACGGCAGTGGCCTGTTGCGATTGCCAGGACTTTCCCCTCGACTGGGCTTCGGGGAGGCTCAGCTGGGGGTTAGGTGGCCTCGCTGTAGGTTGGCCGTGCTTGGTGGCTTTAGGTCGCTGTGCTGAGCTGCCTGACGCCCTCCTGCTGCACACCGTTCCCCAGCTCCTTCGCTAATGCATGCCACCGCTGAGGGGTTGGGAGCTGTGGGAGTGGATGTGGCATCCTCTGTGGGGAAGGACAGTCCTCCCTCACCCCAGGTCGTCATCTTCTTTGGCAACTGGCCTTGTTATCTGAGCCACCTGCCAAAGTCCTGGAGGGGAACAAGACGAGGAAACCGTCTTTTGAACTCACGTTGTGCGAGATCTAGACCTGTGGCCTGTGTGTGAGGGAGACTGAGCGCCTGGCATTGTCGAAGGTGACCCTCAGCACAGCCCTCTGCCAGGCACTGTGCTGTTGCCGGCTCGAGCCGTCCAGTCTGCAGGAGGAGCAGTAGACATTGTTACTCCCACCACACAGACAGGGATGAGGCCCAGAAACCGTTCCAAACCACCCGGCTTGTTTGTGGCAAATGCTGTGGCTCCTAATTAGTGAGTTTTTAACCACATGGAAGAAATAACATGTCTTCTACTGTTTTTAGTTAACAGAAGCCCTTTCTTAGTGATGAGATTTGAACTCTACCACAAATGTGAAATCTAGAAATTTTCTCCTTTTAGATGTGAGGAAATGGAGGCTTAGACAGAATAACTTCCCCAAATTATACAGCTAGTGAGTGGCCGGGCCACCCATTCTCCTGGTGCTGCGCTTAATGCTGTGGTTTGTATCACCGGTCTAGACCGATGCCTCTTCTGCTTCCCAAAGCCTTTGCCAGGTTTCCTCGCTATGATGTGTTCCACTGACCTTCCTTGGTCTGAAACAAAACCAGTAAAAACCAACACACCTCTCCTCTAGACATGAGGCTCATTCTCTCTGATTCTTTTGGAAGAACTCCTGGTCAGCCTGGGCCAAGCGGCCCGTTTCTTGTGTTTTGTGTGTGTGTGCCAGTCCCACAGTTTCCACAGACTGCCTTTCTGCACTGTAACCGAACCATGTGATAAGGCGCAAACCAGTAACTGCCACTGGGGAGACCAGGGCTGGACGGCGTCGGGAGGGGACGTGCTGCGGGCAGTGGGAAGCGTGCACCGTGTTCCGCAGCTTCCGAGTGTTGGCTGTTGGCCGTCGTCTGCTCTTGGCTGGCCTTTCATCGTGCGCTCTAACCGAAGCGGTCACCCTCACAGTGACACGTTTTCTCAGGCACTGTGATGCTGGTTTCTCGTTGGACCCTTCTATCATGTGGATAGTCTCAGAAGTTGTTCAGCTTCCCAGCATCCTTCATGCCTGTGGAGGCTTCATGGAGGGAAATACAGTGGACGTCATCCGGGAGGTGAAACGCCTCTGCACGGTGGCACCGAGGAACTCAGGAAAGCCGAGAGCACTTCGTAATGAGCTCAACTGAGGCTGGTGAAGGGCGGCGGGGGGCCTGGGGGGAATGTGGACCCTTTCATCAGCTGTCTTAAGGGTTAAATTTACTTGTTTTATGTGGCTCTGGAAGGGTAAGAACAGTTAGGAGCAGGCCATTGGGCCATTCAAGCTGAAACGTCGTCTCCCAGGATGGTAGAGTGGGCTGCCGTGGGGCTGGGGGTGGCGGTGGCGAGCAGTGCGCTCCACGTCACTGCAGTGTTTAAGCAAGAAGCCAGTCGTTTGGCTGGTGCAGTGAATGTCCTTCCATGGGATGTGACTGGTGACCCTACCAAGATCACTGCTCCCCTCCTGGGCACATGGATTTATTGGGAAACATTCACTGTCAGCTACTGTCTACCAAGCTCGGTGCTGGGGGAGCAGGAACAGTTAGAGAAAATGTCAAGATTTTCAGCTTAGACAACTGAGTAGAAAGGTGAAACCGCTGACCCAGATGGAGCGCACCGGATGGGGGGAGGGCGCTCAAGGCTTAGACAGACCCACAGCCATTTTGTGGCTGGGAGAAACTCTGGCAGGTGTCCCACGCCACCCGGGAGCCAGGCCTGTAGGAGACTGGTACGGGGGCAGAGCCGTGCCCAGCGCGGAGGAACCTACGAGGGTCGGAGGGCTCCGATCCCAGTGGCGCAGGGTTCGCGGCATCTCCGCGGGGCTCCTAGGAGCGTGCCCTGCAAAGTGGAGAGGGTCCAGCAGGGAGCACGGTGTGCACAGAAAGGGCAGCACGAAGGTCCCTGTGAACGGGGCCGGACCACTCCATGAGGGGCCCTGGGGTCTGTGTTTTCCAGTGGTGGCCATCTTCTGAAATGAAGAGAATTCTGAAGGGAGGATTCGAGGCAGGAAGCAGATGAGGGACGAGAGAGGCTGACTGCGAATGGCAGCAGGGACGGAGGCAGGAAGAGCATCATAGGCCGGGCTTCTCTCCTGGACCGAGGAGGAGGGCGGGCTTGACTGCACCCAGCCGGGGCCCAAGGAACCACGGCCAGGAGAGGAGGGGCCTGCCCAAGAATTTCTCGTGCCGCGCTGAGTTGGTGACAGAGAGGATGGTGGTGCCTGAGACCAAGATGGAGAAGGCCGGGAGGAAGAGAAGTCGCTGACAGGGCAGAAGGGGGATGGGGAGAGGAGCCGTGATGTAGTGAGGACCGTCTCCATGGGGTTGGGAAACGGAGGTCTGGCGGGTCCAACTCTCTTAGGCGGGGGGCTGGAGCCCCTTTCTTAGGCTCTGTGGGAAGCGTTTCTTTTGGGAACAGGTGTACGGGGTGGCTGGTCAGCATCTAACCCTTGCCCCCGAGTTTCTGCTCTGCTGGGCTCGCCAAAGGGAGTGACAGGTACTAGGTGTTTGTTCATACAGAGGCCTCCTGTTTTTCAAAAAAGAGATTTTTTGGTGTTTTACCTGGACAAGGGCTGGAGCTCATTTGATTCAACATCTGTAGACCGTTGATCCAGGGGGAAGGTGTAGATTTGCTTCACAGAGCACTTTGAGGGAAAGGAATGTGAGCTTGCATGATTGCAAGACGATTTGCTTTGAGCCTCGGTTGTGTGTGTGTGAGTCCTGCCACCTTGGGTTCATCCTGGCCTGATGGGCTGGGCGGGTCACCCAAGGAGAATTCAGGGTGGGTTTCTGCACGTCCGCAGTTCTGTAGCTTCGTTGGGACTAGGGCTAAAGAGGCTGCTGTGGTTTTTTTGTCTTTAGGTTGGAGGCATGAAAGGTCACACACAGGTGCACTGAGACACTCACCGATCCTGTCAGCCTCTGGGGGTAACCAGAACCCCAGGCCAGGTGTCTCTAACTATAAGTGGCCTTGTCTGTTTACCCCACTGGGCCACAAGGGATGCCACCTTTTTTGCATGTCACAATGTGGAACTGTATGGGAACATTGCCTTAGACATGGTGTCAGCAAACTTTTTCTGTAAAGGGCCACAGAGTAACCTTTCAGGCCTTGTGGACCAGTCGCTGTCACAGTTACGCAGCTCTGCCATGGTGGTAGGCGAGCAGCTGGCATGTGAGCGGATGACCATGGCCAGGGCCCAGCCAGTGCTAACAGAAACGGGTGCTCGGGCAACTCTTGCCCACCCCTGCCTCAGACTGCAGCGATCACGCACCCTTTGGCTTCCGTCCTTCTCCCCTCAAAGCTTCCTGCACAGCTGTGGGGGGCACTGAGGGCAGAGGGCGAGTGGGCCTGAGGGCCTTGGGTTTTGAGAGGTGGGAGCTGACGGGAGAGCGGGTGGCTGAAGAGAGACAACAGCACAGGGCTCAGGGAGGTCCAAGGCGACGGGCCCAGCAGAGAGAAGGGCTGAGGTGGACCCGGCGCGCCTCGGAGGGAGGAGCTCTGGGAGACGGCAGGTAGAGCCCGGGCCTGCGCTTGTCCTCAGGGGAGCCAGTGGAAGGTTGTGGAAGACCAGGTGTGTGCTCACCAATGGAATCTTTCAGTTTAGTCTGGACTTTCTGGGGGAGGGTTTGGTTACTGTTGGTGTTCGATGGGACAGAGAGGCCCAGAGAGACAAGGTTCTTCTGGCCAATGGCTCTGGTGGGTCCAGGAGGGCCGCACCTTTCTGACATGCAGAATTTGAGGACATCTCCCACCTTCAGGCCTCTTCTCTCTTGCTGCCCTGAAGACCATTTAAAAGAGCAAGAAAGACGAAACGTTCTGCCTGAAATCTACCTTTGGCTTGGGTCCTGGGTGTGTGAGGGTAAAAAATACGAGGGGGAAGCCCATCCGCGCTTCGGAACTGAGTCACGTGGCAGGAAGGCTTCCTGTCTGTCTGCGGCCAGCACACGGGGCAGGCCTTCAGACGAGCAGAGCGATCGATGGTCTGTACCCTCAGGGACCCCACGCACCGTCGTGGCAAGGTGCATGTGCTGCAGGTTGAAGCAGATGCAGCTCAGCCGCACCAACGGCTCTGGGCCAGGCCTTCCGCTGGGTGCAGGGGACGCTGAGCTGAATCAGACACGGTGCCTGCCCCAAGGTGCTCAGTGTAGTCGGGGTGGCAGGCAACAGCCACAGATGTATATAGTGTTTCCTACTCTCAAAGATCTTTCCCTCGAGGAGGTTTCTGGGTAGGAGAAGGGAGCAGTACTCGTCACGGAGCGTCAGGAAGGCGCCACCTCTGGCTGCCAGCATTGTCCTTTGACGTGAATGGGAATTGGGAGGGGCGTGTGCTTCATGCGCGGTGACAGGAGCTGCCATGAAAGGACCAACAGGGACTAGAGATCCGGCACAGGCACCATTTTATTGAACCCCCACCAAGCCTGTGGGCGCAGGTGAGGATCACACACAGCTCAGAAGGGGAAGGCTCTCGCCCCGGGCCCCTCAGCCGGGGAGGTGACAGCTCCACGCAGGGCTCGCCCAGCGCGGCACTGGCAGCACTGTCCAGTGAACCAGCTCCTACGGGGCCTGCGCACTCTGGTCCTCTGGGGACGGAGTCAGGAGGCGGACTCGGGGAGGGTGGGGGGTGCCTGGGTAGGACATTGCCGACAAGTTGGGGGACTGGACACTGCCTGCCCTGAGCGAAGTTACGCTGCCATCGCCGAGAGTCCGGTGAGGGTGCGGCAGGAGGAGCCACCTGTGGAGCTGTGCTGCTTGGCCACTGTGGTTGGGGACGTGCCTCTTGTATTCCGCTGCCTCGTCTCGTCTTTTGGGGGCGTGGAGGGGGCGCTCGGGATCTTACAGTAGGTGGGCAACTTCTTGGTTCTAGGAAGGAGCGCGCCTCGTCTTTTCCAGAGGCGTCTCTGGGCTCACGGGAGGAAGGGCAGAGGGTGAGCCTGGTCTCCCATGGAGGCTCTTGTCAGGCACCACAGTCACCTCTGAAGCCTGAGGCCTCTGCCGTGGCCCTTGGCCGTAAGCTCGATGCCATCCGTCTCACTTTTCTGCTTATGGAAATGGATGACGGTCAGAAAGTCCCTCAGTTGTTCACGGAAGTGAATTAAGGCGAGGGCTGGGAGTTTTAGACAGTGAAGACGACTGGAAGAAGCCCCGTCTCCACGTGTAGCTTAAGACAGCCGCCCTCTGGGTGTCCAGCATCTTTCTCCCTCTTCCGGGCGGCTTGCGCTCTCCACTCTCGGGCTGTGCACTGCTCACAAACCACACCGCGGGCTCCAGGCGCTTTGGTGGGTCAGTAGCAGGACACGTTGATCCAACTATGCTTCTTTTCTTGACGTGTCTGTCACTCTTGAGTAGATCATCTCATCGACTCTTCCATCCTGTGGCCCTGACCCCTGAGGGGTTGTGGTGACGGCCCATACATGAGGTGTGATTGGGAATTTAGGTTCCCAGAATTTCTTGTCACCTGACATGCCATTAAACACATCTCTTACGCCAACCATGATGGCAGCTCACGTACCAGCTTTACACGGTCAGGAGGGGTTCACGCTGTGCCCCTTTGTACTGGGGACACTGAGCACCGCTGGTTCCCTCACTTAATCGGGGCCATTTCTCAGCGGCGGGCCCTGCCATGGCTACGTGGGAGGTGGCTTAGCCACCATTTCAGAAACTCAGCCGGGGAACCCAACTGCAGGCATCCTCATGGCCTCTATGCAGGGGCCTTAACCTCTGATTGGGGGTGGCTCTGGCTGTCTTGTGAGCCGTCTCCAACCTCCAGACGGACTTCCTTGTCAGGGCCTTGAGGCGGCGAAACGAATGCTTGGCCGGGGTGGAAAGTCTCTACCCCGTCTCCTGTGGGTCGGGGGCCACCTTCCTGGGGGAAGACTTCGGCCCCCAGCAGTGTTCATCCTGTTTCCCCCCCAGTCTCTTTCGACTCAGGCCTTCTACCAGGGCCCCATCTGGTGGCCTACACCCTTGGTCTCTTTAAGTGGCCAGTTGGGGCCCAGCTACATCTTCAGGAGGCAGCCCCAATCCGGGCAAGGGCACTTCCGGGACGGTGAGGCTGACGGCCCCGGGTCCGAGGGCGCTCTTGGCGGGGAGGGCTGGCCCGAGGCCAGTGTTCAGGCCCGCGTGCCCTCCCCGTGCTGAACGGTGTTCCCGGGGAGGGGCCTGTAGGACTTGCTCCTCACCCACCTCAAGCAAAACGCTTTGTCTGGGGAGGAGGCCGCTAGTCTAGACTTGAAACCCGGGCTGTTCGATGAGTAAGGTGGCCCGGAGGAGACCGAGCGTAGGTCCCTACCGCGCGGTTACACACACGACACTGGACTCCTGGCTGTAGCTTACTCTGTCTCTGGTCTGGTGATGGCCAAGGTAGTTTTTAGAAACCTATTTAAAATATCTGTCTGTATCTACTTACTGTGTTTTCTGAGTACGCAAATGTAAATAGTACAATTTGCAGTGCAAAGTCCTTCGCAATAACTTTGTTGTGTATTATGTTAAAAACATTGGCAACCGTGACCACCATGGACTGTTCCTCCCCTCGGGGCAAGGATACATGTAGGACTCAGAACTTTAAACCTTCGGCGTGGTGGAAGCAGCAGCCTGCATGTGTGGACTGTCACCAGTGCCTCGCCCAGAGATGCCTGGCCTTCACCCAAAGGGATTCTCTGCCACCCCGACTCCCACAGGCAGCGCCCACGCTGGGGCGCCTTCCCGCTGATCGCTGGACTCTGCCACAGACTGACCCTCTCGTCTGGCTGCTGCAGTTTGTCTGTAATGCCCCGATATGTTGCATTTTCCCCATTTGGATGAATAAAAATAAAAGCTTCTGTCTTACGCAGCGACGGGCTGAACTGTTCTGTGAGGGACCTTCTCTGGTTAAATGGAGGTTCTCACTGCGGCGCAGGGGGTAAGCGCACAGCCACTTTTCTGGCCTTTAGCGCACTCTGGCTCAGCGCGTGTGGCAAAGGGGTGAGGGGCCGAGGCCTGATCCCTGTTTACGGGCCTTTCCAATGAGATGCCAAAAGTTCGCACGACCTCAAACTTGAACCCAGCACAGCAAGTAGTTATGGGTGCTGAATCCTGAACCTCAAAAGTGACGGGGTGCTTCTCACGCATCGCACTCTTAATCCTCACACCTTGGAAGCCCAGGCCCAAGCCCACCTCAGCCGGCCTGGCGAATGAGGAGAGAGGTGGTGGCCCAGGGCCTGCTGCTGCCCCTGCCCAGGTAAGCCAAGAGCTGTGTGAACAAAGGATCGGCTGTTGCACTTTGTTCTGTAACTCGGGGCCTACCTTCTCCCTGCGCACCTTCGCCTGGAGTTACAACCATGCTAGGACTGAGGGAAGGAAGGCTGGCCAGGCCCGCTGCTGCTGCTGCTGCGTGCAGCCTCACGCCCAGGCTGGCCTCTGTGGGCTTGAGGGGGAGCCAAGCCAGGCTTGCTTGCTCTTGGGCCCTGGGCGTGGTGGGACCTGGTAGAAACTGAAATCCCAGCTCTTGTGGTCACAGGCAAGCCTTTCAGCCTTACTTGGAAATCTGAGAATAACATCCCTTAACTCAGGGTGTTCTGGCAGCTGGAACGTGAAGAGCCCAGAGTTCAGCAGTAAGGAGGTGAGCGACCCCTAGGAGACAGGTGCCAAGCCCACTGCACAGGTAAGCAAAGGGACTCGGGAAGGTTCAGTGACTTGACAGGTGTGCATCCAAGGTGGCCTTGAACCCAGGGTTCAGGCCCCAAGAGTCCAGGTGTGCTACCCGTAGTGAAGGGCTATGAGAACTTATACCCACCTGCTGCCCACACGGTCATCTTAAGGTGCTGCCCTGCTGGTCAGGGAGAGTTAGAGACGTGGCTTAACATCCTAGCCGTGTTGACTGGGCCTGGAACCTCTCTATGGGCCCAATTTCTTCACCTATAAAATGGGGAAGGGCAGAGAACTTAGTACTGGGCCCTCCTGTCCTGGGAGTGCGTGCCTCAGCCATTCGGGGCAGCCCTAATCCTCACGTCTGTCCTGCCTCTTCTCCGATAGCCACAACCACCCACAGTGAATCTTAGATTTGAATCCCAGTGTCAGAATCAGGCTTATCTCTGAGCTAGTGAAGCACTAGAATCGCTTAAACATCCAGACAGATGACGACATAGCCCCCGAGAGGCCAAGCGCGAGACTCTCCCGGGCCCCAAGGGGCCTTATCGCCGATTAGTCCTCTCCGCGTAGACTCGGGTTTTCACGGCCGTTGAGTCAGTTCGGTGCGGGGACTGGTGTCCCGGGCTCGTGTTTCGCTCCTGTAGGTTTTTCGTCACTCCCTTCATCACTCGCTCCTGGGGGACTTCAGGGCGGATGCCTCGTCTCTCATTCTGAGCTGCCTCGTTCCCCACCACCCCGGAGTTACTAACAAGGTTCCATCAGCTCGGGTTCAGCAGGGCCTGCCAGATGGCCCGCTCGGCCTGTCACGCATTTTCACTTACCTAGTGAGCAGCCCCGAGGGCAGAGTCAGGGGAGAGCCGTGGCTGTGATCAGGGCCAGGCCGCTTCCGGCGGAGGGCTCGTGCTGCTCCCACGGTCCCCCCGGCCGCCCCGCTCCCCGACGCCCCTTCACGGCCAGGCTTCTTCAGTGCTGCACTCGTGTCTGCTCCCTTCCCTCCCCCCGCACCCACCAAACACGTTCCGGCAGTGGCCGCGGCCTTATTCCCTGCTCCAGGTCCCCTCGCTCTGAATGGCGGTCGCTGGGCCTCCACCTGCATGTCCCCGGGCAGCCTCACCCGTGCTCCTAGCCTCCGCTTACACGCCGGAGCAGGGCTTCTCGACCAAGGCTGTCGCCCCTAAGCCGGGGCCGTTTGGCAATACCTGGAGCCATTTTTGGTAGTGACAACTGTTGGTGGTGGGCGGGGGCCAGGGGTGCCGCTGGGCGGCCGTGTGGCACAGGACGGCGCCACGCAGCCAAGGGTGGGCGGTGTGGAGGCCTGTAAGCCCTGTGGTGGCGCGGCCCACGCGGTTCCCGAGTGGCAGGACTGGGGACGTCCCCAGCCTGTTTCCCAGACGACGTCAAATCCGTACCCCGGAAGCGCGATTTCTCCTGGCGTTTCCTCCCTTGCCCTCACCGAGTTTCACTGACTCTCCAGTTTTTCTCAAACCTGGCCTCCTTATTCTGTCACCTCCTTCCAGACTTAATTTCTTGTGAATCTTCCCTCCCAAAGGATCAACAGGGAACTTCCCAGCGTTTTAAAACAAGTTGGCTTAAAACTCGCCCATGATTCCCTTTCTGCTTCGAACTCCTCAGCCCGGGTGGCCTCGGCTAACTCGCCCAGTCCCCTCCCCCGTCCCTCTGCGACTGTCACACGGCAGTGCTGGTTCTGCCCCCTCGACGTCTCCCTGCGTCTGTCCCGCGCGGACCCCCGGCCATCAGCGCAGAAAGCTGCCGCTCCCGCTCCAGCTCCCCGGCTTCCGCACGGCCCCACGTCCCTGTCAGGGCACGTCGTGTGCGGTGGCAACTATTCTTCTCACCCTGGGTCTCAACACAGCCAGGGCCCCCCCCCCCGGGGAGCAGGGCCCCTCTGGGTCACGGGAGGCCCGTGAGCCGAGTTCGAGTGGCATGTGCACTCCTCCGTGTGGGCTCGGGGGAGGAGTCCTGCCCAGCGCCTACACTCCTGAACGCTGGGACGCTGGGCACGGGAAAAGCCTGGACGAGGAAGGCTGCGCTTCTGGATCCCTGCCCTGGTGCGCCAGCACTGCAGACCCCAGAAATGTGCCCACCAGCCTGCGGGCGGCCAAGGGGTCCCCACTGTGCTGAGCCCCTGCCACGGCCCAGGCCCCAGCCTCGGGGCGGGCTCACTCACCACCTTCCCTTCTTCGTGGCCTGCATCTTGGCCCGCTTCCATCCGAAGGCTGGGTGTGCCTAGGGTCCTGGAGGGCAGGTCGAGCAGGGGGGAACCGTAGGGTTGGGGGCACTGCTCTTCTTCCTGCCACAGAGAAGGGGGCGAGGTGGTAAAGAAGGATGGCAGAGGGCCGGGGGAGCCTCATCCCCATGGCGCAGGGCGGTGGGTGGGCTGGCAGTGACCGGAAGCAGCTTCCCAAAGGCTGGAGCTGTCCATGCCGCCACTGCTGGAAGCTCAGCGGGCAGAACGGGACCCCGGGCGCTTGGCCCGCTGTTCTGCTCTTCGGCTCTTTCTCTGCGTGCTCACACCCGGGCCCGGACTCCTCCCATCTCTGCCCCATGAGATGCTTTAGTCCTTTAAGGCCTAACCACGCCCTTCTCTCTCCGCTAACGCAAAAACTGCCTCAACTGTAACCACACTGCTTCATTTCTCAGAGGGGCAATGCTCGTGAGGACGCCTCCCAGAGGACAAGGCCCTTGTCCTTTGCGCCCTACAGGGCCTGGCACGCCTCAGCTGCGGAGTGAGTGTCGGAGTGGATGGAGGTGCTCACACACGCCTACTTGACTGCACAGAGGCTGGTTTTCTCTGCTTGTGCGGGGGGGGGGGGGGTGGCGGGGGGCAGGAGCACATAATGATAAAACGGGTTTTTAGAAAGCAATGCTGTTTGTACCAAAATATTTAATGAATATGCTGTTAAAATAAAACCAACAGAAGAGATAGTAATACAACTTTACTGGTTTATATTTCAGTTCATAAAGTTAACACACTGGAACTACCCTAGCACGATGTCCACACACCTCGTCTTAGATAGGCTCACAGCTGTTCTGGTAACTGAAGGAGAAAGACACGGCGTGGTGGCGGGGACAGCTGCGGGGCAGGGGACTGCCACTCGTTACCTCCCTCATCAAGGGCGGCCTCGGCCACTGTCAGTCAGTAAAGCCCACGGGAAGAGAGATACGAAACCACCAAGTGTCTTTACACACACACCGGTGCCTCTCGTAAGCAGCCACCACTGCGCCGCACGCAGAGAAACCGGGTCGTCTCTGAGACGGCCTGTCAGCACGTCACCGTGTAAATGAAAGGCCGAAGTTGTTTTTTTTTTTTTTTTTTTTTTTAAGGTGTTAAAACTTCCATTCCATAGTTCTGAAGTGAGAACTTGCAGCCCATCTGAACAGCGAGGTTTACACCCAGCCACACTCTAAGGAGGGCCCAGGCAGGCAGGGACATGGGCCAGCAGAATGGGGGCCTCTCGGCATGTGTGTCTTACACGTACTCACACTTACACAAACACGTACACAGCTCAGCGTCTGTCTCACTTACACAACCTGCTGTGGGAAACCCCGGGAGGGAGTCTGGACGTAACGGCGGGGAGGAGAGCAGGACCCAGCCAACCTTGAGTGAAATTAAGTGCCCAATAACCACATAATTAAGTTGTGCAGATCAGTCCTAGTCTGGGATTTAAACACTGTCATCGGGGGCACGGGGAAAGATATTTATATATATATACACATACACACACACACACGCACACACACGCGACATATTGAGCAAAATAGGATTTGTCCACATTGTGATTAATCCAGCCTCACAGTCAGTCAGCTCACCCGCCCCAGCACTGGAAGTCACTTTGGCAGCTAACACTAAAAAAACAACAGGAACTATGAGAGTTGCATAGAATTGATCAAAAACATGTGAATAATGCCAAACCGAAAACTTGTGCATCATATAGTTTAACAAAACTAGGTGGCTTCAACTACGACCATGAAACCCTCCTATTTAAAACAAAGTGCTTCTCCGTATCTACCTGGAGGACCCTCTGCTGGCACTGAAGCAGATAAGAATTATTTCAGTTACTTATCCCCTTCCCCGCCCCCACCCCAATATATATAATATGTATATTAAAAAAAAAAAAGATTAAAGGTTTAGAAAAAAACCAACAACAGCCTGAAAGGATCCCCCAACTCTGTCAGCTCGGCCTGTGGGCCGGGTGAGGTGCTGACCGGCACTGGGAGGAGGCCTGGAGGCCACCCGGGGGCGGCGGAGCGCATCCGGAACGGCTGTTGGGCTAGCAAGCCTGTTAGTGTCAGTAGTGAGGGGGCCTTACCCAGAGGCTGCCTGCTTCGTGAGCTCTGGTCCAATGACCTACCAATACGCGTCTATGAAACTGACTTGGGTACAGTCTGGTCCTGGGACATGTCACAGAATCACACATCTGGCCAAAGAAGGCAACAAAAGGTGTCGTGTTCTCGGAAGGTGTCCGGAGGCGGCAGTGCTCTCAGCAAGTCTCCTTCCCTTGGACCCCGGTCGCCGTCTTGATGGAGCTCAGCGTTCGGTTGAACCACGTCTTCTTGGCCGCCTGCACCTCGTTCAGGGCGAGGCCCAAGTGGTGCTCTAAGTCCTGCGGGGGCAACGACATGTCAGCGCCAGCCTCAAGGCCATTTCCTCCCCAGAGCTCAGCCAAGACAGGAAGTCAGTCTATTTACTCATGAGAGGCCCCTAGAAATCCCCCGTCTCAAAGTGGCATAGAAAGACCTGGAATGCCTAAAGCTGTGGGATCTGTGCGAGTCATGACCTCATTCCTTACCTAGTCTGTTCATTAAAACGGCCTCCTAAATGAGCATCTGTCTCTCTCTCCCGTCCACCCACTGCACGCCAGGTAGGCGGTGCTAAAGCTCTAGCTAAGACCGCATCACTGGCTTCCAGCAAGAACCTTTAAAGTCCGGACTCCCTGACAAGGCATTTGAGATGCTTCGGTCCAGACCCACACACGCTCTTCCGGCTCAGCACCCATTTCCACCCCTACTTCCTGAAGCTCCTTACTGGACAAGCCCTCTCTTCCCTCTCCGCTGCTCAACATGCCACTTCCTCCACGAGGAATTCTCACTGTTCTCTCTCTCCTGTAGCTGCAACCCCTGTTCAGCTCTGATACTGCTGCCTTGAGGATGCCTTTCCTGGACAGCCATGTAAGCCATGTCTTAGCTCTGCAGCCCCGGCAGCTAGGACAGGGCCTGACAAAGAGCAGATGCCCAGTGAGTGTGTGAGATGTGGGAGACCAGGCCCCCTAAGCTTCAGTCCTGAACTTGGTTCCTTCCACTAACAGGGCTTGGTGCCGACCTTGTGCTCAGTTACTGGTGCGGATGGAACCAGCCATGCAGTATAAAGATGACCACAATAAGCCCCAATTTCATCAGCAGTGAGGGCTCGGGTAAATTCAGCAATATGTCCAGCGTCACAAAGCTAGTTATGTGATGGGAGTTGGGACATAAAAGCTGGCGTTTACGAAGCCCTCGGGCACTGCACTGCGCCCTTTCTGTGCCTTATCTTCTTTCCTCCTCAGGGACCCTCATCATCTCCACTTGCAGACGAGGAACCTGAAGCGTGAAGAGGTTACTAACTGACCCAGTGTCAGAGAGCTGGCTGGCGAGGCTGTGATTTCAAAGCACACGTTCTCTGCCCCACGGAAAAGATGCCAAGCTTGATGGGTAATTCTCATTATGAGAAAGTGCAATCCTCAGGGCAGGCCACATACCAATTAAACATCCACTGGTAAACAACAAGTAATAAGCTTCTTCCTGTGAGGATTATGGTCAAAGTCCAACAGGGAAGACTCCCGCACTGTAAATATTACTCCTGGCGCTTCCGGCCCACACCAGGAAATGCCCCACACGCGGGTCCAAGCCCCACTGCACCAAGAGCGGGGGCAGCACTTGTCACGGGGGTGGGGGCCCGGGGGCCTGGAGGGCCAGGGGCCCGGGGGCTCTGGCCCTTACCTGTATCTTGCACTCGGCTTCCACCAGCTGCAGCTTGGTCTGTGCCAGCTCCAGCTCCATCTCCCTCAGCTGGTTCTTGAGCGTCTCCTTCTCCTCGTCTGTGTCCTCATCTAAAGCCTCCTTAGCTGCACTCATGCCCTTCACGCGCCCTTCTTTGTTGAAAAATTCCCGGCAGCGCTCACAGTCGTCCACTTTTTGCTGGCAGTCAACGTCAGATGTGAAGAGACAAAGAAGAGAAACCGACCCTTTAGGAAGGTGTGAGCATCGCCTTCCTGGGGAGCCAAGGGATGGCTTCGCAGTTGAGCGCTACGGCGCCTGAAAATCTACCTGGCTCCTTGTAAACTTGCAGACAGCCTACTGGAAAAGCCACCTGGTAATACACACCAAAAGCAATAAAAATATTCTTATGTCTTGATCTAGTCACCTCACGTCTAGAAACCTCGGCTAAAAAATTAAGGAAGAAGCAGTGACTACATAAAGATTTATGTACAAGGTCACTGCAGAATTAGAAATAAGGAAAAAAGGGAGGGGATAAGCCATCTACCACTTGGGAGAAATTCAATATACTGTGCTGTAGTTATACACGAAGTATGCGGCCTCCAAAAAGGTTTTGAGGAATTTTTCACCACATGGCAAAATGGTTAAGCTGGGTGGACTAGGACAGAAAAATGTGTATTAATTATGGTTGCAAAGATATACCCTGTTTCATCAAAGTAAGATGCCACTGACTGTAAGAGGCATCACCCTATGCTCCTGTGAGAAAATATTCTGTCAATTAAACCCCAAAAAGTCATCGGTTATAAAATATGCTTCTATTTCAGAGGGTCTCAGAATGTGAAAAAACGTGCATCTTAGAACGAAATTCTGTATGTTAAAGTCAGAACAAAGACTGAAAGAACGCATACCAAAGCGTTAATGGCGATGTTACCTGCGGGTGGCAAGATTATAGGGATTTTTTTCTTATTTCCTCTTATTTTCCAATTTGTCTGCAACGATCATTGATTTAAGAATGACAAAATAAATCATATTTAAAAAATAGATACTGCTGGTTAAGCCCTACTTATGGCCAAGTGTCTTGTTCCAGGCAAAATTCCGTTTTGTGCAAATACAGCCACAAGCACAGAACTTTCCCACATTCCTGTCCACCGAGCTAAACGTACCTTAGACAAGCACCTTTCGGTAAATTGCTCATCCTAGTAAAATCTGCTAAGCACTCTCATACAGGTGCGACTTAGAGAAAGGGCGCCGAGTCACAAAAGCCTCCAAAATGGCGAAAACACATTGTGGTCCTGGGATCCGTTACGACGGCAGCAGGAACTGAGCTCGGAGGGGGAGTGTCCCATTCTACACAAGGTGGGGAGCGACAAACCATGCCACGTGGTCCTGACCTCTGTACCCTCGCCACCTCAGGCCAAATCCGTGTCCGGGACTCCTCTGCCTCAGCTGGCGCCAAGGCCCTCACCGCCCACAATGACGACGCCTGGAAATCCCGTGGCGCCTGCTTTGTTTCCAGGCGAGCTGTCGGAGGAGGGTGTCCGACGAGTCCAGAAGGACCAGGGGCGCCTGCACTTTGAGATCCAAAGCCAGGGCGCCTCTGACCTCATCTGTACTCCCTTCCAGAGCAAACAGGCGTGACATCAGCTGTCCATGACTGAGCCGGGCTGGGCCCGGTGGCCTACCGGGGACTCGCCGTCGGCTTCTCCCCCTTTTGAAATCAAAGCAGACGAGAGCCCCTCTCCAAATCTGCTGTGCTGCTCACGGCCACACACTGAGCTAGGTGGTATAACATTTCTTTGGGAAAGGAAGACTTACCCGAATTTTCTCAATTTCCATTTTATTAGCCGTCTGCTGCTTCTCCAGTCTTTCGCTCAACTGAGAACAAATCTAAAGAAACAAACGGACGACAATCTCTTAAACAATGTCGTCATCTGCATACTTTGGGCTGGGGACAAACTACGGCGGCAGCTGGCCCATGCCCAGCAGAGGGAAGACAGCGGCCAACATGCCGCTCCTGCTCGGGAGGACGGACGCTGACGGCTGGGCACGGGATCCTGTGGCTGGGCCCCCTCTGCGTCCGCTGGCCTGGACTCGTGGGAACCCGTGAGTGCCACACAAACGCTCGCCGGACTCACGAGCCCACGCGAGATCCCGGCACAGGAGAGACGAGCCCAACTCCGTTACGTTCTTTACAGGCAACTGGCCAGGGAGAGAGCTGGTGGACGCCACACGGGCTCACGTGAACGTGCGGCCCGAGCCCGCGCAGGGGATGCTCCCGAGAACACGGCGCGGCCTCACCGAGTGCCGACCCACGCGCCGGGCGCGAAGCCAGGTGCCCGGGCCGCGCGACCTCGCGGAGCGCGCACGGCGGCTGGGACGGCGATCGCTGCCCTGACGCGACAGTGCAGCGTCAGCGAGGTGCCTTGTCCAGCGAAGGGACGCGTCAGTGCCAGCGGCCGAGCCGGGGAGCACCTGGGTGTGCAGGGGGCACAGTCCATCCGGGCACACGGGGCTTCCAGAGAACGCGGCCCCATCCGGGGCACACAGACCCACCTGCTTGTAGTCGCCGATGATAGAACTGTTTTTTTTGATCTCAGATTCTGCCTTGTCGAGCTCCCGCCGACACATTTCTTTTAGCTGCATACATGAAAAGGCAGAAGCGAATGCTTTAAGGAAACATGCGGAGCCGGCGCCGGCACTAACTGCCCAGTGCTGGGCTCCCCAGAAGTGCCCGACCCTGGAGGCTCTGATTCACCTCCCCGGGGATTCCTTCACTCCCCGCAGCTGTCACCCCCCTGTGCTCGATGCCAGGAGAGAGAGAGAGAGAGGACCGTCAATCCCAAAGCACCGAACCCCACTTTGGACTGCGGCTTCTGCTGGAGTCCCTCCCTGCCAGGGCCACTCGACCACTGAGCCTGAGCCGAGCAGGCAGCACGAACCAAATGGACTAAAGAGCTACCCAGGGGGCCATGCGCCCTCAGGACCTCGCGGTTTGTGTGGCGGGCGCCCTGTCATCTCTCACCTCGGGCCGTGCTGAGACCGGAGGGAACGCCGGGCACGGGCGGGGCGCCTGCTCCAAGGCACACGGCAACCCCAGCTCTTCCTGCGGCTGCCCGTCTGTGCCCCCAGTGACTGCAGAGCTGGCCCTGGACAGGCCTCCCAGAGTTTGCTCTGTGCGGGAGATGCCGGGGCAGGAAGGGCAAGAGCCAGAGAGGGTATCTGCTTTCCTTCTGCAGAAATGCTGACCCTATTCGTCGGCACACCCAGGTGCTGACCGCAGGAATTTCGTCTCCGGCCCCAACCAAAGATGGGCTTTACCCCACTGTCTCCCCCTACACTTTAATTATGAAGAACTGTTATGCTTTGCACAGTAACTAAAAAAGGCTTCTGGAGAGAAAACGAAGCCGGCTGTCTCTGGGTTCTCCAGTGTCAACAGGAAGCTCCCAGCTGAACTGCCAACTGTCCAGCGTTTGCGCGACGGAGGGACCCAGGAGCGGCGCAGCGCCCCTCACCTGAGCTGACTCTTCTTCCAGCCGCCTCTTCTCTTCTTCTGCATCAATCAGCTTCTGCTTGGTCATAAGCAGCTCCTTATTCAGGGCATCTGCCTTTTCCTCGGCCTGAAACGTTTAAGAGACGTTGTTACAGAACAAGAATTGAGAACTGGAAGGGATTGGAATCGCCCGGCACAATCTCATTTTGAGATGATGGCGAAACTGTGATCTGGAGAGAGGAAATGATATGCCCGAGGCCACGCCGAGCCCAGACTCGCGCAGCAGTGCCTGGCCCAGTGCCTGGCCCAGAGGCAGTGCAGGGCAGTGGTCAGGAGCGCCGCCTTTGACATCGGACGGCCTCGGCCCAGTTCCCATCGTGCCCCGACCACGTGCCACGTGCCACAAGTCATCGAGAACCTCTCTGAACTTCAGGCTCTTCACCTGAGGGACAGATAAAGCACGGCAGAGACTGAACGTGGTGCCTGGTGTATAACAAGCACTCAATGAGAGGCAGCTGTCATTATCGGGCAGTAATAATAAATTCTGGGTTTCTTCTTCCAAAAGCTCAGTATTTCCTCTGCAAGTTTTACATTTTGCTCTAGTCACCTGATAAAGAAGGCCACTCTTTTCCTGGCATTCTCTCTTTTATTATCTGAAATGGCCATCCTCCACCCCAGTTTTTTTTACTAAAACATGAGAAGGTCTGGAGGGCAGATCTATGGGTCCGAGTGAAAATGAGCTGAGAGCCGCTGACACTGGACATCCAGGGGTAACTGAGGACGGAACGGTGGGAGCATGTCGAGGGCGGCTGGGGAAGTGCGGGGCGCTCCCGGCCACAGAGCCCGGGACGCGGAAGGTCGCCGCCGGCTCCTCGCACACGGCCTCCTCCTCCGACGATGGGCGGCCGTCTCCCTGAATGAGATGAGCGAGCGCTTCTGCTCTCCCCCCTGGGGCGGCGCCCCGGGCGCCCCCCATGCCCTCCACCACGCCACTCTCCCTCCCACGCGCCTTCTGTGCGAGGACAGGTGCCGGAGGCTAGGGCCTCGGAAAGGGACTGAGAAGGGCACGACAGCAAACTCGGAAGGCCGTTAATTACTGGCAAAACGTGCGTGCATTCAATTAAGTGGGGTCCTAGAGTTAAGGCCTGTCCCTCCTGGGGAGTAACTTATCACCTCCTTCTCCAGCTCAAACCCAAGGAACACCAAAAAGAGAAAAACGAGGGAGGAAATAAATCACTCACAGGAGAATGAAGCCCTGTGAAGGCCCGTTTGCCTTTCGCCAACAGAGCCGCCTGCTGCCCCGCCCCCCACCCTCTCCCTGGACTCGGTCAGCGGCTCCTGAGCAGCTGGAGCACAGCCTTGTGTCCTCTCGTCCGCTCCCCATCACGGCCATGGTGGACGACGACTGACACCAAGCCCGGTTCTAAGACGTGTGACACAGCCCGGTCACAAAGTCCTCTGACCCCTGAGCCCTCCCTCCCTGCCCACCCGAGTCCCCAACTTGTACAGAAGAGAGGTAGGGAAGCGCCTTCCCCAGGCTCTCACACGCACGTAGCACAGCGGCTGTGCCGTCGCTCCGGGAGCTGACTCTGCACACGTGCCCGCGGCAACGGGACGCCGGGCCGGCCCCAGCTGGCGTCCTCCGGCCGCACCAGCCTCGCCGCGGTCACGCGAGGAGCCCGTGAGCAGAGAACGGCTGGTGATCAAGCATAGAAACCTGACTGCAGTTCCAGTCATGAAGGAGTCACGGGGACCAGATGCCCCTCACACCGCAAACAGAAACCGGGAAGAATGCATGACGCCCCTGCTTCCAGACACGGAGCACAGCGGAGGTCGGACTGCGGGCCCTGGGAGGAGAACAAGCGAGGTTCTGGCCCGGAGGCAGGTGGGCCGTGGGGCAGGGCTGGCGTCCGCGGGGCAAGTCTCAGGACGCCGGGGTGGCGGACGCCGTGGGCCAGCGCCGGAACAGCCCGTAAGGCAAAGTGGTGATAAAATGAACCCTGAAAATACTTAAACCAAAGAAGGCAGAAAAGGGGGGGGGGAAGCAAATACAACAGAGAACAAAGAGCAAGGTGGTAACCGTGAATGCACCTGATAAACAATTACATTTACTATAACTGGTCTAAACACTCCAATTAAAAGATGAACAGATAGAATTAAAAAAGCAAGACCCAACTATATGCTGGCTACGAAAAAAAACCCATTTTAAATATAACAACACATATACTAAAAGAGGACGCAGAAGGGCACCATGAAAGTCGGAGCGGTCACGAAAACATCACACACGGCGGATTTCAGAACAAAGTACTACCAGAGACAAAGAGGGACAGGCCCCAGCGGAGAAAGAGTCGCGCCACGGAGAAGGCGTAAGCGTCAGAAATACACGTGCGATGGGAAATGACAACGGCCGTGACTCCGAGGAGAGGCAGTCAGGGGCGCTCTTAGGGACCCCCTCACCCCCCAGGGCGGGACAGAGGGAGAACGCACGGGGCGCCTACGGGAGACCTGAACGGCACCCGGCCGCCCGCATCAGACCATGCCGACACCGCGCGGCGCCCACACCGCAGGGCGGGCGCCCCCCAGGCCGGCTCACCCCAGCAGGCCGCGTAGCGAGCCTTCAGACACGCGCAGAAACGCTTGTAAACGATCAAAGTCGGAAAGGATGCGTTCTCTGAGCACAACTGAATTAAATCAGAAATCGACAGCAAAAAATTTCTAGAAAGATTCCTAACAGTTGAACATCAAACAACACGCTGCTCACGAACCCAGAGGTCAAAGAAGAAATCACAAGAACTAAATAAAATAAAAACAGGATGTGTCGGATGCGGCTGAAATGTTGCTTCAGGGAGATTTAGAACTATAACGCTTCTTTTAGAAAAGACTGGTCCAAAATCAATGTTCAAGCTTCCTCCTTAAGAAGCTAGAAAAAGAGCAAATTAAACCGAAAGAAAAGCAGAAGGAAATAATAAAAAATAGAAATCAATGAAACAAAGAGGGGGGAAAAAATCAATGAAACTAAAAGCTAAATTTTGAAGAGATCAACACAACCGATAAAATTCTAGTTGGATTAAGGAGAAAAGGAAAAAGATATAAATTATCGGGAATGAAAGAGAGGGTATCTCAAAAAATCATTTAAAAATAAGGAAACATCAGCGACTTCATACCAACACATTAGACAACTAAAATGAAATGGATAAATTATTCGAACGACCCGAATTATTACAATGGACACATGAACTAGAAAATTTGAATAGCTTCATATCTGGAGACAAACTGAATACATTTATTGAATACACTTTCTTAACAGGAAATTTATATAATTAAATAATTTCCCACTAAGAAAATTCCAGGCCCAAACGGCTTCACTTGAAAATCAAATCGAGGATTTAATCAAGAAACAATCCTACATAAAGCACTTAATAGGAAGAAAAGCCTCCCAGGTTTTTTAGAAAGCCGGCATCACTCTGATATCAAAACCACGCAAAAACCCTGAAGACACTTCAGACGAATATTCCTCATGTAAAAATCTTTACCGCAAATAACAATCTTTAATGAAAAATAGAAACCCAAGTTTCCTAGGAATGCAAGGTTGGTTTACATTGAAAAAATCAATTTAGTTTACCACATTAACAGAATTAGGAGAAATAGCAAATAATCACCTCAGCAGGTGCAGGAAGAGAGGTGACATTATTCAACATCCATTCGTGACACAAACTCCCAGCAGACAGGAAGGAAGGAGAGCTTCCTCACCCTGACCTACGTAAAACCTACGGCCACGGGCCGGCTCTCGCCCTCCGGCGCGGTTCGGAAGGCCCTAGTCAGTGCAGGTGGGCGGGGGGGGGGGGGGGCGGGGAAGGAGCCGTGGCGTGAGTGGAAGTCAGACTGTCGTGATTCAGAGAGAACACGACCGTGCATGTGGAAAACCCTAAGAAAGTAAACAAAAAGCTACCAGCATCAAAAGTGAACTCAGCGAGGTCACAGGGCACAAAATCACGTAATCAATTTTATCTCTAGAAACTAGCAATAAACACTTAGAAAATGCAATTAAAAGAACCTTTACCATGGGTTAAAATATATGCAATTCTTGTACATTGAAAAGTAAAAAAGAAAAAAAAAAGCTAAAATCAAAAAACGACCTAAATAAAAATTCATGGATTAAAGGTTTAATTATTGTTCAGATATTAATTATCCCCAAGCTGATTCATATTCAATAAAACCCCACTCAAAATCCCAGGCTTTTATTTCTCAAAGTTGACAAACTGACTCTAGTATTTACAGACATACAAAGGACGTAGAACAGCCAAACTGGTTTTCAAAAAGAACAGAGCTGGAGGGCTCCCTGGACCCGATGTGAGACTGTGAAGCTCCAGTGATCAGGCAGAGTGCCGATGGCGTAAAGACAGACTCACAGACCAGCTGAGCAGACACAGGCTCGAGGAGACCCTCGCACACAGGTCGACGGACTGCTGACCCAGTTTAGGCGCCTGCTCGAGGGCAGGAGCGGCGGCCGTGAAGGAGCCCACGTTCACGCCCGGGCGGCTGGCCTCCCGAGCCTGCCTCCTTCGCTCTCCCCGGACGCCCCCGTGCCGGCGGGGACTCAGACACGCCGGCGGCCCTGCGCCAGGCGCCCTGCTCCGGTTCTCAGCCGCCAGCACCAGGGGAGGGTCTGGGCGTTACTGCCCCGTCCCAGGGCAGAAAGCTTGCTTGTGGTCACCTAGGGATTCGGGGGCTGACCGGGAATTTCTCCATCGCTGAAAAGTGACAGGCGAGGAATAACGAAAGTGATATAGAATCGACCGGAAATACAAAGAGGGCTGTGGAAATCCTATAAGCGAGAGCTTTTCTCTGGGAAGTGGAAAGGGATGCGTTGGAAGGAATAAGGTTCTTTCAAAAACCTGAGTCTCTAAAGTCAACAATAGGTGACAGGACCCCACATCCCTCACTTCAGAACCTAGATGCTTTTCAGTGGCGATTCACAAGAAACGGGAGAAACCCTTTTAATGAAGACGGCGGCAGAATCGGGGGAGGCGGACCCGGCCCCTCCCCAAGGCCGAAGCAAAGGCTTTGAAGGCAAAGAAAGCAGAGCTGAAAGGTGTCCACAGGCACAAAAAAGATACGCACGTCGCCCACCTTCCAACAGCCCAAAGACCCTTGGAAGAGCGCCCCCGGGAGACACGGGCTCGGCCACTACACCATCAAGTACCCCGATTTCCGAGACAGCCTCAAAAATGACAGAAGTCAACGACACACTTGCGTTCGCTGTGGAGGTCAAGGCCAGCAGGCGCCGGGCCACGCCGGCTGTGGAGCTCTGCGGCTCTGACGTGGCCCAAGCCCGCACCCTGATCGGGCCTGACGGAGAGAGAAGGCCCATGTTCGACTGGCTCCCGACTATGATGCTTTGGATGTTGCCAACAAAATGGGATCATCTAGCCTTAGTCCAGCTGGTTAATTCTAAATATAAAAAATTTTTGCTGTAAAAAAAAAAAAAAGAAAGAAAGAAAGAAAAAGAAAAAAAAAAAGAAATGAGAGAAGACTAACTTGGAACGGGTCTTGAAAAGCTAGGACGGGGAAGGCCCGTCTTCCCAGCACTGGGGCTGGAGGCCGGACCCCTCTGATGCCCCGAGCCCCGAAGGTGGAAGCGCCCTGCTGCTCCCGGCCCAGTCAGGGGTGTGAGGGCTGGTGTCGGGCCATCCCGGTGTCAACCTGAAGGCTCTGCCACTAAGTGTGACCCGTGGACATTACTTAAATTTTTTTTTTTTTGCCTCTGTTTGCTTATCAGTGAAACGGGGATCATAAGGACATCCCTTACACCACACGGGCTGTTCTGAGGATTTGACGACAAAGACAAAGCACGCGGGGCAGCGCCTCGTCATCGGTGCTCCAGAAACGCTCTCGGCTCCGTGCCCACGTCACTGGTCCTCCTGGGCTTGCGTTCCTGACAGCGAATCGCAGCTTCTTGTTCCACACTTATTCCGGAGACAGAGCAGCACTACAGAAGCAGGCCGGGCCGGGTCAGACTCCTGGCTCTGCTCCTTCCCGGGTGCCTTCATCTGAGGCCCCAGTTCCCGGCTGTTGAGAAAACCCTCCTGCACAAATGGGGTTCACATTACCGTCCTCGCGAGGCGGAGGTGAGGGGCAGGGGTGAGTGAGAAGGCTGCTTATCAGCACAGGGCCTGTCACGCGGATCACCAGCAAAGGGGAATTCATATTAGTTTTACTAGTTCTCACTTCCGACATCAGGAATGTAACCTAGTTCTCTGACGACTCTGTCAGGATACGACGACTTGGAAAAGGGTTTGCAGCGCTTAGGGGCAGGCGCCAAGAGCCTGAGAAGTCTACGAGTCACCGGGCCTGTCAGACTGCAGAACGCACGGATCAAACTGAAAAGCCACCTGGAATTTTAGGGGACGCTGCCTCTTAACGTAAGGTTATTACGGAACACAAAGCTCCTGTCCAGGACCCATTTTCTTTTTTTTTTTCCACCTCTTTTCTGCGTGACCCGAGAGCCCTCCTTGGTGCGCACTGTGGCGGTCCCTGCTCGACGTACACCGTCCCTGTCCCCCCAGCTTGGCAGAAACGCCTGGTGGCTGATGGGGTGATTCACATAGTGTTTCCACAAAGAACACATGCTATGCTGAGAATCTGCACCAGAGAGAGGAAACTCACACTTGACGAGCAGGCTGTGGTAAACCGAAAAGCAGAGACATCGCCAGGTTCTGGTTACTGAGGGATAATGACCTTGAAACACCCTCCCGGCAGGAACTGGAAAGAGGAACCTTCCCAGTTACATGCGGTATTTGTGGCTGACAAGCAGAGGAAACGTAACACTGCCTGTGCCTCATTTTTGGGGGGAGGAGCTTTTCATATATGCCAAATCATGTTAGCGCTCACTGTGCCCTGGGACACAGCCATTGCTCTACCTCCCCACCTTGTCTCTACTTGAAAATAGAGTAGCTGGTATTAGAATCCAGTTCTGTGCAAAATCTTGTACTCCATTATTCTATTTCGAAAGAGAAGTAGTAAGAACTGGTAGGTATTGCCATCCGTCTCTTCATCCAACATGTGAACCACTTTGCGAAAGCGTAAACTTTCAAAGAAAAGGCAGCAGTGCTCCATAGTTTCATACACATTTGGCGGATGTCAAGGACTTTGTGAGGTTCATAGATCCTATGAGGTTTAAGATATCATGTAGGTCTCCTATAAACCCTCGACAGCCTGAGCTCGTTTCTAGAACCTTAAGAAACCAATGAACAGTATTCTCAGGAGCCCCACTGGAAAATCTAAGGCAGGTGTTGGCAAACAATGGCCCGTGCACCAAATCCAGCCTGCCATCGATTCTTGCAAATAAAGTTTTATTAGAACGCAGCCAAGTTCATTTGTTTACTTATTATCTATAGCTACTTCCGTGCTAATGGCGGGGTTAAACAGTTGCAACAGAGACCGTAAGGTGCACAAAACCTCAAATATTTACTCTCTCTGCCTTTACAGAAAAAATATGCCAACCTGACATAAATTATGAATGAGAGACTATACTTCTTCTAAGGGAGGCTTGTAGCAAAGAAAACAGATAAACGCCTTGCCGGGAAAGCCATCATCTCAAACTTTTTAAGATTAGGAGGAGCAGAGAAAAACGAAACATCTGCCAACAGAGATTCCTGATGAAGTCGACCTCGGAGGCACTGAGCTTTATTAGAATCATCAGTGCTTAGTCAACAGACACATTAACATGCAAGATAACAAAATCTCTGGTTTTAGGGGGACGTTCAGAAAACCACAATGAGTAAACGCTCCTGCCAGTTGTGACAGCCTAAGAATTAGCCAAAGGGTCTCTCGATCCCGAAGTGTTTGGCAAGTGCAAGGACTGTCTGTAAGGAGCAGAGGGAGGCAAGGAGTGCTCTGTGAGAGAATCGACGAGCCCTGAAGGAACTGAGGGAAGGAGCCTTATCCGGGGCCAGCGGAGGAGCAGAGGAGGTAACTGACTAGAACAACAAGCACTAAACCTCAAGGATTTCACTTGATAAAGGGAGAAGTCAAGGGTTCGGTATAACCTGTCCCTCTAGACAAGGCAGACTTACATTATCCAGGTCCTTCCGCAGTGCGATCTTGCTGGTCACCAGCTCGTGGGCTAAGTCATCATTTTCCTGTTCCAACCTCATGTTAGCTTCCTGGAGACGCCTATTCTCCCGCTGAAGGGTAAAAAGAAACTGGTTTCAGACACATAAAAGTCAGATGAAAGTGACAATTTCTCAGGGCTAACCCTTAAAACTACTCTGAGCCCTACGGAAATTGTGGGAGACGAGGCCGGACCCGATGTGCGACTAAGCAAATAATGTCTTATTTTCTGTCCCCACAGAGAACGACTTAACTGATTCAAGTGACCCTGTCAAGCAGCCGCTGCTCATTAACTGGGCCGAAAGCCTGCTGAACTGTAATGAACTACGCAGCGGGCGTGAAACAAAACAAACCTCTTTTCTCGTTTACAAACTCAAACTGAAACTTGAACCTAGAAACAGTGGAGCTGAATTTTAAAAAGGACTCAGTAAAACGAGTCACGGGCGCGATGATATGACATGAATACTGCGAGCTCGTCACAGCACGTGGGCCACAAGCAAACCAACCTCGAATCGCTCGATGGGGTCTTCTTGCTGGGCCTGCTGTTCCCTCATGGTGTGATACTCCTTTTCATATTTTTTCAACTTCTTCTGACTAATCTGTAGGATAAACCACAACGCAAATTTAAAAAATATCGGAAAGTGGGCGGGCGCTTCAGGGCCTTCACCGAAGACCAGGACCTCCGCTGCCCGGGGCACCCTGGCCACTGCGGAAGCCCTAGTGTTAGAGAAGAATCCTCAGGGTGGGGGGTGAGTCCAGGACCCCAAGTTCTTACTCAGCGATACTGTGTCCAGGATTCCGCTGCGGATAATCGTCCCCAACAGTGTCAGTGTTACTAACAGTGTCAGAGCAAACACCCTACAGATAGGTAACTCCTATCCGAGTCCTCGGTCCTATCGTCCCTAATCACCGTCACCATTGTCACCCTCCGCCATTTCATTTAGCAGACACCAGCGGGGCCACAAGGTGCTTTAAACCTGTGACCTTACCTCGCCTCTGTAAGGCACAGTATTATCACCCCACGAGTTGACTGAGGTCTACGGAGGTTATGCAACTTGACCGAGGGCGCTCAGTTAGGGACTGGCAGATCTGAGACCCGAACCCAGGCAGCGGGACTCCATCCAAGACCCGAACGGTAGCCACCTGACCGCCCCGCCACCGACGGCCTTTCCCGTACCACCGGCTCCGTGCTTCCGGGGAGGAGCGACTTTCTCTGCTCGGAGCAGCACAGCTCTGCCGACCACTCCGAGCTGCTCGCGCGCCCCCGACCTGCTCCCCGCTGTCCCTCAAGCTTTTCTCACCAACCGCTGCCAGCCACAGGTCTACACCTGCCACTCGCACGGCTCCATGGCCGCTCTCCGAGCTCTCTGAATCGAGCTTGTGCTCCGACTCCTCCGAAGAAAGCACCCTCTTCGACATCACCACCTGTTTTATTTATTTTTCACTCCATCCATGGGTCCTACCTCTCCCCAACTAGACTTCGAAACCCCTGGACCGAGCCCCGCCTGTCCTCCGCGGGAAGGCTTTTCTAGCTGCATTCTCTTAGCTGTCCTTCTCCCTAACCTGCTTTCCCCCTTCCTGTACTGGGCGGCCGTTCTCTGCCTTCCGTCTGACCCATAACCAAGGGCGTCCCTTCGGGATGCGACTCTTAAGTCTGTTTTTGACGTCTTCCTCTAAACTGCTAACTCATTCTTTTTTTTTTTTAATTATATTTTAAAAATACGAAATATAAGCAATAGAAAAGTGAGAAACATGCACATAATTTAAAGAATGACACGAAGCCAACACGCGTTCCTTGCCAGGCTTCGACAGTCGGTGCCGCACAGGTGTTCGGCCCCCAGTTCCAGGTAACCAGGGCTCCCCGACAGAGCCGGTCTCGTCCAGCTTCCTTCCTTTAGGGAGGAAGAAACTGAGATCTAGAAAGGGGGTGGGGCAGGCGCAAGTCTGCGGCCCGCTGCCCTTCAGTGCTCCACCGATCCTCCCCCAGCGGCGCAGGGGACCCTGCTTCCTGTCGCCATGCTTGCGGGTCTGCCTCAGTCAGAGCTTATTCCGGGAGCCTGGCTGCCGCCCAAGGGGAGGCGCCGCCTGGGACGCAGCACCGAGCCCTGGCTGCAGCCTGCAGGGAGCGTCCATCCAACGCTTGGGCTGGGGCTACGAGCCGTGAGCGACATCTTTAAACTCGGATCTTCTGCGGTTCAAGGCCAGTGCCGGGGCAAACGGAGTTTACTGTGTATGCGACTCACAGAGAAGGCACCTTAATAGAACATCTGAGTATGAGTAAATTTATACACGATCCTATCAGTTCAACAGGAGAGGAACGAGAAATAAATGAGGCTTGTGGGCAGTAAACGCTTCCTCCCCATGCTCCTTGCTGTCAGTCTGGGTAGATGACAAGGACAGTGGAGTGAAGCCCCCCTTAGTGCTTTATGAAAACCAGAAACCCCGACACCAAATTCTACAAAACGTTCTCGCAAATCGCCAGGATGCGCCAGCTTTTCGTTTTCATAATGGGGTAAGGAAGAATCAACATTTCTTTTTCCTTTATAAACATACATTTTAAAAGGCTAATTACAAAATAATTCCTTCTACATTTCATTATCCCTTATAATCAATGCCTCATTCTCAGAGCAAAAGGGCTGATTCTGCCCAACCACTGCGCCGGCAGCTGCTGCGCAGCGAGCGCGGGACCTTTCACGCGAGTTGCTGCCTTCGGCCCTCACGCGTCCGCAGCAGGACCCGCGCACTTCTGGGGACGTGTGCGCTGTGCTTTCCAAGTGTTCTGCACCGAGTGTAAATTATCTGTGTAATTAAGCAAACAAAATGAATGCTGTTTAAAAATACCTCTCACGATTGTTCGGGGCTTCCCTGAGACACGGCGCTGCCCCTTGCTCTAGATGACGCCTCCGTGACGGTTCTGCATCAGTCCTGGGGGTCCCCGCCTTCCACAGAGCCGGCTGGTCCCCAGGCTGCCTCCGCTACCAGCTCAAGCTCCCTCCCCGTCCCTCAGCCTCACTGATACTTGGTTTCTCCCCCTCTCCCTCCCTCCCTTAAACATCTTACCCTCCAACCCCCCACCAACAAAAAATAAAAACAGCACTGCTCATAGTGGGTCCGCAGCTGACCCTGACTCCTGGAGCAGGGGTGGCTGCACCCCCGCGCCGACGCATTCAGGCCGCCTCTGAGGCGGACCCCGTGAAAGAGAACGATGCCGAGCCCGCACGGGGAGCCGAGAGGGACCAGCGGCCGCGGCCCCAACCGCACCTCCGTGCGCGGCTGCGCCAAGGAGGCGTCGCACGTCTCAACTCGACTGCCCCGTGACCGGTGCCTTGTCCGGGTCAGGACCGTGTGCCCCTCGCCACTGCGCCCTGCCCGTGCACGGACAGAGTGCCCAGAAGCGCGCGTTACATCGGCAGGGCAGGACCTCGTCCTCTTCTGAATGGCAACGGCGACCGAAGTGAACCGATGCGGCCAGCGCGGTCCCTCCGCCTGGACGACCCCGCGCGAGGCTCGCCCCTCCTTCGGATCGGAGCTCCAACATCGCTTCTCTGGGGGACGCTTCCTTCCCTGACTCCCTCTGCCCTCTCTATCAGGCCAGGTCGTCCGTGATACAGTCTCGCCGCAGCGACTCAATTCCTCCGTGGCACCTGTCCAAGCCCACAAGTACATGTGCGCTCCCTCGACTATGTGTCTTCCAGGCAGGAAACAGGCCCCCTCGGTTTTGCTCGCCAGACCTCCGGCGCCTCGCTCAGTGCCTGGAACATAACCGGGACTCGATAATCAGATGCTGAACAAGTCAGCGCCGATGGCCTTGCTTTGGCCTCCTCAGGCCGCAGCAGGCGCCGTCTCCTTGTCCGGCCGCTGAATGCTGCTATGCGCAGTGCTGTTTGCTAGGCACCGGCGATACAAAGACAGACAGATACAGAGCACGATCCGCAGACTCCACCAGAACGCACCCTCGCCGTGAAATTCCTGATGCCCGGCGCACGGTAAGCATGAAGAGAATGAATACGGACAGAGTCCCCACTCTTAAAAGTCTAAATTTCATTTTTTGTCTATCTCTTACTTATACCAATCGCATTTTAATTGACTTCAGGAAGTAGGGCAGCCTTGGGATCTGATCACACCCACAGTCTGACTCGTATCAGAGCGCCGTGGAAATCGTGGCTTCACACACAGTGGTATTTTTACCCTCGAATATCAAATCTGAAATTCGTTCTGTTTAAATGTACTTTGTGGGGGAGGAGGAAGACTTTTAAGAGTTTTGAGATAAGATGGGAGTTTGAAATTTAGGTAAAACCAATTTTTTACCCCACTGAAACTAGTACAGAGACTCAGCACGGTTAGGAACAGTCTCTTGAGAGCTCTGGTCCCCATAAAAAAACACTGTCCCCATAAAAAAGCATAGAAGCCAAGTCTGCCCCCACCATGACCCAGCAGAACACTCGACGCTCATGGGCTCCTTGGGGTCCGTCCCTAGTCCCTGGTGGGGAAACCTTGAATTAGGAAGCAGAGACCTGGAACATGTCAGTGTCTTATTTTGGTGGAAGTATAAATTTAGTCCAAACCCCTCCTCTCGGTCACTCACTCGTCATCAGTCTGTCACTTGAACTGGATAACGCTCTCTTAAAACCTGAGTGACTTGCCCTGGGAAAGGTGGCCCTCGACCAGCCTCTGGAACCGGCAGGGATGACAAGGCCCACAAAGACGGCTTGGGTGGGGGTGAGGTGGTCCCGTCTACAGGCAGACAGGCCAAGGAGGCTCGAGTCCGGGCTCGGCTGGCGACCTGCTGTGTGGCCGAGGCCAAGCTCTCTTATCTCAGCCTCACGTTCATCGTCTGGGGGAATCGCAACAGTCCTCATGAGGACGACTGTCGTGAGGGTCGCAGGCTACAACAACACATGTGTTATAAAGAGCTCAGAAGGGTGCCTGGTGCACATGAGGCCTTTTTAATAAGGGATAGCTATTGCTTGTTATTGATATTATTATGATCCTGAATCGGAGGCAGACTATCCTCTGAACATGCGCTGCAAACAATGAGCCATTTAAACAAAGTCCATTTAACAGAGACGAGCAGGAAACAGGCCGCTGGTAGGAATAGGATCTGATTTCCAAGTCTGGCTTAAGAAGCTGTTGCACAGATCGGAATCCTCGCTGGGCTGGAATCGTAGGGAGCCCAGCGAAGGCGGGAGGGTGAATGTCAGTGGCTCTGCGCTGCGGGGCTGAAGGATGCTCTGTGGGCCTTGAAACTCATAAGATATAAAAAATAATAATAAAATAAAATAAGAAGATAGTGACTACCCCTACTCTTGCAACACTGGCAAAATTTAGGGTACACCTACGAGAAAGAGCAGCCGCTCAAAAGTTTCCTCATAACATCCAAACCTAAAAGGTAGGAAGGATCAAGCAAAAAAGTAAAACGACAGCCTGGTCTAGTTAGAAAGAAAACCAAACTTAGGTACAGTAGAGAGAAAGTTTCAACACTGACAGAGACTAAGTTGCCCATCATTATATGACAAACATCGCCAAAAATGGGCCAATACAAGCGTCTCTTGCCCTGTTCATTCGATCCCTTACTTAAAGCACAGTGACACGAAGCACTGACTTTACAGCCTGAAATGTGTGGGATCTAATCCCTACGCCATGACTTACAAATTTTATACCTTTTGGAAGTTATCTTCGATTTTCTAAGCTTTAGTATGCACGGTTGTAAAAGGACCCCACGTGGTCACTGTAAGGTTAACTGACTCCGTGCAGGCATTACCGAAAATTCCATGAACACACCAGGAAAAGGCTGATGAAGCCACCGCAATCACAGAGCTTAAAACCCTGATGCACGTGAACTACACGAATGATCTGAGCACAGGAGGAAATTCAAACTTGTGCTGCTTTTAGCTTGTGAATAAAAATATTCTCCTAGGGGAAATATTCCCAAATGCCAGAGTATTCTCTTTCTCTGAGTGGCAAATGATCAGTATTACATTAATTTGGAGGTACTGCTATTTGATTTTTGTAGTAATATCTTTAAAGTCCATCACTTTGGCTTTATGTTTGAAATAACAAATTACAATGAAATAATCGTTCAGAAATACCATTTCACCTTAGGCAGGATTCTATGGCGAAAGGGTCAAGTCTGCGGGTTTGATGGAAGAAACTCACTGAGCCACCCCTTTTAGCATGGTTCCTGCTTCTTCTGAACTAGCCTCACTATCTGACTTGTTCTCTAAAACCTCTGTATAGACATGAAGAAACAGTTCTCTCATGTATGTGTGTGTGTGTGTGTGTGTGTGTGTGTGTAATTTTTTTTTTTACACCTACACCACCTGGTCTTCCTAGGTGGTCTCCCATCCAAGTACTAACCAGGCTCGACCCTGCTTAGCTTCTGAGATCAGACGCAATCAGGCACATTCAGGGTGGCATGACTGTAGACTTTACGTATTTCTTAAATCAAAAATTTAAAAGTCCTAAAAACGAAACTCCCCCAAAAGACAACGCATGGCACGGTTATGAGTGTGAAAGGTTGCAGAGCTCCAACTCTACTCACGAAGTCCTGGAACAATGTATTAAAAGTAGAATTCCTTCCAGACCTTATATCAGAAGTGGAGACAATTCTCCTATCTCTGGACACTGGCCCACAAAGGAAGAGAAATTACGGCTAATTGAGTTTTGATGTGTGTTATTTAATTTTAGATTAGGAGCAGGAGATCTAAAACTCCTCAAAAAATAAATATTTCAGTCCCATAGTAAACCAAGGAGAAAGGGAGAAGTAAAAGGGCTGAAAAGAGATAAAACTAGAGAGAGGCGGGTTAAGACAGACACAGAGGAAGATTTATGGAGAAAAGGAAGACAGGCCCTGGGAGGAACACAGACTTTTTTGAGCAACACGCCCATCTTGTGGCCGTTTCAGGAGTTGCCACAACAGACCGAATTCCTGCTGCCCTTCTGCACGGAGCGGGCACAGCGTGATGGAGAGGGAGCATCGGAACGCGGCCAGAGGCCTGAGTCCCGCCAGGGCTCAGCGCTGCCCCACCCGGTACCAGCCGCGTGAGACACTTGACTTCTAGAAGCTTCAGTGTTCACGCTTGGTCTGCCTTGTGTACCTCGTAGGGGCTGTGAGGAAGAAATGATATACTTACAGAAACAGTACAAACACCAGAAATGACGTTGTAATTGTTAAAACGCAACGACGACAACCACAGAAGTAGGTATTTGCTTCCTGGATTGGCCCGTGAGGCAGAGTATTCCCGATTCTCGCCTTAATCAGGAAGCACAACTTTGAAAAATGAGCCGCAAATTAAAAAAATTAAAAGCTAATGAAATAGGATTCAAAAGCAAGCTTCCAAAGAGTCACACAGCTGGACCTTTTCCAAGCTCCAAACCCCCAGAGGATCTCTGCACCCCCGTGCTGGCTGAGGCGCTCTGACCTCATGCAGCCCACGTAATGCAGGGCTTGCCAGAGATTTTCTTATTTTTGAGCTGACAAATTAGCGCTGTGACTGAGGTTCTTCCCCATCAACTGGCTCGACTACTGCCTGGATCTCCCTGAATATTGTCCGTTGTAAGTACAGCTGCCAGGACACAACTAATCGTTACTAACTAGGCTGCACACAACACAGTCTACCTTTCAGCAGAAAAATTGCACTCTCTCCTGTCCTGGTGAATCTGTAGGCCTTCTACGCTGTGAATGCAATTTCAAGAAAAATTACTCTCTTTCTACCTGAAACCATGTGCAAGTAGGGGACTCACCCGGAGTGCACCCCAGCCATGCAGTTCTCCAGGGCCAGGAGGAGTCAGGTATCTAAACACAGAACGTGTGAGCTGTGCAGCCCTGTCTGCCTCAACTCCTCCAAAGCTCAAGTCAGAAAAAGAGGACATTACACACCTCTCCCCTGGACTACGGAAATACAGGATCCACGTATGATTAGTGTTTCAAGCTAATGAAAACCCAAAAGGTAAAACCCTCGACTGGAAGATACCGTTAAGCCTTGCCCAAATCCACGTTAACTCTTCTTTGGAAAACACTTTTGGTAGAAACAACAACAAATTCATGTATTCACTCATTCAACCAGTATTTACATTCCAGATCCTATTCTTATGCTAGAAATCAGAAGTAAACAAAAGAGATAAAGTCCCTTCTGTCACAGGTTTAATTCCAGGGTGTGTGTGTGTGTGTATGTGTGTGTGTGAACAGCGAAGGAATTGATAGTCAAATAAACATAAAATAATGTGAGGTAGTGATAAGTAGCGTGCAGAAAATAAGGGTAGTGAGGTAAGCGCTGGAGGCAGCTACCGCCTCAGACAATGTAATCAGAGCCGGCCTCTTCGATGGCACGATCTTTGAGTCTAAGACTGAAGGAGGCAACACTGAAGCCACACAGACGTTGAGAGAACATTACGGACAGAGGCCCGTGAAAAGGCCTGAGGGGTGAACACGCTTGCCCTGCCTGAGGACGGCAAGGAGGCCAGGTGCCTGACGGGGACGGAGGAGGCGGGCAGAGGAGGAGGAGATGAAATCAAACAGATGGCTGAGGGGTCGGATGGTGCCGGGCCCTGTAGACCACGGCAAGAACTCGGTTTTATTCTGAGATAAGGCATTAGAGAGTTTTAAGCAAGGGAGAGATGGGAAGTCCTGGAGGAAACCACGGAGGAAGAAGGAAGTCCAAGGAGTCTACTGGAATATTCCAGAAGAGACGTGAGACGATTGATGGTTAGCCCAGAATGTTCGTGATGGAGGGAGCTGGAAGTGATCACGTGCAGGATATATTCTGATGATGGGGCTTGGATGTGGATTGTGAAGATGTGGAGCGAGAGAGAAACGAAGTTGAGGATGATAGCAAGATTTTTGGCCTGAGCAACCGGGTACCACAAACTGAGATGGGGACACAGAGGAGCAGGCCCTGGAAGGCAGAAATCACGAGCGAGTAGGAGGCAGCGGCCTCTGTGTGCTGACCCAGGCTGGGGGGAAAACACAGTGACTCAAAGGACCTCAGAGCTCGCTTGGGTCTCTGCTCTGTGTACGAACTCAGCATCTGTGAAGATGTCTCTGAAAAGGGTTTCATATCTGCTTCAAAAACCAGAGAGGAAAAATCACAGTGGCAGCCACCATCTCTTGAACCTTACGAGTCACCAGGCAGTACAGTAAGCACCATATGTATAATGTGGTTAATCCTCATACCTAAAAGCACTTAACCACAGCACCTGGCACATGAAAAAATATCATTGAATGTTATCCATAATATTTGTGAAGCATGTCCCATTCTAATTGCAATGATAACCTTGAGTATTTTTAATTTCTACAAGTTCCATTTTCTATTTTGTTTGTTTGTCTGAAAATAACCCATTCTTTTTGTCTTATGATTTTTATTGCTTCTTAGGCTAATAGGCAGTATTTGTATCTCCCTTTGAAAAACACCGCAGCCATTCAAGGTCTTAAACTTTACGCAGAGGTTTCAGTTTCGGCTGCCTCCTGAAGGCCAAGGTCACATCATGTGTCTGAGTGTTAAAACCCTAATACTACCTGTGGTTCCATATCCCGCGGGACGCTGTTTTATCAGTCCGCACACACTAGCTTGGAGCTACTTTGTCTCAGGTTCCTGGACATTTCTCTTTTTATCTTTCAAGTTCATCCAGGTATTTAAACATTTCTCGGGTTATGTTTTATTTAACATCTCCAAGTGTTTAAAGAAGCGCGGCCTGTGTTAGCTCAGTCTGACATGTAACCAGAACCAGCAGTGCAGTACTATTTTACAGATGAGGAAATCGTGCCTTAAATAAGTAAAGTGACTTTGAATTCGGGTCTCTCTGCCCAGTCCGTGCTGTATTCAGTAGCAAGTGAAGCTTCTGCCCGACCATCTCTGCCTGACTCACTAATCCCAGTTCTGCTCTCGGGGGTCACACAGGGTAAGTGAGCCAGTCAGTCTCTTATGTGCCCCATAAGAATATGAAAACAACTACTTATCTGTCCCCCATTTGCCTCTACCTGAAAATCTCAAACTAAACTCCTTCAATTACTTTTTCACGTTCTATAAAAACAAAATTTTATTTTAACATGAACACAGGAGATCCTTTATTTCTTTTTTAACTTAAAAAATTGTAGAAATCCTAAATGCCATTGGAAGTAAAAAAAAAAAAAAAAAAAAAAGAGTGGGTTTTCCTCATGTATTCTTAGTTTCATTTTAGAGAATGTCTGACCATAACAACAAATATTGAAAGTTAAAGGACAGCACAGTAGAAATCATGAAACCTGAGTTCTGTCACTAACTAGCTATATGACTCATGGGAGCTACAACTTATTTGTTTTGGTTTGTCTTCAAAATAGGGTTACTAATACCTTCCCAAGAGTTCAAGGGTTGGGAGGCAATGAGATGTAATAATACATATGAAAATATTTGAAAAAAATGTATACAATACCAAAAAAAAAACATTATCATTATTATTGTGTTATAAATGTTGATGGATTAGGAATAAGTAATACTAGCTGCACCAAGGAAATCCAAATCAATGCAAAAATTATGTTACCTTCATGTTGCAAGCTAATTCCATGAGCTTTTTTGCGTTTTCTTCTGAGCGATATCTCTTAGGAAGCTGAACCCTGAAGAACTTCAAGGCACCTTCGAAGTCTGTCAACAGCAAGTCATCCTTGGAAGTCTTGAAGAAAGAAAGAAAAATATAGCCACGTACAGAAAATGTTCTTTGCTGTGAAGATGCACAAGAAGCGTTTTATAGTCCCAGCGCCTCAGAACCCCCAGAAGGTACTTTGCGGCCTTTAGCAGAGCCACCTGCACATGCCCCCTGTCGGGGACAACGTTAGGGCACAGCAGCTGCTTGGAGTGAGATCGAGACCAAGACGCTGCCGGAGCCGAACAGAGGACGCCAGACACCGCGACTCATGAATAAACAAGTACCTTTAATAATCCGAGGGCGACATTGAAAATAACGCTTATTCCCTACAAGAGAAAACACAAAAGAACATTTTCAGTGTTTATACCTGGACTATTAAGCCATTTGACCCCCCAGTTTTAGAGAACTTGTAAAAACTTAAGTAAAAAAAGGAGGGTCTGGAAAATACTTTGGAAAATAAAAATTACGGAGCCATCACTGAAGAACCACTTAAAGTAGACCCAGTCTCCTATTTCGCCAAGAGAAGAGCTTTTCTAGCCCTATTCCCACATTCGACAAGAAAGAACACTTCTCCAAAGTATTATGTGCTTCCACACTAAAATATCAGACGCATGAAACTGTGATCAGGAAATGATTCCTGGTGGACTTTTTATCAAAAAAAAAAAGATCTCTCTTGCAGATAGGTGTGTTCAAGCATCTAAGTTCTGGCCAGTCAGAGGTGAGCGGAAAATGGAGGTGGAACTTCCAGGAAGACGGTTAAAAAGACAGCGTGCACTCTGCCCCATGACCTCACCTTCACTTAAATGTGGATTTGGTGGCTGGAGCGCTCATCGGCCATAAGGACGAGAGTCACACTCTCGGGAAGGCGAGTTACTGCCACCCTTCTGACTTCTTTCACAAGGGAAATAAACCTCTGCTTTATTTATTTAATCACTGTTGTTTTGGGTTTCTTCAAATATTCAGCCAACCCCAACACTGACTAATACCAATGCCTGACTTTTTTTTTTTTTAGTCGTGAGCACCCTTAATAAAACGTGATCCTTAGCTTCTGCCCAAAGAAGAGTCATTTAAACCTGGATGTTCCACCACTGAAATAAAATAACTGAGAGGAAAAAAAATTCGGTTCTGACGGCTGACCCAGGACAGACCCTGTGACAGTGCGCGACGTGCTGTGGCCTCGGATACGCACCTCGCACAGGAGCAGGTCAATGATGTGGAAGACCATGTAGAGAGGGAATTTCGCGGTGAAGAGCGTAAGGAACCACTGGGAGGCATACATGTGCGCCTCGAGGCTTATGTCCAGGAAGTGGTTGTACAGGTCGGGGATGCATTCCTGAAACAGCAGACTGATTAGCTTTACGCACAGATGCAGCTGTGCAGCTCCTACTCAGGAGGCTCGTAAATCTGACGGAAGTAGGGCAAAAAAGTCACATACTTGTGTTTTTCTAAAAACCTCCAAAGTGCTCAGAAGACTTATTTGGTATTAAACTGGCACTCCGCTCTCTTTTTCAGTCCACAAACTAGCTCTAAAGAGGAATCCCCAAAATGGTGACAAATATTTGGAAAGACGGTTTTTTCTTTCAAAGTTATGAAATGTTTGGGAAAGTCTGTTTCACTTTTGTTGTGAGTAAGCGAACCAGTTGGCTTCGGCGCCTTGGAGAATATTTCTTCACTGAGTTTGCTGTGTTAAAGGCCCCTACGAAGTCATCTGACATTTTGAGTGTTTATGAGATTAAAAACCCAGCCCAAATCCATAAGGCTCACACTTCATTAATCTTGGCATCATCATCACATAGTGAGAAATAAAAAACAAACAACATCCCATCTTTAACTCTGGATAACTCAGGCGATCCATCGATCAATCGATCCACTTGTCCTCTGTCCTGCATGAGATTCCCCACCCCCTTTTTTGTTTACCTGCATGAGGCGCTCCAACTGGTAAAATTTGCAATGCAAATCTTCAAAGTTTTGCTTGAAAAGTTCCCTGAGACCATAGTCAAACATGATCTTGACCAGAACACTGAATGCCTGTTCTTCAGGCATCTGTAACAGATAGGGAATGGGGAGAGGGTAAAAAAAAAAAAAAAAATCACAAAACATATACAGAAGTTTTATCCATATATTAAAGTCATCCTACTACTCTCTTACTGGACACCAGGAAACTTAGCAGTAGGCAGTAACTCAGACCCGTGCTTGTATTTTATAACACTCATTCGATGATTTAACCAAGAACTATCTACCCGAGAACTATTTACCGAGGCCTACTCTGTCAGACGCTGCTCCTGTGCTTGCTCAAGGAGGCCCTGCATGACCATCACACAACGACTGCAACAGAAATTAGGAAGAAAGGGGGGAACAAACCCGAGTCTGCCTGGGGGGCCGAGGGGGGCTCGGCGGGCAGGCCGGCAGAACTGCGGAGGAGGAGGCCAAGGGTAGGTTTCATTTTCCCCAAATCGCGAAACCCCATTACACCGTTTTACCTCATTGGCTGTTATTTCATTTCCATAAAAATGCTTTTCTCCCTCACCGTTGTCAAGAATGTGGCTAGTTACAGAAGAACCTTACATATTATTTTAAGACTTGCAGTAACACTGAAAAGTACTGCAGTTAACGCTTGCAGTAATACTTAAAATACCACAGAAACCATGCTTCACTTCTCTTCACTGATCTTACCCACTTAAATACCTACATCTTCCATAACTTTATGGGAAAGTATTACCCTGAGGACCTGGCAAAATGTCTAGTTTGCAAAATAGAAAAAAGAAAAGCACTGAAATGTTATTTAAAGTTTTGTTTGACTGCAGCAAGCCTTCGAAATGTCAAGAAGGTGGGCGGGCTTCTGTGGAACAAGACGACAGAGGTGGGCTGAGCACAGAAATCACGGGGAAGAAAGCGGAGCTAAAAAGCAAGGCGGACTGAGTGAAAAATGAGAAAAGCACAGCAAATCATTACTGGGACGGTGAGGATCTGGGGCAAGGGACCCGGCCCTCGCAGCCTTGGTCGGGAACGGCCGCGCCGCGCTTCCGCGGCTGGCTCTGGCCCGGGGCTCTGACGTCAGGCAGCACAGTGCACTCGCTCTGAACCCCGATCTTAGGGCACAGACTTGAGCTACAGCACTGGGTTTAACAAGGACACCCGTTTCTCAGAGGGGGTCAGGTACTTATATGGGGATCAATGTCCTCCTTGGACTGAGGTTGAGAACAAAGACCAACCACACAGGCTTGTGAGACTTTGAGGATGCAAAGTCTTGTTGAAACAACAAAACAAAATTTAAAAACTTTACCTATTGGTGAATGTGTTAATCGGCTTGACTGTGATAATCATTTCACAAAGTATACATATATCAAATTATCATGTTATGCACTAAACCCACGCACGTGCAATTTTTGTCAATTATACTTCACTAAAGCTGGGGCCAGGGGGTGAATGTGACTTCTTTATTAATGTTATACCTTTAAATTTTTAACAGGCTAACCAATTCCAATAAACTGGGTTCACAGCAAGTAGAAAGTGGTTTCCGTTTTACTTATATTATGACTCTGTATTTTACTTGTATTATAACACAAAATGGCTTAAAACTCTTCAAAAGCTTCCCCTTGCTTAGAGAAACAAAATCCACACTCCCTGACCTGGCCTCTGCGGCCCACCTAGGCAGGTCTTGCTGATCCCTCTAGTTCCGTCCTATTCTCTGTCACTCCCGATGCTCCAGTCACACCGTCCGTTCCTTCCTTATGCCAAGTTTTCCCAGTTTCAATGTTTCCATATACTGTGCCACTCCCTCTTCTGGGAATGCTCTACTCTCATACTTTTTAAGTGTTATTATTTTCATAACAATGTTTAAAAAAAAGTTAAGCGAGACTGAAAAATACAAAAGAGAATGGATACCCCTTCTCATTTTTCAGGGTTCACCATAAAGGTTACTTTCCCATATGGAATCTACATATGGCTCTCTTGTTACAATCAGGCATCAGGTTTTTCACTATGTCACAGCACCAATGAAACATTCTCTCCTGATCTCTAGCACAGTACAGACCGGTAACAGGTGCTCATGAACTCTCTGCTAATATCACCTGTGCGGTCTTTTTGCCAAGCATTCTAACCGGAGTCGTGAGGAAATAATCAGACAAATCAAGAATGTGGGATGTTTTACAAGATAATCTGCTGAAATTTTTCAAAATGTCAATGGCATGGAATACACAAAAAAGGCAAGAGGACAGTCGACATTAAAAGAATAGAGAGAATTGACAACGAAACGTAATGCGTGAATCAACCAAATCCGATTCACTGATTTGGGTTAGAAAAAAGCTATAAAGGACTTTACCGAGTAAACAACTGTGGAAAACTAAAAGTGGACTGGGTGTAAGACAGTACGGCTTCCGGGTGGAATTTCTTGGATGCGATTTCTTGTAGTATTATGTTTATGTCCTTAGGGGATACATGCTCAAGTATTTAGGAGTGAAGTATCTTGAAGTTTGCTACTGACTTTCCAAAAAAGAATTTTCTGATAATAAACGCGTATATAAAAAAGAGGAAAAGCGAATGATGCAGAGATGGAGAAAACAGTATGAAAAAATATTAACTGGTAAATCAACTGAAGAGTATATGGGAATTCAACCTTATGATTTTTTTCAATTCCGCTGTGGATTTAAAAGAGTATCAATAAATTGGAGGATAACTTTGCTGAATGAATGAATAAATGAATGAATGCATAAAATGGCCTAAAAAAAAGCCAACTTCTCGGCCTCCCTCCCATCCCAATACATAAATCCCAGAACAAATACTAACGGCACCGGCTACTCTAGAAAAGGCAAAACGTTCCCAAGAGTCCAGCCAAGACAAAAGTCCATCAATCATTTCAGTAATAAAAATGAAGTCTACCCTTGCACTAGTTTTCAATACTGTCTCTCGGACTCACCATGTTTCTCTTGCATGTCGACATTAAAGTAATTTAAGGAAAAGGTTTCAAGACACAGGTGTTACAATTCGTGCCCTGGAGTCTGGCCACAGCCAATATAAAACCATGCTCAAGTCTAAGGCTGGTGTGCGCTGGGACAGGCCACGTCTACGTCGTAACTGAGACCTATTTACTCACATGGAGAAGCAGAACAGCAGCGAGAAATGACTGGCCCTGGCAATAGCCGATCTCTTCGTCGTACACAGAATAAGCCTGGAAAGAAAGAAAAACCCCACAGGACGTGTGAACGAGCGTGGTCACGCGTGGGCCACGGCTGCCCGGCAGGACCTTTAACATGGGAACAGGAACCCAGAAGCGGTTACCCGCATTCCACTTTAGCATTTTGATGGTCAATGAATAATGCAAACATTTCTCTCCAATGCCATTTTTTTTCTTTACAATAAATAAAACTGTCACCACACCATCTTCTGTTGCCACAGAGCAGGGAAGGTTAAGCAAACACCACCTCGGCACTAAAAAAAGGTTGTCTTATCTCTTGGTCTTCGCTCATGCTTTTTCCCCTCTTCTCAGTCTGAAAAATGTGTTCCTTCCTTAGGCTCCAAACGTATTCCAGGCCCCAGAATACCCTCTCTTCTCTGTACTTCTATGGTACCTGATACACGTGTGTAGTTATTGTAACACTTACCACACTGCCTTTTAAACATCCATCTTCTCCCTGGACTGTGAGCTTCTCAGGGCCTGGGGTGATGTCCTACTCAACCCAGCCAGTACCTCACACATAGCAGGGACTCATTAAACACTGTTACTGTTATTCATCTTCCTTTCTGGGAAAAAGTCTTTTGGCAAAGACACCAAAATACAATTCTTTCCACAATGCCAGTAATAACTTTCCTGATAAGAGGGATAACTCTGAAACCATCTGTGGTTCCTCTGGAATTCTTATTCAGTATTTTTCTTGGCAGCAGATGGTTACTATCCTTCCCTTCTAAACATTATCTTTGACAGAATATTGACATCTAACATTCCTTGTGGTTTACTTTTTTGGTTCTTGAGTCGTTTTTCGGAGTCTTGTTTTTATGATTAATATTCTTATGTGAGCTATAGTGGGAAGGGGAATTCCTATAGATTCAAGATGCTATTTCCTGTTTAACAAATTTATTTCTAGTGAAATTCCCTTTTTCTCCACTTACTCTTTGTGCCAAGGTTCTTCTAGTCCCACAGAAGCAATTTAGAATTGGGTATGTTTAGAATTCAGAACACTTAGCGAAATGAATCATGTTTTCATAAATTCAGGTAGAATTCAATATAATCCTATTATATCCCCCATTTCATCAACGCTTATCTGATGAAAGGGCTACAGAATAAGAAAAACATACTTTTCCAAAGACAAGATGTCCAAAGAGCTTAGAAATGATCTAAAACAAGGCACCACTCTGCATTCACCGAATTTTTAAAAATCAACAAGTGTTAATACTAGTTTTGTGAAGACTGTGTTAAAAACCAGCAAGCATATGCCAACGCCGCTCTGTGGAAAGCCGTGTGACGATGTCTGTGGAGGTATTGATCGACAGACGATCGGCAAGAAAGACAGGCTTCCGAGTCAGTCGAAGTTAGGCTCAAATCCCACAAGTTAAGTTAGGGTCTAGGTCTGGATTTTAGACCCATCATTTGTATTCCTTATTTGTGAGATAAGAATAATCATAGTATTTATATCACAGAGCTGATGTATTACTCAGTCTTCTCGTGTAATAAGTGCTCAGCACATGGCTTCATCAATTATGTACTCGGATGAAGATGGATTCAATTTCTATAGGTAGAGAATGGAAGGGAGCATATTTTTCAGGCTCATGGAAAAGCTGGAAGGACTTCCTACAGACATGAAAGTAAGGGATACATTTGGAAAATGTTTGGAATATAAGGTTCAAGGAGGCTATACGAAATATAGAGAAAGCTATAAGGTTCGAGGGGGCTTTAGGAAATATGGAGAGAAGAAAAGGCTTATCATTAATCCATCAATATTCAAGCCAAGCACTGTGCCAAGTGCTACACATGCTAACATATATAAAAAATTATTCCTGCCCTTGAGACTTTCACAATTCAGTTGGGAAGTTTGACAAGTAAATTAACCAGAGTACAATGAGAAGTTCAATGCGGTTGAAGCATAAAATATTTAGGGAGTAAACCCGGATATATTATAAAATGGCTATAATGCTAAGGAATCCAGGACCAGATAATAAGCTAAGGAATTTTTACTTTATTCCGTGTGTTATGGGGAAGCATTACAACAGGCTTCAGTGGAGGTCGCTAACGTGATTCAATTCCGGGGTCAACGCAGATCAAATAATAAACAGACTAGACTCCAAAGGCAGGGAAACTAATCCAAGGCAGCATTTGTAAAAGTACTGGCAACGGGGGACAGAGACGTGTACCAGGGCAGCGGGGCAGTGACCAGAGAGGGAAGCATGGCTCTAAGAAACATCAGTCATATCAAACTCACCGTGGCCAAAGGAAGGAGCTGAAAACTGACTGAGAAACGACTGCATCTTTAGTAAAACAATGGCACGGGGGGAAAGACGAAGACTGTTTCTAATTAAGAGAGACAGAACTAAACATAACATGGACAGGAGAATTATAACAGAAATCATATCTTTCTGCATCCTATGGCGTATAAAATTAAACCCGAGAAACACTTCTCCAAATTCTAACTGCCCTTATAGTTTATAGAGCCTAGTCTGTCACTGGAGAACCATCCTTTATTGCTAGCCTGTCCTAAAACTAGTTGTTAAGTTTTGCCTTTTCAATCATAGTACGTAAGTTCCTTAAGAGCACGTCTTGTGCCATGACTGTACTTCATATATAGTAGATGCTAAATAGGTACTTGATTAGTTTGGGGAAGACAAGGCAAAAAACTAGTTCTCAGGACAGAAGAAGGTTAAAGAACTCTGGCCCCAACTCCTTCTTTTAGTCCTATGACTCTGAAGTACCAAAATCTACTGGAAAACAAATTACGGAAATTGAACAGGCGATCATTTCCTCTGTAGCTTTCAGGTACAGATCTTTGACAGACATCAGTATTAAAAGTCCACTATGATGGGCATTAGCAGTTCTTACTGTTGGACGTGTCTAAGGAGCCAAGTTCATCACTTACACTGTGCATACTGAAAAGGAGCTTGCAATCTTACAGGACTCAACTGGTTTCACAAAACCAATTTTTGAAAGTCTAAATGTGGAGACAGGAGACTGTTATCTGAAAATCCTGATAATAAGGGTAAAAGATGCTCTGCCACTTTATTTCCAATTAATTCTGTTCATTATAGTTTGAAATTATGTTTTTACCTTTGAATTTACAAAGCCCTTTCTCTCCTTTTTTTTTTCATTCTTCCTCAAATACAAAGTATAATTTATAGTTATCTTCTGCATATCTCAAAGAACCAGATAGACCAAAACTGTCTTGTTTTATTGACATGACATACCTTGCATATTTTATATAAGGAATCTTGTCCATCTCCTCCTGTATCCTTAAAGTAGTCGTGGGCTGGAAACGTCCGGTTAATATCCCGGGTGATAGCACTGTCCTGGGGAGACTCCTGTGGAGACATAAGGAAAGAGAAGGTTTAGCAGTCAATCACATATGTGTCTGGGTTTATACAACAGGGTTTTCTCATGTTCTGAAATGGAGCAGGGGATATGCATGCCCAGAGTTACTGTCTTTGGGAACTAACTACTCAAACAACCTCAAATCAAATATTAAAGGGGGGGGGGGAGGAGATGGAAGAAAAGCAACTTGTTTCCCTCTATACACCTGATGTATACCCCATCCCTATCACCAAGAAAGTACAGCTGGTGACCTTTTTATTTAAGAGATAAAATGTGTTATTCAGAATAGATTTCCCATAGGAAAATACTCAACCTAGTTTCAAAAGGAGGTAAAATGCTCCCGTGAAAAAAATAGGGTACAAAAACTGCTGCTTTAATTGATCTTTTGGTATGAAGTCCATGTGCCAGGTTCACAAATGGAAAAGAATAGCTCCTTAATTGGGGTTTATCCTAGGGGCAAACGGCATAAAAATGCCCACAGCAGTCTACTCATTATGAAGCTAGTCCACCAAATGCCAAGAGATTCAAACAGGCTATGGGAAAACATCCTTTGCTTTTGGCAACTGAGAAAAACTCTTTTTGTAATGAGATAACTAAAACTGAACAAATGTCAATAACGTCAACGATCCTTCATAAAACACATCAAGCACCCAGCTAATTCTAATGTCTTCTTGCTAAAATTTATTTGCTCGCATGCTAAAAAAAACAGTGGAGCACAGAAACATGGCCTTCCGTTCTAACAAAGCACTGTCTTCACATCCAAGACAATAATAGCATTGATTCTCCTTGACGAGACTGGATCATACTAAGGACACCGTGCAAGGGCCTGACACTCCTGTTTCAAGATGAAACACGAAAGTGATGTTCCTCGCTTGTCCAGTAATTTCCCAAGACTTTTGGGTAATTATGCTCCCAGGGCCAAAAATACTTTACGGTTGTGGGATCTGAACTAACTTTAAAGCATATGGTCTTTCTTAACCAGTAAACTATTTAAACCTTCAAAGACAATGCCTTTGCCTTTACTGGCATATAGTACTACCAGTTGTTAATACGTTATTAACAATAGTTAAGACAGTTTGGAACCGTGGTGACCGACGTCCCGGACACAGCACGTGGAGCGGGCACCGAAACAGAGCTGGGGGAGGGGAGGGTCTCCCCGCGCTGAGGAGAGGCAGAGCAGAATTTGAGGAGGGCGAGGTGGCTAGAATTTGTAGGTCAGGATAATGGCCAGGAAAAGCTGGGCAGAGGGAGCTGCAGAGCTACCTAGAGGGGTCCCTATGAGTCAGGAATAATAAAATAGTAATAATTATCCAGACTTTATCAAAATTAAAAAAAGAATTATTCAAAAGTCACTGTTAAAAACATGAAAAATGTAAGCCATAACCAGGACAAAACACCTATAAAATCTAACTCATAACACAGTTGTATCCAGAGGGGAGGGATGGTAGAAAAAATTGAACAGATAATCTGCAAAAGAAAATATATAGATGGCAAATCAGCACATGAAAAAACATCAACATCATTAGTCATCAGGGAAATAGAAATTAAAACCACAATGAGATTCCACTATACGCCCACTAAATGCTAAAATTAAAAAAGATCCAAGTGTTGGCAAAGGGTGTGAATCAGCTGGAACTCCCATACATTGCTGGTGGGAATGCAAAATGGCAAAAATACTTTGAAAACAGTTTGGAAGTTTCTTGTAAAGTTATGCTTACACTTACCATATAATTCAGTGATTCCAACCTTAGGTATTTATCCGAGAGAAATGAAAACATGAACACGTGCAAAGACTTGAACTTAAATGTTCACTGCAGCTGTATTCATAGTAACCCACACTGGAAACGACACAGATGTGCTCCCATGGGTAAGTGGAGAAATTGTATCCACATCGTGGAATAGTACTCAGCAACGAAAAAGGAAAAGCCTATCGATACACGTGATGCGGATGGATCTCAAAAGCATTATACTAAGTGAAAGAAGCTAGACACAAATGATTATTATCTATAATTCCATGTATATAAAATTCTATAAAATGTAAAAATCACAACTTATTGAAAGCAGATCAGTGTTTGGAAGAGACTAGGGTTAAAGAGGGAAGGCTGATTATTAAGAGACATGACAGAACTTTTTGCAGTGATGGAAATATTATCCATCATCTGTGTTTAAAATATATTAAATTGTTCACTTAAAATTTGTGAATTTTATTGTACATAAATTATGTACAGAATTTATCTCCAATTGGAATGGAAAAACAAAAAAGGATACTCATACAAATAAAAAAGAAACCAGACCTAGGATGCTTCAAGCCCTTTAGTTCTTGGTTTAAAAAAAAAAAAAAGAAAAAAAGATTATGAGTTCCCAGTACTACTTTAAGTATATATACCTAAATGATAAAAATAATGTAAATCCATATTAACCTTAAAGCCTTATAACCAGGAGCATAGCTTAGAGTCAGAAAGCTCGTTTTGTCACCTACTAGTCAAACTTTAAGTAAGTTTCTTACCTTCTCTGGCAGATACCACCACCTTATAAAGTTGTAGTGAGGGTGACATTAACTGCACGTATAAATTATAAACACACGGAGGGCGTCTAACAGTGCCCGACATGTATATATAAAACACTTGGTAAAAGAGAAAGAAAGCGAAGTCTCCAGCGAAGCTGGGGCTGTCCTGTGAACACACACACACACAACCGATACACAGAATACAACTTGCGCACATGGTACCTCGAATATATATCATTTTTATTTCTGCGTCTCTTATCTTCCCTCTGAAACTATTCATGCAGAGGTAGGAACTGTGATTCAGTTTTGTAACTTCCACAGAGCCCAGCACAATGCAGGGCAAACGGTCAGTGCTTAATAAATATACCTGACAAGTCTAAACACTTATTTAGGATTGGTCCCCAGCTGCACCCAAACCAGAATCTCTAATGTTAACGTTTATTATTAGTTCAAGATCCATGTGAATAAACCACCAAACTAAATCAGGAAAGAACCTTATTAATCAAATCTTTTAAAAGACATCTCAACTAAGTATCTAAAAAAAAAAAACAAAAAAAAAACTTGTAATGATTGATTCATTAATACCTTCCAATTGTGTAAAATTCAGGCAAGAGAATAGAACTGTCATGAGAAATAGAACAGAATAAAAGACTTTTTGAGTCCTTTAGCTCAAAACATCAAATAAATCAAACCATCCTGCAATTATCAAGAGAAATAATAATAAGAGGTGGTTTTTATATCATAAATATGTGCTATGTCATTATGGGGTATTTTTTTTTCAATCTAGGATATGCGAATTCTCTTGAACTCAGTTTTAATTTTAACGAACAGAATGTGAAATAGAAATACACAGAGAATCGGAGGTGTATATTATTTGCTGGGAATTAAGAAATCTTTACCATTAATAAATATCTATTTCATGACTAGCTTAACCAACCAACAATGGACCATAAATAGTCCCAACTTCAATTCTGAAACTGCAGCATGATAAAAAAAACTCATCTCACTGCTAGCATCACCATGAAAAAAAAGATAAACACTGATTTCATTAAAACTAAATTTTTGTTTATAAAACATGCCATTAAAAGATACAGGCAAGCAGCACCTATATCTGAAAAGGAACTGTACACACCAGATATAGAGAGGACATAAAAGGATGATCTAATAAAATGGACAAAAATTGAGTTCCTGAAAGAAACTATACAAAAAGCAAATAAGCAAATGCAAAGGTCGCTAGCTACCAGGGCAATGTCAATTAAAACCATGAGACAAGCAACCAAAATGTCTGCCAGGGAGAATGACTTCTTGTGCAATGATAAAGACAGCCACTACCTGGAACACTCTGAAGAGAGTGATTAAATCAAATGGGGACTTGAAAAATCAGAATTATTCATTTCAAAGTACTGAAGGACAACAATCCAAAACAGTGTTAAGTAGTTTCTGAAAGGTTTTGGAACTTAAAAAAAAAAAAAAAAAAAATAAGGAAGAGTGACTTAAAGCACAGAAACAATGATTCAGATAAATTTCACATTAACAAAACTTTCCAGAAATGATGAACAGACATGTTACTGACCTATTTTGGGAGTGCAGTTACAAGAAATTATTCTGAAAAAATTCTAACTTCTATTCTTGAATTATATCTCCACTTGAACTATCCACTTATAAAGAGAATTATGACTTTTTAAATGCTAGATAAATTTACTATATAACACAATGGAAATTTTCAAACATGCTAAGAATAGTAGATTGTGGCTTAAGATAAGCATGTAAGTTAGAAAATTATATTAAAAATTGAGAAGAATGTGGAAAGCTCCAAAATATTTTATGCTAATTACATGTCATATCAGAATGATGATGATAACTTGAAAAGGATACACAGTTATTAGATATATATAATTTAGAAATTCAAATGCATATAAGTTAGAAAAATAACAAAAACTAAAAATATTCTATAACTGGTCAGTTCTCATCAATCTGTCATCCCTTATCTATTGATCATGGGAGTCACCAAAGAATTAAGGGGTAAAATGCCCTTGAAAAAAGGTGAAATTGAAAATCACATGCTGAATTTTTGATGCTTTCAGGATTGATAATAAATAGAAGAGCCCATGTGAACCACTTGATTAAAATATTTGGTCTTAGGGAACATGTTGAAAAACTTGGGAATAAATCCACTTGACCTCTCAGAAGCCAAGCTGTAAAATATGATTTAGAAATTCTAACAATGACAAAAGTAGTAACTTTCTATCAGAATAATGACATCATTACATTTGAAAAGATTCTAAAAACAAACCACAGTAACATTATGGATGATTCCTTCCTAAGAGGACAGAGCAAATATCTTTCACAAAACATCCAAACCCGAGTGTCTGTAAAGTTAAGGTTTATACAATACATAGGCCTTTTATTTCTAAGGAGTTAACATCAATGTAGGTGATACAGGGAGCTTGCTGGCATAGTGCACACTGGGTACCATTATTCATGGCCAAATTGATTAAGTCAACCATATACGTCCTCTCAACCAGACAGTAGTTGGTAAAATGCCTTAACAAACAAGCTTTTACAATGTACGTAAGGCAACTGTGCAGAGACCTAAACTTAAAAGGACAGGGAACAGCAAAACCACTGTCAGTTGATACGTCCCGAAAATTACTGAATTTATGGCCGAAGTAGTTTTTCTTTCTCTGTTTTCTTATCAGTTGGTTTTATGTTTTGGCGTCATTTATCACGAAGAAAAACAGCTCTACTCTCCAGAAGAAAACTATAATGCCACATGATTATGCAGTATTAACATCTTGCAAACTTTTGCTATTAAGAGTCAGACAGAAAATATTTTTGGCTTTTCTGGCCATTCAGTGTTGCAATTACTCAACTTTCCCTTTGTAGAGCAAACGAGCAAACGCAGCCACAGACAATATGTAAATAAACAAGCATTTCTGTATTCTAATAAACTTTATTTTGATAAACAAGAAGCATGATGAATTTGGCCCCCAGGCCACAGTGTGCCAAGCCCCGCTCTCAATGTACAACACAGTAATTTGTCATGGGCAACCTGGCTAGAGAAAAGATTTTTGTAATGATTTGAAATGCACTGGCATGCTACTTCTGATTACTTTCACATACATTTTATCTGCAGAAATTCTGTCACAAATAAGCTGCAGTAACTTGAAATGTACATTCCTTTGAACACATGCTTTTTTTTTTTATGTAGGTACAAATTTAAAATGTTTGCTACATTTTACAAAGTCAATTCTTAAAGTCTGTATACAGCATTTCTTCAGCTCCTATGCAATAAAGGTTTAAATGAAGCCCTGTAATTACAGTGGTACATTGTCCCTTACATGTCAAGCAGCAATACAAACAGTATATATACAGCTCAGAAATTAAAGATACACACTGAAACAGACGAGACTGGCTAAAATAAAAGACAATACCAAATGCTGGTGAGGATATGAAACAACCGGGAACTCCCAATTGTTGCTAATAGAGGTATAAAATGAGATAACCACTTTGATGAATTACAGGGCAGTTTTCTATAGAGTTAAATACACATCTACTTAGATCTAGCAATTCCACTCCTAAGTATGACTCAGGAGAAATGAAAACATACATCTAAGAGAAACGAAACATGTACAAAAATGTTGATAACAACCTTATTTGTAATAACCCCAAACTAGACACCTCAAATGTCCATCGATAGAACATACCATAAATTATGGTATGTTCATATAATGGAATAATAAATACATGCATTGCTGGTAATAATTTCATTAAAAACTACACTCTGAAATATCAGTACTTTTAAAATGTATTTGATTAAACAAATACAGAGAATTAACACCTACACTGAAATCCAAATCTCTATTTCCCCTTCCCATGCTGCCAAATGGGACCGACCACTCACTGTTCCCAAACATGGGCTCTGCCCATTCTAGCTCCAACATTAATGAAATACCTTACCGTAGTTTAAAAGGGAAAATACAACTTTTGATGTCTCAGCATAATGACAATACGTTTTTTGCTGCCTTATAATAATATTGGGATAAAATAAGAAAGAGAGAATTTCACAACTCAGAAACAACTGAGCTAAACAGCTCATGTTAGGTGGGCACACACCTAACATTTTACATGGCTATTTGTATGAGTTTACATTGCTTTGAAAATTAATCTTGACTAACTGCATAATGCTGTGAGCATCTTCTCATGGTATTCGACGGGTAGCTTACCTTCGCATTTCTAACTTGTCGTATATAATTTATTATGCCAAATCTCCAACTTTAGAATAGTCGGGTTGTTTTGCTTCTTTTGCTATAAACAAGGCTAAAAAACAGAGTTGTGATTCTGAAGGGATAGGAGGGCATTTCCACAATCACTCTATTCTCCCTAAATATTCAGCATAACTCGTGTTTTGAATTTTGAGTTACACAGAAAAACTGTATCCCCCAGAAAGGCTGCATCGATGTAGACAGCGCGTTGGTAGAACCCTTACAGCAACTACCCTGCTGGTTGGAGCAGTCGTTTACGTACTTGTCTCACCCTCCTGCTGAATCTAAGAACTGAATCTAAAGTTGCAAAGAACCGCATATAAAGTTAATTAACTCCGATGCACTGTTTGCTGCACCCACACGCTGACTAACAGAAAAGGCACGACCGTACGCACGTTTCCTTGCTCTGTCAGTTGAGAGGACCTAGAAGCAGTAACACCCGGTAGCCATGAGCGCACCTAGTGCCAGGACTTTGGCTTCCAATATCATGGACCAATAAAAGGAACCGGGGCTGACTCTAGGATCTGGGTAGGAAATAGACAAGATAAGCCTGGAACGTCTAGAAGTGCCAGACACTTAGGACGTGCCGCACACCAACCACCACAAAGAAAACAAACTCACAACAATGGGAGTACTTCAAAGGGACACAAGAGTCAAGTGAGAGAGTTCTCAATGGCCAAAGCTGGAACGATCTGAGCAAACAAAATACATGAAGTAGTACTGGATTCTATTCTAAAGTATAAAATACATATTCATGAGTCCATATTTATAGAAATAAAGGACTAAATAAATAAACAAATATGGAAAAGAGACACTCTTCCACGCAGAAGAATTCCCAACAACTTATGCAGACACCCTGACCTCATGGAGGGAGCCCAT